>NC_066866.1:7112118-7736285 GCF_025177605.1 Cucumis melo
TTGGTCTCTTTGGAAGCTTGAGGATTTAAAGTGATGAATTAAGAGGATTTTTCAACCTCCATTTGAGTAACCTTGGTAAGCAAATAAAATTAAATTAATATTTTATTAATTTAATTTTGGATCTATTTGAGGTTCTTTAAAGGTTCAATTGGCTAAACTTTTTAAGATCTAAATCTTGGATTTTTCCCAATCAAGGTTGAATTGGTTCCAACCCAAATTTTTGGAAAGTTAATTAATTTGGGAGGATTTTTGGATGTTAGCCAATTGCTAATTTCATTAATTAAGATACTAAGTTTTCCTTTTATGATTAGGATCAAGTTAATTGGAGAATTTTACTGTCAACTAGGGAGTACCTTTGTTTGGCTAAAATCTCCAGGTAAGAGATTCTCCTACTAGACCTTCGAACTGAATTCAAGAGACCGCATGTAATTATGATTATGCATTGATGGTAGCTAAAATGCATAATTTGATGATAATGATTATACTGAGATTATGATGATAGTTGATGTTGATGATGATGACTGAGATTATTATGTTGATGATTGATGATGATGACTGATGTTATGTTAATGACCGGTAGTATGTTGTTGATGACTGTTGAGGATTGTTAATGCATGATATATTAATCACATGATTAAGGACGTTAAGATTAATACTCATGCCATGTTATGATGTTATGTTATGCTACATGCTATGGATAGGGTGTTCTGTTAACTTTGTCTATTAGAGTCGTACCTGCATGGGTGTCCTTCGGGATCACCACCTATTTAGGACTGTGTGGTCCGACGGGACGCCAGTCTAGCATGGATAAAGATATGATTCGAGTGATTCGACGGGGTCCTCGCATCCCGATTGTCTTAGTGTTACCCCCGGGTTCACTACAGACCAGCATGTCCTAGGTGCTCCCTCGGGACACCGAAGACCAGATTTTCGTTCCTACGGGAGCGCATGTTGCACGTGTTCGGGAACGTGCCAGAGATTGGGTACCATTTTCAGGACTCTAATGGGAAGTTAACAGACACCTAGCGGGACTAGTAGTAGGTCCCTTACTGAGTATATGTTTATACTCACTCTTTCTATGTTTAACATTTCAGGCGAAGGTAAAGGTAGATGAAAGCTGGCGAGCGACAGAGAAGGATCCGTGACATGCCATATGGGGACTCAGTTTTGCTTCCGCGTTTATGTTTCGATGTTTTCATATTCCGTTTTTAATGAAAATTTAGTCTTCCCTCGTTTCAAAAAGGTGTCTCTTGTCATTGTTTCCTTTTAGTAACGACCTCAGCTTAGTATAAAGAGTTGGGTCGTTACATAAATATAAGATAGAAATTTTTTGTGTGAAAACACTAACATGGAATAAAAATCACATCAAATCTTTTTCATGTCATACATTGAACTTCTCACATTACTTTCTATACATCGTTCCTCGGAATCTTCTTCAAGTGATTTCTTTAAAATGTTAGAGTGAAGGGAGTATTATATTGTTATATATAGCTTCGAATTCTCCTTATTGAATGTTGTTTTTTTGTGTATATATATTTTTAAAGTGTAGCTCATACGCTATAGTTTAAGGTTTCCCTTGTACCTGATTCATTTTTAGTAGTGCATACATTCATCAACTTAAGGATAATGAATTAATTAATTATATATATATATATATATATATATATATATATATATATATATATATAGTACTACACTACAGTTGGAGATTAAATATAACCTCTAATGAGTCAATTTGTAATAGAGAAGAAATTATAATTCTCATTCATCAATCCTTCTTATGTTAGACAACAACACTGGTTAAGAATCTATTCTAGCTAATTAACTACCCTTTTTATATATATCCAATTAGTTAATTTTTTAATTTCTAACTACACAATATATCCATGTGTTGTTCTTATGTGTAGTGAACTTGATTCTTCTTTCATTGTTTAGAACCACTCTTTGATTTGCTGTATATTACATGTTTATCAATAGAAGGGTATTGCAAACAAATTTCCTTTAGAAAATGGAACCTTAAAAGGAAGTTTTTGTAGTTTTCTTCTTTGGAATATATGGAACCAATTGTATTAGAGAGTTATTTGGTCCTTAAACCTTGAAGAAATTTTTTCTCTCTAATTTGATAAAATATCCTAAATAGTAATTTGGACATGGATTAAAATTGACCTTATATTACGAAAAGATAAAAACCTTGACAAATAAAATATTCTGTTTGATAAATTTAATTATTTTCATTATTTTCTAAAAATAAACATATTACATAACATAATATAAAGTTATGATCACTACAAAAAAAAAATATATATATATATATATATATATATATATATATATATATATAGGTTTTTATGACAGTTAGATATAGCCAAATTGAGGTTGGAGGGTAAAAAAAATGTCATAAATGCTAAAAAAGTGCCTTTTTTACGGGAAAAGATGGAATTTTTCAGATTTGAAGAATTTATGATACAGTTTCTAAATGTCATAGATGTGTGACAATTTTTAAGTGTCAATGAATGTAAATAATAAAATTATGCGTATTTATTTCTTTTCTTTAAGGGCTGTTTGGGGGAAGGGAAGGAATATGGGAGGAAAGGAATAAGGAGAGGAGGATTATGAAAAGAAAAAAATTATTTATAATTCTGTTTGGAAGAAAGATTAAGTAGGAGGATTATGAGGGATTATGTATAATCCTTGTTTGGGGGAAGGATTAAGTAGAAAGATTATGGGGGATTATTTATAATCTTTGTTTGAGGGAAGGATTAAGTTGAATGATTATGGGGTATTATTTTTAATCCTTATCATTGTTTGGGAGAAGGATTATATGAAAAAGATTGACCAATTTTTTTCCATTACTTTTGCTTTTTTGTAAATGAATCAATATTTTTAATTTTCGTTTTTTTTACAAATTGAATTTATGTTTGTTCATCATGTGACGTGAACTTTTTTTTTTAAACGTGTAATTGTTAGTGTAATGCACATGCAATTACCATAATTCACTAACGACATCATTTTGAACATTATATTGATATGCGCTATGCAACAATTCTATAAACTAATTATTTACGCACCATCGAAGAACGTTAAATAAAGTGAAATAATCCATAATGCAAATTACAACAAAGATAATGGCAGAGGCAATAAATCTAAATCCATGGTCCGAAAAAAAATAAAGCATCATAAAAGTTCTCTACGAAAAAGATATCAGCATCGTCACGAGTCATCGCTAAGGAGGATCCTGCAGTAAGCGACCTTCACCGGATCGGACATCTGATTCTTTTCAAAGGTCTCCGCACGGTCTCCCGTGGCTCGATCTTTCCCGAACACGTACGATAGTGCGTCGTAATGCGGGAATAACTTGTTAAGGAGTCCTTTCACTACAAGGTGCGTTTGAGAAAAACACAAAAAAAACAACAAAGCTATTAGTATTCTATAAAAACCAGTTAGTCATATAATTATGTTCATACTCTTACCCGGACCCTCTAACATTTTTAGAAATCAAAATCAATGTATCCGATAAGGATCAGACCCTTAGCACTATACACGAGCACATAGTCTTTTAAATTTCTAAACTATTTTAGAATATAATGAACGACAATCCAACTCTTTTAGAATTCTGTAATATACCTAAACAACATTTTCTCTATATAAGATGCTTGAGACTGGCTAGTAATATGTTCTTGCAGAAGAAGAGAAAAAGACAATGGAAAGGAAAAAAAATTGCAGAAGAAAGAAAATGGAAAGGAAGAGCAAACCTAAAATATTTTAAAAAATAGCCGACTTCATGAGCTTTTTGATTTTATTATATGGGTTGTAAATATTTTAGTGTTTTGAAAATTTTCCTATAATTAAATCATGAATATAATGCTGATTTTTATTTTTAATTGGATGTATCGAATTAACTATCCTAACTTTTTTCTCAAAATTTATCAAATTCATATTTTTCCTTTAAAATTTGAGCTAATTACCTTCTTTTACAAAGTAAATAAATACATTTAAACATGTAAATACATGAATAATTTAAGAAAATATGGCCTAATAAATTAAGATAATAATAGACTTTTATCGATATCTATCAAGCATTGATAGATATTGATAGCTGTATATAATATCTATATATATCTATCATTGATATAATTTGAAATTTTATTACACTTTATAAATAATTTCAACATTTTTATCCTTTACGAACAATTTTGTATCTAACTATTTAATTGAAATAAATAAATAATTGAGCGCAAAACATGTACAAGTGGATAATCAATAATTATTGGCTAAATTATAGAAATATCCTTTTTACTTTGTACCGTCAAAATACCACTAGACAAGACATTCAAAAGTTAACATTTGTTAGTACTCTCACATTTTTTAAGAAAATCCATAAATTTATGTAATGATAAAAAGAAAAAAAAAAAAGCATTTTATCGTTAGTACGTGGATGAGATCTATTAATACCTCGTTTAACAAATATTCTTAAAAACTTTCAAAAGCTATATTTATTATAATACTGTTTGCTTAAAAAAAAAAAAAAAAAAAATCTAATCATGCTCGTATTTTCAGTGTAGTCATCAAATTCTTCTTTGTTTGAAGCTATATCAAGTCAGAAAATAATCGATTTTAAAAATAATTTAATTATACAAATTTGCTCTTGTTTTTATTTTATTTACGGTCAATTTTGGCACCAATTTCTTCAACGATTAAGTATAAATCAAAACTTCAAGTAGCGTATAATTTCAAAATAAAAATCTCAAAATAAAAATCTCTCTTTAAAACTGAGGATTTTGTTTTTTTTTTTTTTTTTTTTGAAGAAATGTGGAATAGGAAAAAAATGTCTAGAAAATCAGAAAACAAGTCTTGATTCTTGCTAGCTGTACAATTTTGAAAATTGAACATTGAAGACATGTTTGTTTTTTTACCCAACTTTATTCCCTTTGTTTGAATTTTTAATTTCTTGCAAATATTATGTTTAGCTGTAAAGATAACATCTTTTTTAAAAATTGTGGCCGTGTTTGTGTTTTTACCTTTTAATTTATTTCCCTAAAATTTCTCTTTCTCATCACAATTTTATTTTTTAATTGCACATTTCCTTTTATTTCCACATATTTTAAATCAATATACGTGAGGACGTGTGACATGTAAGAGGGAGATAAGAATGAACAAGTATTGAGAAGAAATTATGAAGATGATGCTTTTAAGATATATCAACTTAATACAACTCAAGGGTGCATCTCTCTCTCTCTCTTTTTTTAATTTCAATTACAAACGAAATTTCGAGTCATAACGTATGCATTTTTTTTGGAACTTTAGTAAAACGTAATTAAAAATGCTCAAATATTAATTTTGTTTATTCCTAGGTCTAATAACTCATGTACATGTGGAAATTCAAACCTTTAGCTACCAATATATATTATGCCAACTTTTGAAATATTTATTTTTATTACACAACTTTGAAATTTGTTAAAATTCACTCTTCGACTGATTTTGTGTATTAAAATAAGTTGATTAGTTGACGTGACACTTATATATAAAATGTTTTTTTTTTGTTTAAAAGGACATGTAAATGGTTTGAATGGGATATTTTATTAAAATAACGTTGTTTATAAAACTTATTACAAAAATACTACTGTTTTGAAATCGACCAATTAAAAAAAAAAAAAAAAAAGAAATGAACCCACAAATTTAATTATTTCCTCCCCTATTTTAGTTACTTTCTGTTTAATTTTCAAAAAATATAAATTTTAAATTACTATATATATATTTTGAAAAACTTAATTGTTTAATTTTGAAAAAGATGTAAATTTTAAATTTTAATTATTATATATATGTTTTAGAAAACTTAATTGTTTAATTTTGAAAAAAATGTACATTTTAATTTTTAATTATATATATATATATATGTTTTAAAATAATATTTAAAAAAAATTTGATTTTAACCATTTTAGAATTATTAGTCATATTAATATAGTTGTGAGAGTAAGACCAAAATGTAAAGATAATATCAAATTTGATTCTAGCCTACTATAAATTAAGAAATTAATATCCTAATTTTGGTAGGATCAAACTAAATTCTACTCAAATACCCTATAATGGTTTCATATGAGTTATCTAAATGATGTAACATGAGGGTGGTATATTTTCTTTGACCAAAACTTGATATTGTATGCATGTCGCATGTACGTGTGTGTGCAACGTATAGCGAGTAGTAAAGGGGTGAGCATGGATATTGGGGAGAGATCTACATGATCATGTACTAAATCTAAATGATCTTGGTAAAAGATCGTTTAGATTTATAGTAAAAGAAGAAAAAAGGACACGATATTGATAATGTAAAAAAAATAATAGGTACATCATACATATAGTCCTCGTTCTGCACTTAAGTTTATGTCAAAATCTACCTTACTCACAGTCACATACAAATGCACCATTTAAGTTTCACCTTGAAAATTAATCATATGGTCATTTGTAAACAACATAAATGACACATATTTGTCGTCATTTTCTATATAAAAAACAACAAACAATATACATAATTAATTATTATAAAAAAACACAAGAATTAAATTTGAATTAATAAAAAAATCAGCTAGAAACAAAAATTAAATTATATTGAATCAATAAAAAAAGGTTAATTACGTATATAAAACAAAACCCAAAAATATTTACGGCATGTGTAACAAAAAAATAAACTAAAAGTCAATGAAGCCACTCAGTATTTTTATAAATTATAGATTTGCTCTTATTGGTTTTGAATTTCACCTTATCTTCTTTATATTATTACTTTTCCTTCTCCTTCCCACATCTTCTTGTACGTGATTTATTCACGACTCTTCCATAATTTTTTCATTCTTTGTCATATCTCATCTTCAACGCCATCTCCTCATTCTTTTTTCATTATCAGTATCGTGTCCTTCTTTCACTACAAATCTAAATGATTGTTTACCAAAATCATTTAGTTTTGGTATATGATCGTATAGATCTCTCCCCAATATCCATATTCACCCCTTTACTATTTCCTACACATTGCACACACGTACATGTAACAATACACATGATATCAAATTTTGGTCAAAGAAAATGTGCCACCCTCACGTTACATCCTTTAGATAACTCATATGAAACCATTATAAGGGATTTGAGTAGGATTTATTTTGGTCCTACCAAAATTAAGATATTAATTTCTTCATTTATAGTAGTCTAGAATCGAATTTAATATTATCTTTACATTTTGATCTTACTCTCACAACTATATTAATATTACTAATAATTCTAAAATGGTTAAAATTGTTATGAATATTCAATATTAAAGTCAAATATTATTAGATGTCCATAACCTCCTTAGGTTACAAATTCATCCAATAACCTCCTATCAATATCCATAAATTTCTTGTCTCCTATTTATGTTTGGTTTTGTAACCATTATTCTCACAACCCTATAAATAGAGGTTGTAGAGATCATTTGTATACACACCACAATTGAATTCAATTGTCTTATCTTCTTCCTCTTTTCTCTATTCTTCTTTTGTATTCTTATCTAGTTTTTGGTTATTTATTTCATAACACGTTATCAGCACGAGTCTTTACAAATTTAAAGGTTTTGTAGCAATTGATTTTGATTCTTGTTAAAGATCAACTAGAATTATTTTCATAGTTTTTGAGGTATTTAGAATTTCGTCCAAATACGGTGAGTATTTTGATTTTGATGATTTTATTATATATATATATATATATATATATATATATCTCTCTCTGTGTGTGTGTGTGTGTGTGTGTGTGTGTGTGTGTGTGTGTGTGTGTGTGTGTGTGTGTGTGTGTGTGTGTGTGTGTGTGTGTGTGTGTGTGTGTGTGTGTGTGTGTGTGTGTGTGTGTGTGTGTGTGTGTGTGTGTGTGTGTGTGTGTGGTGTATTCATCATTAATCTTCTCATCACCATCATTCATATTTCTTGATAACTAAGTATGCAATATATGTTAATTGTGAAATTGTTTGCTAAGATACATTTGTTATTAGTTTTATAATTTGATTTGATCGAATCGAAAAACTTTATTCATATTTTCATATGTTTGACAAAAATTGCATGTACTTTATCCTCATACTTTGGTAGAATGAATAAATAGAAAAAAAATTTTGCGATTGCATAGATTTAATGAAAAACTATCCTTAATTTGGTTTCAAGTTATGTATGACATTTCATGGTAAAATTTTGTGATATTAAATTTTGGGTGCATGAGATATGTATATCATGACATATGTGTTGAATAAGTATATATTCAAACGTAAATTCTATTTGAAGTATATGTATATATATGTGTGTGGTTACTATTTTAGACCATAAATAATTTTCATATTTGTCGAGGAATAAAATTTATGTTTGAGAAACTTAAATAACATTGTTTTAAGTAATCCAAAAATAGAAAAAATATTGAATAATCAAGTATTTTTTTACTTTAATTTTTTGGTTAAAACTTATAGATTTGTCAAATATGTTATATCATTTTAGGTTTATGTTATAAATGTTCTAATGTTATTTAGATTAAGGTGGTAAATCATGCCTTATATTTAAATATAATTCTTATATTTAAAATATTTGATTGAGATGTTTTTCTAATTAATTTATATGAAAGTTTAAATTAGAATATTTATTTTCCTAGTTGGATCTCTTTTTACTTGACAAATATTGTGGTAATATTCTATATATATATGCACGTTAAGATTATATAATGTTAATGTTGTTTTTCAAATATGAGAATAAATTTTCAATGTTGTCTTTAAAACTTATTTGATTGTTGAATATTTAAATTATTCTCATGTGAACTTTATGAGTCTTAAAAAATTTTATATGTAGTAATTATATATTTGATTAAATTCTCTTATGACAAAGTTTATGAAAGTTATGTATAATAGTTAATTACTTCTTAAACTCAATGTTGATTTAATACACTTGAAGTTGCATAAATCAATTAGTGCTCATTCTTTTTGTCGTGCACCAATAGTTGCACATATCAAAACATCTTTGCTCTTACAACAACAATTTGATAGAGAAAGTTTGAAACATTATATTATATATTGAGCATATGTTTCTACAAAAAAAAAGTAGTAAATTTTGATCAAATAATTTAATAGCATTCCCTGAAGTGAATGTTACAATATTTAGTAAGATCGAAATTATGTTAATAGAGAATAAGAGTTTATTTGATTAGAACCATATGAGAATTTTATTTTCCAAATATGTTTGGAAAAGATACAATAATCTTGTATTTGTCGTATATTAAGAGTCTATTTGAAAAAATTAAAATTCTTAACGATGAAAAGGAGAGCGATGTATGAAAGCAAACATTGATAAATTATTTGTATCTCTCGAAGAGATAATCATAGTTTTTATTTTAACCTTATAAATATGATATTATTCGGATATCACATATTACTTACAATCTCTCGAAGAGATGATTATTCTTTTTGCCCATTTATATATGGATGAAATATTTGGATTTTCTTTTAATCTCTTGGAGAGAATAAGAATAATCTCTTGATATTTATGTGTTGCATATAGTACATCTATGCATATTATACTTAAAACTAAACAATACACCTTCAAGATTTGATAGTCTTGATAGTCTTGATATACTTTACTATCTTTGTAAATCTATCAAAGAGAAGTTTAGTAAACTGGAAAAGTATATGTTGTAATCGATATCATATCTAGAGAGATTGACTATAAGAATAATATATGATATGCATATATTATATATAATCTTCTACGGGTAGTGCATATAGAAAATTTGCCTACTTTTACTTCTCAATTATATTACACACACATTCGTGTAATTGATATATATGCAACAACGAACCTGAAGTTCATTGGTCCAAACATAAGTTTATTTGACATGAGAGTTATTTTGGGTCAATAATGAAATTAATGTATGATTGGAAATTTACATTGACATCCATTGAAGAACTAGAAGATTCTTTCATGTAATAAATTGTCAAGGAGTCTCTTGTTCTCAAGAGGTTAATCATCAAACTCTCACTAGAGAAATTTGAAATTGAAACTCTCACGCTTTTGGGGCGCATCCTGTTGTTGGCCATAGATATACTTATTGTTTTGATTTAAGAATGTTAATGAGTTTGCATCCCAAACATTTGATAATTGATTGAGATAAGTGAACGAACATATTGTAGCTTATGTTTGAATAGAAAAGCTTCTAAATTGGTATGAGATCATGTTTAAGATGATGAAACAATTAAACCCCGGATGGATGATATATTTACTATACAATTTGTTAGTTCTCATTAATGAGACATTTTTTCCAACATTAGGGGGAGAAATTAAGAAAATGTTGGAGAAATAAATTGAATGAAATGTATAAGTATTGTCTCATTTTGATCATCATACAAATTATTTTGAACTAGAAGTTCAAAAGATATCTCATTTGGAATAAAATGATATCAAATCAAATGTAAGAAAGTGTCCGAGTTATAATGGTTACAAAGATACCATCTAAGAACGATATCTTAGTGCCACAAGTTGTCAATACTACACACTTGAAGCGTGATTGACAAATGTGAGTTCCAAAGAGAAAGATCCTTAAAGAAGAAATAGTCAATTAATGATCAGTTAAGGATATGGATATTCTAGAAGAAATCCTGAATATGAGTACTCATAAGAATCTTAAAGTAAAAAAAAAAAAAAGATGGTAAAGAGATCTCGATAATGACAAGAAATGGAACCATACTTAAATAACTTAACAACATTTTTGCATACAATGTTGCTCACGATATTATTTATGAAAATAAGTAATATGTACTTAGACATATTGAACAATGTTGCGACAATACAAAAAGGATTGGCTTATGTGAAAAGAAACAATCCAATCAAAATAAACTTATATGTTTCAAATCATAAGAACTAGTTAGACATTTAGAGAATGTTGAACATGATGAATACAAGTAAAGTGTTTGTAAGAAAAACAAATAGAAAGTGGGACAAGTTTCACACAAAGAATTGGTATTAGTTAACATACACCTTATGGATGTAGTCATTATATATTGGTATAAGCTTATTAATAATTATATCCCTGAAGGATTAAAGGTTATGAAATCATATGATTCAGTAATAAGAGAGTTATAAAATATTCTAGACGAATATCATCATCTCTTATTACATTTTTGTTAATAAGAGGGTATAAACATAACCCCTATTTGTCCAATTTGATGATTTGAGTAGAGCTTCTGAAGAGATTTCAAAAACAATAGAATTTCTCTAAAAAGAATTTGAGATTATATGTTTTGTCTTAACTTGCAAATAAAGCATAAAGCAAATGAAATTGGACTAGTTATATCATTGAACTTTCCTAGGGTGGTTCATTCACTTGGCCATGCGGAAAAAAAAGGTTTTATATAATTTCGTATCAGAAAGATAACGAAGAACTTGAGGTCGTGAAGAACCATAATTTTGAGAAATAAGTGCACTTGTATTTTTACTAGTTTATCCACTATCTGTTGTAATATTTTTAGTAATTTTGTTACATAAAAATAATATTTCTCCAAAATATTGAAATAGAATCAAACTATGTTTAATTTAAGAATTATTAGCTTACAATAATTTATTCTAATAGAGCTAATTGTGATATAATTGATTATGAAGATACATGTTATTTATCTAACCCATGCGAGCTAGATCTTACACGAGTTACTCAATACATATAGAAGAATTTTTTTCTATATTATGGCAGCTTATGAAGTAGATCAGAACAACTACTTTAAATCATGCAGCGATATTGGTGATGTATGTACAAAACTAGCCAATAGTGTTCTTATGTGAAGACAAAGCATCAAATGATGACATCAATATTCAACAAAATTCTTTAAAAGACAACATGACAGACTTATTTACAAAGGCAATTACCAACTCCGTGTAACGCTCCGAAAATTTAAGGTAAAATTTTTCTCGTTTTATGTAAAGTGCAAGTTGATATAATAATAATATAATATTAATTATATTATTATTATTAATATTTATTTTATTTGTTATAATATTAATATTATAATTATTATTATTAATTAATATTATAGAAATATTATTATTTCTAAAACAATAAACATTATTATTACATAATAATAAATTATTATTTATTTAATATTAATATTATTAATATATTATTATTATTACCTTATTATTATTATTATTATTATTTATATTTAATATATATATTATTATTTAATTTAAATTATCAATATTATATAATTATTAAGAATTATATATATATATATATATAATAATTTTTTTTTAAAAGAAAAACCCTAGTTTGCGCGCCGCCCCCCCCATTCAAATTTTCTTCTTCACCTCCGCTTTCTCCTTCCTCACGCCGCGCCACCGCCACCCGAGCCCATCCATCTTCTCTTCTTCCTCCATCCCTTCCTTCCTCGTCTCTGCATCGCCGCCGGCGTCGTCGTCTCCGTCTCCGAAAACGAACAGCCGCCGCGACCATCCGTTCGAATATCCTCTCGGTTTCAACTCGCCCGACGCCGCCGCACTTCTCCGGTCTTTTTCTCTCTTCCGCCTTCGTCTCCGCCACCATATCTCTCCTCCTCTCCGTCTCCATCTCCCGTAACGCCTCCCAGTGTCGTTCGCCACCGCCGTCGTTCGCCGGAAGAGAGAGAGCCCTCCAAAACCGTGCTGCCCGTTTCGCCCAACCCGACCCGGTTCCAAGCTGAACCGACCCGAAACCGCTTCCAGTCCGAGCCGAGTGAGCCGCGTGAGCCGAGCCGAGCGAGCCGCGTGAGCCGAGCCGAGCGAGCCGCGTGAGCCGAGCCGAGCGAGCCGAACCAAGCCGAGCCGCGAGCCGAGTGAGCCGAGCCGCGAGCCGAACCAAGCCGAGCCGAGCCGAGAACCAAGCCGAGCCGAGCCGAGCCGAGCCGAGCAGAGCTGAGCCGAGAACCAAGCCGAGTTAAGCCGAGCCGAGCCGAGCCGAGCCGAGCCGAGCCGAGCCGAGTCCAAGCCGAGCCGAGCCGAGCCACCTAAGCCTTCCTTCCCCCACTTCGGTTCACGGTGAGTCTTCGGTAAGGTTTGTTTTGATGAATTCCCTAATGTTACCTCGTCCGATTCGAGTTTGAATGTTGGATTAAGATATGGCCCTACTTTTCTCCCTTGAAGGTAGTACAGAGTTGACGCTTAAGTTCTCGGGTTCCGCGGCAGGCCTGGTTGGAGATAGCTTCCTTTCCTTGGGTAAGTCAACGGATGTCGCTTCCGACCTTTTTAAACGACTTCTACTAAAGTCATCAACTAAAACTTTCGTGTTTCGTTAGGTGGATCTGTCGAGCGTGGATTTCGATCGAGGGGCATAACCGAGTATCAGGTAAGGGTTTTCCTACTACTGGACCCGAGTCCAGGCTGAAAACGTAGTAATCCACAGGGGATTACACGTTAGTGACTGTACTGAATAACTGTATGCGTGTTGACTGTTAAGTACTGATATTATATTTTGTCTGATGTAAATATACTGTGACTGCTAATTGTGGATTGAGATTTTATGTTGAGGGACCTTGAAGTTACGGTTCAGTATGTAGTAAAACACTGGTCTGGATGTGGTTCATGGAGTTTGGACGGGGAAGGACAGTGAGTCCGGTTTTTGGTTGATTAGTCGATTGGATCTAGGGTTTTCCCTAATGGTGTGCGAATCGGTAATGCATATAGCAACTGAGGGTGTAGATGTTTAAACCTATACTATCTGACTGACAAAGCCTATGGCGGAACTGTAATATGAATGTCGTCGAGATGTGACTGATGTAGACAGTTTAGTTTGGACTGAGGGGTAACGGTTAGCTTCATCTATGGGGTAGTGTGCCTTACGGATATGTGCGCCCTTCGGGAGCACTAGACTGATATGTGCATCCTTCGGGAGCACTAGACTGATATGTGCGTCCTTCGGGAGCACTAGACTGATATGTGCGTCCTTCGGGAGCACTAGACTGATATGTGCATCCTTCGGGAGCACGAGACTGATATGTGCATCCTTCGGGAGCACGAGACTGATATGTGCATCCTTCGGGAGCACGAGACTGATATGTGCATCCTTCGGGAGCACGAGACTGATATGTGCACCCTTCGGGAGCACGAGACTGATATGTGCATCCTTCGGGAGCACGAGACTGATATGTGCATCCTTCGGGAGCACGAGACTGATATGTGCATCCTTCGGGAGCACGAGACTGATATGTGCATCCTTCGGGAGCACCAGACTGATATGTGCATCCTTCGGGAGCACGAGACTGATATGTGCATCCTTCGGGAGCACGAGACTGTTATGTAGGGTACCCCCGAATAGGAAGTTAACTGTTGTCCCCTAACGGGCCCAGTAGTGGGTCCCTTATTGGGTATGTTTATACTCACCCTTTCTCTTATTTAACTTTTCAGGTAGGGGTACAGCGAGGGGCAGACCGACAAGAGGCAGGAAGGATGCGTGAAGGCCATATGGACGCGTCTGGTTTTCTTATCGCTTCCGCTATGTATTTTGTCAGAATATTTTGACTTATGATTTTGAACTCGTGACTTGATATTTTATTTTGTGACTTTTTGATTATTTAAAATAGGGCCTGAAACTGTCTTTTGTAAGATTTTTAATGTTTTAATGAATCGTAACTGGTCCGTTTTAAATTTTATGTTGAATGGTCGAGTTTTGGTGTTTGGTAGTGACCTCAGCTTAGTCCGGAAAGTTGGGTCGTTACACTCCGTCATTTCAAAAGCTTAAGCACAACATTGAACTGTGAAAACTCGAAAAATTCAAATGATGTACTCATGAGGGGGAGTAAAAATACTGCAGTCTTTTCTTGACTATAGTTTTTCCGATTGGGTCTTCCTAGAAATGTTTTTAACGAGGCAATTATTAAAGTGTATAAAATGATGTACTCTTTTTCCTTCACTAGGATTTTTTCCCACTGGGTTTTTTCCTAGTAAGGTTTTATTGAGGCATTTATTTTATATAATGTGGACATCTAAAGAGGGAGTGTTATGAATATTCAATATTAAAGTAAAATATTATTAGATGTCCATAACCTCCTTAGGTTACAAATTCATCCAATAACCTCTCCATCAATATCCATAAATTTATTGTCTCCTATTTATGTTTGGTTTTGTAACTATTATTCTCACAACCCTATAAATAGAGGTTGTAGAGATCATTTGTATACACACCACAATTGAATTCAATTATCTTATCTTCTTCCTCTCTTATCTATTCTTCTTTTGTGTTCTTATCTAGTTTTTGGTTCTTTATTTCATAATAAAAATCACATATTTTTTAAAATATTATTTAAAATTTATATATATATATTACTATATATAGTAATTAAAAAGGGTCTTTTCAAAAATATAAAAAAGCGGCAAAGTATTTACATTGTATAAAACAATTCCGAAAATGGAAAAAACTGGCGCACCGTGTAAAATACCAAAAAATGTCTCGTCAACAATTCGCGTAATATATTTTGTAATGCGATTTGGTACACAATCGTTTAATTGATTGGGTACACGATCATTTAGATTTGTCTACATGATCGTTTAGATTTGGCTACACGATCGTTTAGATTTAGGGTTCTAAATCTAAAAAAATATTTCAAAATTTGGCATACGATCGTTTAAATTTGGCTACATGATCATTTACATTTGGCTACACGATCGCTTAGATTTTGCGTTCCAAATTAATATTTTTTTTTCAAAATTTGGTATATGATCGTTTAGATTTGGCTACACGATCGTTTAGATTTGGATACTTCAAATCTAAACGATTTCTTTTTCAAAATTTGGTATAAACGATTTTTTTTCAATATTCTTTATATACGATCATTTAGTTTTGGTTACTCTAATTTAAATGCCTAACCAATTTTTTTTAATATTCTTTATACACCATCGTAAAAAAGAAAAGAAGAAAGACGATTTTTTTCAGTATTCTTTATACACAATCTTTTTGTTTTGGTTACTAAGTTAAATGTCTAACCAATTTTTTCAAGATTCTTTATATTAAAAAAGAAAAGAAGAAAGACGATACAATGGATGCAGTGAATGAAAAAAAAGAAAAAGAAGAAACAGGAATAAAGACATGCCTAAAAAAAGAGAAAAAAAAAAACAAGAATGACGATAAAAAGAAATAACCAAATCTAAAAAAAAGGGAAAGAAATCACATGAAGAGTAGAGAGGAAGATGATAAAAAATCGCAGAGAGAAAAAAATGATGGAAATACAAATCTGGAATATTTAATAAATGGCTAAATTTATGGGTTTTGTTACTTGAGCCGTAATTATTTCAGTAATTTGTTATATTTAGGAAAGTTTCCAATTAAAAAATTATATTTTTTAAAATTAAATAGGTAAGAAAGTGACTAAAAAAAGGAAATTGTGGGTGAATTTTGAGGACTCCCCCTTTCTTTTTTTTTTTTTTTAATTGGTCGACATCTAATTTTTATTTTGAAAGTGCTTAAATTGTTTCAAAACAACAATATTTTTGTAATTGGTTTTATAAACAACATTATTTTAATAAAATATCCGTTTGAATGCATGATATCAAAAAGATGAGAAATAAGGGATATAATAATGATATTAATTCTAAAATAATAACACATCCACTCCTTATTTTTACACATCTATATTCATTCGGTAACATTCTCGTTCTCTGTTTCTTGTTTCTATTTTCATTTTTTTTAAGAAATAAAGGTGTTTGCTAACGTTCATTGTTTCTTGTTCTAAATAAAGTAGAAATGTTTCTCCATTTTATAAAGAATTGTTGGGAACAAAAAAAAATTTTTTTCGTTCTATTTCTCGTTTATTTCTATTGGTTTCCTTTTCCTTTTCCCTTTTCTCCATTTAATTCTATTTGTTTGTTTTTCCTTTTTCTCAATTATTTTTATTAGTTTCCTTTTCCTTTTTCTCAACTATTTTTCTATTGGTTTTCTTTTCCTTTTTCTCAATTATTTTTCTATTAGTTTCCTCTTCCTTTTCCATTTTCCTCTCCCGTGATTTTCTTTTTATTCCTCGTATCTCCATCGTCTTCCCCAAATAACCATCTCCTTCCTCTTTCTCTCATTATCTTCCTCTACACGTCGTCTTCCTCTTCGCCTGATCCAAAGTTTTTGTCTGACTCTTTCTCTTTGTCGGATCCATAGTTTTTGCCTTCCTCTTTGTACAGATTTGGGTTTTCGTTGTGGATTTTTCTCTAAAATATCATAAGTAGTAGAGCTACAGTTTAACTTTTGTTTTGCTTCTTTCAATTATGAATATTGAGGACATAATAACTTACTTTAAAATTAATATTGCATTCTAGATGTCACAAAATATCGATGAGGTTGTTGAAATTCATGGATTAAGAATTGAGTCGACACCATCTAAGAGAAATGGTCCAAGTGAGAGATGATATTGCCAATCAAATTTGGGCAACATTTGAAGAATATATACAATTTTATGTTTATGTTATTATTTTTATTTGTTCACTTGTATTTCTTTGTATTAAATGAATAAACTTTTGATAATTTTATTTTTTATGTTTAATAGAGGACATATATTTTTGTTTAATGTTTAATTGAATTAATTAGATGTGAATAAAATAAAAAATAAATTTCGAAGAAAATCAGGAAACAATAAACAATTATCTGATACATATGTTGTTTCTATTTTTTTTTTCGAGAAACAAGAAACATAAACAATTATCAAACACATTCTTGTTTCTTGTTCTAAAAAACGAAGAAACAAAAAACAAGGAACAAGAAACAAGAAACAAGAAACGGAAACATTACTAAATGAACCCTCAATTATCACATCAATTTTCTATTCCTTAATATATATATATATATATATATATATATATATATATATATATATATATATATATATATATTAAAGAATAGAAAACAATTGGATCACTAGAAAGAAAGTGATTATCATCTATCTTATATATAAAACTTCTACATAGAAAATTTTTTTAGTCTATTTTTCGTTTGATTACAAGTATTCTTACTATTCCTTTGGTGACAATTCTCTCATTCAATTTTAATGTATAAATATGGGGTGAATTTTAACTCTTCCTCTCCATTTCTCTAACACATTTTCAATATTTGATTGAAAAATATTTATTATCCTAATTAACTTTATGGGTAGTGGATGAGTTTTTATGGGCATGATAATAAATTCAAGGAAGCTCTAACCCATACTTCTTTTTACCAATTATTCAATACTAGGCAGTAACGTGTGCATTGCAAGTGAAACATCTCCATTTATTTTACTATAGACGAATTTAAAGTTACTTTTATGCCCTAATTAGAGTTGAATAAAATATGAGCTATCAAGCTCTTGTCCCTCATGTTTGATTGATTATTTGGAATCTTCCAAATCCATTTAAAATAAATAAATAAAATTTATGATTCATGTACACTCAATTTTCTTGCAATGGAGTTCTTAAATTCAATACATAAAAATTTTCTTATTTGATTACAACCATCTGGTTTTTTATTTCTCTTTTAAAAGTTCATGTTTGTCTTCTCTGATTTTCATACCATAGCTTTTGCTTTTCTTTAGTGAAAATTAAAAAAAAAAAAAAATTAAGATCTTTTTTCATAGTTTTCAAATTTTAATTTAATTTAGTTTTTTTCTTTTCTCTCTCTCTCTTTTTTTTTTTTTTTTTTTTTTTTTTTGGAAATAGTTGATAGAAAGTGGAACATAATATAGAAAGTTAAAGACAAAATAAAGTTCACAAGTTAAATTTCAAAAGCAAAAAAAAAAAAAAAAAAAAAAAAAAGAAAGAAAAAAAGGTTATCAAAGTTTAAAATAGAGTTACTGTGTAACTTTTTATTCTTTAGATCTAAAATAAAGGAAAATAAACATAATTTATTTATATTAGAACACACTCTAAAATTACAATATGTATTTATGGTTTAAAAATAATGTTGTTTAATTTTTAAAAATTATATTTCAATGTTTTTATCAAATAGTTGGAGTAACCAATATAACAGATTAAAATGATTTAAAAATAAATAGTATGTAAATTTGTAATTAAAGAAATGAATAAAAGTAAAAAATGAGATATAAAATTCATTAAATTAATTTACAATCCATTTTAGAAGAAAATGAGTAATAGAATGAGAGATACAAAAGTATTAAGAAGAATAAAAATTTCTAATATAAAAACAATCTCAAATGTGTGGATTGTATACAAGTTAAGTAATTAGCTCATGATATCAAGTTCACATAAGACATTTTTACCATCATAAACCTTTTTTTCTTTTTTTTTTTTTAATTTACTTCTAGTTCTAATTTGTTGGCGCAAATAACATTTATTCTTTCTTTTTTTTCTCCTTTGTTTGGTTGGTTTGCAGTCGTTACCCACCACGCGCTGAAGTTAAGTCATCGTATGAACAAAGGCTTTTGAAGATGAATTTAGTTGTTTACTGATTGAAGACGATTTAGAAGGAGTAATTATCAAAATATGGTTATTTTTAAAACTTATTATCAAAATAAGTTTGTTTGAAAACTTATTACCAAAATGATGTTGTTTACGTTTTTTTATTTATTTTTTTAATTTTTTAGTAGAGCGAGTTTTTCATATATTTTAAAAGGAAAAAAAAAAGAAAATAGGACGAGTCTTTTTAGCCACCCGTGATGCATGCAGCGCGCAGATAAAGCAACGGTGGATAACGCATCACGCAGATAAAGCAACGGTGGATATGGGTAGTGCGCCAGAAGATCTAACGGTGGAGATCATTTTTGAACCCTTTTAAATATCTGATTTTTCTTCTCCTTCACGTACCCTCCATTCTTCCTTCAATAAAAATTTATCCTCTCTTCTTCTCCTCTCAACCTCCTCTCGGGTATTCTAAAAAAAAAAACTCATCTTATCAATATATTTCATTCTCTATCATATCTTTCATTATCTTCCTCTTCCACAAATCTAGGTATGAAATTTATTTGTAAATGTAACTTTTATTTGAATATATTATTGTATTATATTATCAGATTTTGTGTGATTGTCAAATTTATTTAATATGTATGTTTAGGTTTAATTTATATTATGATATTGTATATAACTGTTTTTTTTCTAATTATCATATGTATATTATGTTTAGGTTTAATTTGTATTATGATATTGTATATAACTGTTTTTTTTTTCTTCTAATTATCATATGTATATTATGTTTAGGTTTAATTTGTATTATGATATTGTATATAATTGTTTTTTTCTCTTCTAATTATCCTCTGTATTTTATGTTTAGGTTTAATTTATATTATGATATTGTATATAACTGGTTTTTTTTTCTAATTATCATATGTATATTATGTTTAAGTTTAATTTATATTATGATATTGTATATAACTGTTTTTTTTCTTCTAATTATCATATGTATATTATGTTTAGGTTTAATTTATATTATGATATTGTATATAACTGCTTTTTCTAGTATTGATTCTAGTATTTTTTTTTTATAATAATGAATTATTTTTATTGTTTGTCTTTTTTTCTATATAGAAAATGACAAACAATTATGTGTCATTTTTGTTGTTTACAAATGGCCATATGATTGACGGTGTTGATAGGGTTGATTACGATCAACCTCCATGTGAAAATTTTAGCATAAATTCGAATAGTAGAATTGTGTTCAAACAATTCCTCCAAATGGTAGGATTATCACTTGGTGTAGATATGAGTTCAAGCCAGATAGAGATAATATATAAACACCCTAATTTAACCGCATCCGGAACAATAAGGTTTATGCCATTCCCTATTTCAAATGAACAACATTGTACTGCCGTTTCCAAACATGGTGCATCTGTATGTGACTGTGAGTATGGTAGATTTGGCCATAAACTTAAATGTAGAACCGAAATATGTTGAAGAATATGTTGATGTTGACTCGGAGTCAGATGCACCACCAGTGTGCCATGAAGAAGAAATGGTAGCTACCAACGAATACACAGAGTTTAGAACAGAAACTGATGACGAATTTGAAGAGATGGATTTCGATGGCTGTGAATATGAAGTTCTATCCAATACATTCATTGATTTAAACATGAATGCAGTAGATGACATTCAAGAACACGATCCAATTATAGTTCCGATGGTGACCGATAACACCAAATTGTACATGGGAATGATTTGTGAAAATCAAGAAATGCTGCAACATATGGTTAAGTGTTTTGCTATTAAGAGTCACGCACCATATGAAGTAGTTGAGTCTACACCGACAAAGTGGGTCATCCGATGAAAGAAGTCGAACGAAGGTTGCAAATGGAGACTTCGTGCAATAATGAAAAAATCTCATGGTTTATTTGAGATCACAAAGTTATCTGACCAACATACTTGTTTTTACTCAGAACTTAGTCAAAGTCATGTACAATTGGATTCTTCAATGCTTGCACGAGAGTTTTTTGAATCTGTCAGAGAAAAACCATCAATAAGTGTTGCTTCACTAGAATCCATGATCAAGGAAAAGTTTGGCTACCATGTTTCTTACCGTAGGGCTTGGGATGGTAAAAAAAAGCAGTAGCAAAAATGTTTGGCGATTGGGATGAGTCGTACAAATTATTACCTAGGTGGTTGTATATGGTGAAGCATACCAATCTTGAAACATTTGTTGAATGAAGGGTACAGGCCACACCTATCGAAGGCCATGTCATCTTATCATCGGTATTTTGGGCATTTGGTCCCTGTATAGAAGCCTTTAATAGATGTAGGCCACTTATTCAAATCGACGACACTCACCTGTATGGCAAGTATCGAGGAAAGTTATTAATTGCTACATCTGTTGATTCGAATGGTCATCTTCTACCATTAGCATTTGCTGTTATTGAAGAAGAGTCTGCAGATTCATGGGGATGGTTTTTACGACATCTAAAACAAATTGTGACCCACGACGAGGTATGCTTAGTTTTCGATCGACATGCTGACATTATATCGGTGGTTAACAATCCGGATAATGGATGGATATGAGCGAATTGTCATCATAGATTCTGTTTAAGCCATGTTGTTAGTGATTTCTACAAAAGATATAAATTCACACCATTGAAGAATTATGCTTATCATGTAGGGTGTCAATTTCAAATCCGAAAGTTTGATAAAGCCATTCAGGATCTAATGAGAATAAACAGTAGATGCATGAGTTTTTTTTATGACATTCCTATAGAGAAGTGGACTCAAGCACATGTCGGAGGATTTCGGTACGGGTGGATGATGACAAATCTATCGGAGTGCATGAACGAAGTTTTCAAAGGAGCTCGAATGTTGCCGATAAATGCTATAGCTCAAATTACATTCTTCAAATGTGTGAATTACTTTGAAAAAAGGAGAGAGGAAATAAAAGTTGCGTTGGAACGTTGAGATAAATATACCGGGTATGGATTTTTCAACTTCACAGTTGGTAATAGATCTTATGGTGTGCATGTTATACTAATTGCATCAATTTTCAGGTACGCACTTGAGAAAATATTAAAATGGTCTGCAAGATCCAGTAAGCATGAAGTACAATCATATGATCGATCTGAAGACATATTTCATGTAAAAACTGAACGTCACGAATTAAATTCTAAAGGAGGAAATATTCAAATATTGAGGCTAAGTGCTTCAGAGCGGTACTGTTCGTGTAACAAGTGGCAAGCCTTTGGTATTCCATGCTCGCATTTTATGGCGGTTTGTTTACGGTTTAACATGAACTATGAAGATTTTGTTGAGGACTATTATAAAATATCAACTTACGCTGCATGTTATGCGCCTCAGTTTCAACCTGTATGAAGATTATTGGATCACACCTACAAGTATGCCTGTCTTACTGCCAGATCCATCGTTGTTGAGAAAATCAGGTAGACCAAAGAGTTCACGTTATCACAACGAGATGGATTGGACAAAACAAAGTGCTCAACAACGATGCTTATTCTATAGTCAACTTGATCATAACCGACGGAGGTGTACTTTTTTAAGGAAACAAGCACCTGATAGTTAGACATCTTTCTTTAATGCCATTGATTTCTACTTTTTTTGTGTAGATAATGACATTAAACTGAGGACCAATTGATCTGAACGTTTTATATGATCAGAACATTCACCGATCAGAAACTGTGTAGGATGATCGTAATATGCCCGAGATAAACTGTAGACGACGTGAGGCAGTTGTCCATCGTACTATCCCACTACACCGCAACATACTTCCACTGCTACGTGCTTCAAGATTTTATGGGCTTGCCAGATTGGGATTTATCCAGTTAGACTGGCATCTGATCACTGCACTTCTTGAGAGATGGAGACCGGAGACGCATACATTTCACATGTCGGTTGGAGAGTGCACAATTACGTTGCAGGATGTGGAAGTTTTGGTGGGATTACCGGTTGATGGCGAGCCCGTTACCGGTCAGATGCATGATGATTGGTTGCATGTTTGCCAAGAGTTACTTGGTGTGATCCCACCTCCTAAACAAATTAGGGGGCAAAGATTGAGTTTAACATGGTTGGGGGCAGAGTTTCATGAATTGGCTAACGATGCCGACGAGGAAACTATCACACATTATGCACGGGCATATATTTTACAGTTGATGGGTGGGAGTATTTTCGCAGATAAATCAACTCGTTATGTGCACTTACTGTTCCTATCATTCTTAGCTAATCTGCACCACACGGGGCGATATTCTTGGGGTGGAGCCTATTTGGCATGGTTGTATAGATAATTATACAAGGCATCCAAACAAGGTATTCGTGAAATAGCTGAACCACTAATACTGTTACAAATATGGGCTTGGGAACGATTCCTAATAGTGGTTCCACAACTCCTACATGTCAATGCTAATCAATTACACGGTCGAGCTTATGGTTCAATGTATGCTATTTCAATTTAATTTAGATTAATAGTAACTTTTTATACATAGTTCTATTAAAATCTAAATTATTAGTTCAACAATACAGATGGAGAGATCAATTTTGTGTGACAAGATCGGCTACACATGTAGTCTCTCAGTATAAGTACATGTTTGATCTTCTTCAACCTAGTCAGGTACGTCATGCTGAACTTGAATTTCAAGTTCCATATTTTTTTTAAGTTCTCAGTATAAGTACGTTATTTGTTTCATACAATTTGTTTCAGATTGTCTGGGAGCCGTACAAAACTGTCATAGATAACTTGCCACATTTTTGTACAAACGGTCACGACATATGGCAGACGATTAGTCCTCTCATATGTTTCTACATTGGTGAGTGGCATCATCCTGATAGAGTACTTAGACAGTTCGGTATTCAACAAGCGGTTCCACGTGACTGTAATACTGAACCACTGTTGCACAACATTGACCTGAGGACTGCTGATTGATCAGATAGAGTTGCTCATTTGGTGATGCGATGGCATAATTGCAGAAGGTTTACTGCTACGGGACCTCCAATTGAGCAGTTTGATATGGATGTAACTTAAGAATACATCCATTGGTACAAAAACATTACCAAGCTCTATATCACCCAACCGGGAGCTGCTATGAGTCATCTGGTATACATTTAAATATTGTATAGTTGTTTTTAGTGAAAATTTATTTTCAATGATTTCTAATTCATTTTAATATTTTACAAAGATCGAACAATATTAGACTTCGAAATGTTGCAGATGATCCACAACAGGTTCTAAATATATGCAACGATAACGAGCAGTACATGGAGAACATCCACTATATGTACGATGTCCCTATTATACCTGCTCCAGTTCAAAGGAGACGTCCTCTAGTGCAAGAGCCCGATCAATTGGAAGAAGTTGACCAACACGTGGAAGAAGTGCCTCCCGTGACACAGACACAGACACAAAGTGAGCATAGTTACGTTAGTCTAGTAATGATGATGCCAACATTTGGTACGATATATTATGATTCAAGAGTCGGTCAATCGTCAGAATTTGGAAGAAGATATTACAATTCAGAGGTAGGTCCATCATCAACGGACTTTGGGCAACAATACTATGATTTAGGGAGCGATCCATCGTCTTCATACATGCATGGTCACGGGCGTGGTCGTGGAGAACATAATGAATATTTGTACTACGAAGTGCCTGCAGCGGTACCCGAGCAATCAGATGAGCAACAGCAACAAGAGAATGCCGCGGTACCCGAGCAATCAGATGAGCAACAACAACAAGAGAATCAAGAGGAAATACAACAACAAAGAGTTCAGAGTCGACGACGACAACCAGCTAGAAACCGTCGACGTCCAGGTTGTGGAACACATTGATTTTTTTTTTGAATGAAAATTGTTAAATTATTGTATTAAACATTTTGATTCATATTTAATTATTTTACAATCAAAAGCACTTACTACAAATTTACGGTCTCCAATTAATAGACAAATATATTTTGATTTTTTGTATGGTGAAGAGATGCATGCAGAGTATACCAGATCATCTAAGTTTATAATACGAAATCCAAAACGAGCCAAAAAAGAATTAGAAATTTCCAAGGTTTTGATTAATTTCTAATTCTTCAAGGTTTTCATTCATATGTTGAACAACAAATATATATTTTTCTATTGAATATATATATATGTAGGGTTCAATTAATAATGATTTATAATTTTGACTTAATTGGATGAGCTAAATAATAGGCACAACCCACTTGTTGAATGGCAAAATAAAAGTGCTATCTAACTATTCATTACAATTTTCCAAATATTAATTCCAACATACATCAATTCTCACATATTATTGTTTTTATATATCTCCACTTTTCTTCTAACAAATTACAAACCCTAAAACCCTAAAATACAAACATAATTATATTATGATCCGAGATGTTTTCTACTTCTTGAGACTCGCCCTTTTTTTCTTTTAAAATATATGAGGGCGAGTGTAGACTCGCCCTAGTTCTAACTTTTTTTTTAAATCAACAATGGCGAGTTTTCAAAACTCACCCTACTAAAAAATTAAAAAAAAAATTAAAAAAACGTAAACAACATCATTTTGGTAATAAGTTTTCAAACAAACTTATTTTGGTAATAAGTTTTAAAAATAACCATATTTTGGTCATTAACCCGATTTAGAATATGAAAAACGATAAAAAAAAAATGCCGCCTCTTCCTTCCCAATTTCAGAATACACAATTGAAATTGTTCGAAATCGAAAATATCCATAAAATAAGGTGGTGTTTGTAGATACCATATTTTGTTCTTTATTTTTATTTTATATATTTTTATTCAATTACTCACTTTTTTATTTTATTTTATTTTATCACTTTATTTTACTTTATATATTACTTTATTTTATTTATTAAAGGAAGTTGATTTGAATTTGAATTTATTTTTTTAAAATAAATTTACAAAAACAAGAAAACGAGAAAACAAAAAGTGAATCTCATTATCTCCTCCCTATTTGCTCTCCTCACGTCTCCTCCCTATTTTCTCTCAACTCACCCAATTTTCTAAAAAAAAGGAGGATTTCTTTTGGAAGGTACGTAAATATGTTAGAAGGAAAGATTAATCGAAAGGGTTAAAAAAGGAAGAAACTATTCTGTCAAATTGGGTAATTTTTTTCTCTTTCTTTCCTCTTCTAGAGTGTGATCAATTAGTGTGGATTTTTTTTTTCAAATTTGTTTTTTGTTTTTTATTCGTTGAATTGATTTTAAAGTAGCTTTAATTTTGTTAGGTTTAGGCCAATTGTTTGTAGGGTGACTTTAATTTTTTTAAAAATTTGTTAGGGTTAAGCCAATTGGGGTTTACTGTGAATTTATTGTTGCAGCTGCTTTATTTTACAGCGATTTTCAATTTGTTAGGGTTAGGTCAATTGGGGTTTACTGTTAATTTATTATTGCATCAAATTTTGTCTCTGCTTTACTTTACTGTGTTTTAATTTTGTTAGGTTTAGGCTAATTGAATTTATTGTTGCATCATGTTTTGTTTTGTTTACAATGCTTTAATTTTGTTCGGTTTAAACCAATTGAATGTATTGTTGCATCAAATATAGGTTGATTTTAATATGTTTAAAATTTATTAGTGCCACAAACATACAAACGCAGCGGAAATAGGATAAAAAAAATACTTTATATGCAACTAAACACTTTAGTAATTAACATGCTTAATGACAACCCTAATTACAAAGATTAGGGTTAAAAGAAATTCTTTACCTTTGAAGCTCCCTGATGCTCCAAATCTTCTCACGACCACACACCCGGTACCACCACCAGAATTCACCCGCTATACTCAGAACTAAGAATCAGGTTGTGGTACCCGTCAAATGAAGGAATTTTAGAGAGAGATATGGAATGAAGTTTTTGATAAAATTAGCCAAACAAACCATTCCTTTTACCGCTGGAAGAAAATGAACTATTTATAACCTAATTACATGCATAATTGCATGTAATTAGTTAGCTAATTTTTCAACACTTTGTATTCCATTAACATTTAGTGGAATTACTCACCATTCCATTTAGTGGGATTTTTGTATATTCCCATTAATTTTAGTCAAGGGCAAAATGGTCATTTGACCATTTTGGTCAAAGTCACACTTTGACTTTTTAAGTCAAAAGTAAACATTTTTACTTTTTACCATTTTGTACATTTTGACTAATTTCGACCTTCCGAGTATGAATCCGCATTCATTTTCTTGATATTCAAATGACATTTGAATATAAAGTCTTATAACTGACGATTATATCACATATATATATTCGTCGATTTTTTTCTCTTTACCTAATTCGAACAATTCGAATCATTCCAACATGTTGTTCTAAGTTAATTCCGTTTGAGCTAGCAGGGGAACCTAATGGACCTATAGATCATGGGCTTCAACGATCCGAGATTAACCGACCAAACCCTTTTAGACCAAGCTAATGAACATTCGTTAACTAATGAGTCATTCCACTAAAGTCTCGTAGCTGCACTCCCCTCACTATAGATATATTTATGTCCATCTGATATCACCATAATCAGTAAGTTAATTCTTCACAGGTTGTTCGTAACCTCGGTAGGGTCAAAATACTGTTTTTACCCATGAGACAACATCTTGTTCCTTAAGTCCCACTGATCCACTATTGAACATTTGGTTTAAAGTCCACCTTATAAACCGAATCCCTCTCAGGCCAATGAGAGGTTGGGGTCCATATGTTCAAGACTTGAATTCAGTTCTTAAGGCAACAACCTATCTACTAAACCTAAAGTGGGTAGGAGTGAATTCCGTCTTGCACCATATGTTCCCAACTATTCACCCTATCTTATTCCTAAAATGGAAGGCTTATGGGCCAACGCTAATGAGTTGCCTTCACCTATGCAGATCTAAGGATAATCTCGTGTGAACAGAAGTTCACAGTTAGCTCAGGATTATGATTAAGTTACCTAGGAGTTAGCTCAGGATTATGATTAAGTTACCTAGGTCATCAATAAACTAAATAGTCAGTTTTAAATAGTAAATGACGTTATTACGTAAAAGTGACTATTTTATGGTTCTGTCTTATGTAAACCTTTTACATAGGATGACCCCTCTTTCATGTCTCTACATGAACGATTCAGGATTACATCGTTTGTATTATTTATAAAGTGTGCCGCATCGAAAGTATTTCTGAATAAAGCCCAAACTTTAATCATATACTATAGACTATTTAGACTATTTACTCGAACTTAATCCATGTTTATGTCTCTACATAAAGTTCAAGTTTACTTAAAAATAGTCTTGGATCTATTTTATTGGATTTAAGAATATAATTTTCAAATTCTCAATAATGACTTCATTGAAATAGAATATGATTACAAACTACGAGTTTTAGGACATTAATTCCAACAACTCCCACTTGGACTAAAACTCCTAGTGGGATGAAAATGCTCGAATTAAAACATAAGAGAGAATAATGCATATAATTACAAACTAGGACATTATGTCCATTAAGTCTCCCACTTGTCCTAATTTACAAACATCGTAGACCTAAACTTTGTAGGTGGCTCTCAAACACTTTAGTCGTGAGAGCCTTTGTAAAAGGATCAACAATATTTTGCTCAGAAGAAATCTGGGTTACTACAACGTCACCACGATGTACAATTTCCCTGATAAGATGTTACTTGCGTTCAATATGCTTTCCCCGTTTATGGCTTCTTGGTTCTCGTGAATTTGCAACTGCACCACTGTTGTCACTGTATAAAGTGATTGGCAGACGCATATTTGGAACAATTTCCATACCAATTAAGAATTTCCTTAGCCATACTACTTCCTTTGCTGCAACATATTCAACTTCCATTGTGGAGTCGACTATACAACTTTGTTTTATGCTTCTCCATACTACTGCTTCTCCGTTTAAAGTGAATACTGATCCTGATGTAGACTTTCTAGCATCTTTATCCGTTTGGAAATCAGAATCAGTATATCCAGTAAGGATAAGATCCTTAGTACCATAAACGAGCATGTAGTCTTTTGTTCTCCTAAGATATTTTAGAATATTCTTAACGGTTGTCCAGTGATCACGTCCAGGATTGGACTAATACCTACTGACCATCCCTACTGAAAAACAAATGTCAGGTCTAGTACATAACTTTACGTACATCAAACTTCCAACAGCGGAAGCATAAGGAATTTTTCTCATATTCTCAACCTCTTGAGGTGTCTTAGGACATTGTTCCTTTGACAAAATAAATTCCATATTTGTACGGCAACAGACAATTTTTGAAATTCTTCATTTTATATCTTGACAACATTTTGTCAATATAAGATGCTTGAGACATGGTTAGTGTTCTATCTTTACGGTTCCGGACAATTTGAATTCCAAGAACATATTGTGCATCTCCCAAATCTTTCATTTGAAATTGCGTAGCTAGCCATTTCTTGATATCAGTAAGATAACCTACGTCATTCCCAATGAGTAGAATATCATCTACATATAATACTAAGAATGCTACAATGGAATTGACGACCTTTTTGTAAACACAAGGTTCGTCAACATTTTGTTCAAAGCCATAAGACTTGACCACAGTATCAAATTTTATATTCCAGGATCTAGATGCTTGCTCCAAACCATAAATGGATTTCTGAAGCTTACAAACTTTTTGTTCTTGATCCTTTTTAATAAACCCCTCTGCTTGAGCCATATAGATACTTTTCTCAAGATTTCCATTCAAAAAGGCTGTCTTGACATCCATCTGCCAAATTTCATAATCATAAAAGGCGGCGATGGATAAGAGTATTCTAATCGACTTAAGCATGGCAACTAGAGAGAATGTTTCTTCATAGTCCACTTCTTCTCTTTGGGTATAACCCGTTGCCGCAAGTCGAGCCTTGAAAGTTGTATTTTACCAGCTTGGTCTCGTTTTCTCTTGTAGATACATTTACAACCAATAGGTTTTACGTTATTTAGTTGATCTACTAGAGTCCAGACAAAATTAAAGAACATAGATTCTATTTCGAGGTTCATGGCTTTGATCCATTGGTCACGATCTATATCATTCATTGCCTGTTTATAGGTTAATGGATCCTCTATGCCATCATAAGGTATGACAATATGAGATTCACTTAAACCTAAATCGTGATTAGGCTGATGAACAACCCTCCCACTACGTCGAGGCTCTCTCAACTTTTGAGAAGGATGTGTTTGACCAGATATCTTAGTTTTATCAACTACTTTAGTGGATGAACTAGGTGTATCTGAAGCACTCTTGGAAATCTCATTTAACACTAATTTACTGCGAGGTTGATGATTTTTTATGTGGTCTTCCTCTAAAAATGTAGAATTTGTTGCTACAAATACTTTATTTTCTTGAAGATCGTAAAACAGACCACCTTTAGATTCCTTTGGATATCCTACAAATAGGCATAATTTTGAACGATGTTCCAATTTTTTAGGATTTTGTACCAACACGTGTGCCAGACATCCCCAAATTCTAAAGTGACGTAAACTTCCTTTACGTCCTTCCCATAGCTCAAAAGGTGTTTCTGAAACACTTTTAGATGGAACGTTATTCAAAATATAGACAGTTGTTTCTAAAGCATATCCCCAAAAGTAATCTGGCAACTGAGCAAAGCTCATCATAGAGCGAACCATGTCTAACAAAGTTCGGTTTCTTCTTTCTGATACACCATTCTGCTGAGGCATATTAGGTGCAGAGAATTGTGACTGGATTCCATGTTCTATCAAATAGTCTTGGAATCGTAAGTCCAAATATTCTCCACCTCGATCTGATCGAAGTATTTTTATTGTTTTTCTTAATTCATTCTCAACTTTAGCCTTATATTCTTTGAATTTTTCAAAAGAATCAGGCTTATGATGAATTAGATAAACATGACCATACCTCGAATAATCATCAATTTATTTCTGCATGCATATTACACTTTGTATTTATTTCCGAAAAATTATTTCTTAACTTGTATATTATTTTCAATATATTATTGTATTATTTTTGTTTGTTATTATTTGCCAACTGCTTTATATGCCTATGCCAACCTTTATTATTTTCTGACATGTATTTCTCCTATTTCACACTGATTTTCTATTATTATTATCATTATTTATTTATTTATTTATTTTTCTAATGCAAAATGTATGAAAAGATTCATTTGTTTTTTGTCGTATGAATATAAAGATTTGAAACGGGAAATAAGTAATGTTCATTTATGCATTTTATGGTATAAATTCCATAAGTACATGAAATTTCTCATTTTTTTAAAATTAATTAGTAAACTGTTTTTAAACAAAATATATAAACAATTTTATATTTTAAATGACACTAAGTACTGTTTTCTTTGGAATTTATTAATTCTTTAAATACATGAAATTTCCCATTAAATGTCTATGATGGAGATCAAAATGTTAAAGTTTGATATTTTAATATTCTTTGTAGTAAATAAAAAATCATCTTTTGAAACAAAAATAAATTCCATTTTTCTAATGGCTCTCATGCTACCCATATAATTATTAATTCGTGCTTAGCTTTTTTTCTTGGATGTGAATTGATAACAATGAGACATTTTTAAAAAACCAAATAGAGAAATTTATTTTGTAAACCTCTTTAATTATCAATTCATGCTTAGTTTTTTTTCTTGGATGTGAATTGATAACCATGAGACATTTTAAAAAACTAAATAGAGAACTTTATTTTGTAAAGATAAATTTTGGTAACTATTTTTATGGGTCTCGTAGGGTGCTAACACCTTCCCTACACACAACTGATTCCCAAACCTTAAATATGAATTTACGTAGAAAAATTTATTTTTTGGTGACCAATCACACCTTAATATGATGGGTGGAGACTCCGAACCTTTTATTTATTAAAGATTAAATGATTGAGGACGTCGGCCGCTTCGTGTCGCAAGCAACTCCACTGGGGATTTTGAAAAATGTGTAAGAGAGTTAAGCCGTTACATTTTATTTTTTATTCTTATTCTATTATAGTTTGTTGGTTCCCTTAATTATTTATTTTTATTTAATTTATATGGAATATTTTACTATGTTATTGGTGCATTTATTTTAAATTTGTCATCATGCATTTTACACAAACTCACAAGCTCTCTACACGGGCTACAACCTTTTAGGATTAGAATTGATGATGGAGTAGTGTTGACCTTCTAGGGGTTTCAACTCCCGTGTAGGCACATGAAAAATTCTCGCTCAGATTAATTATTTTCTTATTTATTAAAATAACATTGGAATAAATTTGAGGGCCTTTCCCTTTTAGGAGTTTAGATGATATCAACACCATGACATTGTCTTTTTGGCATATTTTATTTAAAGTTAAACTGTCTAAATTATTTTTATTTTTATTTTTTCCAAACAAAATTTTTCATTTTTCTAAAATTTTTATATCATACATATTTCTTTGTTTTAAAATAAAGGTTCAATCACAATAATGATTTGTTAGGAAAGTTTGATTTAAATTAATCATTATTATCATGGTTTTTGAGTCGTTGACTTTAATTATACATGCTTTAAAGGAGAGTAATGCTTACCTTGTAGAGGTAGATGAAAACCTTTACATTTCTAAAATTAAATAAATATTTTTTTCTAAAAAAATTATAATAGGGAGAGTAGTGTTTACTTTCATTACGACTCTCGTAAAAGTGCATGAAAACCTTATTTACTTTTTCTTTTTTCTTTTTCTTTTTTTCTTTTATTTAATAATTATTATTATTATTATTATTTTATTTATTACTTATTATTTTATAATTTTGTAATTTTTATTGTTTTTGTATTTATTTTATTTTATTTTGTGCAAAGTGAAATGACTATTTTTTTTTCTTTTTGTCTTTCTCTTTGTCATAATTGTGCAAAAAAGAAATAGTTGTGAAACTGAAACACCAAGATGTCCAATAGGTCGATGCATTCATCTTTTGAGTCTAAGTTTGATGAGCCAAATGATGTTCTTAAACGGGTTGAAGAGATGCAACAAAGATGTGGAGATAGTATAAACAGTTCTTCTCAAATATCAGTACTATCCAGATACCAACTCTCTTTTACAAAAAGCTTTAGCGAATCTAAAGATGATCTGGGATGCATGATACCTCAGCATATATTCATGTTCTCGAAGAAGTATGGATATATAGCAGAGTTGATGTACATACCGATGAATTATTTTGCCTTAAGAGCCATAATTTAATTTTTGGGATCCAACATATGGTTGTTTCACATTTGGGTTGTGTGATTTACTGCCAACTATAGAAAAATATCAAGCTATGCTTAGCATGCCTGAAAAAGAAAGGAAAATTGTTTATTTCTTCAATCCTAAGCAAACAACAAAAAGGACTTTGTCAAAGTTTTTAGAAACCGTCCATGCCACAGAAATTCAAAAGCATATAAAAGTTAAGGGTGGGGAAGAGAATGTGTCATTTGATTATCTAATAAAGATGGTGCAAACTTACATTGATGAAGACAAATGTCTTACTCTCTTAGCATTGTGCATTTATGGAGCAGTGATTTTTCCTAAGGTTGAGGGTTATGTTGATGGAAAAGTGATCAGATTATTTTTTGAAATAGAACGAGGAGTCAATCCTATTATACCTATATCGGCTGGAACTTTTCAATCTCTTAACTATTGTAGAAATAAAGGAGAAGAAAAAATGAATTGTTGTGTTCCTTTATTATATATTTGGATACATAGGCATATCAAATTTTTTCGCAGAGTTTAGGTGTCCAAGGTTAGATTTCAGTAGCCCATGGAATGCGCAACACAATCAATGAGTTTGGTATGGCAGTTTGGGATCCAACATATCCAAGGAAGGAGGAGGTTTGGGTGTCTTTTTTTTTTTTTTTTTGCAAAAATGACTTCTGAAAATGTCATATGGAAGGCTCAATGGATGCTTTTGAAGGTGATGATATATAGATGTGGAGATTTTCATAGTTTGCTTTTGTTGGGACCATGATGAGGTATTAACTATACACCATTATTAGTTTTGCATTAGGTATGGCTCAAACAGTTTATACCACCAACTCATAATCTACAAGAGTCTAACTTTTCAACGATCCTGAAGATTTTCAAAGAAAAAACGTCGAGCAGTATGTGCATGAAAATCTGTGAGGAAGATAAAAGACAAAGGACACTACGAAGGAGTTACTAGTGGGTACGAGGCATGATAGGCAAACAGAAGAAAGAATATAATAGTTACCTCAAGGGAGGTAGTTGAAAGGGTAAAAGAGACAAGCTTCGAACAACCAAATCAATAGGTTAAGAAGAGCATAGAACTAGAAGAGAAAAATCGATTGTTAGAACAAGAGAACGAGAAACTTCATAAAGAGACAAGTCAATGGATGGATCATGCGTCTTATTTGCAGAAAGAATTTGAAAAAACCAAGAGTTTCTTAAGAAATCAAGATAAGTTTGAAAAATAAAAAGACAACATTACAAGCAACAATGGAGTCACAAGATGAATATATTAAAGATTTAGAAGGTGGGAAAGAATATTTTCTCGAGTTGTGAATGATTTGAATACATCAATTGGAAAACGGGAAACACAAATATTGGATTTAGAAGCACATAATCATTCTCAAAGTCAAACTGTTGATAACCTACATTTGAAGATGGCCAAGTGCTCTAAAGAGTATAAGATACCGAAAAATTATGCTGATTCCTTACACTATCAACTTACTGCATTTCAAAATTCAAGTGAGAGGATAGTGCAGGAATATGAGTCATTGAAGATGGATTACGTGCAAATGAAGGTTGATTATGATCTGCAAATGAGAGATTTCCAGGTGCTAGTGGAACGTGTAGATTAGACGATTGAATTTCTCATAATAGTGTCTAAAAGAGCAAATGGTTTTGCATAATGGGCAACTGATTTGTGGGTTAATGTTTTTCTCAATGCAACCTCATGCAGATGATCTAAATAAATTCTTGAAAATGATATGCAAAGAACTCGGGCATTTTGGTCATTTTCATTAATTGTTAATTTTGCTATTGACAATAAGAGTGGTGTTCATTATGTTTTGTTTGTTTCTGATTTTAGTTTGATTTTTATTCTGTCAAGTTTACATTGAAGGAATGGAATTCCTAAAGCGGAAGTGTATGAATACGTGCAAATAGAATTTAATTTGTCAAACCCAAAAATAACAATTCAGAGAAAATACAAAACTAAAACCTAAGTATGCTTCTATGGAGGAAAAGGGAAAAAGAAACTAACCTTTGTAGAATCTCCAAGAAATCATCTCCAAAGTTTTCAAGAACACTACGAAGTCTTCCTCGTTATTCTCAAGAAAAGAATCTACCAGAGAGTTGTGGAGCTTCTGTAATTTTAGTGAGGGAAAAGTTTGGGATTTTCTTTTTTGAACACAGAGAACCAAGAGAACAGAATGAGAAAAAAAAATACAGTGTATCTCAACCAACTTAAGAGAGATCGAGGGAAGTTATCAAAATAACTCCCTCACTCTCTCTACACGTAAAATAACTCCCTCCATAGAATAATTAAATATATATTAATAAAATAAAATTAATATAAATTTAATTGATATAATATAAACTTTATATTATATTATATATAATATAAGCAATGGTTTAAATCTCTCATATAATCTATAGTGCTAATATGAGTCAAATCCAGATTAATTTAACCTATAGTTTATTTATGAATCTTATTCATATTCATATTATTATTTGAATCATATTCAAGTATTAACTTCTCTCATAAAAACTTTATATTATAATGTATCAAATACATTATATTAATTGTATCATATACAATTTATTCCCTTTAATCAATTTGAACAATTTAAATTAAAACAAAATAAATTTAATTCTTATTTATCCTTAATTAAATTAATCTCTATTAATTAACTATTAGTAATTCCACTGAAAATTAATAGTTGCACTCTTCTTACTGTAGATATATTTTTGTGTCCATTAAATATAACCAATCAACAGTGCAATGACACTTCACAAATTGCTCGTAAGTACAGCTAGGCCAAAAATTACCGTTTTGCCTCTGTAATTACATCTAACTCTTTAAGTATCACTGATTCCTCTAATGAACAATAATTATAGTCCTACTATAACTGAACTCCTCTCAAGCCAAGAGAGGGTGTGGCGCCACATTGTTTTAAGTCCTGGAATCAGCCCTTAAGAGAGCAATTTCTCTACTTACTCTATTTATAGAGAATGAGTAAATTCCTTCTTGTATAGTTGTGTTCCCAGCTCTCCAATCAAACGAATCCCCAAAATGGTAGGCATATTGAGTCGGCGACATAGGCCACTCTCACCCGTGCAAATCAAAGGATCACCTTGATAGGTAGAAGTTCACAACTCACTCAGGATTCAGGTCAAGTCACCTATGGTCATCCTGGTGAAATGTAATCTTAACTAGTAACGGTGTTAATAAGAGATACTATTCATCTCATGGTTTGGTCTTATACAAACTCTTTGTATAGAATACCCCCGCTCTAATGTCTCGATGTGAATGATTAGGATCAAATCATTTGTAGCACTTTAGAACAATTGTAACAACTACAAAGCAGACTGTATTCGTAGTGTCACCAAGATAAGGTATCCAGCCTTATCCATTTACTACATACCATTTAGGTTATCACTTAAACATGATCCACTTGTATGTCTCCACATACATGTTTAGGTTACAAAAGATAACCTTGGATGTTAGTTATTGGTTTTGTGGGTTAATGCAACTAAATGTTAAATAAAATAAAACACTTTATTAAATGTCAAATAAAATAAAACACTTTATTTTATTAGATAAATAAAATGTTTGTATAATATATACAATTACCAACTACAAGACCACAAGATTTAAGGCATCAACCCCAACATACATTTTTTTTGTTTGATTTTATTAATGTATTTGAATTTTATATACTAAGATTTGCTTCTCTCTCTCTCTCTCTCTCTCTCTCTCTCTCTCTCTCTCTCTCTCTCTCTCTCTCTCTCTCTCTCTTTCCCTCTTCTCTTTTACTTCAAAGTTTTTTTTAAAAAAAAAATCATCAAAGTAAAAATAGCTTGTTCAACTCCGTTTTGTCATCCTTACAATACGAGGTATAAAAGTCGAATCTTGGAAGAACAAGAGAAGGACATGGATAAAATGAGGCAAGAGATTAATAATATTGGGGAACAAGTTTAAAAAATACTAGAATTGCTTTCAATTGGAAACGGAAAATTCGTTGTAGATACAACACAATCAAGTGATCTAGTTCAAGACCCCGATGATCCTATTTATCCTCCAGGATTCACGTTATGCCACATGAATATTCCGCATTCTCAAACCATTCAACACTATGTTGCTACAAATCAGCTCTTTGTTGTTCCACCTCCTGTCCTAGATATAGAACAATTGGAAGCTCAAGCTAAAATTCAAGACATAGGGCAAAACAAGAACACTTCGACTAAGCAAAAACTCGATGTTTTGGAAAAAAAGGTTGCAAGTAATTGAAGGGACTGATGTCTATGGAAATATAGATGCAACACAATTGTGCTTAATGCCAAACTTGATCATTCCATCAAAGTTTAAAGTTCTCGAATTCGATAAATATTAGATCATCGTGTTCAAGGAGTCATCTTATAATGTACTGTAGAAAGATGGCAGTGCATATTTATAATGATAAATTGCTGATTCATTACTCACAGGATAGCTTAACTAGTCCAGCTAGTCGATGGTATATTCAATTAGATAATGCACACATTCAGGTTTAAAAGGATTTAGCTGATGTATTTCTAAAGCAATACAAGCATAACATTAATATGGCTCCAGATTGTTTAGACTTGCAACGGATGGAGAAGAAGAATTCAGAAAGCTTCAAAGAATATGCTCAACGATGAAGAGATATAGCCGCCGAGGTTCAACCATTGTTAACAGACAAAAAAATGACATCTATGTTTATGAATACTTTGTGGGCTCCATTCTATGATCGAATGACTGGTAACGCAACAACCAATTTTTCTGACATCATTTTTATTGGTGAAAGAATTGAATATGAGATAAAGCATGAGAGGTTAAAAGAGGCTACAACTGAATATGGTGTAATAAAGAAAGGAACAATATCTAAGAAGAAAGAAGGAGAGGTTCATGCAATTGGTTTTCCTAATTCAGGGAAGCACAAATCAATTTTTGGCCAGAGAAAACATGAGCAAAACTTTCCGTCATATATAAGCAATGTTTCTCATATCCCTTATAATAGCTATGTTCCAGCCCATACCTTCTCTAAAACTCCAAAACCCGTTAACTCAAATTCTTCTCGACCATTTGTACAGGGTCAAGGTAGCAAGACTAATTCAGATACATGACAATTTGATCCAATTCACATGACTTATACAGAGCTTTTACCTCAGGTAATTCAAAATTGATAGTTGGCTCCTATTCCAATGATCCCTATGCAACCTCCTTATCCAAAATGGTATCATTAAAATGCTCGATCAGATTATCATGCTGGAGGAGCGGGACTCTCAACTGAAAATTGTTTGGCTTTGAAAAGGAAGGTGCAATCTCTAATTAATGTTTGATGGTTAAGCTTCAAAAAATCTGGTGAGAAGCCGAACGTTAATGAAAATCCAATGCCTAATCATAAAAATCCAAAAGTGAACGCTGTGGATGGCCTTGTTGAAAAGTGCAAAAATGAAGTCCATGAGATAATGATGCCTATAGAAGAACTTTTTGAACGTCTTTTTGAAACAGGATATGTTTGTCAAGAACATTTAGACCCAACATAAGATATGAAGGGTGTGATGAAAGTAGACATTGTATATTCCATCAAGGAGTTGTAGGCCATGTTGTCTAAAAGTGTCACAAATTTAGATCCAAAGTACAGTAACTTATGGATTCAATGATACTCATGGTATACAAAGGACAAGAAAAAGACAAGATGAAAGATAGTAAAATATGTGCATTAATGAATGAAGTTTAGAAAAGGAAGATTCCTTTTTACGAAGACCTTTGATAGTCTTTTATCAAGAAAGTCATAATGAGTCAACTTTCTGAAATCCTAAAAAACTCATGATCCAAGTGTCGAGTCTTTTCAAATTTAAGGATCTAGAAGCAGTGCCATGATGGTACGATTGTCAAGTCATAACAGGTGTTTCAGTTGACAACATTACATGAATCAACGGGATAACCCGAAGTGGAAGATGTTACAAACCAGATAATTTAACAGCTCCTTCAGATGGTCTAATATTGGGGCAATGGAGGAAAAATGAGAAAAGAAATGTAAAGGAGCATTGCAAAGAGCAAGATATAGAGATACTTATTATTGCAAAAGATGTAGAATACAAAAAGCTTGTCACGGATGAGGAAGCAAATGAATTCTTGAAAATAATAAAACAAAGTGAGTATAAGATCATAGAGAAAATACATCTTACTCCAGCTTGAATTTCTTTATTATCTTTGTTTTTTAATTCAGACCCTCATCGCAAAGTGCTATTAGATATTTTGAACAAGGCACATGTCGGACATGATATTTCAGTGGAAAAGTTCAGTAGAATTATTGGAAACATTACATCTTCAAATTCTATAGTCTTCATATATGATGAAATTCCTCCTTAAGGTTTAGGTCATACAAAAGCACTGCATATTCAAGTGAAGTGCAAAGACTACATCATCGCAAGAGTTTTAGTGGATAATGGATCAGCTCTTAATATAATGCCTGAATCTACACTATTGAAGATTCCAGGGGACATGTCACACATAAAATCAAGTACTATGGTTGTGAGAGCTTTTGATGGGTCACATAGAGAAGTAATAGGTGACATTGAATTACCAATCAAAATTGGCCTATGTACTTTCAATATAGTCTTTCAAGTCATGGAGATAACACTCACATACAGTTTTTTATTAGGACGACATTGGATTCACTGCAATGAGTGGTGTCTCCACGTTGCATCAAAAATTGAAATTTATTGTTGGGAGTAAGTTAATTTCCATGATGGAAGAGGTAGATTTCTTAATAAAAAAATCGATCTCAACCTCATATGTTGAGGCGACAGAGGAAGCATTAGAGTGTTCTTTTAAATCTTTTGAAATTTCTCATGCAACTATGATGGAAGTAGCTATAAATGAAGTGATAAAGTCATACAGGTCTAAAGTTGAAGTTATGACCACTAGGGTAATGGAAGGTGGAAGATATTATTTGAATTAAAACTTAGAGACACTTTTAAAAACACCGAAAAATGATGGGAGGTTTGGTTTGGGCTATAAGTCATCCATATATGACAAGATTAGGCTTCAAGAAGAAAAGAAGAAAAAGCATTTGGCAAAACTGGAGTTGAGGGTGTTTGATCCAAGTTTAAAATTTATACCAACATTATATGATACTTTCAAGAGTGCTAGTATAAGTTACTTATCACATGACTCTGATTTGAAGGATGGTCTATTAACGATGATGGAGAATTTATCGATTGCAGTAGTGACATAAGAAGCATCATTTGAAGCAACAAAGTTTATGCATGTCCACCTGATTTTAAGCTTAACAATTGGGATACTGTAGATCTACCTATATTTTCGAGAGAATTTCAAGAGTAATGATTTAGATTTTATTTGTTAAAATTTTTATTTTTCTAACAGCTCTATCCGAGGCCATAGTATTTTGTTTGCTTTACAACATTGATGTACTATTTTCCTGTTATTTAATAAAATTTTCGCATTTTCATTTCATTTGTTCTAATTTCTTCTTCTCTCTGCTTTTTTTTCTTGCACTTGCAAATTAAACACAAAAGTCCAAACTTTTTCATTGACAATATTCATAAGAATGAAGATGTTAGTAATTCCAGTTCTACCCTTGATACTTTAACATACACTATGGAATCTGCCAAGAAAAGTGACGATGAAGATGTTGTGGGAATATCCTCACAATTGTTAAGAATGGTGGAAGAAGAAGATAAGGTTCTAAGTCCTCACCAAGAACTAGTTGAAGTAATTAATTTGGTACGTTCTCAAGAGGAATCAAAAGAGGTAAAAATTGGCATATCATTGACCAGTGAATCTCGAAAAAAAATTGATCAATTTGTTACGTGAGTACTTAGATATTTTTGCTTGGAGTTATCAGGATATGTCGGAATTAAATATGGATATTGTAGTACACCGTGTTCCTTTAAAACCAAAAAGCAACCCAGTGAAACAAAAGCTACGTAAAATGAAGCCTAATTTACTTATTAAAATAAAGGAGGAAGTACAGAAGAAAATTGAAGTAGGGTTCCTCACAGTCTCCAAATATCCTGAATGGAAGGCAAACATTGTTCTAGTGCCCAAAAAAGACGAAAAGGTGAGGATGCGTGTGGATTATGGAGATCTAAATTGAGCCAGTCCAAAAGATAATTTTCCTTAACTCATATCGACATGTTGGTGGATAACACTACAAAATACTCAACTTTCTTCTTCATGGATGGTTTTTCAGGATATGATCAAATCAAAATGGCTGAAGAAGATAGAGAAAAAATGACATTCATTACCCTTTGGGGAACATTCTACTACAAAGTAATGTCTTTTGGTTTGAAAAATGCTGGGGCAACATATCAATGAGCAATGGTTACACTTTTCCATGATATGATGCATAAAGAAATACAGGTGTATGTTGATGATATGATTGTAAAATCCAAGACAGATGAAGATCATACAACCACACTTCAAAAATTATTTGCTCGATTAAGAAAGTATCAATTGAAATTAAATCCATTCAGGAAAACTATTGGGATTCATTGTCAGTGAAGAAGGGATCAAAGTAGACCCAGATAAAGTGAAGACTATCATGGAAATGCCATCCCCTAAAACAGAAAAAGAAATTTGAGGTTTTCTTGGAAGATTTAACTATATATCCATATTTATCTCGCATTTAACACCAACATACGAACCAATCTTCAAGCTCTTACGTAAAAGCAACCCAGGAAAATGGAATGAGGATTGTGAAGAAGTTTTCAACAAAATTAAGCAGTATTTACAGAGCCCACCTATATTGATACCTCCAGCTCTAAGGCGGCCATTAATCCTATATTTAACAGTATTGGAAAGTTCTATAGTTGGTGTTCTAGGACAACATGACTTATTAGGGAAGAACAACATGTCAATTATTATTTGAGCAAAAAAGTTCACTAATTATGAATCTAAACACTTAATGATAGAGAGAACTTGTTGTGATTTGGTATGGACCACTTATTTCAAAAATGAATCCAATAAAATACATTTTTGAGAAACCATCATTATCTGGGAAGATTGTAAAATGACAAGTTTTGTTGTCAGAGTATGATATTATTTATGTTACTAAAAAAGCAATAAAGGGAAGCACATTTGCTGATCATTTAGCTGCCCAACTAGTAGGAGATTACGAGTCTATGAGGGTTGATTTCCCTGATGAAAACATATTTTTAGTTGAAAACACTACTACAGAAATTGGATTAATTGACGCTAATACAGTGTCAAGTAAACCTATATTTGACGTTTTTAAAAGCGTCAAGTAATCGACTGTCAAGTATAGTCACATTACTTGATGATTTTTTAGTGTCAAGTATAAAACGTCAAGTATAGTCTATGAGGGTTGATTTCCCGGATGAAAACATATTTGATGACACTGTATTAACGTCAAGTAATCTATCGCTTGATGCTTTTTACGTGTCAAGTAAGGTCGTATACTTAACGTCTTTTGCGTGTAAAGTAAGATGTTGTGTTTGATGGTTTTTGCACGTCAAGTAAGATCGTATACTTGACATTATTTACATGTCAAGTAAAAAAATATACTTGACATGTATTTAATGTCATGTATACTGTTTATTGATATATTAAGTATACAAAATTTTTCATATTTTATTTCCTGCGTTAAGTACATTCGTTTTAATAAAGCATATCCATCAACAAAATAAACTCTACAACTAGTAGTTACATAACAAAAAATATGACAAATAATCTAGTATAATAAGTAAACCAATAATAATTTCATCCTTCTAAGCAATGTAATCAACAATTACAAAATTACAAAACCAATCCAACTATGCTATTCAAAAAATCACAAGACTACAATTCTAGTTCGAGAAGCACAAACTTAATTAAAGAAGCTTGAAACTCAATGACCTTAGATGAACTTGGCTTCAAATAGAAACTTGGATCCCACAACCTAAAACAAAATACAACAATGTCAAGTTAAAATGGGTTCACATAGCAACATCTTATCAAATAGTTGCATTCCTTATGCCACTAAAGAATTGAAAAAAATGACGAAGAATGCCATATTAATTCATTAATTCCTTGTGGTAAACGTCACACTTTGATTCAAATAATTTGATTCTTAATAAACTTTTTATAGATTAACCAATCATGGATCTTTAAGAATCTGAAAAGAAAACTACCCTATGCACAAGTCACGACTACCAAATTTTCAAACATTGAATATGTTAAAATGTGAACTTAAAGGAGAAGGAAAAATCCAGCATCGAGTTGATTGGCCCTAGAAGCCGGTAAGATCAATCATGTCCTCAAGCTTTAACTGAATGTCAATTTCTTCTTCAACCTACATTGTTACCACATCAAAAATTGTCAAAGTAAAACTTCAATTTTCTTTTAAATAAGACTAGCACAACTTGGATTTCATAAAGAATTTTCTTCCACACGTCTGTAAGTATCGTTCTCACCAACATTTCATTCAACCTCAATGTAAAATGGGAAAAGTTTAAAGATAAAACAAATTTCAAGAAGTGTTTCACAGCATAAACAACCTAAAAGTTACAACTTCATTTAATGCATTATGAAGGTAATTTGAGATAAGAGAGTTGAGAAGAGTCTGAATTAAATTTGACTGTCACAGAGACACAAGGAAGCATTCTTAGACATATTACACACTGTGGTACATAATATTGCAATCAACACTAATGAACCTTGAAACTTAAATCAATTTCAATTCAAGCAATAAAATAAAAGTTCAAAACCAGTAAAGAATCTTTAGGCCCATTTCCAGAACTTCAGTAATATATTCTCATGTCAACGTTTTCGATACTTCAAAGTACAAACAATTTTGATAATCATTAAAAGCAGAATGGAGAACACCACATATATATAATCTTTTAAACAATAGCAATAAGACTAAAGAAAAAAAAAAGAAAGCAAGGCAGTCAACTCACAAGAATAGGGTAAAAAAAATTATTAAATAATAAAAAACATATTAACTGAAAGGATGTATCGTCAATAATAAACAAGAGAATTATATTTCAAAATTATCCAAAACTTGAAAACCTATTTTGCTATGGGTCGTCGTCGGAGTCGAAGTGCTGTGGGTCGGAGTTAAAGTGTTATGGGTCACACCATCGGAGTGTCGTGGGTTGTCGTCAAAGTTTGTGTAAATAGTTAGAAGTTTGTGAAACCTTAATAGAAGTCTTAGACAATTTCAAGTTAATTTTTAAATCGTTAGAACTTTTTTTAAGAGGTAAATACTATTTGATTTCTAATTAAGAACTATTTCATAACTTCAAAAGTTTTATATAATTCAAATAATTAGGACCAATATGGGGTTTATCAATTAATCTAAAAAGTTTTAAACACCAAATATGTTTATCAAGATTTCTAAATGTAACAGATTTGATCTAAATGTAACAGATCGAGATATCAATATTTCTAAATGTAAATCGAACTTACAATAGGAGCTGTTCAGCAAAGAAAATCAGGGTAATAGGTCGCCGGCGAAGGAAATCGACGAAGAAGGGGAGTACGGCCGATTTTCTTCAGTCTGTGGGCATTCCAAAGTGAGAAGAAGTTTGGGTGAGGGTCGGCTCGGGTGAAGAGAGGAAATTTATGTGCGGATTGGAGGGAAAGGAAGAGGTGGCTCGGGTTGACTCTACGACGAGCGGCTGGGTTACATTTCGTTCGACGCAGACAGTAATGTAGGATGCGGCGGCGATGGTTAAAGCTTCACAGACGACGGTCGGTTGGCCAACAAATCGCTCAACGACTTGTGAGACAACCTACTCATGCAAATGAAATCTGACGCTTCGGCTGGGCCACGACTGTCAATGAGGAACGTATCGACATGAGGAGCACACGTCGAACGGAGCTGTGGTGGGTGATGAGAAGGAATGTTGGGTAGCTAGGGGTACACGTGAAAGAGAAGAAGAAGGAGGGGAGATGAAGGACGCTTGAGAGTTTCTTTTTTTAAAAAAATAAATAAATGTAGTAGTAGTAGTAGTAGTAGTAGTAGTAATAATAATAATAATAATAATCTTTTTTCTCCTTTTTCTTTTCTCTTTTATAAAAATAACCTTTATCTTCCTTATCAAAATCAAACAACAAAACACCCAACAAAATATAATCTTAATAACTTAGGATAGTAATGTTAAGAGAATTACCTCGAGATTTTGGGGCATTATAAAAATGGAGATGGGTTGAAGGAAGTTGGGTAGGGGGTTTGTGGGCTACCGAAAATGTGTAGAAAATCGATGAAGAAAATCATGAGAAGAAGATTGGACAGAGGGGGCTGCCAATAATTAGGGTCGTCAACAAAGAAATTTGATGCGTAGAAGGAAGGGTTACGGAAAAAGGAAAAAACTTGTGGTTGTTTGCATGGGGTTGACGACGAGAAGAGTACTGGGTGAGGAAGAAGATTAGGGACGTGTGGGGTTTCCGGTAAGGAAAAAACTGTGGTCGGCGGCGGGTGGAGATGGATAGTCGTGGAGATGGAGAAGGATAGAACACGTGTGAGGATTTTGGGAGAGAAATGGGGAGATGAAGGGTTTGAAGGGAAATTTTTATTAAATTCATTTTAATAAAATAATTTATTTTAATTAGTTGACTTTAATAAATTTATTTTTAATAATTTTATTTTAATAAGTTTATTTTAATAAGTTTATTTTTAATAAGTTTATTTAGTGTAAGGAGGGAAATAAAAAGTATTTTTATATTTATATCTTTATATTTTTATATTTTCATACTTGACGTTTTCATAACATTTTCAAAGTGTTAAATAAAAATTTTAACAATACTTGACGTTGTTTCTACATTAAGCAAATGTCAATTATATTTGACGTGAAATAAACATCAAGTAAAATCTACACTATATTTGATGCTAAAAAACTGTTAAGTAAAATCTCCACTATACTTGACGCGAAATAAAACGTCAAGTAAAAACTAATGTAAAATAATTCAAAAATTTTGATAAAAAATTTGTCTTCTTCAAACTATACTTGATGTTTTTTGTGTCGAGTAAATGTTCACTATACTTGACGCAAATAAAACGTCAAGTAAAATCTCACTTATACTTGAAACATAAAAAAAATGTTAAGTAAAGGCTAACGTGAAATATTTCAAAAAATTTCGTAAAAATTTCACTTTTTTAAGACTATACTTGACTTTTTTCCTTTAAAATGGTCAATACTTGACATTTTTTTAAATAAAAACGTCAAGTATGTAAAATCAGCTAGTGTCAAGCAAAGCAGATTTTGTAGTAGTGAAAGGATGCTACAGATCATGAGACATGGATTATGCTTTTAGATAGGGCCTCAAATGAGTTGGGACATGAGATTAGAGTTGTACTAATTTCTCCAGAAGGAAAGGTCTTCCCCCTAACGGCCAAGTTATGTTTTGAATGCACTCACAGTATTACTAAATATGAAGCTTGCATTATGGGACTTCAAGTAGCATGCGACATGAGTATTAAAAAGTTGAAATTTTTAGGTGACTTAATGTTAGTAATACATCAAGTCAAGGAAGAATGGGAAACAAGAGATGCTAAATTGGTGCCTTACAACCATAAAGTGTAGAGAATATCCATATGAAGCTTCGGAGAATGACAAACGCACAATAAAGAGGTTGGTCATGAACTTTTTCTTAAGTGGCGAAGTTCTTTATAAAAAAAACCACGATATGATGCTCTTTCGGTGTGTTGATGAGGAGGAAACAAAACAAATTGTGACAGAAATTCATGAAGGAATATGTGAAACACATGTTAATGGACATATGATGGCTAGACAAATACTTAGATCTGGTTATTATTGAGTAACAATGGAATCAGACTGCATAAAATATGCAAGGGAATGTAAAAAGTGTCAAATTTATATGGATAAGATCCATGCAGCAACATCTCCATTGCATGTCTTGTCAGCACCCTGGCCGTTTTCTTTGTGGGGAATAGATGTTATTGGACCCATTGATCCTAAACCTCAAATGACCATCGTTTTATTCTTGTGGTCATTGATTACTTCACTAAATGGATAGAGGTGGCATCTTATTGCAATGTTACAAGGGAAGTAGTGCTCAAGTTCATCAAGAAAGAGCTGATCTGTCATTATGGTCTCTCAGAGGGTATTATTACGAATAATGCCAAGAACCTTAATAACAAAATGATGAACGAACTTTGTGAGCAGTTCAAGATCAACCACCGAAATTTGACTCCATATCACCCAAAGATGAATGGGGCAGTTGAGGTAACTAACAAAAATATTAAAAGAATCATTGAGAAAATGACAACAACATACAAAGATTGGCATGAAATGCTACCGTTTGTGCTGCATGGATATCGCACGTCAATTCGTACTTCAACAGGGGCAACACCATTTTCTTTAGTTTGTGGTATGAAAGTTGTCTTACCTTTAGAAGTTGAGATACCTTCATTAAGAGCTCTCATGGAAGCTAAGTTAGATGAAGCTGAAAGGATATGAGGTCGTTAAGAGTAGTTGAATTTCGTTAAAGAAAAATAGTTGGCAGCATTAAGTCATGGGCAACTTTACCAAAGAAGACTAATGCAAGCATACAATAAGAAAGTGCACCCTCGAAGCTTTCGAGAGAGATATTTGGTGTTAAAAAGGATACTTCCATTTCAAAAGGATCATCGAGGAAAATGGACTCTTAATTATAAAGGTTCGTTTGAAGTGAAAAAGCTTTTTCAGGAGAAGCTTTACTTTTGACTAATATGGATGGCGTTAGTTAAAAAAATCCTGTGAATATAGATTATGTTCGAAGATATTATGCATGAGACCTTTTCTTAGAGGGTTTCGTAGTGTTGAAAGAAGTCAGGGTATTTCTAGGAAACTTACATTTAGTTCTTAGAATGTTATTTCCAGATGTGTAAACTTTCTCCCACCCCTCTTTTTGTACTCCTATACCAAACATCGTTGTCATCTTTTTTTTTCTATCATTTCTTATTATATTTATCGAACACATGTTTGTTTTTCAATCCTTTCTTTTATCCTTTCTAAAGATTATCAAATTATAGTAAACATCCATGATCCATTATTCTATTATTCTACATTTTGTTAATTAGCAAGGATCCAGTACAACTTATTATATTTGCAAACCAAATAAAAGTTATGATTTTCTTTTGATAAGACCTATAGAAATGTAGGAGTCTACAAGTTCAGACAAATTTTTCTACGATTATGAGTTGTTATAATTAGAAGTCTACATCCTAAAGGGATTCACGTTTTGTGATGTCCAAGACTAAAACAACATTGGGTCTTTACAACATGGTGCAATCTTTCACAGTTTTGATTTGTTTTTGTTTGATACAAAGAGTGGTGAATTTGGCAGTTTAAAAAGCTTTCATAATATATGTGTCTTATTCTATCCGGTGACTATGCTAATCAATTGTTAATAATATTGGTAAAATGGAGTAGTGAGCTATTTATTTATTTGAAAATCACAATATTTTATTTTCAAATTAAATTTTTACCCAGTCCAAAAGTAGGACGAGTCCACTTTTTATCAAACCTAACCCTAGAGCTAAGGTTGATGTCTTTTTAAATTTGGTTAAATCGAGCCTAGATCTAAAGCTGATGCCAAAACATGTCTATCTAGTCCTTTATTTATCAAATCTAGCCCTAGAGCTAAGGTTGATAGTTTTTCAGTTCTCTCTCTAAAAAACAAAATTTTGGCTCAAATATTTTATCTATTTCCTTTGTCCATCTTTAAATATTTTCAGGATGAACAAATGAGGCAAGCTGTAGATACCATATTTTGTCCTTTATTTTTATTTTTTATATTTCTATTCATTTATTTACTTTTTTATTTTATTTTATTACTTTATTTTACTTTATTTTTTTATTAAAGGAAACTGATTTGAATTTGAATTTAATTTTTTAAAAAGTTACAAAAATAAAAAAGCGAGAAAACAAAAAATGAATCTCACGTCTCCTCCTCAAGTCACCCAATTTTCTCTCCGATTTTTTTCCTCTTCCTAATCTCCCCACCTTCTCCACTCTAAAAAAACACGATCTTGCCTTCTTCTCAGCATGCTAAAAAAAAACTATCATCTCATTGTTCTATAAAAACAAGGAGGATTTCTTTTGAAAGGTACGTTAAAAGGAGAGATCAATTGAAAGGGTTAAAAAAACGAAGAAACTATTCTGCCAAATTGGTCTTCAAAGGTAAGTCTTTTTTTTTCTCTTTCTTTCCTTTCTTAGAGTGTGATCAATTATAATGTGGATTTTTTTTTAAAAAAAGTTGTTTTTAGTTCGTTAAATTGATTTTACAGTGGCTTAAATTTTATTAGGTTTAGGCCAATTGTTTTTACGATAACTTTAAATTTGTTTAACTTTGTTAGGGTCAAACCAATTGGGGTTTATTGTTAATTTATTGTTGCAGCAAATTTTGCATCTGCTTTATTTTACGGTGACTTTAAATTTATTAGGGTTAGGCCAATTGGGGTTTACTGTGAATTTATTATTGCATCAAATTTTCTCTACTCTACCTTACTGTGTTTTAATTTTGTTAGGTTTAGGCCAGTTGAATTTATTATTTCATCAAAAAATTTCTCTACTTTACTTTATTGTGTTTTAATTTTGTTAGGTTTAGCCAATTGAATGTATTGTTGCATCAAATTTAGGTCGATTTCAATATGCTTTAAATTTGTTAGTTTAAGTCATTTGATTTAAATTTGTTAGATTTAGTGTTTAATTTGACTGTTGTTAATTTTTGTTTAGGTTGGGTGTTTGATATTATTTGATTGGACTTGTTGAAAGGCAAGATAGCGTTTGTTAGGTTTGATATTTATTTCTGCATATTACACTTTGTATTTATTTTCCAAATATTATTTCTCAACCTGTATATTATTTTCAATATATTATTTCCCAATATGTGTATATTATTTCCAACCTGTATTATTTGGAAACCTGTATTATTTGTTATTATTTGCCAAATCATTTGTCAACCTTCTTTATATGCGTGTGTCAACCCGTATTATTTTCAATATATTATTTCTCAACATGTATTTCTTCTATTTCACATTGATTTTCTATTATTATTATTATTATTATTATTATTATTATTATTATTATTATTATTTATTTTTCTATTGCAAAATGTATGAAAAAATTTATTTTTTGTCGTATGAATATAAAAATTTGAAACGAGAAATAAGTAATGTTTATTTATGGAATTCAGATTTTATAGTTTGAATTCCATAAATACATGAAATTTCTCATTTTTTAAAAAAAATTAATTAGTAAACTATTTTTAAACAAAATATATCAAAAATTTTATATTTTAAAATGTGTCTGAGTAGTATTTTCTTTGAAATTTATTAATTCTTTAGATACATGAAATTTTCCATTAAACGCCTATGATGGAGATCAAAATGATAAAATTTTATATTTTAATATTCTTGAGTAAATAAAAATTCATCTTTTGAAACAAAAATAAATTTCATTTTTCTAATGGCTCTTATGCCACCCATATAATTATCAATTCATGCTTGGTTATTTTTATTGGATGTGAATTAATAACCATGAGACATTTAAAAAAAGCAAATAGAAAACTTTGTTTTGTGAACCTCTTTAATTTAGTTTAAAAGATAAATTTTGGTAACCATTTTTATGGATGTTATAGGATGCTAAGACCTCCCCTATAAACAATTGACTCCTAAACCTTAAATTTGAATTTATGTAGACCAATTTTTTTGTGACCAATCACACCTTAATATGATAGGTGGCGACTCCGAACCTTTTATTTATTAAAGATTAAATGATTAAGGACGTCGGTCGCCCCACGTCGCAATCGCATCGCGACAGTGTTCTAGAACTCTTTTTTGCATTTTTATCTTTCCTTTTGATCTCCATTGATGTGTTATGTCTATTTCCATTGACATTATATATAATATGTTAAATCATATTTAATTTTGAATAGTAATGACTACCCCATTATGAATTATATCTCGAAGTTTTTTTTTTATTATTTTAATTGCAATTTGAAATGATATTGTTCTTTTTATTTTCATAAAAATATGAAATTGAATATTTCAACGGCATATTTTATTACTATAAAAGTAATTGATTCAATAAAATTAAATAAATATCATAATTATATTATAATTTTCTTTTCTTAAAAGTTGTCATTTCATAAATCATTAGTTACTACCTTAATAACTTAATTAATATGAATTATATTTAACAAATACTAAAAAGTTTGTTATATTTGTCCATAATTAATTTAAATTTCAATACATCAATGTGAAGAATTTTTTGTATTTTTATTCAAAAAAATGTAAATATACACAAATGCTTGAAACTACATTTTTTTCATTTGCATTTATAATGAGTTTTAGCTTGAGACCATAAAAAAAAAATTCTTTGCATGACTGCATTTTTTTATAAATAATATTAATGGGTCCTAAAAAGCAATATTATATACATATGCTTATATTTTTAAACATCAAAACCTCTAGATCTCACGTTATGTTTTGTTCACACATTTTCTGTCTTCACCATGCATGCTACGTATTGTTATCCTTCTTCAGATTTCTCATGCTTTCCTCGTATATAGTCTTCGATCGATTGGTGACACTTAGTTGTCATGACTCTTGTACGGTGAAAAATACATACTGTCAATCATTAACCACAATTATTTCTTTTGCAACAAAATTATTAAAAGTACTGTGATTTCTTGTTGATTTCTCATTGTTTTCTTTTTTGATGTGCTCATTTTTTGTTGCATTTTTTATTTACCTCTTTCCACTAGAGGGTGAATTGAATATGTAAACTCACAGTGTTAACGAACAACACTCCATTAAATTGAACCTATAAGTTCTTTGGAAAATTATATAAGAAATTGGAGTGCATTATGTTACTTTTGTAATACTTAGCTTGCAATGAGTTTTTTCTTCAAGAATAAAAGTACTCTTCGACCCCTATGGACTCATCTCCTTCTTCTCCTATGTTTCTTTGTTTGTTCATTGATCGAATGTAACTTTGAATTTGATTTGTTTGCACAATTCTCAAATTTTATTTCTTAACATCTTGAGCTTACACCTTGAAAGCTTAACCATCTACATATATTCAAATAAAGTGGAAGATGAAAAAGTTATTGATTGTGTAATAACATTTAGCATGCATTACGTTAATATCAGTTATATGGTAGATGGAAAAGTTACATTATATGGCCCTAATAACACAAGACATTAACTAATATCAATTACGGAATTAAAATCTCTTAGTTTTATAAAAAGATGAAAAGTTAACTAAGTGTAACTCTACCTTGTTAAATGTGAAAATGCTCACAAACATTAAATCTATGTGAATGAAAAAATTGCTAACACTACAAGAAAACGAGGGTTTCCCGACGCCAAAAAAGACGTCAGCAATAAGAACGTCGAGAATAAGTGTATTCCCGATGCTACGCACACTACGTCAGAAGAGGTTTCGGTAATACCCTTTTTCTCGACGCCTAAAGCACGTCTCGGCCAACTGACGTCGGGAATAGGCCAAATTAAATTAAAAATACACCTTTTTTCTGACGCCATGCAGAGTGCGTCGGAAATGACATCGGGCATAAGGGGTTTTCCCGACACACCGTAGCGAGTCGGGAAACCCTTTTAATGAGCATCAGGAATACCATTATTCCTTATGCCTTTTTGGAGATTTCCTGACGCCACACGACTGCGTTGGGAAATCCCCTTTATAAACGATTCAGTTCTGTATTTCACAGAACTAAAACCGAAAGGAAAAGGGAGAAGAGAGAACCATCGAGGCTTTGCCGTTCGTAGCTCGCCACCTTCCATTCCATCGTCGTTGCCGTCCCTTGCCGTCGTTCCTCGTCGTTCCGCCGCCGTCTGCCACCTTAGGTAAGTTTAAATATAAAGTCTGTTTAGTTTAAATTTATGTTTTAGGGTTTTTTTAGGAGAATTGTTTTAGGATTTTCTTTTGGAATAGATTTTTATTTGTTAAATGTATTTTTGTATAGAATGTGTGTAATTTGTGGTTGAATTTAAATTTGAAGGGTTTAGGGTTTAGGGTTTAGGATTTATAGTTAAATTCAAAATTGAATTTTTTTTTTTTTTGGGGAAGGGTTATAGTTAAATTGAAATTTGAATGGGGGATTACTAGCTAAATTGAAATTTTTGTAGGGGGTTATGGTTGAATTCAAATTTGAATTGGGGGGGAGGGGGGTTATGGTTGCATTCAAATTTGAAGGGGGGTTTATGTTTTGAATTGAAAATGTAATATGTGTGTTAAGATTTGTTTTGGCTATCCTGCAGTTATGGTAGCCTGTTTGTGTTGAATATTTTTGTTGTTGATTTGAGATGGCTATCCTGCAATTATGGTAGCCTTTTTTGTTTTGAATTTGCTTCTATTTGGGATGGTTTCAAGGGGTGTTAATAATTAGGTTATGTTGGCTATCCTGCAGTTATGGTAACCTCTAGAGTTTGGAGGGGTTTGTAGGATGCGAAGATTTTGAAGTATTTTGTTGTTAATAATTAGGTTGTATTGGCTATCTTGCAGTTATGGTAGCCTCTATAGTTTGAAGTTAGTTATTGGAAAATAGTGAAAATTCAGGGGAGTAAGTTATGGATGTGAGAGAATGAGAGAGATATGTTTCTAATCAAACCTATTTATGTTTTAGAGAACGATGGATAAGGGTTGGATGAAACTTAGAAATAGGGTAGCCTCTATAGTTTGAAGTTAGTTATTGAATGTTTGTTTTCTATGTCCACAGCCATTATGTCATGGTCATATCCACGTAATAATTTTATGGAGAAGGACGCTATGTTCCTCGAGTTTGAGGACGATTTAGATAACATCGGGGGAGGGTCGTCGTCTGTGGGCGACAATACAGTGCGTCTAAGAATTTTCTTCATTTTAACTTATGATTATTTCATGTTCTTTTTTCTAACATTATATGTTATTATCGATTTATTAAGTAGGATCTTCTTCTCAACAACTTGCGACTCCGACTCCTAGGGGACGTGCACAGTCTCGACTCTTGGAGTTAGAGCGCCACGTTGTAATAAATATGCGCATTCCGATGACGATCGCCCCTAGAGCGGAGAAGCCTATTTCCCCACACGTCGTTCGCTTCAGCCAGGCGATAGGCGTGTGCGTGCAAAAGACATTTTTCGTCCACTACCTTAAGTGGGCGAACGTTGGGAGAGAATACATTGAGGTCGTCAAGGGCGACCTCTAGGTAATTAAGTGCACTACACATTTATGATTTCATTTGAAACATATCTAACTTTAACCAATATAATGTGTTATGTTTGTAATGTGTAGCGATTATTTGTGCTTGATTTCAATGATCAAGCAATGAATAAGTTTGTTGAGCATCAGATGCTCACGACCTTTAAAGAGTTTCGGGTCGACTATCACAGACATTTCAAAAAGTACAACGACCCAGAGGAGGCTCGTACCAACCCACCAACGCATTGGTTAGACGTCATAAGGATTGACACTTCCTTTGTCATGATTAATTATGATAACAAGTTTTAATATGTATAAGAAATAAACAATATAATTGTTTTCATGCAGGAGCAATCACAGACGAACAAGGCTGCTAGACAGAAGCAGCCTTACAATCATAGTAGCGGGTCCAAGTCATTTCTACAATGACAATACGAGCTCGCTGAGAGAAAAGAGGAGTCGGTCGATCGTGTGGAATTGTTTCGGAAAACACACGTTCGAGCTGGGACGTTCGTGTCGCAGGGCGCAGAGGATGCACATTTAAGTTATGCCTTATTAATTATCCTCTTTCATTATATATTTTTACGCGTTACCTAACATAGTTTTTAAATTTGTTGCAGAATCAAATGCTGAAACTCCAATCCCAGCCTACCCAAGAGGGTAGTCAGCCACTCTCTGAGGATGAGATATGCGATCAGGTATTGGGTAGACGACCAGGCTACTCAAAAGGTCTTGGTTGGGGACCCAAGCTGAAGGCCCGCAGGACGACGAGTGCGAGCAGTTCGTCGACATCTTGTTCGCTGTCCACACAAAAAGATATTGAATTACAAGCTAAACTTAATGAAGCTTTGGAACAGATTGAAGTGCAACATAGAAATCACCAAGCGTTAGCTTCACAAGTGGAAACAATAAAAAATATTATAGAAGATTTCACTCGTGCACAATAGAGACCACCGCATGATCCCTAGCTCTGTGGTACGTATATACATCTCCATTATTCTTAAGTTTTTGCAATGATAGTATACAATGAACATATGGATATATGTACTAAACTTAGTTACTTTTATATCATTTTGGGATCGAAGGTGTAGAATGACGTGTACACACTTCGTTGGGAGACTTTTTGTTATGTTTGCGTTTTCTTGTATTATGAGAACTACAAGTTTTGTACTAAACTTACTAATATTTTGTGAACTTATTCGTATTATTAATTTTAAATCTTTTTTTTTTATTTTTGTTTGTATATTTCTTAATTTATTAATTTATATTGAATTTGTTTTAGTTTAATCCAAAACGTCAGAAAAAATGTTTGAGCAATCTGAACGTCGTTGTGAATGTTTGAGCAAAATATTTTAGAGGAAAAAAATTAGAAATTAAATATTAGAAATATATATATAAAAAGGAATTCTTGAGGCAATGAAACGTCGGGACTAGGATGCATAAGAGACGTCGGGGAAGAGTGTCCTGACGCACAAAAGACGTCGAAAAAAAAATATCGGGCAAGAGGCATTCCAGACGCCACTGTTGCCGACGCATGTGACAGCGTCGGGAGAGGCATTCCCGACGCCGTACCCACAAGGCGTCGGGAATGCCTCTCCCGACTCGATTTTCCCGACGTTCGTTCCGACGTCGTGAAATACGTCAGCATATCCTTTCCTGACGTATTTTTCATTTTCGCCGACGCTTTTGTGCGTCGAGAGTACCCCCGTCTCTTGTAGTGTAATTCTAAAATGAAAGGGTAAATTGGGGCTAAAAAGTTCCTCTACATCTATCTGTTTTATATATACTATAGACTATAGATAAACGTACGATATCCCCTTGCTTCCTTAAAGCAACAAGTCATATCGTCAAGTGGAGGAGACAAAAAAGATCATGAGAAGATAAGATAAAGAGTGAATCTAGAAAATTACATAAACAATTAGTTGGAGAGGAAAATGCAAGAAGATAAGATTTATCTTTTCGCACGCTAAGCACGTGCCGAACATCATATATACAAATATCTTCTTTCATTTCTTTATAAAATATTATCTTCTTTTCTACTTCTTTGAAACTATTTTTCTTTTGTTATTTTTTTTAGTTATATACGTGAGTAGAGTGAAAATTTTTCTTGCACCTTCTTTTCTCTTTTTTTGTTTTTGTTTTTTTTCTAGTTGAAATAAGAAAGCAAAATGACACAAGACATTATTTTTCATTATGTCTTCTATCTTAAATTAGTATATCTATTCGTTGTGCATTTCTAGATCAACACTCTAAATTTCTAACTTGGATGACGAATTTTTAAACTTAAAATTAGTATTATTTTAAATAATAAAAATTTAATATTTAGATATAAGCACAAAACCAAAAGAATTAGAAAATATATGGTGAAACTAAATTCAAATTAATAATTTTAGATATACATTTTAAAAATTTTAGTTTGAAAATATTATATGACCTTTATATTTTGAAAATATCTTGTAAATATTTGTTACAAACATTCAAATTCTAAAATAGTAAAAAACAATAAATTAACTATTTAACCTTAAAATCCTAACATTTTATATATACGAATATTTCTAGGGGTGTAATTACGCCGAGTCGGGTCGGGTTTCCTTCAAAACCGACCCGACCCGACCCAAAATGTACGATTTATTAAGCAAGAGAGCTCGACTCGATCCGACCCACATTCGGGTCGGGTCAGTATTTTTTCCTTTTTTAAAAAAAAATCCATGATAAAAAAGTTCTTGAACAACAATCTTCCATTAAATCCACTTCAACAAGTTCTTCAAAATTCTCACAATTATTTCCTCATCTTTTTTTTCATCTCCCAAAACATAAAACATAATGCTCTGGAATTGATTCTGTATTTGTATAACTTGTATACTCAGTTAACAAAACTCCTAGCGGTTCAAACTCAATCTAAAAAAGATAGGCTTATAAAATGTCTAGGATAAAACTTAATTTTTCTAAGCATAAAATAATTATTGTTATTGTTTAATCTAAGAAATCTGTCATAGTTGTAGTCACCTAATTTCATCCTACAATTATTTTTATTATTCTTTAAAATATATAGTAATTGTAATATTGGCTAAGATTTTATTTATTTATTTATTTAAAAGAAAAAAAGATAAAATTTTTGTAATAATATAAAATCTTATGATAATTTTTTAAAATCTTTTATTAAAATGGAAAATAAAACCATTAATGAGAATATCTATTATTTTTTAAAAAAATCAAATCAATTTTGACTTATCGCTTAAAAAAACAAATTAATTTATTTACACAAAATCTTTTTAATTTATCATATTTGGAAAAAAACATATAAATTTATTTTGAACAAAATCTTTCAATATCACATTTTTAATATTTTAGAAAAAAGAAATTTAATAAAATTACATAATATTTTATTTTGATTTTATATTTTATTAATTTTTTCTAAATTGTGCACACCCTAGGTCTATAAATAGAGACGTTTGTGATTAGGAAAAGGGAGATTTTGTTTTAGAGAGAATCTCTACGAGAAAAATAATTTTACTTAGAAAGAATCCCTAAAAAATAGGTGTTTAGAGAGAATCCCACAAAATTGAAGAAAATATATTAAGCGAGTTATTAGCTTTTTCGCTTTATTTTATCCTCATATTGTCTCTTTTTTTTACCCTAAATCTAATATCATAAAGAAAAAACTTAGTTAGAGGTTGCATTAGGTAAAGATTTATTCTCAATGATTCGCACCTCATACAACAAGTAATTTTTTTCGGGATTAAAACTTTATTTTTGTTCTTCTCTTATTTAAATGTAGAGAGAAAGAAAAATAAAAAACGTATAAAGAAAATTTCCTATATTGATATAGTTTTTTAACTTTTTTTTATTTACTTTTATTTATTCATTTATAATTATTTTTAACTTATTATTACTTTTATTATTATTGTCATTTTATTTTATAAACCTTTTTACTTTCATTCTTTTTTTTTTTCCTTTTTTTCCTTTTTTTTTCCTTTTCTGTTTAATTATTTACTTTTTTATTTATAATTAATTTTAACTTTCTATTATTATTATTATTATCATCATTTTATTTTTCTTCTCTTCTTTTCTTTTCTATTTATTCATTTCTTTGTTATTTATAATTATTCTTAACCTATTATTACTTTTATTATTATTATTATCATTTTACTTTATAAACCTTTTTTACTTCACCTATGTTCTTTTTTCTTTTTTCCTTTTTTTTCTTTTTTTTTCTTTACATAACTTTTACTCATTTATTTATTTAGTTTTTTTTATACACTCATATATTTTTTAACTTTTATTATCTTTATTATTATCGTTATTATTATTTTATTTTATTTTATAAATTTTTTATTTTTAAATTTGTCGTCCTTCTGTCCCATTTTCTTTTCTTTTATTTACTTAGTTATCTAATTTCTTTTTATTTATATATTTATTTATGTATTATTTTATTTTAGTTTTTTTTTCTTTCTTCTTTTTTCTCCTATTTTATTTATCATTATTATGTATTTTTCTTTTCCTTTTCTTTTAATCTATTTTCATTTACTATCGTTATATTTAGTAAATGCATGCATTGATATCCTAAATTATTTGGCTATATTTGATTTGGTTTATGATGTGTTGTTTCTACTTTACCTTCACTAATTTTTTATAAAAAAATTTAAAATAGGTGTAACCATAATTGCATGTAATTTGGAAATCTTTTTTTTTTTAATTTCTCTCTTTAAACCATTTAGAATTTTTTTCTTTAAAATTATTTTTTCTAAACTCAAAATTAAATATATATTTTCTAAGGTTTCCTAATCTACCTATTTTTATAATAACCCATGCCGATTTCGCTAAAAAAATCCTACGATGGAATTTATTTCTAGATTCTTGAGGTGAGGGATCAATATCTTTGGGAGTCCGAGATTTGATCCCAGGAAAAAATAGATTTAATCAATGTTTTAAAATAAAAAACTTTATTCGAAGACTAACCTATGATAGAATTTGAGAAATTAATTTCTCATTCTCTTAAGGTGAGGAATTTTTCCTCAATATAGTCTAATTAATGAGTGTATCCCACTTATTTTATGGGATCATTGCTTCAAATATTGGAGTGGTGAGCAATGAAATAAGACATAATTTGTTTAAAAAATGAATTTTACTCGAGACATAAAATTTGGCCACCGTTTTCCTAAACAGGTGTTACGGGGTGCTAACATCTTCCCCGTACATAAATGACTCCCGAATGCAACTCTAATTTTTTCATAGACCAGTTTTTTTATTTTATTTAAAATGATTCACTTTATTTCGATGTCCAATCACACCGTAAAAAAGATTGGTGGCGATTTCTTTTTTTTTTTTTCAAAATTAAACCCTTTTAAAGGACGTCGGCCGCTCCGCGTCATCTCAGGTACGTGGTGACAACAATATTTAGAATAACCAGAACCTAAAAAAGTAAATCAAAGTACTTTTTAATGAGAAAGTAACGTACAAAGAGAAAATGTGAGAGTGAAATAATTTGATAACTATATAACATTATTCCAACATTTGAATAGATCAAATCTTTGCTTACATTTGCATCAAAGGAAGATCAGAGAGGAGTGAAAGAGCAATGGCAGCCTAAAAGAGAGATAGAGAGAAACTGAAATAAAAACATATATTTTTCTCATATATAAAAAATATGTTCAAGTTCGTTTCTCAATTGAACACTCAAAGTCTCTTGTTTTTCTTTATTAAACCTAAATCGTGTTGATTTCAATCCAGTTTCAGCAAAGATCGGTGAACACCCAACTCAATTTTCTACTCATTTTTTCCATTTACACACTCAAAGCCCCCATGTTTGAAGCAATTGCTTTGTGGATCATTCAATTTTGAAGGCGAAATGAAGAAATTAAGGACTTACTATATGCATTTGAGACACCTACCGAACATGGAGCGGCAATGGATTTTCCCATTAGCAATAGGCTCGATGGTTTCTTTGTTCCTTCTCTTTCGTTCAATGGTGGCCTCCTTGGAAGGGACCCCTTTGTTTCCGCTTTACAAATTTGTGGCTTGTTTCGAGTTCGTTATCTGTTGAATTGAAGCTTCATCCAATTCCAATTCCATCGCTCCCTCTGCCACCGCGATTTGCGTACCTAATTTTGGGTTCAATCGAAGAGGGAAACATCTTGAAAAGAATGCTTGAAGCTTTGTACCATTCGATTAATCGGCATGTTTTGGACTTGGACCTCGAATCACCGCCGAAGGAGCATGGAAGAGTCAAAGAATGAAAGACGATAAGAGAATGGAAAAGTCGCAGACGAAAGATGCATAATGAATGGCGAAAATTAAGCAAACGAACGAAATCAAACAAAATTTCAATTTTTAACCTAACTTGTTAATTTCAACCCGACCCAACCTGAACTGAATTGAATCGGTTCAATTCGATTCGATAATATTATTGTTGCAAACCGGTCCAATCCGAACTAAACCGAATCGGTTTGGTTCGGTCCTTCAGTTCAGTTTGGTTTTTTTACCACTAAATATTTCTACACAATTCTACAATAATAGTCATTGCTATCATGTTTCTATATATTACGTAACTTTTTTTTTTCTCGTTTTCTTTATAACTCCAACCTCTTTCAATAATCTTCAATGATATAATATAATTCAAAATTATTCTATAATTTAGAGCTGTAATATTAATTTTTAAAAAAGGTAAATTAAATATTATCACATTTTGATTCATAACTAAAACTTGCAATAAAGAAACCGACTAAAAAGTTAAAGTGAAAGAAATGTTCTTAGACCAACTAACTAAACTTGACATACATCCTCATGCAACGTACCTGAAAAATTCTAGTAGATATGTACGTGAGAATAATTTATCTTCATTGATATAAAGTTTTACATTGTAAGAGTTTATGTTAAGGGTGTAAATGGGACAAGTTGGGTTAGGTTGTGAGACATTCTCAACCCGACCTATATTTTTGGGTTTGTTGGGTTGCCAGCTTAAATATCTCAATTAAGTTTCCAACCCAACCCGTAAAATATGGGTTGGGTTGGTTGGGTTGTCGGGTTGTATTATTATTATTTTCTTTTTCGTTTCTAAATTAATGTTTGTAAATGAAAATCATCAAAAAGAAAAAAAAAATTTTTGGAACTCATAAGATTGTCTAACTTTTATTAAATAAATTATATATATATATATATATATATATATATATATATATCAATTCGGGTTGGGTTAACCTGAATTTTTTAACCCTTCAACTCGAGACCCAATCCGAAGAAAAATCAAAATTTTCAACCCAACCTAACTCAAATTTTAAACTAACTCAACCCATATGGGTTGGGTAGTCTAGGTTGTCGGGTTATTCTTACACGGTTAGTTTATGTAGCTAAGATAGAGAATATCATATCATATACATTAATGGTAAAGAAATAGTAGAAATCATTAATGAGTTGTTTTATCAAAATCCTTCCATATAAAAGAAAAATGAAAAATTTCAAATATGAAAAGCATAAGATTCAAATGCCTTTCCAAAGTTTAGGGTATTTTTGTGTATGTTAACATGGGGGAAAAGTGTGACAACCTTTGAACATGAAATTGAGATTAAAAAAACATGTTGGGTTAAAATTATATCTTTTAAAACCATGTGATATCGAGTCTGCAAAACAGTGTCTTTTAGAAGAAGAAAGAAGAAAAAGGGAAGAATTGTTGTGTTTTTTCTGATTTTTTCTTTTCTTTTTCTTTTCTTTTTCTTTTCTTTTTCAGAAGAAAATAAATACTTTAAAACAGAAAAGATTTTCATTGAAGAACCTCTAAGAAAACAACTATATATAGATATGCTTTTCTCACCGCCCTATTAATCTCCATGAGAAATATATATCAAATCCAAAAGCAAAAGAATCAAATTTCAACATATATTATATGGGCCTCTGCTTCCTTATCTCTTTAACCAAGAACAATTGCATATGAAAATGAGACAACTCTTTTTTTCTTTTTCTGCCCTTATTATATATATATAGAAGTGAACAAAATTTAGGTTTTTTTCCCTTTTTTTTTTTTTTTTTTGATTTTGAATTAAAACTAGGGTTTCTTTACCATCGTGCTATGTTGGTCTATATGTATATATGTTCTATGCATATTATCTAGAAAGGAATGGTTGTGAGAAGTTGTCAAAAAAGGGCTCATTTATTAAAAAAATTCAAGTGATCGACATTTGAAGTTAGCTTCAATTGTACTCGTATCATTTTATAAAAGGTCGCTTCTAGCTAGCTAGCTAGCTACCATTCACTTTTAAAAATGGTTGAAATATGTCAACGAATGATTTTGTCTTTGAAACGGAAGACAAAAACAAGTTGCAGTTTTTGACTTGAGTAAGTAAAACATTTATGAATGTGATAGTCTGGTAAAGAAAAATAAATAGCAAACATGATTATTCCAATAACCCCCTTCTTTCTTCAAAAATTTTTACTCATTATTGGGCTTCGTAGTCTCTCTTAATGTCATTGTTTGGTGTCAGACAAATCACCATCCCGACGCAATAAAATCGAGGGTTAGAGTAGGTCTATAATGGTTTTTTTTCTCAAGTTCGATCAAAGCACAAAACTAACACATGACTTTGGGAATAGATACCTATCTCGACAGTATTCAAAAGTATTTTTAGTATATTGATATATACTTTCTCTAGATAGGCGACTGTTAAACCATTGTAAATATATATATTTCATGTTACTTTTTTACGGGATTGGAAAAAATTTTGTTAGAAAAAGGAGAATCCTTCTAATGTTAATCAAATTTCTTAGAAACGTAATATTATTTGAAACTAAAGATGAATTGTATCGAAAGAAAATATATATCGAAGACATATATGAATTTGATTATTGATAATAGATATTGGTGAAACTTCTCCCTCTCCTAAACTCGATCCTTTAATATGTACAACAAAAAGTGTGTCTCTATCTGAAAAATTGGATTAAATTAATAAAGTAGCAATGTACAAAAAAAGAATAATAGATGCATGTGGTGAAGTATATATAGGTTTAAATAATTTGATGATTAAAGTGGATTATTATTCCTCCTGCAAAATCTGTGTTGTTTGTGACTGAGGGAATAATATACTGCCACCCATATATATATATATATATTTATTTATTTATTTATTTATTTGCCTATCCCTATCTGTGAAGTTATCAAAGAGATAATAAAGAGAAAAAGAACTTGTGAGATTATTTTTTTTTTCATTATTTCAAGAATATAAGTGGTTTTAAGTTTGTATAGATTTTGATTATCATTAATTTAACTTGAAATAAAATCAAGCACTTACAATTTAGTGCTTGAATTAAAATTTTTTGATATGGCTGCCACCCAAAAATTGGTTTCATGGCTAAAAATCAACCACTTGGACAAAATTTTGTTTGTTTTTTTTTTCTCTTTAAATCAATACTTCAAATATTCCCTAGATTAATTAAATAAATAATATGAGAAAAGGAAAAGGATTTAGGTTCTTAATTTATTCATTAAACCACTTTGGATTAGGGGACTTTTTTGATTAGCTGTTTCCTAACCATATAAATTGAACTTAAACCCACATGGAGCAGAAAAACCATAAATAAAATTTAAAAAGAAAACAGCTTTATATTACTTAATTAATAGTTTTAATTTATATTATGTGTTAATTCATCAACTTTTTTGGTTGTCCAACAGATTTAAGCAAACCCATTAATTTGTTTAATCAAAAGATTGTTCCTTTTTTGCTTTTTTCTTGAGAAATTTGAGAAAGAAAGAAAGAAAGAAAAGGTATGTTTGTTTGAATGTGGCAGATGGAGTTGCAAAAAAGAGGGAGGAAAAGAAAGTTGGATTTTAGGTTTATTCAAAAACTCATAAGTAGCAATTCCTAAGATATTATGCTTTGAAAGTGACCTACAAAGTTCTTTTTACAATCACAACCCAAAGCAAAATAATATGGCCGAAATTTTTTTGTTTCTAATCGTCATATCTTTCATCAAATTAAAAAAAAAAAAAAGAAAAGAAAAAAAAGAAGAAATACATATGTGTATTCGGATTTAATTTAGATATTGTATATCTTTGTCCATCTTACCTTAATCATTTCCAATAAATAAATTTTAAAAATATAATTTTAGAAAAATAAGAAGGTGTAATTCATAATGTAAATGATATATATACACATTCAATCTATAATTATTACAATATAATGAAAAAAATATTCTTACATTGGATAATTTGCTATTTAAAAAGGAAAATTGTGTAGAGCTTATAAAATAAAATAATGAATCGTCTAGTTATATATAATGTGGCCATAGAATGCACAAATTCTTTTTCCCCATGAAAAACACAAATTCTAATTAAGAAAAGAGTGTGGAAAATATATAAAATCATCTATCGAAAAGACTAAATTGTTAATTTAGAACCTTGAATTTTGACTTAATTTAATTTTAATTCCTATAATTTAAAAAACATTGATTAGGTTTATGGTGGATTTGAATTACATTATTAAGTTTTTAATTTTAAAAAATAACTTATTTGAATAAAAACATTATTCAAAACTATTTTTAAATGTCTTTTAAACAAATCTTACAAAAATGAGTTTTTTGGCAAATTCTTTTTTCTTAAGTCATTTCAAACAGATTCTTAATTCAGTTTCTATAGCTTTACAAGTTTTTCCCTTCTTCTTTTTCCTTAAAAGAATTATAGTTTAATTTGCTGGAGGGTCGTAAAAGATCACAAATTGTGATTTTCTTTTCAAATACTTTTTACAAAATTCAAAATATAAAAATATTATCAACTTCATTGCTACAAAAGTAAAAAAAAAAAAAAAATGATTGTAAATGATAATATTGCTAAAAATGTTTATAAATATATTGAAATTTTAAATTTTATATTGTCTATTAGATATAAGTCAATTTAAAATTTTGATATATTTTGTAAATATTTTAATTTATTTTATTATATTGAAAAGAAATTATTGACAATAAATATGAAAAAAATAATTATTTAAAGAAAAATGATCAGTGAGATACAACAAACTATAAAAACAAAAATAAAATTTGATGAGTGAAACGAAAAATACAAAAACATGGGTCAAACATGAAAGGTTTAAAATAGAGTCGAAATTTCAATAGGAACCTTAATTTACCATACACCAGAAGAGATATTACTTTTATTTTAAGAGAAAAGTACATTTAGACCATTGACAAAACAAATGTAAAAAGGAAAAAGAAAAACACTTCTGAAAACAGATCACAAAGGAAAACAATTGGAATTAGATGCAATATGATTTGTATATCACACTACCTTCAAATTTATGGGTCAAACATGAAAGGTTTTTTTCTTTTTTTTTTTTTGTATGGGAAAATATTTCAAATGGTTGGAGTTTAACGTTCCTTCGAATAATACAAGTCTCATTATTAAGAAAAAAAAAACTATAATTATTGCATGGTACTAAAATTTGGTCAACATGTTTTATTTGTTTCTTATTTATTAATAATTTTATACTTATTCTACTCTCCAACAACATTTCTATTGTATCATAGAGAAATTTGTTTGAAACATACAAAATAAGCCACGTCTCATTAATCCACAACTATTACATAATAAATAATAAATAATAAATGACAAAAAAGCGTTACTAAGGAGGTTGATATTAGTTTGGAATCTATTTTTAGAAATTTTGTCATTTAAAATTTTAACTTATTTATAAATATATCAAAATGTCACTATCAATAATATTATAGTTGTATTTGAAAATATTTTCAATAATCTTATCACTTAAAACAATTATTTAAAAAACCATTTAATTAATTTTAGTAAGATTAATTTTAAGGAACTAAATTTAAAGTTTAATGAAAATATAATAACTAACATTGGATAATTGAAAGTATATAAATTAAAAATGAACATACTTCAGGTACTAAAATGGAAAATTATAAAAAATAACAAACTTGACAAACTATTTATAAAATATAGAAAAATTTCAGATTTTATAAATAATAAACATTGATAGCTATTATTATGTTTCTATTAGTGACATTGATAGACAATAATAGAAGTATCGGTTTCTATCGTTAATAAAAATCAAAATTTTGTTATATTTTGTAAATATTTTAATTTATTTTATTATATTTGAAAATACACTTACCAAATCATATTTTAACATAATATACTATTAAATCAATTTACAATATAACAAAATATCAGGATGTAACTATAATAAATAATTAATATTTTGGTATTTTAATAGTTTATCTTGATTTATAGCTATTGATAGTTGATACTTTGATATATTTGGACTCATTTTCTTATACTCTCAATTTTTTTATAATTTGGAATTTTTTAAAAATAGGTTGACATTTTTTTAAAAAAATTGTGGAGATTTTAGAGTAAGGAAGTAAGGAACATAGAAGTGAAAAAGAAGGAAAATGGAAGAATATCCCGAGAGGATGTCAACGAGTTTCTCTGTTCTCACGGTGCAAAGTTTTGAGTTTTGCCCACTTAAAAAGCAAAGCAATTGAAGCCATTTTAATGGAAAAAGCACAGAAAAATTATCAAAATTCCAAATGGAAAGCGTGTAATAAGCAAAACCCATTCCCCAATCTCAATCTCTTCATTTTTGTATAAAACTTTGAGCGTACACACTGTCTCTTAAAAGATGGCTTTTATGCCCATTTCATGATTCTCAGCCCTTCTTCCACCGTTGCTTTATTCATCTTCCCTCTCAGCAGATTCCCCCTCCATTTTTTCCCCTTCTACTTTTCTCTTCATTGCTTTCCCAAGCCAAGAATCTCTCATCTCATCACTTCCTTTCTCTCTTACAGATTCTCTTCTTTCCTTCCCTCTCTCTCTCTCTCTCTGTGTACTACTTTTAACGATGCCCATTTCATTGTTCTTCAATCCCTTTTCTTCTATACCGTTTTTTCCCCTTCTCTCTCTCTGCGTCCTTTTCGATTTCATTACCCTTTTTCGTTTTGATCATATTCCGCCGATTGATTCATATACCCTTTTATCAACATTTCCATGGCTCCTCCTGGTTTCAATCATCTTTCTCAGCCTTGCATTTCTGGTATCTATCTATTTCCTCTTTTCCTTCATTTCTATACCCTTTTCATCGTTTTTCGTTTTGAATTTTCATTTGAGGGTTTAATGAACCTGTTTGGCGTTTTGGGTTTTTTTTTTTTTATTCGCTCGGGATTTTTCCTTATTCTTCTTCTTGGGTTTCGTCGTTGTTGACGAACAGGGGATTTTTCTTCCTCTTCTTACGCAGAGAAAAAATCTGGGTGGATGAAATGGTTGAGCAGAATTTTCCGGTCAGGAGGAAACAGAGGAGGTGGCGGCGGTGGAGGTGGCCGTCATCCGCAACAACTTCTTGGTGATCAGGAGAACATGGTCTGGCGAGCTCCGGCTAGATCATCGGTGAACTTCTGTTTTTTTTTTTTTTTTTTTTTTGCGCCTTTCTTTAGTTAGATCTTCTTTGGTTAGTTATCATTGAGATATTCAACTTTTGTAATGAGGTTTGATATGTTAGTAGACAAAGTATATGATGTAACAGGCTATGTTAGTTGACTTTTCTTTTTTCCACTTTTTTGAGTGGTTTTGGATAATAGTTTGTTTGCTCTTTATACATACAGCTTACTGGAAGTACTTGAAATCCCCTTTTTTCCTTTTTTTTTTTTTTTTTTTCCTTTTGGAAAGAAGAGTTAAAGTTATTGTAGTTGATGGCAATCATGATGTTTTATTTGGTTTGTACCGACTTGAACAGAAGCCAAGTTGATTATTAATTAATTAATGGTTTGTTTTGTTCATTCATTTTTAAAGGACTTTGTACTTGAACAATCTTTGAAGTTTGATGTTCCTTCTTTGATTGTATTGTTAATAGCCAAGGGAGCTTGTTTAAGGAAAAACCCATCATGGTGTAAAACAGGGCTAATAAAGTCAATCTGTTTCATTTGAATAATGTTGGTTGAATGAGTATGGCTCTTTATTGAATTGTTATTTGAACAGGACGATCCTTCTAGAGCTCAGAAGGAGAAAGAAGAACTAGATCATGCAATTGCACTCTCTTTAGCTGAAGATTTAAAAAAGCGAAATCGTATGATCCCCTATACTGAACTTGGATTTTAAATGTTTTGTGCTATCACAAAGATGAATCATTAAGATCGATTCATTCTTATCTTTTGTTCATCAGGGTCTCGTTGGCGAACAGAAAATGATGAAGCTATTGCTAGAGAACTGCAGGACAAGATGAATTTATCTCCATATCCTTCTTTTGCCCCTCCTCAGTACCATCCTAGTGACTACAGGTATAATGTTATAGTATTTATCTGTTTCTTGTTAGCAAAAATTTTTTTTTCAATTATCATCTCGATCTACTCACATGTATAGGACTTTAACTTAACTAGACATCAAGTTCCTTCTTTCAAGCAATTAGAATTTGGGATTAGTTCATCAGATGGTCTACTTCCTAATGGTCTAATTGCACGATCATGTCTTGAAGTCGCAGATATTGTGGTGGCTGCAATCGTGCAATCGGCTATGGCAATTATTTAGGATGTATGGGCACCTTCTTCCATCCTGGGTGCTTTTGTTGTCGTTCTTGTGGCTATCCTATCACCGAGCATGAGGTATTGTAATATTCTATCCTTCCTTTGATCTCAAGATCCTAGCTGTGATTTTCTTCTCCTAGTTATGCTTTCCACTCTGTTTCCTTTTCCTTCTCATTCAAGTTCAATGCTGCATACCTTTTAATAACAATGTCGAGCGTCTCTATTATGTTGTTTCTTACCGGGTTTTTTTTTTCCTGTGGATTGAAGTTTTCATTGTCTGGGAAAGATCCATATCACAAATCTTGTTTTAAAGAGCTGACTCATCCAAAGTGTGAAGTCTGCCACCAATTTGTAAGCATTTCATTCTTGTCTTCATCGCACATTACTTTCTGTATATCGTTACTGGTAGATTGTAAATGAAAGTCCCCACATTTGTCAGACGGCTTTGGTATCTTTCACTATTGAGTATGAAGCACTTGGATCCAACATTTTTCCTTGATCAAAGAGATTTTCCTGATTCTTCAGTTTTTAACTTTCAGATCCCTACAAATCGAGCTGGTTTGATCGAGTACAGATGTCATCCATTTTGGTCTCAAAAGTATTGTCCATCACATGAACATGACAGCACAGCTCGTTGTTGTAGCTGCGAGCGTTTGGAGGTATCAATTAAAATAGTTGAGATCGATTCCCAAATGATAAGTTATTTGCCTCCATTTAGCTTGGATGAGGTTGAGGTTTCTCTCTCTAGTCCTAACTACAATTCCATATAATCTTGCAGTCTTGGAATGCAAGATATATTTCTTTGGGAGATGGACGGAGCCTATGCCTAGAATGCATGGAGTCTGCTATCATGGACACTGGAGACTGCCAACCACTCTACCACTCCATCCGAGACTATTATGAAGGAATGAACATGAGAATAGATCAACAAATTCCCATGCTTCTAGTTGAAAGACAGGCACTAAATGAAGCTATTGTTGGGGAGAAGCATGTAATAGACCATCTTTTACACCTTTTTTGTAACTATAAAGCAATTCATCTGATCAGCAGTTTTTCTTTACAGGGTTTCCATCACATGCCTGAGACTAGAGGTTTATGCCTTTCTGAAGAGCAGACTGTCACCAGTGTATGTTTTTGTAGAGTTGTAATGCTTTTTGCATTTTTGTTCAAAATAGTAAACTAGCCGATCAAAGTTCTTATAGGTATTGAAATTATTCTCATTAATCATGTTCAGATCCTCGGAAGGCCAAGAATGGGAGGGCAACGGCGACTCATAGGAATGAAAACTCAACTGCAGAAGCTGACCCGTAAATGTGAAGTTACAGCCATTCTTGTTCTTTATGGACTCCCAAGGTAGCCATTCTTGATTTTATACTTCGACATTTATTGATGATTTTTTAACGTTTGTATGATAATAATCCAAAATGAGAAAAATAGAACTTAGAGTTGGAACTACTTTTAAACTAAATGATGTTTGAGCTTTCCAAGGAGATCATTTGTTAAATTTCTATTCTTTTTCGTTTTCGAACACAACATGAGAGAAACTATATCTTTCTTTCTATACCACGATTTTTCTGCCGAGTTTATGTTATCCCCCGTTTTTATACTCTTAGCTTTTACAGATTACTAACAGGTGCTATTCTTGCCCACGAGTTGATGCACGGTTGGCTACGGCTAAAAGGTAAAGCTCCATCTTGTTTCCTTACGAATCTTGATCCATAATGCTAACCTTGGATACTGAGGCAACTTGAATTATAGGATATCGCAACCTCAACCCGGAGGTAGAAGAAGGTATATGTCAAGTACTTTCCTACATGTGGCTTGAATCGGAAGTAATGCCAGGGTTTAAATCAGGACCTTCGACATCTACCGCATCCTCATCTTCTTCCTCTTCCTCGTCCCACTACTCTTTATCATCAAAGAAAGGTGGTAGATCTTCCGCCGAAAACAAACTGGGTGAGTTTTTCATGCACCAAATAGCGAACGATGCCTCGGCAGCTTATGGGGAAGGTTTCAGAGCTGCTAATGCAGCTGTGAACAAATATGGATTGCGCCGAACGCTCGACCATATTTTCATGACCGGAAGCTTTCCCGTATAATAAACGATGTGCTGTTGTTAGTTTGATGTGGGAGGAGATTGTTTTTGTTACCAGATAGAGCTCAATATAGAGAGTTTGGAATTACTCTGTTTATTCTCCCTTTGGTTTAGACATGATCTGGTTCAAAAGCAAAGTCTCTTTTCCAATAATATGTATTCTCTTCTTCTTCTTAACCTGTTTAAAAGTGTTCAACTCCTTAGCTTATTTCCTTTTCTTCTGTTTTTGTACGTTCTTTGATGATTTTTGTTTACTGTTTCTTACCTTTGGGGAAAGAGAACACAGTAAATGAGAATTGGTAAACAAAGGAAAATATAAAACATATGAGAAAGTTTGGATTTTGGGAATTGAAGATTTTAAATTGGAAATAATAATGTTTGAATCCTGGCCAATTATTGATGAAATTTGACGGATTTGTAAAATCATAGTTGAAATTCGGACTCAGTTCATTTCATTAAAAGACCCGTTCCAGTGACTCATGAATTCCCCTAATAGATCGAAGGGAGAATTGGATTGGCTTTCCTGGATAATCCTAGTTGGAAATGGGCAGTTTCATAAATTTCAATCGAAACTTTAAAAACAAGTGACAAAATACAATTGATGTAAAAAATAATGTAAATGAGAAGTATTTGGGATATTTTAGATGTGGTAAAAATTGAAATTATTTACAAAATATATAGCAAAATTTATCCAAATTCTTTGTTATATTTTATAAATAGTTGCAATTTTTGCAAGAATTTCAATTTAAAGTACAATATGCTATTTATTAATGCAACTATTTTTTGAATTTGTTTGTTTTTATAATTTTGAAAAAAAATGCATATTGATGTCGACCTTTGACCAATATTATTTTTGAAAAGTTTTAAGTTTTATAGTTATAACTTTTATTTTATGTTTTTCATCAGATGGTTTCAAAATAAGTGATTTCAACCTTTTAAATTTTGGTTTTTATAGTATCCTTTATTTAGTTATCTAAGGTTTAAAAGGTAGAATTCGTCCTCCATTTATCACGGTGTTTATCAAAACCACATGAACAATTTATAAAGTTTGTTGAACCATAAGAATAAAATACTAATTCTTAAAATTATATAAACAAATTCAACTTTTTTATTCTTCAATGACTAAATTTATAATCTAAACTTACTTAAATTATCTCTTAAATAAAGATTATTTCTTAAAAATGTTAAAGAAATCTCATAATTGTTTGAATGGAAGGAAATGATGAATAGAAATGTTATTTAAAAGAAAACGTGCTATGTTATGTTTTTCTAAATAGTTTCAAAAGTACTCGTTTTTATTATTTTTAACTAAAAGATGCTATAGTTCTAATTTAACATGTTAAATGAGTTGTATGTGTTAGAAGAAATACTTTAAATTTATATAATAGATTAACACAAAGTCATTCATGTTAAATTGTAAAAAATAAGTTAGTTATAAGATTCCATCCCCTTGAATTTATTATAGATATAAACCGACGGCTATAAAACAGTTATTGTCTTACTCAACTAAGATGTCCTTTGTGGGATATTTCTGTTGATGGGATATAAGAAAGAATGAGTGCTTATTGTTTTGGTATAATGTAGACATAACCCTAAGTCTCTTTATATACTGGTTTAATTAGGATCCCATTAAATTTTAATGAATCTAGGAATAAGCTTTTACTAATTTAGTCCATACTCAATTAAGAATCTTGAGCCTTAATTAAATAAATCACATAATAGACCAATTTTAATAAAATAACCCAATGTGATAAATTATTAATTCACATGCATACTTCACACTTAGCTTTAATTACATATATTATTTACATATGTCCTAACAGCATGTTGTAAAGTAAAGGTTGTAGTTACTTATTATGGTATTAAACTTTTGTTAATATTTTTATAGTTTGATATCAATGGGAGGAGCAATCCATTTTTCTATTATATTGTAAAAATATTCAAGAACATAAGGAATGTATATTTGAGATGCTTTTATCAAATATAGTTAAACGGGTTAGCTTACTTATAAATAAATATTTACAAAATATAGTAAAATAACATATTATATCTATAATAACTATAGATAAATTTCTACTATTAGAGTCTATTAATATTAGTGTTTATTAATGTACTTACAATAATATATTCTATCGATTAATAAAATATAAAATTTTACTATAGTTTTGCAAATATTTTCAACTTTTTCAAAAAGGAACATTTTTGGCTTATTTTCGTCCATTATGAGGAAAGCATATTGTGTTAGCTTTATTTACAAGTTATTCATTTTCAATAATTTCTATTTAAAATGGATGAGAAATTCTTTCCCATTTCTAAGTTTTCGATTAGAAAAAGGTTAAAAATGAGTATAGAGAATTCATTCCCCAACATGATCTCCATATTTTAATTTCTAAAGATTAAGAATATTGCGAACTTTTATAAATTATTTTAGTCATACTTTTGTTCTCATTTTTCTTAATTAAAGATTTTCTTTTGTCTTTGGATTTCGCATATAACACATTGACTAAATGAATTGATGTTAGTTCATGATTCATTTTCCATTTTTATGTTTTTATAAAAACAACCAAAATATGTTTGATATCCTTATATTTAAAAATCATTTAAAAAAACAATCTAAAACCAAAAATCCATGAAATTTACCATTATTTATAAATATTCCAAGTTTCTTTTTCCCTTTTATCGTTCTTCTTGTCCTTTTCGTCTGCAATTCTTTCTCTCTTTCCATCGTCTTTTTTCTCTTGCTCTTTTTTTTTTCTTTCCAAAAGATCGTGTTAAATATAAAAGATCTATTTTTTATTTTTTAAAATTGTTATTTGGTTGTTAAAAATCTTTATAAAAAACTACGTTTAAAAAAATCGACAAATCTAAACTAAAAAAAACAAATGATCAAATCTAAACTACATGATTGTGTACCAAAAATCTTGAAAAAAAAAACCGTTTAGATTTGGCTACCTAAATCTAAACTATTAGATCTAAATTGTATCAAATCTAAACGATCGTATAACGAAATTAAACAATAGTGTATAGAGAATCTTGAAAAAATCGTTTAGATTTGACTATCCAAACATACGCGATCAAATATAAACGATTGTGTATCAAATATATTATGAGTGTAGTTGACAATGTGGTTGACGGGACATTTTTTGTATTTTTTATGGTCTGTGATGTTTTTTCGTTTGAAATTGTTTTATACAGTATAAATATTTTATCATTTTATTATATTTTTTAGAGAATTCCTTTCAAAAACAATAAACTATCCTTTTTTGTTTTTAAATATTATTAGCATGTTCAAATTTACGAACAAACACAAAGTTTGAATTCAGATTTTTAAATTTTAAATTAGAATCAAACCATTGAAAAGAAAAATTTGTTTTTTTTTTATTTTATTGAATTGCTGGTTTTCTAAAACAAATTTTCAATTACGAACCAAATGCAACCTGTTATATTTGAATGAAAATAATACTAATAAAACAAAAACCATCTTCCTATATTACTATTTATAAATGATAAAAGAATATTGAGATTTTTCTTCTAAATAAAAAAAGAATATTGAGGTTTTATTATTTATTTTACTCATACTTTTGTACTCACGTTATTCTAACTCTTAAAAAAAGTCCACTTTCAAAGATTTTATTTCAAATTTTAGATTTCCCAAAAAGATGTCAACTTTGTCCTTATTGTAAAATTTTATTATAAATTATTAAATATAATCCTAACATCTCAATATTTTTATCTCTCATAAACATTAATCTCTACTTTTATTCAATCTATTTTTCTTTGTTCACATTACTTCATGTATTCATTTAAAAAATGGACCATTTTACGCCATTTGTTTTTATTTTTATTTCATTTTTTAAAACAATTTTTTTATATTATACTTCATTAATTAAAATTTTTAAAATATATCATTAATTAAAAATTTTAAAATATACCGCATTGTTCTGTATTAATTTAAGAGAAAAAAAAACAAAAGAGAAAGCTTTTGCATTAGAAGTTTTTTTTAAAAAAAATATTTGAACCCATCTAAACAAAAGTTCTAATTTTTAAATATCGAAAAGGTAAAAAGAAAATGGATCATTTCTATTGGGATAGACACTTTCAATTTGGATCAATTACACACTCTTGTATGAATTTGTTAGAACACTAATCAACAATAATAGCAATAATAATCAAAGTATAGGTACAACAAATTTAACATGGGAAAACCCCCTCAATGTGAGGAGTAAAAAACCATGGACCGAAGTTAAAATCTCCACTATAATCTTTAATGGGTACAACAAAGTTCTCCCTAGTCACAACTAGAGGCAAATATCTCGAGAATAATAATTCCGGCAACAAACAACAATAACAATGAAAAAAAAATTAGAAAGATCTCATAATATGTGGTAGCCAACTTATCCACTAGAATCTGACTGTAGATAGCTCCAAACGAAATCTCTACCGTTCAGAATGAAGACCCTTGTGCCAAGAATATACTATCAAAATTTCAGCTCGAACAGACCATGGATCGATCCCCAAATTGCCGAAGAACAAAACTGCAAAATATTCCTTTTTCTATTTTCTCTCTCACTATCCTGCCATCACACCTACACACTGTCCCTTTTTTTTCTTCTTTAATTGCATAAAGAATTAGCCCTAAAAAAATGGGCTAGGCTTCATAAAAGGGAAATAAAGATCATCAAATCTCCCATTTCACTTTAAGGAGGAACTTGTCATTCCCACTGTGGAACGACAAAACTCAAGCTTCGCTCTTGATAGATTCGTTGTCAACATATCAGATCCATTATGATCGGTATGTATCTTTTCATGCTCAAACAATTCATCATTTAAAAAATCTCTAAGCCAATGGTATCTCACGTGAATAGCACTCTGATTATCACAGTATACCACATATCGTTGTTGCTTGAAGCCAATCTCCTATATAAAGCGCTTCATCCACAACATCTCTTTACATGCTTCTGCTGCTGCAATATACTCTACTTTAGTTGTAGAAAGTGCAACACATTTCTACAATCTTGACTGCCAGGACACTGTACCACTTGCAAATGTCATCAAGTCACCAGAAGTAGACTTTCTGCTTTCTAAGTCTTCTGCCATATCTGAATCAGTATACCCAGCAAGTACTGGCTTTCCATCCGCAAATGTGAGCTTCAAATTGGAAGTACCTCTCAAATATCTCATGATGCACTAGACTGCCTCACAATGTTGTTTTCCTAGATTAGACATAAAACGACTAACAACACCAACAACATGAGCAATAACAGGTCTAGTACATACCATGGCATACATTAAGCTCCCAATTGCTGAAGCATACGGGATCTTACTCATATCTTCCTTCTCTTTATCTATAGAAGGGTTCTGTTTACAGCTCAGTTTGAAGTGACTAGGTAAAGGAGAACTAATTGACTTTGCTTGACTCATATTGAAACGTTCAAGTACTTTCTCTATATATTGCTCCTGTGACATGTATAACTTCTTGGATGCTCTATCTCGAACTATTCGAATTTCAAGAACTTTCTTTGTTGGCCTCAAATCCTTCGTGGTAAAGGATTTACTCAACTGTTTCTTCAAGCTATCAATTCAGGAAACATTCTTGCCAACGATCAAAATATCATCAACATAGAGTAATAATATAACAAAATCATAATCAGAAAATTTTTGGAAAAAAAACACAGTGATCAGAAGTAGTTTTTTTATAGCCTTGCTCCCCCATAACTGACTTAAACTTCTTGTACCACTGTCTTGGTGTCTGTTTCAACCCTTAAAGACTTTTCTTCAATTTACACACCAGATGCTCTTTGCCTTTCTACTCAAAACCCTTTGGTTGTTCCATATAGATCTCTTTATCTAAATCTCCATGAAGAAATGCAGTCTTAACGTCCATCTACTCAACCTATAAGTCAAGACTAGGGGCCAAATCCAGAACAACACATATGGAGAACATCTTGACAACTAGAGCAAAAATTTCATCAAAGTCGATACCTTTCTTCTGACTGAACCCTTTGACAACCAATCTCACTTTGTAACGTGGCTTTGAGGTATGCTCTTCTTGTTTAATTCTGTAAATCCACTTATTTTTCAGTGTAATTTTTCCTTTAGGCAACTTAACAAGCTTAAAAGTGTGGTTTGCATGTAAAGACTCCATCTCATCTTTCATTGCATCGTTCCACTCTCTTTTGTGCTCATCCTCTATAGCCTCTTCATAACTCTCAGGTTCTCCTCCATCAGTCAATAGCAAATATTCATTATGTGAGTATCTTGTTTACGGACGTCGATCATCTCTGACAGATCTCCTGAGTGAAACATCTGTAGGAACAACTGTTTCTGCTAACTGTTCTTGAACACTGTCCTATGCCCCAACTTGTTCAGACTCTCATCTGTATCAAAAAATTGTTCATTCTGAATCTCAACTTCTATCTTTGTAGAAGGTTGTGTCAAAGAAGTTGAACTCAAATCAATCAGAGTATCACTATGTTTAGACTTTGGTTCATCTATTTTCTCAATATCTTCTATTGTTTGGTCTTCAACAAATACAACATCTCGACTTCTTATGAGCTTTTCTTGACTGGATCATATAATCTATAACCAAACTCATCTTGACCATAGTCAATGAACACACATGGTTTAGTTTTTGCATCAAGCTTTGATCTCTCATCTTTAGGTACATGAACAAAAGCTTTACAACCAAAAACATGTAGGTGACTGTAAGATATATCCTTATCTGACCATATTCTATTTGGAACTTCTGATCCCAAAGGAAAACATGGTGTGAATTCAAAACATGTACAACTGTATTTAATACTTCGCTCCAAAATGACTGTGGTAACTGTAACTCAAATAATAAGCATCTCACTCTCTCAACCAATGTTTTATTCAATCTTTCAGCTATCTCATTTAACTGCGGGGTCTTAGGAGGTGTCTTTTGATGAATATTCATCAAAAGGTCCATAATACTCACCTCCATTATCAGTTCTAATACACTTAAGCTTTTCACTAGTTTCTCTTTCAACAGAGGCATGAAATTGTTTAAACACTTACAACACTTGGTCTTTAGTCTTCAAGGTATAAACCCATATTTTCCTTGAATGATCATCAGTACATGTCACAAAATACAATGCACTCCCAAGCAACTTTGTTTTCATGGGACCACACACATCAGAATGTACTCTAGTACATTTAGCTTTCCTGAATGCTGAGATGATTTAAAGGTAACACTTGTCTGCTTTCCTGCCAAACAATGAGAACACCGTTTTAGAGATGCACTCTTTAAATCAGGAAGATGATTTTTCTTGGTTAAAATCTTTAAACCCTTCTCACTCATATGACTAAGTCTTTTATGCCAAAGCTCAACATTGCTTCATCATTTACTGTATTTATATAAGAATCTATGATTTTAGCATCCATGTAGTATAGTGAAGAAAATTTCTATCCCCTTTCTATAACTATAGAACCTTTAGTAAGCTTCCATATGCCATTATCGAAGGATTGCAAAAACCTTCGTCATCAAGCTTACCTGTAGAGATCTAGTTCATATGAATATTGGGAATATGTTTCACAATTTTCAAAATCAGCCTAGTACCATTTCTATTCTTCAAGTATACATCTCCGATGCCAACTGCATTTGTTGATCGGTCATTGCTCATCTTAACACTTCCAAAATCACCAGGAGTATAGAATGCAAAAAATTTCCTCTTTAAAGTAGCATGAACTGAAGCACCACTATCAATCACCCAATTACTCTGTTGTGTGGCAAGATTTACAACATCACTATCAGACAAGATGTAAAAATTTTCAGTCGCTACAGTGATTGTATCAGTATCACTGTCATCGTCATTCTTTTTCCTTGCCCTTGTGATTTTTACTATCTCTTTTCAATTTTTGACAATTCTTCTTTATATGCCCTTTTTCATGGCAATAGTGACACTCAACATTTGAAAACCGATCACTCCTGCTTTTACTTCTGTTATTACCTCTCAAACCTTTACTTTAACTTCTCCCCCTCTTTTCAGTAACTATAACATCTGACTGTGAATAAGAACTCTAAGACTTTCTTCTCATCTCCTCATTCAACACGCTACTTTTTACTAAGTCCATACTTAGCATACCATTTGGGGCTGAGTTCGATAAGGAAGTTCTAAATATTTCCCACGAGTCCGACAATGTCCCAAGCACCCATAACCCATGTATCTTATCCTCAAACTTGATATTCATCCTAGATAACTGATTCAAAATACCTTGGAATGTATTCCAGTGATCTAGCATAGGTGCTCCATCTTGATACTTTAACTCCATCATCTGTTTAATCACAAACATTTTATTATTACCAGTTTTAGGGGCACATACTAATTTAAGCTTATTCCACATAGTTCGTGCATGAGTTTCTTCACAAATATGGTTTAGAAAATTATCTTCTACCCATAGCCTCATAAACCCACACATTTTCCTATGGCATAATTCTCATTCTTTATTAGTTTTGTCATCAGGCTTCTCATTAGAAAAAACTAAAAGGTGCAAGTCATTCACATACAATATGTCTTCCATTTTTCTTTTCCATACTTGATAATTTTACCCATTAAAGGTAACCATCTTAGTTGAACTAGTATCCATATTCAACACAAGGCAATTTAAATCCCAATTAATTAGCCAACTTAGCTCTGATACCACTTTGTTGGGATAAACACTTTCAATTTGGACCAATTATCCCACTCTTGTGTGAACTTGATAGAATACTAATCAACAATAATAGGAATAATAATTAAAGTATGGACACAACGAATTTAATGTGGAAAACCCCCCTCAATGTGAGGAGTAAAAAACCACGAACCAAAGACAAAATCTCCACTATAATCTTTAATGGGTACACCAAAGTTCTCCCTAGTCACAACTAGAGGCAAATATCTCGAGAATAATAATCCCGACAACAAACAACAATAACAATAAGAAAAAATTATAAATATCTCAACAAAAATAGACCAATCTGCACTTACTGCCATTTAACTGGACATACTATAGATAAATGCTACAAACTTCATGGCTACCCCCAAGCTATAAACCAAATAGCAGAACAAACAATCAAGTACATAAAGCTCCTTCAAACAATCCACCTGCTGCAAATAATACTACAGAAATCAATCAAATATCCTCTGCATCAAATCCCACACTGGACAGAGAGACACTCTTGCTTAGTGCCACAACATGCTCTCCATGCTACAATAAAAACTTGCTGCTGCTAAAACTGATCATGAAACCATCACTCACATAGCAGGTACTTGCTTTCCCTACAAAACTAAAAATGAATGGATTATTGACTCAGGAGCTTTAACACATATATGTTTTCAAAAACATATCTTCTCTGATTTGAAGCCTATTGCAAGTTCAGTTGTTCTTCCTAACAACTCCCAAATTCCAGTACATTATGGTGGCTCAATCACACTCTTTAACTCCATAATTCTCTAATATGTCGTTTATGTACCAGAATTTCAATACAACTTACTATCTACCAGTGCTTTAATGAAAGATAATACACTCACTCCAAGATTTTTTTATAATGGCTGTGATTTTCGTGCAAAGTCCACTTTGAAGAAGATTGGCAGGGGTAAACTCTATGAAGGACTTTATATCATTGAAAATCCATGTAAAGCTGTTGACTCTTCACAAACTCAACTCTCTATTAATGTAGTAGCTCGTGCAACTCCTGATACCTAGCATACAAGGCTTGGACACGCATCTATCTCTCGGTTACATGTTTTAAAAGACGTGCTATCTCTTGATTCTTATATGTTAAATAAAAATCACCATTGTGAAATTTGTTCGTTAGCAAAACAAAAAGGGTTATCTTTTGAATCACATAATAATAGAAGTGCCACAAATTTTGATATAATACATGCTGATATTTGGGATCCCTTCTCAACTCATTCACATGCTGGTTACAAATACTTTCTCACTATAGAAGTGACACTTGGGTTTTTCTCATGAAAAACAAATTTGATGTACTGAAAAATAATTCCTCAATTTTTTGCCCATGTAGAAACTTAGTATAACAAAACAATCAAGGTCTTTAGATTTGAAAATGCACCAGAGTTGTCGTCCTTTACACAATTCTTCCTCTAAAAGGGAATCGTTCATCAATTCTCATGTATTGAAAGATCGGAGTAGAATTCAGTTGTAGAAAGAAAGCACCAGCACATCCTAAATGTAACAATAGCTTTGTTCTTTCAATCATGAGTTCCACTACAATTCTGGAGTGAATGCATCCTAACCTCTGTCTTCCTTGTAAATTGGACTTCATCTCCTATATTAAACTGGAAGACCCTTTATGAACTACTACATATTCAAATGGCAGACTACTCAATGATAAAGAACTTTGGATGCTTATGCTTTGCATCCACATTGCAAAATAGTAGAACAAAATTCGATCCAAGAACCACACCAACCATATTCATGGGCTACCCAAATGGTATGAAAGCATACAAATTACTTCACATTAGCAACAATAAGATGTGTACATCAAGAGATGTGATATTCCATGAAATATTTTTCCCATTCCAAAAGGTAAATGATCATAGTGAACAACAGCCATTCCTACAAAATCATGTCCTCAAATCCTTTGACATTGACATCTCAACCCAATCTCTTTGATCACTCCCTTGCCCAACAGACAATGCCCAAAACCAACCAGTCACTCCTTCAACCACTAATCAAAATAGCAAATCATTCAACCACCTCAATAATATCCTCATTCATTTAGATCCTCTCACAGATAGTCTCACCAATCAAAACTCTCCTTAATCCAACCAATCCACAAACGACACTTCTTCCACCACAAACCAACCCAACCTCTCAGAATCATCCAATGAACGTTGTATTTCCCAACCACCACCCCGCTCCCTAGAAAATTCCAACGAACATCAAAACCTTCCTCATATCTACAAGATTACCACTGTAACCTTACCAATCCCTCAAAAATACCTTCCCTCAACACACGCTATCTCCTCACCTCTTCTATATCATACAACCACCTTTCTTCTAGCTTTAAATTTTTTATCAATAGTCATATCTTCCCATTGTGAACCCCAATACTATCACCAAGCCGTTCCCTATGATCATTGAAAAGAAGCTATGAAACTTGAGATACAAGCCATGGAAGACAATCACACTTGAGACATTGTTCTTCTCCCCCCTTCAAAACATACCATTGGGTGTAAATGGGTGTACAAGATCAAATACATGGCAGATGGCTCCATTGAAAGATACAAAGCCAGACTTGTTGCAAAGGGATATACCCAACAAGAAGGACTAGACTTTATAGAAACATTCTCACTAATAGCCAAACTAGTTACTGTCGAGTCCTTCTCACAATTGCAGTAACCTACAATTGGCCACTCCTACAACTTGATGTGAACAATGTGTTTCTACACAGTGGCTTATTTGAAGAAGTCTTCATAGAACTGTCACTAGGTTATAAGCCACAAATAACTTATACTCACAGCCAGAAACTTGTTTGTAGATTGAAGAAATCAATCTATGGCTTGAAACAAGCATCTCGACAATGGTATACAAAATTTTCTGACACCCTCATAGCCCTTGGCTTTACTTAATCAAAAGCTTATTACTCCTTGTTTGTTCATGGAAAATGAGAAAACTTCATTGCTTTATTAGTCTATATTGATGATATAGTCATAACATGAGCAGATAAAAAATAGATTAGTCAAGTTAGATCACTGCTACATGAAAAGTTCAAACTCAAGGACCTTGGTCCTCTCAAGTACTTATTGGATTTGGAACTTACTAGATCAAATGAAGGAATATCAATATCTCAAAGACATTATACTTTACATATCCTACAAGATGTTGGACTATTAGCAGCTAAACCTCTTTCCATTCCAATGGATCCTCACATTAAGATGAAGAGATTAGATGATGATATACTACATGACCCTTCCGCATATAGAAAACTAATTTGAAGATTACTATACTTAACCATCTTAAGACCAGATATTGTTTTTGCGGTAAACAAACTCAGTCAATATGTTGCCAAGCCCTGTAAATCTCACCTAACAGCAAAACACAATCTGCTAAGATATCTAAACTCCTCACCAAGACAAGGGATCTTCATCTTCCTAGTGAAGAATTTTCAGCTTAAGTCATTCATTGATTCTGATTAGGCATCATGTCTAGACACTAGAAAATCCACTTCTGGATTTTGCATCTTTATAGGAGACACCTTTACTTCATGGAAATCTAAAAAATAGATTGTCCTATCTCGGTCCTCAGGTAAAGCAAAATAAAAAGCATTTGCTTCTACCACATGCGAAATCATCTGGCTAAATTCACTCCTTCGTGATCTTTATATACCAACTATACAGCCCTCCATTTTGTACTGTGATAAACAAGCTTTCATTCATCTTGCCACAACCCAATATTCCATGAAAGGAAAAAGCACATTGAATTTGATTGTCACTTCATTCGAGATAAACTTGTCGATGGTTCTTTAAAACTACTACTAGTTCGTTCCAGCTCACAGCTCGCTGATATATTTACAAAACCTCTGGCATATTCTTCTTATTATTTTATACTATCCAAGTTGGGAATCATTGATTTGTAAGTCCAACTTGAGGGGGGGCGTATTAGATATAAAGAGGTTATTAGGTTGGTAGTTAGTCAGTTCCATAATTAGTTCCACAGTTAGTTTCATTATCAGTTATTCTCCTTCTCCAAAAACTGTATAAATACTCATTGACGGAAAACTATCAATACAAGTCAAATATATCATTTTCTGGCATTTCTCCTAATAATCACTGATAAAAGGAAGAAAGGAGTTTAATTTTAATTCTAAACATTAATCATCAAATGTACTTTTCATTTGCAAAATGAAGAGAAAATAAAAAGACTGTAACCAACTACTTTCCAAGGCAGGAAGCTATGTGGAAAACTAGTAAACAATAGACATATTTTGTAACTAAAATAAGTTTTCAATTTTATATATATATAAAAGAAAAAAAACAAACATCCTTTTGAGGGAAACTATTGTAAATAGGATGAAAATATTTACAAAATCTTGCAAAATTTCAGAATCTATTCTATCGATCGATTAACTTTTATCAGAGTCTATTAGTGACATTGATAGATACTGATAGAAATGTATCATTGTTTATCATCAATAGATTTTAAAATTTTGGTGTCTATTTGATCTATTGGGTTTTGATTGAGATTGTGTGTGGTATGGAGGTGGATTGGATTTTTGGGCGGCTAAAGTGAGGGATGGAGTGGGTTTTAAAGTAGATTAATGTTGTTCTTGCTGCACTATTAATGAAAAAGCTTTATTGATTGCAGAAGGAGGATCCATAAGTAGAACTTGTGAGTAGGCATGATTGAAATCATCACTTAATCCTATTAGGAAGTACATGAGGTACTCAAATTCCACGAATTTTTCAACAGATTGAATTTCACTGTAGGTACATTTGCCACAGGTACATCCTGAACGATATGAAGTATATTCATCCGATAGACTTTTAATCTTGGAAAAATACATGGTGATAGATTCTTGTTCTTGCTTGACTGTGGATAAATCACGTTTCAACTGGAATATTCTTAGACCATTTCTCTTTTGAAAACGATCTTGAAGATCAATCCATATTGCTTGAGTCGATTCAATAAATAGAATACAATGAAATGCCATTAGAAACGGAGTTCAGAATCCAAACTATTACAATAGTATTATTTCTAATCTATAAAGGAAGTAACTCACCGGTAGGTTTAGTTATTGATCCATCAATGAATCCAAGTTTATTCTGAATTGATAATGTAAGAATCATCGAAGGACTCCATGTGACATAATTGTTATCTGTAAAAGGCTCGATAACAAGAACAAGATTGGACGTATCACTATGATGAAGGTTGTATGGACTGTTAGATATGGTGTACTATTCCTGTTAGGTATTACAGGACGTATTTTGTGGATTATTTGTGGAAGAAGAAGGAGGTATTGATGGGGAGACTCCTAAAGGTTAGGGAGGATCTTTAAGACTTGGGAAGTTAGGGTTTGTATTCATGGTCTAGCGTGTGGGTGGTAAAAAAAAAAAAAGAGAATAGAAGCTTAAAGCTCTGATGCCATATTAAGAGAAATGCAGAAAAAGATACTTGTATTGATAATTTCCCATCAATGGGTATTTATACAATTTCTGGAGAAGGAGAATAACTGATAATGAAGCCTTGAACGAAAATGATAAATCCAAAGAAAAATAAATAAATAAAGGTGTGACAGAGACATGGCATGATGAGTAAGAGAAGAGGAGGGGAGTTGGACATTCGAGCTCTGAAGTATTGCATGGGATCCAATTACGTTATTAAATATAATCAGATTTCGAAAAGAAACTAGAGAAAACCTAAATCATACGCCACTATAAATACATTATTATAGCTCCATACGAGGTTATTTGAATCTTATGCTCAAACTCTCTAGCTTTTACATTGTTTCACTCTCTAATTTAAACATTAGAAGATGTATACGTAAGTTTTCTCTTTTGCAGGTCACGTTCTTTCCTTCGTCAAATAAACTCTTACTATTGACGTCACGTGAAAGTAAAGTGCATTTTCCTCATTCAAATTTTGACTACTAACACTTCCTCTTCTCCATATTAATAACAAACACCATATTGATATTTATATAATCAATTTCAACGTGCAACAAACTTAATAATGGTTGAGTTTATTTGTAATATAAACAACACTTCTAATCTTTCTATATGCACATAAATTTCAAACAAAATTTTCTTTAAATAGCCCACTCAAAATTAATAACAACTTTTGAAAATTATCTTAGTAAAAAGGTTAAAGGATAGTATTTCAATTTAGAAATAATCAATAGAAATGATAATATTGGATTAAACTAATAGCAAACCTAACAAAATAGTCCTTGTATTTTGAAATTTATAACAATTTAGAAGGCAAACTTCAACGTGGAGATGGTTTTGTACCAATGACCTAATGTTAGAGGTATTAATACAAAATGATCCAAACCTAAAAAATGAATGAAGACTAATCCTTGTACTCATATCACAAAGCACTTTGGGAGAAAGATCACCTCTGATAATGAGATAATAAGCGCCTTGACATGATATTCGTTTTAATTGCCATTTTCTTTTTCTAGATCATCAAATTTTTTTAAAGATCAAACCAATGGTGTTATATACACTTCTAAAAATAAACTCTTCATTAACTATCTTTTAATATTTTAATTGTTATATTAATCGTTAAAAAAAAAATCTAAATACTAAAGTGCGTGTTTGTTTTTCATTTAGAAAAGGGCCAAGAAGAAAATGTCAAATCTTAAATTATAACAAAAGAAATAGACAACTTTAATTTAAAATTAGCAAAAAGTACAAATAACCAACAACCAAATCACCGATGAACTAAACCAAGTAAACTAAAGGGATTTTAACTATTATGGCTAAATAGGTGTCCTATTAAAGTTTGATCTAATATTATCAAATTTTTCACAACAATCCTAATAGACTTCAATTTTACACAAATGTAGAGCACAAAAAATCAAACTACCCATCTTTATTATTAATAATATATTAGAAATAAGGAAACTAGACCAAGATTTACATTTATTAGATATCTAAATATGATATGTGATTAATTTTATTATAGTAATGTTAAAATGAAAATTACTTCATAATTATTTTTCTTTTAGTGATTTTGTTTAAAATTTCTTCACTTCGTCTGATCTCTCACTTTCTGATCTCTCTCCATCCATTCTTTCTTCTTCCATTCATTTGGTGAATAAAGGTTTATGGTTATATATAAAATTTGTTAGAGTATATGAAAAATATATAGTATATTACGTAGTTCATGATTCGAAAATTTTTTTAGGGTATATGAAAAATATATAACATATTATGTAGTTCATGCTTCAAAATTTTTTTAGAGTTATATGAAAAATATATAGTATATTATGTTGTTTCTAGTCAACAAATTAGAATATATGAAAAAAATATATAGTATATTATAAAAACTATATAATATATTATGTAGGTATATGAAAAATATAAAACGTCGGAACGAAAATGTAAAAAAATTAGTTAATTGAGATTTCTCTAATTGTGTTGCGGATGAAATTGAATAAAATCAAGTCGTAGAAATTGTTTATATAATATTACCATATTAGATTCACCTCTATACTATATTAAAATTATTTCTTAAATAAATAATATTCTAATATTAAATACAAATATAAATCTAGATTTTTTATTATAGAAGTTATAAAATAAATAATAAATGCAGTATAGTATAATTATTACATTATATATATATATATATATTTGAAAAATCGGGTTTTATTACATTATATTATATATTTTCGAAAATCGATTTTATTTATAATTAACGTGAAGATTGAAATGAGGCTAAAAATATAGAAAATTTTATTTGAAAATAAATAAAATTTTGAAATATGTAAATAAACGTCTTCTTTTTCTTTCGGGAGCAAATCTTATATTTTAAGAAACTTTCTTTTAGGAACCAATCTTTTATAAAAAAAAAATACTAAAATTATGTTTAAAAATATTGATTATAGTATACAGACTAAAATTGAACGGAACGAGAATAATATTTTAACTTTTAAAATTGAAGTAGATAAATTCATGTCCAAGGAAGCTTTTAAGAAGCAAATAAATGCAAATTTAAAAGTAAGGATTAAACTTAAGAATCTTTCAAATATCATATAAATAAACTAACACGTGGGTATTCATACCAAATCATAGCAGAAAATGGTTCAATACATTTGCTCATCTTTAAGGACAAGTAAACAGAAAAAAATACCTCTTCATTGTGACAATGCCTTGCTTCACAATGTGACCAACGGTGGGCGCCTATGCCCAACCTTTCCAAACAAAAGTACCAAAAGAGGAGAAAAAAAAAAAAAAAAAAAAAAAGAACCCTTTCCTTTTCGCTACATATTGTATATATTTTGAACCTCTAGATATCTATACATGGAAAAATGTTACATCTTTGAATCTGAAAGTACAAAACTATTTGAGGATTTCCCACCAACAAATTCTGTCATTTGCCACAAAATCTCATTTCCATCAGCAAAACCTTTTTCTTTAACTACAATCTTGAATTTGCATCAGCTAATAGGCTCTTTAGCGTCTCATAGGTCATGAAGCAAATTCCCACTCCAGGCACAACCTTATAGTATTCGGGCAAAATCCCTCTATAGAAACCACGGAAGCCTTCTGTCCTCAATATGTGTCTGAATACACCGACAAGACCTGTTGTGTACACTCGAGCTCGCCCACCGGCTCCTTCCAACTGCTTTCGCCTCCTCACGAGATCCAAGGGGAAGGTTGCTGCAAATTATAGTGTAATATAATATAAACCGAGCTCAACAGTTAAGTAGGCAGTTAGAGATGACCTTCAATTTCACTTCATACAGTAACAATTAAACATCAGTAGCATGCAGTTGAAATACGCAATCGCATTTCAGCAAATATCACACAAACAGAGAGAAGCTGCTGGAAAGCAAAATGAAGTATGCTGACATGAAAGCTGGTATTTTGAAACTATGATTCTAAGTTTTTAACCCACTGGCGTTCAATTATTGTTTAATACAAAAGAAAAGATTGTATACTAATATCGGTAGTTTTACCACTTTGAAACGCTCAATTTAAGACCTATTAACAGAGCACTTTCAAATTAGTAATGGAGCAAAATGCACAATGATGCTGGCACGTTTGCATCATCAACCCTAAGTTTCCACAAGATAACTCAGGCATAGACAGAATGGTCTAGTTTCATACACATAATAATCGACCACGACAAAGACTTCGAAGAGACAAAGCCGATGTACTACTTAGGCTTCAAGGATTGACAGATCAGTTTAACAAATGTAAAAGAGAGCCCAAGTGACAAGCATACCTCAGATGGGGCACCTCTCACACCTGAAAATGATATTCTAGTATATGTATATGATTAACAGTGCCAACCTCCATTAAACTCTACCGTAAAGCTTTACAAAAACCGATTTTAGAAGGAATTTTTAGAAGATAATAAAAATTTAAGGTGGTAAAATATGGAATTATTTTTATCAACTTCCTTACTAAAATTTTCATAATGCCATACAAAACACAACTCCAGTCTGGTGAGACGTCTCTAGGGTCAGTCTGGTTAAATACTTTGGTGCAGAGTCTGCACCACAGCCTGTTTCTCTGCATCAAAAGCATGGCAAACAGCTATATGTATTAACCTCTTTTTTTTGCACTGACATTTTTTTAACAAAACAAAATGCAGTTGAATTAAAACTTAGCTAGTCCAGTGCTATGCTTACCATCACAATAGTAGGTTAGCTCATGGTAAGACAGCATGTAAAAAGAAATATTAAATATGAAGGGCAGTGATTTCCGGCCAGCAAAAAAAGAAAAATCAGATCCAAGAACCACTCATATCCATAAAATATTGAGATAGATATTGTAAGAAACATTACATAAACAAAGAACAACCCCATAGAAATTGATTCTCTCTGAAAATTAACCCATCACCACAGATCACTCACCTGTAGAGGATGCAATGCCTGATAGACTGCCACAGGTCAGACTAACCAAAACCGTAGAATCATGAGGCCTGAAATATATTTCAAAACAAGTTTCTATGGCTAAACGGGGAAGCACAAGCAGAAAACAACAACCAATCCAGCATGCAATTGATGAATTCATTTGAAAATCCTTACCTACGAGACTGCCAGAAAGACCTCAAGCTTTCATACACAGAAAAGCTGATAGCTATGTTGGGGCCAACACCCTGCACCAGACAGAATTGGTGAGCTAAATTTTCTAAACAGGACTCATATTCCTAGTGTAACAACTCAGAGAGTAACAAACTGCTTACCAGTAATGTTGCTCCAAGTCCCTTGTAAAGACCTAGAACACCCTCGTCTCTACAAATTGTCCTCAGAGTATGCAAAATACCTTTGTAATAGATCACGTTTGTCTACAATGAACAAATCTATGAAGTTAATGCAAAAACAAGTGCCAACACTAAAAGATGAATAAATCAAGATGAACCAGCTATGAATATACAAAGACCACAGATGCCATGCCAAATGAGCTTGTCTAGAGTATAATAAGATGATATGGAAAGACCACTCACAACCAAGCCCATTGATTTTAATTTTGAAGATCAGTCCAGTCTAACGATCATCAAAATCACTTCTCAAGGTAACTACCATCCAAGGAAGTAAGTTATTTTTCCTTTTTCTTTTCTTCTTCTTTTGGGATGAAAAATAAAAAATGAAGTATAATGAAAGAATACAGAAAAGAGTCCAAAGGCATGTTACATGTAAAACAACAGCTCACAACCAAGGAGCCAAACAACTAAAAAATAAGGCAGTCAAGGGCAATAAACAGCTGTTAACAAGAAGTTGCCAACCTATGTACTCACCTGAGCAGCAAGGCGAGTCCTTACGAGGTCCAGCGGATATGTACTTGATGCTGCTGTAATTCCCGCCAAGCCACCACCCAGGAAGTGAACTAAAAGGTCTGCACTCATGTGATCCTTACGACGGTCAAGACCTGGTACCATGTGAAGTAACTACATAACAGATAAACAATCAATTAAGATCCCCATATATAGAACTGTATGATGGAATTTACTCAAAAGAAAGATAAAACCAACCTTTTTGTAGTGTTCATATGCATAGAAATTGATAGAGGAATAAGGTAGACGATGAGCAATTGTAACAAGATTCCCTTTCCAGAAAGCTCTTATTCCTTCCTCGTGAATGATTCGTGAAGCCTCATGCCATATGCTGGCTTTTTTCAGCAATGCTACATCAGAGTGCATCCCTTGCACCTGAGATGATAACAAGTAAGAAGGCAATTATGCATCCATGAATATCAAATGGAAAAGCACAGGTAATACGAACTCGTTATAACACAGCAAGTTTGCGATCCAAAACACCAAGAGAACCAGGAAATGTAACACTAAATTGACAGACCAATTCAGTTTTTAAGAAATCAGGAACAGGCACAGTTAAGGATGTGCTTATTTTATTTTAAATTATGACATCTTCATTTAAAAAACGCTAAATTCCTTTAATTTACAGGTCTTAAATTTGTTGAAAGAGAATACAAATGAATAAAATGTGTGCAATTCTACTATAAGAGCGCCTAGATAAAAACAACGATCCTGGACCTCCTGGTAAGAATCAACTTAAAATACTACACCTTCTCAAATACATCTCAAGAAAAGGGTCAATTTTAGAATGGTGCCAAAGAAAAAGGAAAGAATAGGCATAAACCAAAGCACCAATAATATAAAAGAATTAAAAAATTAGATAGTAAATGTTCTATAATTCATATGCGCAAGAGTTCAACAAATGCATTCACATTGTAATCATACATTCCCATTCTCATCATAAAGCACAATTACTTAAAAAATGAAATCTTCCACCTGTATTATCGGAGCATATTTCTCACCTCACTTGGTTATAATGCAAAAGTCGTCAATATGACTCCAGTACAGAACCAAAAAACTGTATTCCGAAGCTTATCTAGGCTTCAGGAAAATGTTTTGCGAAAGAGGAAAAACTGGAAATGGATAAAGAAGAAGAGTGATTACCCAAAATTTCCATACACAAAAAACCTAACTTCAAACAACCCATGTCAGAAAACTGAGAACAGACCAAACCAACCCTATTATCAAAACACTAATGGGATAACAATGAGACAAACAACTTCATCGCAACAACTATACGCAACAGAAACCAAAGAAAACGAACCTGAAATAGAATGGTAAGGCGGGCAAGTGGCGCGGTACATGTCTTACTAAAAGCACCAGCAACACCTCCAGAGAGAAGCTGCGACACCGTCCCAATCTGCGATTGTTGAAGCGACTGTTGTTTTTTAGGAGCGAAATTTCTGGTACCTCCCTCAACAGAAACCACCCCACCATGAGCAGAACTGAGAGCTCTTTGCCCTCCTTCCATCATCACACTAACCCTGGCCTCCGTTTGCATGTGTTAGATTAAACCTAAACCCTCTTGATCAATAATCTTGAATACGGTAAAGAAAAAAAATAGTAAGAAACAGAGATCAAAGAAGAGAAAAATGGAGAAAAGGAAAGCTAAAATCAGAGTATATGAAGTGGTGAAGCACTAGGAAGAACTGGAAGTGGAAGTTGCAGCGAAGAGGGAGAGAGAGTAAAAGCCTTGCTTTTCCCTGTGTCTTGTTCTAGGTTTCAGGAAAACTGCGTTGAACTGAAGGAAGAAGCAAGGGAGATGAAGAAGATGGAGTGCTGCTGTATACGATGTCGTTTTGCCCGTCCCGATTGGATTTTGAAACGGTGTCGTTTCTTTCACCGACCTCACACAATTCATTGAACTCCAATCCCGTGTGGGCATTCGTATCGTGTCATCATATTGAGAAGGCTTCTCTCAGATGGACGCATAAAACCAATAATAGAAAACATTCATCAATAAGGATTGGTTTCGATTCTCATACCATCGCATTTTATTGACCTAATATTTTAATAGATTTGATATTGACACAAGAAAGTAAATCGGATATTTTTATGAAATTTCTTTCAAAATAGAAAAAATTAATGAATTATTTAAATATAAATATTTTATCAAATATTCTCTTCTTCACAATCAAATATAAATATTTTAACAAATATTCTACTTTTTGACTATTTTATTATTTCTTTTTATATCATAAAAATATTTATAAAATATAAAAAAATAAACATCTAATATAAATAATAGAAAATATTTTCTTAATTTTTTTTGAATTTCTTATAATCTTTTTTAGAGATTTACATAGAAATTGATATATTGTTCTCAAAATTATCGATAAAATTAACATTTTGATATTTTAATCGACATCCATATTTTAAACTTTGTCATATATAGTGAATAATTAAACTATTCTTTTCATGTAGCAAAGAAAACTCTTTTTATAAATAATAAATAATTAAAACTATTTTCTCATTTAGCAAAGAAATCTAGATAGGCTCTAGAGAATTAATTAGATAGACTTTGCTATATTCATTTTTGTAAATAATTTTAAATTTTTTATTATATTTAATATTTTTGAATATTTATAACTTTTTTTAATTGCTAGTAAAATGTAAAAAGACAAATAGTCTAATATAAATAAAGATATTATTAGCAATGAATGAATTAGTTCAATTGTTAATAAGGGTCTTTTTAAAAATATAAAAAAGCGTTAAAGTATTTACAATAAAAAGTTCAGAAGCTCACCGTGTAAAATATCAAAAATGCCCCGTCAATACGCTGTCAACAATGCACACGTAATACATTTGCGATCGTTTAGATTTGGCTATTGCTTGGTACACAATCGTTTAGATATGACTACAATTTATTTTTCAGTTCTATCGTTTAATTTTGTTACACGATGGTTTAATTTGGTTACGTTTAAATTTGGTTGTTGGCTATTGTTTAGTATACGATCGTTTAGATATGGCTACATCGTTTAATTTTGTTACACTATCGTTTAATTTGGTTACGTTCAAATTTGGTTACAGGAACGTTAGATGTAATCGTTTAGATTTGGGTCCCGATTTTCTTTTTTTCAAATCTTGGTACATGATTGTTTAGATTTGGCTAAATGATTTTTTAAAATTCTTTTGCTACACGATCGTTTATTTTTTTTTATACGATCGTTTAGATTTGTCTACACGATCGTTTAGATTTGACTAAATGATTTTTTTAATTCTTTTGGACACGATCGTTTAGATTTGTCTAACGATGATTTTTTTTTACACGATCGTTTACATTTGGCTACTTCAATCTGAATGATTTTTTTCAAGATTTTTTATATACAGATTTGCTATTTTTTTACACCATCGTTTAGATTTGGTTATCCAAATTCAAATGACCTAAAAAAAGAAGAGAAAAAAAAAAGAAAGATAATGGAAAACAAATCACAATGAAAAAAAAGAAAAAGAAAAAGACAATGTAAAGATTAAACAACGTAAAAAAGAATCAGAAAAGAAAAAAGAAAATATTAAATGATGTAAAAAAAATAAAAAAAAAGTAAGAAAGACATTGAAAAAAATCGCAAAATCAGAAAACAAGAAAGACGATGAAAAAAAATCGTAACAAAACAAAAAAGAAAAGACGATGGAAAGATTTAACAATGTAAAAAAAGAATTGAAAAATAAGAAAGATTATGGAAAGAAATCGCAGAAAAAAAAAAGAAGAAAAGAAGAAAGACGATGAAAGAAATCGCAGGAGGAAGAATATGAAAGAAATTGCAAGAGAAAGAAGACGATTTCATCCTGAGGAAGAGAAAAAGATAGAAGGATAAACCTGTAATATTTAAAAAATGACTAACTTTATGGACTTTGTTACACGAACTATAAATACTTTAGTATTTTGTTATGTATCTAAGTTTTCTTTGTTAATATAAATAATTTTTTTTTATTTACAGATATATTTATTGATATTAATATTTTATCGATATATTTGTAAAATGTTAAAATGTTTGATATTAATAAAAACGGCGATATTTCAATCTTATAAAAGACATTATTAATTAATAAATATATATTCAATGTTTTTTAAACCAAGTATATTACTATGCTTGAAATTTTGTCACTTTTCTTTAAAATATTTTTTTGTAAGATGTAATAGAAATATTTATTCATTTTTTGTGTCGATATTAAATATGATATTGAAAATGTTAATGAAAATATCAACACGTCTACGAGAATTTAATACCATGATTTATTAGTATATAGTTGCGTTTTCTCTCACAGTTCTAAAATGTTTATTAATTGTTTTTGTAACTATGTATTTAAATTTATTACATTTTTATCTTTAAACTTTTTATATCTTGTTTTCATTTCATCCATCCATCAATTCAAAATTTACAATTGAGCAGTAACTTTTCACTAAATACTTATTTATTAGTCTTTTAAATCTATTTTTGAAATATATGGGAGAAATAAATACTAAATTGAAAAAAATAAAGAAATATTGATAAAGAGAGAGTTTATTTTGGTTAGGAATATGTTATATTTATTTGAACGTTGACACGGTTGCAATAGGGTTAAAATGGAATGGGGTGGAGTGGATAAGTTGCTTTGGTTGGAATATGTGATTCTTTTGTTTTGGAATATTCCGAGTGGGTGAGTGAGTGAGTGGTAAAGTTCAAAAAGATATTAGATAGCCTCTGGGTGGAGCTCCATATGTATTATAATACAACCCCACTTGATGCTACAAAAGGTATCTACCAACTTCTTTTTTTCCTCGTCAATAAAGAGGGGGTTTAGCTTAGCATTATCTACCTCTATTCGGCTTTGTCTCTTTTAATATTCTCCTTTATCATACGAGTAAGTTTAGCCAGATTTAACATAGGGTCAAAGATGAAGTAAAATATCAAAACGTGTCTCATCTTAAATGGACCTAAGATAGATAAGAAACAAACAAAGAAAATCAAATATCAATAAATTAGGAGCAAAATAGTTTAATTTATCTCGTTTTTAGAGAGTAAGTTGTCCGTTCTTTGAAGCTTAATTCTATGTAGCCCTTATGATCTAGCGCCTCGTGTGACTTGAGAGTCTTATTTCTTATAAATAGATAAATAAAATTTAAATTCTTTTTAATAGAATGATAAAAAAATGCTCTAGGTTTCGCAGCACTATATATGCATATAAATATAGAATGTGGTAGTCTCATATCAAATAAATTCATCTTTTTTTTCTAAAAAGCTTGATGTGAATCTTATGCTAAAAATTAATTAATCATCAAAAGCATATGTGATAAAAACTTTACATTTAGTGTGCTATCTACGTGTTTTGTAGACGATGTTTTTTTATAAAATATAAATTCACCGATGATAGCACGTAAAGGTCAGGTGAATCTCTTCTTATCTAGATTTTTTCATAAAAACATATGCTTTTGTGAAAAGTTGGAGAAAGTTCAAAAGGGACACTTGCACTTTAAAATATAAAATGAAAATTAAGTTCATGACCCAAGATTTTAAAATTTGCATAAATGGCAAATTAACAAGTACATTCCAATTGAAGCTGTCGGATGACCAAAATGTCCTCATGGTTAAAAATGTAGAACTACATTTGATTACCATCTGATTGTTATTAGATTGTCGTATAATTGTTATTAGAATGTCATCTGATTACCTCTAATTATCAATAATATCGATTACTATTTGATTGTTGTTTGATTACTGTCTGATTGCTATTTGATGTTCATTGTTAATGATACTGATTTACCATTTAATTGTTATTTAATTTAATATTGATTGTTCTTTAATTGCAAATGATACCAATTGCTATTTGATGACCTTACATTTTTTTATAATTAATTACTAATTAGTTTTCGATAATAATCTTATTATATATCTTTTGACTTTTATCAAGTATTAAGTAGTTTCTGATTACAATCATAGTATCATAAGCTTACCTTCCATTTTTTGTCAATTGGTAATTTTTTATTGCATAATGATTGTCATTTGATTGTCTTACTTTTTTTTTTTTTTGCTAATTACTAAGTAATTTTCGATTACCATCCATTTTTTATAATCTACACAACATTGTCGATCATCCCATTGTCACTATGAAAAATGACCATAAAAAGCTTAAACACAATAAGAAAATAGTCGGTTGTCATTTAATTAATTACCTTATGATTATCATCAGATTACCTTCTATTTCTTTTTTCAATTTTAGTTAGTCTTATGAGATAGTTATTTGATTACCTTCTGATTCCTTTTTTTTTGTCATAGTAATTTTTTATATTGTTTGATTGTCTTTTGATTGTTATCTGATTAGCTTTTATTATTTGACACGTCTAATTTCTATTTGATATTGATTATGTTATATTATTACTATAATATATTTATTTGTGATGAATACCATATCTCAAACCATATATATCTTCCATGTAACTCAATAAACAAGTCCAACTATTTCATCAAAATGTAATCAATCTCAATCTGATTGACATCTTATTACCATGTGATTCCTATATGATTGAATTTTTAAACATAATTAAAGGTATTTAATTAAATTAAAACTAATCACAATTTTATAAATAAGTTCATTTTCATAAGTTTCAGGGATTCTTCATGATTCACATAAAAACATATTTTTCTTTATGCACAATGCAACTCCACCCCCACAAATTTATTAAGTTAGTTTGAAAATTTAAAATTAAAAAAGAAAAAAAAAAGATCATGTCTTATTATGCACGTTGCAACCCCACCCCACATCTCTTTCATGCTGCCTATTGGTAGTATATTTTACCTTATAAAAAGGTAATTATAATAGATAACAATTTTTAGAATAATTATTAAGTATGTAGCAATATTTTTAAAAAATTGCAAATATAGCAAAGTCTATCAGTGATAGAGTCTATCGTTGATAGACTTTTATGGTTTATCAGTGATAAACCAACATTTGTTATATGGTCTATCAGTGATAGACTCCTATCATTGATAGATTTTGATAGATTTTGCTATATTTGCAATTTTTTTAAAATGTTGCTATATACTTAATTATTTTGAATATAATTGCTACATTTGTAGCTATCCCTAAAAAAAAATGTTGCTAGCTTGTTACCTCTATCCTTTACCATTGCTTTACTTGCAGTCGGTCATGTTTGGTCGTCAATCTCTCTTTTCATTTTTCTCTCTTTGTTTCCATTTAGAGAAGTGATTTGGGATTTTCAAAATTGAAATTGAAAAAAAAGAAAAGAAAAATTGCATCAAATGACAAAAATTTTTAGAGAAAAACAGCTCATAGCACATTTTCTTTTGTATATTGCAAATATGACTAATATGACAAGTGATTAGATATATCAAAAGACTATAAGAGGGCTATTCACTTTTAATTTTACTATTTTTACAATTTAAAAAATGTAGTGACTTAAATCCTATAATCATAATTTTTCTTTTACTATTTTTGCAAGCGTCTCAAAAGAAAATAGAAGGAAAGCTTGATTTTGATTCTTTTCCTACTTAAGAAAACCAGATTTCGATTTTTTTTTTCTGCTTAAGAAAGCTTGATTTTTGTAACAAGTTACGGAAAAGGGAAGAGAAAGAAAGGAGAAGAGGACGCATGCGAAGAGGAAAAGAGATGAAGGTAATTTTGGAATTTAAAGGAATAAATTAACATGATTAATTAAAGATAAGCTCAATTTTATTGAACATTTTTGCTATATTTGCGATATAAGAAAAAAGAAGGGACAATAACTCAATTTTTTAAAAGATTTTGCTATATGATGAAAATTTCATATTTAAAATTATTAAAATTTGAAAAATGAAGAATCTTTATTTTTATATATAGTTAGGAAATAATTCATTAAATTTTAGTATTTACCTTTTAGGAATAAAATGACAAAAAATTTCAAGTATTCTAAATCAAAGGAATCTCTTGAAGTGTTTTTTTTCTAAAAGAATATATTTAAAATTAAAAGAGAAGATTTATTTAAAAGTAAAGATAATCAATGAATATTTGATTCTCCTATATTTAGGGAATCACTCCGACTATCTCCAAGAATAAAATAAGTTCCTATCTTTTAGGGATCTTATTAGAAGATACAAGTCTGGTTATATATGATTTTTGAAGAGTGTTGAAAGGTGTGCGAAAATAGAGAGAAAAGTTTTGGTGCTGATACGATGAAGTAACTTCCAATTCATCATTGAAGCGGCTGCGGCTGTAACGAAAGGTAGTCAAATTTTATGACTTCTGGAGAAACATGACTACCTAAAGTAGAGTTCTGCAGATGAGTAATATACAGAATGAATTTGTGGATGGTTTGATTAATAACAGAGTCACTCATACACTCAGGGGGAGCCTGACCATCAGACGCTGTTGACGGGAGTCTTCTTTATTCTAGAGGGAGCCTGGAGTCTGATGTTAATACACATGTCATATAGTTATAGTATTGAGAAGTATACATAAGCTATATTGATGTTTTGATGTTTATGATGACTATTAATAAAATTACTCATCTGAGCTATGTGCAACTCCCCAGACGTAGGCAATATTGGCCGAACTGGGTTAACAAAGTCTCATGTGTTATTCTTTTCTGATGTCTCACTAGTTATTACAAACATTATTAATTGCAGTCATAACTGAAGGGTTCTTGATTATACTTTACTGTTTTTCAGAATCAATCCTAGCATGACTAAACCATATCCAAAAACAACCAACACGTGCATGTGTGAATCATACATAACCAATTCAAACCTAGATAAGAAATATAACGATATTGAGCTTAATTTGAAAATTTTAGAGTATGGTAATTCTCAATCTTTTAACGAGAATAAATTCAAACGTAAAGTACTTAAGTATCCATTTAGATTGATTTAAGAAAAAATGTTTTTTTAAAAAACTTATTTGTGTTTAAACTCTTTTTTTTAAATTGTTTAAAATACCTAAAAAAACGTATTTTGAGTGACTTCCAAACACTCAATTTTTTTTCAAAATATTTTTTTTGAATTAAACATTTGAAAATGTAATCCAAACACACCATAAATGTCGGTAATCGCAATTATTCAAATTCCAATAATGTATATGTAAGAGATGTCACGGTTTAAAAACGAATAGGTTGGATGGATTATTTCTTCAAAAGTACATTGGTTTTTTGTGAAAAAAATAGATTTAACTACGAGTTTCCAGCATAAATAATAAGAAATATAAAGTATGTTGGAGGCAGGTAATTCAATTATTCTATGATAAAGTTAGAAAACTCCATTATAATTACCATAGATATACTTATTTTACAAGAACAAAATTGTACAAAGAAGAGAAAAATATTAAATAAGGCAGACTCCATATTCTATTGCATGAGTTACGTATTTGGATATATGTTATTTTTTAGAGGCAGTGGCCAGATTGATAGAAACATTTTGAAAACAATTAGGTCCATGGTCAATTTTCCCTCTTTTTTTTTTTTTTTTTTTTTGCAAAAATAGCAAAATTAGGTATCCGACCCAATTTCAAAAAATAAATTGAAACTGAAAAGTTTAAATTACACTAATTGATTCACGGACTTTTGATGAAATTTGATTGCTATATAATTGTTATTTGATAACATTTTAAATTTTTAAAATTTTAATTAATCTTCTAAGATAATCATTTTATTAACATCTAGTTGTTTTATTATTTTCAACTCTTTTTTTATTCCAATTTTAGTTAGGCTTTTGAGATAGTCATTTGATTAATTTCTAATTGTCATTTGCTTATTTTTTTTGTTATAATAATTTTTCATATTGTTTGATTGCTCTTTTGATTGTCATCTGATTAGCTTCTACACTTTGACAAGTGTAATTGTTATTTGATATTGATTGTTATATATTGTCTATCGTATTATTTGTTATTCAATGATTGTTTTGATTGCTCATTGATATTGATCAAATTGTATATTTATTTTGTTTCTTTAACTTCATGTGACTTTCTTTTGCCAACTTCAAATACCAAATCACCATTTCAAAGTTTGATTTAAAAATTTGGGCATTTTAAATACCAAAGTTTCATGTTTGGTTATTAAAAAATAAAAAACGAATTCATCGGACCTAATTTTTAATATAATAGATAGTAAGGAGACAAATGATTCATTGTGACTATTTCATTTAGATTGTCATATTAATCAAGCAACCTTACGAAAGTCCCAAAACAAACTATCCTAACTAACTAAGAATAGCAAAACACATTAGTCTCAAGATGTTTTTTTTAAAAAATAATAGACCACATATACACATTAACAAAAAAGAAAAAAAAACACTTGATTCTTGATTGGCTACCATTTGGAGTTAAGCGACGTCAGCCAAGCAAACCGGTCCTGTTATACCTCACCTCGAAACACCTCCTCACCTGGCCCGAGATGTGGTGTGAAGTTGATTGACATCGTTCTTCTTCCAAAAACACTTGTCGACCATTCTTAACCTATAACACTTATCTATCTCTTTTTATATCAACCTAGACATCAAGTGCGGAAAGGAATGTCTAAACTTGAAATTAATAAATTAAAGTCTTGCAAATATCTTCGGGTTTATCCAACCAATGAACAACCTGTGCAACAATCTTATATAGACAAAATTCTAGTTCAAAGTCTCAACTAGACAACATAATCAAATCTCAAATCACAAAATCTTCAACTAGTCTAAATAGATAGTAATGACTAAGTCCTTTACTAGCTTAATTACAAATTATCATGCATGCATGGGATGATCCGAACAAAAATCTAGTCAAACTTCTAGTAGAGTAGGCAAAGCTTTAACCGGCTCTAGACTCATGATCCCTACCTGTAAGGACAATAAAACATTGAAAGGATGAGTTATAAAGCCTCGTAGTGACAACTTTTAAAACAAAACATGATCATTTAAACTTTGAGCAAAATATACATAAACTTACAAAAGCAACTTTCTTTTCAAACTTAGCTTTTTAACTTTCTCTTTTATTACTTGCTATACCTTGAACTCCTTGTATCTATGAGACAAAACTTTAGGCATGAAAACCCTATCCGTTGATACAATACCTGGGAGATGAAACTCATGCAGCACCCTTTCTCGCCATAGCTATCATGAGATGGAAAATCTAGACGTCCGTAGAGGATCTCATCTCTTACCTAGTCTATGTGATGGAAAATCTAGGCATTTATTGGATACCCTCATCAAACGACCTCTATACATAGGACAATCTCCCTCGTAGAGTTGCTATTAGATCAAGACACCTCAGTATAGACTTAAGTATATTAAAAAATTTCATGCTAAAATTTTATCTTACTTAAGTTAACATGTTTATTATGAAAAACTCCTGCATTAAGCAAGTCTTAAATCTAGGTTTGTTTTAAATTATCTCTTTCCTCAAATATTTGAATAAACGTAACATTCAAACATATTCTCATAAATCTCATGTTTTAAGAACATTTTTCAAATTAAATGCTTTAGGACTTCAACTCAATCATGCTTTTTCATAACTCATTTCTAAACTTGAAACTCATGCTTTGTAAATAATTTCATAAATTTAGCATATTCAAATGCTTAAACTCAAGGCATGTTTTAAAACATAAATTCTCAAATCAAGCTTAGAAATTCATTGTCACTCACAACTTTCAATTAGATTATTGGTTTATAGATTTGCCCTATATTTTCATGCCTTAAAAATAACAAGAAAACTTCAAGTAAATCTTGAGTTCCAACTAAAGAAGCTTCTTCAACTTCTTGCCCTTTTCCTTTTCTTCTTAAGAGAACTCTTTTCTTACTGACCTTGATTTCTTTGAACTCCTTGGGTGGTCTTAGCTTGCTCAAGATTGGTTCTTCAAGTTTTCCCTAGCTCCACACGAGCTCCCAACTGATCTAGAGCCTATAACAATGAGCCCTAACTTTGCAAACTTGCTCTTAAGTTTCTTAAACAAAGAAGAAGAAACTTGGACTTACTTAGGTCTAAACCTTATGCTTTAACTCTTCCTTTTTAGCTTCAGTTGTCAAAACTTTCAAATAGTCGAAAACCTATTGATCGAACACCCAAACTGAAGCTTGGTCAAACTACCCCCTTGCCTTGGCTTCACTCTTGCAAGGAAACTCAACTTCTCTTTACTTCTTCTCCTTACTTGCTCTTGAAGTGGAAATAGTGAGGAATGAGAGGAATAAGAGTCCGTTATCTTTAAAACACTATTTGTGTCCGAAAAAGCCTAAACCCTTGTGCTTTAGAATTTTTCGAAAATCTATGTCACACGTCCTTTTAATGATCTTGATTGGAATCGGCCTAAGATCCTCCGAGATCTTTACTCTTCTTGATCGGACATGCCCGAAATCATGTTTAAGAACGCTAATAATTTCCTTTTCTACTTCTAGTCTTGATCGAACGCGATCTCGAGATGGCTCGAGACCTATCTCTAAAACTTTTTTGTCTTTCAACTTGGTCGACAAGCACCGAGATGCCCCTACCTTAACAGTAGGATTTTCTCTCTGATTTCCATCTGACTTGAGATTGTTCAATACTGGCTTGTGATTCTTACTTCTGTCTTTTCTTTGCCTCTTCTCTCGGTCGAACAAGATCGAGTCTCAACACTTCTGTCCCGAGATCTTTGGGAAAAACTCTTAACCTCTTTTCAATTTCTTAGCAAACAAATGGGATAGAGCATACGTGTATTACAAATCTTTCCTTAGAGGCATCACTATAAATTACAAAACACAACCCAATCCTTTTTTAGAGGCATCACTATAAATTACAAAACTTCTAGAACCAAGTATAGTAAGAACTAGTACAACAACAAGCTTCTACTTTAGATCCTAGAAACTATATTTGCAAGCTTTGCTATAAACAAAAGGAGTCCCCTTCCTGGTCAACTGAGTCAAAGGTGTGACTATATGAGAAAAGTCTTCCACAAACCTTCAGTAATAGCCAACTAAATCTAGGAAACTGCGGACCTCATTAACTGTGGAAGGTTGAGGCCAACTGGTAACGACTTCAATTTTTGTTGGGTCTACAAAAACACCATCTTTAGGCAACACATGGCCTAGAAAAAGACACATGCTTTAGCCAAAACTCACACTTCGAAACTTTGCATACAACTTTTGGTTCGAAGAGTCTCTAAAACCTTATATAAGTGCACCTCATGTTCTATCTCAGTGTTGGAGTAAATCAAGATGTCATCAATAAAGACTTTAAAAAATTTAAGTGTATAAGAAATCCTTAAACACTTTGTTCATTAAATCCATAAACAATACTAGAGCATCTGTTAATCTAAAAGACATCACAATGAACTTATAATGTAACGACCCAACTCTTTATACTAAGTTGAGGTAATTACTAAAAAGAAACAAAAACAATAACAAGAGACACTTTTTTGAAAAGAGGAAGACTAAATTTTTATTAAAAATAGAATACTGAAACATTGCTATATGACGCAGAAGCAAAATTGAGTCTTCATATGACATGTCACGTATCCTTCTTTGTCACTCGCTAACTTTCCTCTACCTTTACATTTGCCTGAAATATTAAACATAGAAAGAGTGAGTATAAACATATACTCATTAAGGGACCTACTACTATTATTATTATTACTATTATTATTATTATTATTATTATTATTATTATTATTATTATTATTACTACTATTACTACTACTACTACTACTACTACTGCTACTACTGCTACTACTGCTACTACTGCTCCTACTACTGCTACTGCTCCTGCTGCTGCTCCTGCTGCTGCTCCTGCTGCTGCTGCTGCTCCTGCTGCTGCTGCTGCTATCCTGCTGCTGCTGCTGCTGCTATCCTGCTGCTGCTCCTACTGCTATCCTGCTGCTGCTGCTACTGCTATCCTGCTGCTGCTCCTACTACTATCCTGCTGCTGCTGCTACTACTATCCTGCTGCTGCTGCTCCTGCTCTTGCTCCTCCTGCTCCTGCTCCTCCTCCTGCTGTTGCTGCTCCTGCTGCTCCTGCTGCTCCTGCTCCTGCTGCTGCTCCTGCTGCTGCTGCTGCTCCTGCTGCTCCTGCTGCTGCTGCTGCTGCTACTCCTGCTCCTGCTCCTACTCCTACTCCTGCTCCTCCTGCTACTACTACTCCTGCTACTCCTACTGCTACTACTCCTACTCCTACTACTCCTACTGCTACTACTCCTACTGCTACTCCTCCTAGCTACTACTGCTGCTACTACTGCTACTACTGCTGCTACTACTGCTACTACTGCTGCTACTACTACTCCTACTCCTACTACTACTACTCCTACTCCTACTACTAATACTACTCCTACTACTCCTACTACTACTCCTACTACTACTACTACTACTACTACTACTACTACTACTACTCTACTACTACTCCTACTCCTCCTACTACTACTACTCTACTACTCCTCCTACTCATCCTCCTCCTACTACTCCTCCTCCTCCTACTACTACTCCTCCTACTCCTCCTACTCCTCCTACTCCTCCTACTCCTCCTACTACTACTCTTACTCTACTACTCCTACTACTACTCCTACTACTACTCCTACTACTCCTACTACTACTACTACTATTACTATTCTTATTATTACTATTCTTATTATTCTTATTATTATTATTATTATTACTACTACTACTATTATTATTATTACTACTATTATTACTACTATTATTACTATTATTATTATTATTACTACTATTATTACGATTATTATTATTACGATTATTATTATTACTATTATTATTATTACGATTATTATTATTACTATTATTATTATTACGATTATTATTACTATTATTACTATTACTATTATTACTATTATTATTACTATTACTATTATTATTATTACTATTATTATTACTATTATTATCACTATTATTACTATTATCACTATTACTATTATCACTATTACTATTACTCAAAATATATAATAAACACACACACACACTTATATATCCAAACCATCATTTTCTCTTCTAAATAAATATATCATCTTTTTCGTCCAATCAAATCAATCATCTTTCTTTTCATGGATTATCTTTTTTTCCAAACAAATATAATTATATTCCTGTCATATAATTAACTTCATTTCTCCATATTAATTATTTACACCAAACCAAATAATTAGTATCATATTCAACCAAAAATCTAAATTATTAATTAAATATATATATATATACACACACTCAATTAAATCTAATTCCACAAAAACCAACTTTTTCCTCTAAGATCTCAAATTAAATCCTCAATTTTTTTTAATCAACCAAAATTTCTCCAATAAATCACTCATAAATTTCAACATGAATTATCTTAACCCAACCATTAAATTTTGGCTCCAATCTTTAATATAACACCCAAATAATTTAACATAATTTATAAAACTTCTTAAAGATTTGGTATGTTACATTCTTTTCCCAATAATTATATTTCAATATATAACTATCAATTTTTCTTTTAAATAAATTCAATTAATTCTCTTTCTTTATTTACCCAATCATAACAACTTCTCTCCAGAATCCATATTTATATTTTTCCAAAAGAATTAATTATCTTCCACATCGATTAATCTTTATTTTTTTCCCAAAATAATTATCCTTTTACAAACAATTATATTTTCCCATAATATAATTATCTTTTCCTTAAATAATTATATTTTAACAAATATAATTATCTTTTTCTTTTGCATAGTAATTATATATATATATATTTCCACATATACATGTAATTATCGAATGTCCAACAAAATTTTCACTCTACAATTTCATTAAATAACATCAATAATTATTTAATTTAATTCAATTTCAACAACACCAAAAATCCCCAACTTTACTCAAACCTTATAACATACAATTTAATCAAATTCTCAACAAACACTACAAGCCAAAACCTCTAATTAATTAAATATTCATCACACAAATATTTAATTAATTCCAATTTCCACAAAATCAAATAATTCTCATTAAATGAATTCAAAATAACGCTCGATAAATTAAATCTAATTAAACAAAACTAAGATAATTAACTCCAAAATTATCGTAATTTTGGGGGCGTTACATGTAATGTCTATATATAGAGCGAAAAATAATCTTGGGGATGTCATTGTCTTTAATTCTTAATTGGTGGTAGCTTGATTGAAGATCAATCTTGGAAAATACAGTAGCTCCTTGCAATTGGTCAAATAAATAGTCATTTATGGGGAAAGCAAAATTATTTTTTATAGTCACCTTTATTTAGCTATCTGTAGTTAATGCACATGCTCATCTATCCATTTTTCTTCTTGACAAACATCATTGGTGCATCCTAAAGCGACACACTTGGTCGAATAAAGCCTTTGTCAAGTAATTCTTGTAATTGTACCTTAAGCTCTTTCAACTTTACTGGTGCCATTATGTAAGGTGCACTCAATATAGGAACAGTACCTGACTCTAACTCTATTGCAAAATCCATCTTCCTGTGAGGTGGCAAACCTGGAAGTCTTTCTGGAAAAAAACATCTGGATAATCCTTCACCGCTGGTTCTGATGACAAAGAATCCTCAGCTTCCCTGGTGTCTACTACTCTAGCCAAGATACTCTAAGTACCCTAGTCGAGTAGCTTGCAGGCTTCATAGCTAAAATCACTTTGGGCAGAACCAGTCTCAATCCCTTTGTACTTGAAGTTAAGCTCTGCAAGAGAATTAAAAACAATCTCCTTGTGGTAATAATCTATACTAGCATGACTAGCAGATAGTTAATCCATGCGTAATATTACATCAAAGTCATGCATGCCTAGAACTAATAGGGTTACATCTAATACATGATTTGCTACCTCGTTCTAACATGCTTTTATCTTTTCATTTGACAACATAATCTCTTTAGACAGAGTGGACATGATAAAACCAAGAGCCTCTAATTCTAAACATGTTTTCTTTTTAAATACTAAAGATATAAACAAATAAAAAGACACATAGTCGAACAAAACCAATGGATAGTTCCCAAGATTGGAAAATTCTCCCATGCTTACATGTAATTCTCTGATTCTGAATAGTCCTAGTATATCCATTAGAGCACCTATCAACTGTGTGCCTCTCTTGTTTGCACTTAAAGCAAGCCATGATCTTGAAAAAATATCCACTTGAATGGTATTTGCCACAAGTACTGCAATAAGGTCTCTCTCAGAACTCCACCTACCTTGACAAACTCTTGCTAGTAATGGCGAAGTGCCCCACCTAATCTCAAGTTTCTCTATGGAACATTGACAGGCTTTTGCTCAGGCTTTATCTTCTGATCTGAAGATGGTCCCTCCCTTAACACCTTAAGCAGGTCATCATACTCTTGGGCACTCATGTCACTGTCAGGTGTAGAGCTTTACCTTGGCTGTTTGGTTTAAAGGCTCGAACAAAACCTCAAAGATCCTTTCTCAGACTCCTTCCAAATCTCTCAGCTCTAGCAAGCTCGGTCCCAACCAACTCAGGAGAAAAATTAGATAACACGTCAAACTCTTGGTCGTACTCCTCAATGATCATTAGGCCTTGCTTTAGGTTTAGAAACTTCCGACGCTTGGCATTCTTGAGACTAGTGGAGAAGAATTATTTAACATGAAAACTGTGATTGAATTGGTCCCACTTAGTCTGGTGAACATCACTATTGATCATCCCTTCTACTGACTGCCACTAGATAATACCTCTCTATGAGCAGGAATACGACACACTGAACCTTATGGTTGTCAAAACATCTCATGTAATGGAAGATGATCTCTATAGAAGATAACCATAACTTTTCCTTAGTGGGATCCTCTAATGATCCATAAAAAATCTATGAGTCATACTTCTTGAAATCCCTCAAACTTGTTCAGCAAAATGCTCCTCAGATTGATTATGCTCTATTCCTTTGCTTCCCCAACCATCTCTTCGAGCTTTGAGCACCTCTACTAGGGTAGTTTTCCAAAATTCTACCACCAAAACCTTACATTTTAGTCATAACATTTCATAAAATTCTAGTTTAACACAGGGTCATGTACATAGTCATAAACATATATCATGAAAACATATCTGGCGATTGACGAAGGGCCGTATTAGCTATAGGTAAGTTTCAATTTGTGTTAAGATTTTGTTTAGATCAATCAATTACACAAGTAGTTAGGATTTTTTTTTACACTTTATGGGTACAAATGAAATTTTACTTTATTTATTTTTATAGTTGATTTATTTGAAACAAGTAGTTAACTTGACATTGTTGTATTTTGGTTTAGGTTGTAGAATGTGTTGAAGAATTTGTCTAAAAGATATTATTATATTATTCTTTAAAAGATAAGATAATTAAAAAGGATAAAAAGATTCTCCTTGATCTTAAGAATCTTGCTAATTATCTTTAAAGAAACAAGATTTATGCATATAGATCTTATATGTATAAATAGGACTTTTGAAGATAAGACGTGCGTGCGGAAAATTGTTAAAAAAGTTTTACTACTGAAGGTTATTGAAGAACTGGTTGCAGAAGCTGTTGGAACGAAAAAGGTACTATGACCTTATGTCGATAAGATCAACATGTTTATCTAAGTTGATATTGTCGATGAGTAATGAAAAGAACGAGACAGTGATCTGTGTGGTCACAGTAATCTTTAGAAGTGTTTAAAGATATCGTCGAAGACATTCTGTCATGCATTCAGGGGGAGCCTGGAGTCAGACATCGTGAAAGAGAGTTACTCATGCATTCAGGGGGAGCCTAGAGTCTGCAGTTAATTCGCGTGTTATTTAGTCATATAGTTGAACAAAGTTTATATGCTGTATCGATGTATATTGACTAAAGTAAATTTTAATAAAATTACTCATCAGGGCTGTGTGTAGCTCCTTAGACGTAGGCAACATTGGTCGAACTGGGTTACCAAATTTTCTTGTATTTTTCTCTTCTACTGTCCCTCTAGCTATTACAACAGTCATTAGCTTTAGTATTAATTGAAGATTTAATTGATTATCTCACATTGCTTTTTCAATTGGTATCAGAGCAAGGTTACAAGATCATGGAGATAATCATAGAGGGACCATTAGCTTCTCGTCCACCTGTACAGGATGGAAAAAATTACTCAAATTGGAAGCCTTGTATAATATTTTTTTTTATTAAAACTTTAGATGGAAAAGCATGGAGAGCTCTTGTTGCTGGTTATGAATCTCCGATGATTACTATGGATGGTGTATCAGTGCCGAAACCTGAGGTTGATTGGACTGATGCTGAAGAACAAGCATCAGTTGGGAATGCTAGAGCTCTTAATCCAATATTTAATGGTGTGGACCTAAATGTGTTCAAACTTATAAATTCCTGTAGTACAGCCAAAGAAGCATGGAGAATATTGGAAGTTGCCTATGAAGGGACTTCTAAAGTCAAGATATCCAGATTACAACTAATAACATCAAAATTTCAAGCATTGAAAATGTCTGAAGATGAATCGATTTCTGAGTACAATGAGAGAATTTTGGAGATTTCTAATGAATCTTTTTTGCTTGGAGAAAAAATTCCTAACTCTAAGATTGTACGGAAAGTGCTTCGGTCTCTATCGAGGAAATTTGATATGAAAGTCACTGCCATAGAGGAAGCACATGACATTACCACATTAAAACTTGATGAGCTATTTGGGTCATTGCTTACATTTAAAATGGCTATATCTGATAGAGAGAACAAGAAAGGCAGGGGGATCGTGTTTAAACCCACATATGAAAAAAAAGGCAACAGTGAATCATTCTAATAATGAAACCAACATAGATGAATCAATAACTCTACTGACAAAGCAGTTCTCTAAAGTGGCCAGGAGATTAAAAAATATGAATACTACAAGATTAAATGCTCAAACTTCGAATCAATATCAAAGAAAAAATGGTGAAAACACTACAAGAAGGTATAATGAAATATCAAACAGGAGGGGCGGTGATTATGGAAAGAAAAAGGAGGGAGAAGGAAAGTTCTTCAGATGTAGAGAATGTGGGGGTATTGGTCATTACTAGGTTGAATGTCCCACATTTTTAAGAAGAAAAAAGAAACTTTATCATGCTACCTTATTAGATGAGGACACTGAAGATACTGAAGATGACAGTAGCATGAATGCCTTTATAACATATTTTTTTCGAAATTGATCTCGGAGACGATAGTGGTTGTTTTGATGAAGATGGTGATGAAGATCTGACTCTTAAAGAACTCAAGATGTCGAGGAAAGAAGACACTGAAGCCAGAGCAATTCAAAAGGAGAGAATTCAAGATCTGATGGAAGAAAATGAACATTTAATGTCAGTCATATCATCTCTAAAGTTGAAATTGAAAGAGGTTCAGAATGATTATGATCAGACAATTAAATCTATAAAGATGTTGAATTTCGGAACTGAAAACTTAGACTTAATACTAAAATCAGGACAAAATAGTTCAAGTAAATTTGGTCTTGGTTTTGATGCCTCAGTAAGTAATCTTAAATTTAAATCTGAAGTGAAATTTATTCCTGTTTTAGTGAAAGATGAAATTGAAACAACTCTTACAACGACTGTTGCTAGTCCTTCTGTTAAATCTCCTAGAAGGATTTATTATTACTGTAGTAAAAAAGGTCATATCAAACCTTTTTGCTATAAATTACAAAGAGACATGGTATCAACAGAAGACTGTTTATGGAAGCAACAAACTTAATTCTACATTCTTAAAATGGAATAAAAGTAAAAGAAGTCGCATGGTTTGAAGAGTTAAATCATCTGAAAATCGCGATATTGCATTTACAACTGTTCAAACCACGAGTGATGATTGGTATTTTGATAGTGGATGTTCTAGACATATGATTGGTAACAGGTCGTTATTTTCTAAGTTAAAGGAATGTGCCTCGGGTCATGTTAGTTTTGGTGATGGTGCAAGAAAAACAATTATAGCTAAAGGAAACATCGATAAAAATAATCTACACTGTCTAAATGATGTTAGATATGTGGATGCATTAAAGGAAAATTTGATTAGTGTAAGTCAGTTATGCAATCAAGGCTACAGAGTAAATTTTAACAAAACTGGTTGTATTATTACTAACAAAGATAATCAGGTTCTTATGAGTGGTAGACGACAGATAGATTACTGTTATTGCTGGAGCTCTAATAAATTAAATATGTGCCACTTTACTAAAGAAGATCAAATTTGGTTGTGGTATAGAAAGTTAGGGCACTCTAGCTTGAGAAGCTCAGATAAAGTTATAAGAAACGCAGTTGTTGTGGACATTTCTACTATAGACATCAATAGTAAATTCTTTTGTAGTGACTGTCAAATTGGAAAGAAAACTAAAACTTCTCATAAAAGTCTAAAGGAATGTTACACAAATAGAGTGCTTGAACTTCTACATCTGGATCTTATGGGTCCTATGCAAATCGAAAGTCTAGGTGGAAAGAAGTATGTCTTAGTTGTTGTGGATAATTATTCAAGATTTACTTGGGTTCGTTTCTTGAAAGGAAAATCAAATATTGTTAAAATTTGTATCAGTCTATGCTTGAACTTGCAACGTGAAAAAGGAAAAAAGATAACCAGGATCCGAAGTGATCATGGTAAGGAGTTTGATAATGAAGATCTTAATAATTTCTGTCAGTCAGAAGGTATACACCATGAATTCCATGAATTTTCTACTCTCATAACTCCTCAACAAAATGGAGTAGTGGAAAGAAAAAATAGAACTCTACAAGAAATGGCACGAGTCATGATACATACCAAAAATTTTACCTTTGAATTTTTGGGCAGAAGCTGTTAACACGGCATGTCACATTCATAATAGAATCATTACTCGATCTGGAACGACTGTCACCTTATATGAACTTTGGAAGAGAAGAAAGCCAAATGTAAAGTATTTTCATGTATTTGGAAGCACTTGTTATATTCTAACTGATATAGAATATCATCGAAAGTGGGATGTGAAATCAGAACAAGGAATCTTTCTTGGATATTCTCAGAATAGCCGAGCTTATAGAATCCTTAATAATAGATCTGACACAATTATGACGATCAATGTTGTGGTAAATGATTTTGATTCAACTACCATACGAACTTATGATGAGGATGATGAGACTCTAAATATACCTGTGGATTCTTCTACGAAAGTCCCTAAAGTTGATGCTCAGGCAGATGGTACTGATATAAACTTAAACACGACGTCTAAGGAAGTTATAGCTGATAACTCTGAACTTGTTCCATCTGCACATTTGAGAAAGAATCATCTACCAAGCTCTATAATAGGTGATCCTTCAGTTGGAATTACTACAAAAAAGAAAGAGAAAGTATATTACTCAAAGATGATCGCTGATTTATGTTATACATTTGCCATTGAACCCTTGATTGTTGATGTTGCTTTTAAAGATGAATATTGGATAAATGCAATGTAAGAAGAACTACTTCAATTCAGGCATAACAATGTCTGAACATTAGTTCCAAAGCCAGAAGGAAAGAATATTATAGGTATAAAATGGATCTTAAAAAATAAGACTAATAAAGTAGGGTGTGTGACAAAGAATAAAGCTCGTTTAGTTGCTCAGGGTTATGCTCAAGTTGAAGGGGTTGACTTTGATGAAACCTTTGCACTTGTTGCCAGACTTGAAGCTATTCGCTTGTTACTCGGAATGTCTTGTATTAAAAAATTTAAATTATATCAAATGGATGTAAAGAGTGCTTTCCTGAACGGTTATTTAAACGAAGAAGTCTATGTTGCTCAACCTAAGGGTTTTATCGATTCTTAATATCTCTCAACATGTGTATAAGCTTAATAAAGCTCTGTATGGGCTTAAGCAAGCTCTTAGAGCTTGGTATGAACAATTGACGATTTATTTAAGTTGTAAAGGGTATTCCAGAGTTGAGGCTGACAAAACATTATTTATTCACAGAACAAATGATCAACTCATTGTTGCTCAAATCTATGTTGATGATATCATATTTGAGGGTTTTCCTCAAGATCTTGTTAATAACTTAATTGATATCATGAAGCCAGAATTTGAGATGAGCATGTTGGGAGAACTATCATGTTTTCTGAGGCTTCAAATCAAGCAGAAAAGTGAAGGTATATTCATATCTCAAGAACAGTATGCAAAAAACATAATTAAAAGTTTCAGATTAGAACATTCTAGACATAAAAAGACTTCAGCTGCGACACCCGTCACAATTACCAAAGATACTGATGGTACATAAGCAGATCACAAACATTACAGAAGCATAATCGGTAGTGTTGTATCTAATTGTCAGTCGAGCTAACATAGCTTATGCTGTTGGGATATGTGCTCGTTATCAGGCTGATCCTCGAATGTCACATTTAGAAGCTGTTAAATGGATCCTCAAGTATGTTCATGGAACAAGTGATTTTGGAATTCTGTATCCTTATGACACGACTTCGATCTTGGTTGGATATTGCAATGCCGATTGGGCAGACTCTTCTGATGATAGGAAAAGTACCTCTGGAGGTTGTTTCTTTCTTAGGAACAATCTCATCTCATGGTTCAGTAAGAAACAAAATTGTGTTTCTTTATCTACAGCTGAAGCTGAATATATAGTGGCTAGGAGTGCTTGTACCCAGTTGATTTGGATGAAAAATATGTTGCATGAGTATGGGTTGACACAGGATATCATAACTTTATATTGTGATAATATGAGTGCCATTGATATATCAAAAAATTCGGTTCAACATAGTCAAACCAAACATATTGATATTAGGCATCATTTTATCAGAGAAGTTGAAAATAAGGTTATTAAATTGGATCATATTCGATCGAACTTGCAATTGGCAGATATTTTCACTAAGCCACTAGATGCAAACTCATTTGAGCATTTATGTGCTGGCTTAGGAGTTTGTCGCATTTAACTCTGTGAGCAGCTAAAAGGCTGACGCATGTTTACACATTCAGAAATATTGATAGTGTTAGAGCCATCTTCAGAATGAATGACTATCTTTTCGGCACTTGAAGAGTTTTTTTAATCATTACTGATTATTTAAACTAGCATTATTGTGTTCGCTTCATCTTCGTCATTCTTCATTTTCGAAATTTTTTGTATATGGTGAAATCGACCGAAGATGAACCTGTAGCTCAAGCAAACTGCTTAAGTCTGCCAAAAACTGTTGATTCTCTTTATCCTGTGACTTTAGGTACACACGCACCAAATGTCCCTGAGACTGTTCTATCTTATATGGATTCAGATGACCTGGATGATGTACCTTTGGCTCGATTGTTGAAGAAGACCACTGTTCTTGAGGTTACTGTGGAAATGCCTGCTGTTCCTTCCGTGTCTGTTCATTCTTAGGAAAGTTCGTTAACTGAAGGAGTGTTTGTTCTTACTCTTGGTGTTCATCACACTTCTAATGTTCACCCTGGTTGTCAATTCTTTCTCCTCCTTCTGCCTCTCTTCCCTCTCAACCGAATGTTGTCCATGCATCTATTCCTCGTGATGTTTTGTTGCACCTAAAGAGAGAAGTGATATTTAAAGTGATGAGAATGAGGTGGATCCTCCCAATCCTGACATTCATTCTGAAGAAGTTCTTGTCGATGCTGCTAATAACCCAACTGGAAGAAAGAAGATTTCTTCTAATATTCCATCTGTTCCAATCGATGGAATCTCCTTTCATCACGAGGAAAATGTATAGTGTTGGAAGTTTGTGGTTTAGGGGAGGATAGCAGATAAGGAAATGTTGTTGATATTGACTGTTCTCCGTCGTCTTCTTCAACTGAAGTTTTGGCTTCTGTATTATTTGGTGGGACTCTGTCTGCATGGCTTGTCAATGGAATATCTACAGTCGCTTTTAGTATCAAATATGCCATATTGCATAAGATTGATGTTGCTAATTGGTTCCCATCCTCCCATGCCTCCAGTGTATCTGGTGCTTTGGGGACTTTCTTGTATCAAATTTATAATGACAATAAGGTGGATACAGGCGCTTTTATATATAATCAGCTTTTAAGGCATATTGGTTCGTTTGGGGTCAAGATTTCAATCGCTCTACCAATATTTTTCTCAAGTCTGCTTCTTCATTTGAATGCAGTTGTGATAACTTCATCTGATGCTTCTGGACCTGATCCTAAAACATTATCCCTCAATTACAAACTCTTTCAAGACAGTATGTGCCTGATATTAATCATGATGTGCATCCTTCTTGCAGACCGTGCATTTTCAATACAAGTGACTGGGATGAGTTTGGTGAAAGCTTCTTTGTTGATCGAGAGTTGGCATCCAAAATTTTTAATTCACTTACCACTAAATCTCGAGCCCTATCTAACTCTATGAATCTGTTATCTGAACGACAGTTAGAGGTTGATTCTCTCATTTGTCATTTAAAGTCTTTTGCACCGTCTACTAGTCGAAGGGAATATGGATCTGGTTGATATTTTTTTCTGGTTCAAAGGGGGAGCAGCAGCAGGTGGGTTGAAGGATGGGTGATGTTGTGACTATGGGATGTAATGTCATGTTTGTGTTGCTGATTTATTTTTATTGAAGTTGCTGATTTTTTGTTTTTAGTAGAAGTTTCCTCTTGTTTTTGTTTGAATTTTTGTAAGAAAGAAGGAAAATAGAAGTAGTTGTCCCTATTAACTACTGATTTGTGTTGTTTAAAAATCTTTTTTGTTTGAAATGGTGATTCAATTTGATCAAGTGATGGAAGCGTGTGATGATAGATACTATTCATATTTTTTTATGACATGATCAAAAGATGGTTCTATGGAAGCATTGTCTTGAACCAGAAAAAAAATTTCTTTTAGACAAAAGAGGGAGTTTGTTGAAGAATTTGTCTAAAAGATATTAATAGATTATTTTTTAAAAGATAAGATAATTAAAAAGGATAAAAAGATTCTCCTTGATCTTAGGAATCTTGCTATTTATCTTTAAAGAAACAAGATTTATGCATATAAATCTTATATGCATAAATACGACTTTTGAAGATAAGACGTGCTTGCGAAAAATCGTTAAAAAAGTTTTACGGCTGAAGGTTATTGAAGAACTGGTTGCAGAAGCTGCTGGAACGAAAAAGGTACTATGATCTTATGTCGATAAGACCAACATGTTGATCTAAGTTGATATTGTCGATGAGTAATGAAAAGAACGAGACAGTGATCTGTGTTGTCACAGTAATCTTTAGAAGTGTTTAAAGATATCGTCGAAGACATTCTCTCATGCATTCAGGGGGAGCCTGGAGTCTGCAGTTAATACGTATGTTATTTAGTCATACAGTTGAACAGAGTTTATATACTGTATCGATGTATATTAACTAAAGTGAATCTTAATAAAATTACTCATTAGGGCTGTGTGCAGCTCCCCAGACGTAGGCAACATTGATTGAACTAAGTTACCAAATTTTCTTGCGTTTTTCTCTTCTACTGTCCCTCTAGCTATTGCAACAGTCATTAGCTTTAGTATTAACTAAAGATTTAATTGATTATCTCACATTGCTTTTTCAAAATGCAAGTTTGTATTTGAAGCCAAGTTCATCTAAGGTCATTGAGTTTCAAGTTTCTTTAATTAAGTTTGTGTTTCTTGAACTAGAATTGTAGTTTTATAATTTTTGGAATAGCATAGTTGGATTGGTTTTGTAATTTTGGAATTATCATATTAGGTTGGGTTGATAGAAATAATATTTTGTATATGACAATATCGAATAAATATGTATGTTTTCAAAATGTTGATACATATATGGTAAAATGTTAATATATGTTAAAGTTTTGAAATTGTCCTCGTGCATATTTATGTTCAAATTTTGAAATTATATTTGATTAATATCATCATTTATATATATATATTTATGAAACTGTTGTTGGACCACTATACAGGACAATGAGAGCACAATACAGAAATAAAAATATAATTAAATTACAATTTTTTAAAAAAATTGGAACGTGCTTGATGGTTTTAAAATGTCATAAAGAAGTACATTCTTGACGTTTTTAAAATGTCATAAACAAGTATATTCTTGATTTTTTTCAATGTCATAAACAATCAGTTTCTTGATGGTTATTAAATGTCATGAATACTTATACCCTTGACGGTTTTAAACTGTTATGAACACTTATACTCTTGACAATTTTAAACTATCATGAAAATTTGTATACTTGACGTTTATAAAATGTCAACGTTCACTATTATTGATGTTTTTATCAATCGTCAAGAATTTCGAGTTTTTTGACACTGGCTTCAATGACAGTTTTAAAACTGTCAAGAATCGTCAAGAATAATAATTCTTGACAGTTTAAAAACATCAAGAGAGTCTATTTTTGCAGTAGTGATAGGGACAAAATCATGGACTTCATAAGTCAGTTTGCAAAACCTAAAAACTTAGGCCATGATACCAACTATAAAGACTCAACTTTTCAAAACTAAGCCAAGGTCATGACCTTGAAATAAATAACATTTCAAACTTTTAAAACAAGGCAAAATCTACTTGTTTTTATTAATGAAACGTAAAACAAACAATATAAAATCATGAGTTTGGCAAACCAATGTAACTACTAAGAAAGAAAAACCTAATTCGAGCCATATCTAATTTTAAAGAAAATATGACAAATTGTTCACCAAGTTCAAAGAAAAACAATTTAGCAGTCCGATCACAAAAGAACATGTTAGTAGCAGAAACAAAACTAGAATCCTCATATGGCAGGTCACTGGTTCTTTTTTGCTCGCCAGCTTGCCTTACTCTTTACCTTTGCCAAAGTTAAACATAGAAAAATGATGAATATAAAAACACTCAGTAAGAGACCTACCATTGGTCCCGCTTAAATTCCCATTAGGAGGTACCCTCAGTCATAATATGTAACGCCCCAACAATTTGGAACTTAATTTATCGTCTTAAGTGTAATTATGGGAACATTGGAAGTAATTGAGGAACTTGATTATTTATATTTGGACTTTGTGATTAATTAAGGTTTAGAGTTATAATTATTTTGATTTGGATAATAATTGTTTTATTTGGAAAATGAATTTGGTAAAGTTATTTGTTGAAGATTAAGGATATTTGGGTTGAGGAGAGAGATGATTGATTTTTTGTTAAAGGTGATTGGTTGAAATTGAGTTGTTAAAGAGGGAGATTTTGATGGGCTGAGAGAGTGTGAAGATTTTGGGGAAAGAGAATAAAGTGATAAAATAAAGCAAAATAAAATAAAATAAAAGGATTTATTTTATTTAAATTGAGAATTGGGAAGTGCAATTAATGCATAACCATCATCTTCTTCACAAAGGAAAAAGAAAAACCCTAACCCTAATCGTGCAACCCGTCACCGCTGCCCCGCCGCCGCCGTAGCTGCCATCAGTTCGAACCGATCGGCTGCATCAGGTGCGTCGCCTCCGTCGTTCGAAGTCGCACCGAACCACCATAGTCGAACCGTTCGCGATCGCCAGCCGTCACATGAAGCTTCGTTGCGCCGTATCGCCGAGCAGCAGCGACCGTCAATCGTCAGTCGCACGCCTCTAGCCATTGAAAGCCCAAGCCCCGTGTCTCAGTCGTCCCTCTAACCTGAAACTGACCCGCATGCTACGTCGCTTTACCGCGTGAAGTCGATCGACCCGCGTCCCTGCCTGCGACCCGACCTGCGTCCGCTAGCCCAACTCGCGTCACGCCCGCGCTCGAGCGCTTCAGCCACTCCGCAAGCCGCGTCGCTCCATGCCGCAAGCCGCAAGTCACACCGCTCCGCATCGTGAGTCGCACCTTCTGCCCAAGCCAAGCCGATCCCTGCTTTTCCAGTCGAGCCGCCAAACCCTTTTGAACCACCTAGCCTTTTCCGGTCCTTTGCACCTATTTTGGTAAGTCAAATGGGTTTTTTGCATACCCAGCAAAGACTTGAATTTTTTAACCTAAATAATTTAATTTGGATTAAATTAAATTATTTCTCTTAAGGAACATCTTGGACCAATTGACTTTGAAGCGTTGGATTTCTTCAGTAAGGGCTCAAGCGTTGCAACCTCGACCTTGGGTAAGTCGCTTCAAGTGAGTTTTGGACCAATTTCTCTTGAGGGTAAATTACTAAATTGTGGATTCTTGATCCTTTAGGACTTTCGCCGCTTGGGGGAGCGTGTTGTTACTGCTAGAACTGGTTGAGTAATCTCCAGATAAGAGATTCTCCTACTAGACCTTCAATTTACATCAAGGAAACTGCATGTTTGAATTACAGTTACGTACGGATGATAGCTAAGTACCTATCTTAGGATTGTAGAGAGAGAGAGACGGATTTTGACATTGTGCCTGCTGATTGACCTTATGGTTAGCGTGAATAGTATGTTCATGCTACCGTCTTCGTTCTAGAGACATGGTGATAGTTGGGGATGACTGATATGATATGTTATGATGGATGAAATTATGATATGTATGACAAGTTATGATGTGATTGATGAGAGGTCGTGTACATGCGATGTGTAGGGTGTATGTTAGCTTCTTATTAGAGTCGTACCCACATGGGTGTCTTTCGGGATCACCACTATTATGACCCAAACATGATGGAGAGACCCGACGGGATCGCTCCCACTTATGACTGCGTAGTCTAACGAAATTACCAGTCTGACATTGACATTGACATAGACATGACGTGAGTGATCCGACAGGACCGCTCACAGTCCGAGCGTCTTAGGTATTCCCTTGGGAATTACCAAGGACTAGCTTGTCCCTACGGGGGCACATGTTGCACGTGTTCGGGGACGTGCCAGTTCAGAGGTACCACTTTCAGGGCTCTAATAGGGAGTTAACAGGCACCTAGTGGGACTAGTAGGGGTCCCTTACTGAGTATTTTTATGCTCACTCTTTCCATTTCCATTTTTTCAGGCAGAGGCAGAGGTAGGAACAAAGGCAAGCTGACGAGTGACGAGAAGTGATCGTGGTGGGCCATAGGGACACGCTTGCTTCCGCTTGTGTCAAATTTGGATTTTAGTATTGCATTTCAGTTTTTCGTTTATTTTATTGGTTATTTTATTTCGTTAAAAGTAGATAGGGCCCGAGTTAGGACTTTGTTTTACACTTATTTTACATTTTCTTTGTTAAATATTTTTATGTTATTTGAAAACTTGAGGTTTTGACTTATTCTATTTTCAAAACAACTCATATGTTCTTTTAAATAGTAATGACTTCGACTTAGTATAAGGAGTTGGGTCGTTACATAATAGTCTTCTAATCTCGAAGGAATACACATCAGTCCTATCAGTTTGGTGATCTTGTAGGAACACACATTAGTTTGGTGATCCCATAGGAACACACATTAGTTTGATGATCTTGTAGAAACACACATAAGTCATATCAGTATGGTGATCTTGTTGGAACACACATTAGTCATATCAATGGTAGTGCTGATTGAACACCGTACTGTAGGATACATAGCCTAATAGCCAAAACTAATAACTACCATCGGTCCAAATAGTAAATAACAGTCAACTCAATCCAATAATAAACATTACATTCAACATATTTGATAGTTCCATAATTACATAAACATTAATTATAACGCCACAAAATAAGGTAATTTTTAATTTAATAATCTTGGTTTATTTTTTTAAAATTATGTTGGATTTATTGGAGTGTTAATTTTAAATAATTTAAGAATTTGTTTGATTTTGTGGAAATTAGGATTAATTAAATATTTTGGGAGAATATTTAATTAATTTGGAGATTTGGAATCTTTGGTGTTGTAAAGTTTTGATTTAAGTTGTTTGTGCTTGGTTTAGGTGAGATTTAAGGAATTAGATTATATATAATTAATTAATTAATTAATTAATTTTAAATGAATGGTGAAATAATTATATTAAGTATAATATAATTATTAAAGATTAATATATTATGGGATTTGGGAAGATAAAAGTGATAATGTGATTGAGGAGAGAGAATATTTGATATTATTTGGGAGAAGAGAAAAAGATGATAAAAAGGAGATTCGATTTGTATTATATGAAGAGAGAGAAGGCGTGGGATTTGTTTTAAAAAGAACGAGAACAGAAAGTAAAAGGAAAAAGGAAAAATGAAATTTGATTTGTATTATATGAAGAGAGAGAAGGCGTGGGATAATATTTTTATTTTTTATTTATATAAGCCTCGTGAAGCATGCAAGTAACTATTCATCTTCTTCTCCAATGAAAAAACCCTAGCTTCTTCTTCACCCACAAATCCCTATCTGTCGCTTCATCTCCGTTGTCCGTCTAGAGTCAAGTCATCCTCAACCATCTCTCTGCCGTCTCCGTCAACCTCTCCACGACATGCGTTATCATTTCATCCTTTGGGCACCTTTTTTCGCTTCGTGTCTGCCGCTCCTCTACATTGTATTAGCTCCATCCGCCTTTGGGTGCAACTGTCGTCGAAGTTTCGTCCAGTTTGGGTCAGAGAACAACTTTGAGCCATCCCTCTTTGTTCTGAGCTGCGTCGCATCGGTCACCATCACGCAAGCCATCAGCAACCCAAGCTGTGTGGTGTAAGTCGATCCTCCTTTATCCATTAGCCAAGCTGCACACCTTCTCCTCCTTCAGTCGTGTACGCGTCCAAGCCGAGCCGTCCTCTACCATTAGCAACCTGAGTCGTATCAGCAAGCCATTCCAAGCCGCACACATAAGTCGCCTTCCATTCCAAGCCGAGCCGATTTCCTTTTCTCACCTATTTTTTGTTGGGTTTTAGGTATGTCTAATAAGTATTAAATTTTGGTCCTAATTAAAGTTAATCTTGGATTTAAATTGGAATTTATTTCTAAAAGGATTGGCTAGATCAAATTGGAGTACTTGTGCAGTAGATTTTTCCCAATCAAGTTTGAATTGAAATTTTTCTAAACAGTAGGGGAACCTAAACTTTGGGTAAGTTGAATTAATTGGATTTTGGGTCTTTAAGCAACCATTAAAATTATTATTTTAGTTATTGGATTCTCTTGCTGTTTAGAACTTGATTGTTTGGAAAGCGTTGACTGTTGCTGTTAGGAATATTTTTGGTTAAGCTAATCTCGAGGTAAGAGATTCTTCTACTAGACCCTCGTACTGAAGTTAAGAGTTTTCATGTGGTTTTCCTATTATGGATTGATGTAGCTAAAATGCATAATGTATTGATGACTGATAGTTATGATTGAGTTATGTTGATGATGATGACTGATTATGTTAATGTGGATCATGCTTGAAATATTAATCTCATTATTTAATTAATATTCATGTCATGTTTATGATGTTATGATGTGCTACATGCTATGAATAGGGTATTCTATTAACTTCATATATTAGAGTCGTACCCATATGGGTGTCCTTCAGGATCACTATCTTTTTATGACTGCGTGGTTCGACGAGATCACCAGTCGCATGAGATATTATGTATATGAGTGATCCAACGGGATCACTTATAGCCCAATTGTCCTATGTGTTCCTTCGGGTTCACTGAAGACCAGTTTGTTATAGGTGTTTTTTCGAGTTCACCAAAGACCAGTTTTGTCCTAGGTGTTCCTTTGGGTTCACCAAAGACCAGAGATGTTCCTACGGGATCATTAGATTATATGTATTCAGAAACACATCAGTTTAGGGTACTTCTTTACAAGACTCTAATGGGAAGTTAAAAGACACCTAGCGGGACTAGTAGTAGGTCCCTTACTGAGTATATATTTATACTGACTCTTTCTATGTTTAAATTTTTAGGCAAAGGAAGAGGTAGAGGAAAGCTGGTGAATGACAAGAAGTGACCGCGACTTGCTATAGGGAAACACTTTGCTTCTGCCTTTATGTCGTTCTGATTTCAACATTTTTGTATTATTTGACTATTGTTCTTTAAAAGTAGATATGGTCCGGTTAGGAGTTTTATTTTAGATTTATTTCTATATACATTTGTTTATTTATAATTTCAATGAGCATTTGAGGTTTTCAGTTAAAATTATTGTTGTTTTCTCATTTTGTTAAGAAAACTTTTATTTTCTTTTAGTAGTAATGACCTCAGCTTAATATAAAGAGCTGAGTCGTTATAGATGGTATCAGACCCTAAGTTTGTAGGTTATGTAGACTGACTTACGATGTAAGTCTTTTTTTTTTGTACTTATTTCTATGGCTAATGCAGTCCTTCATCACTCGCTAGGTATGTTTTATGATTCTTGATTATACATATGTCTATGACCTTGCCTGAATTAAACTAGATAAAATATGAATGTTATGATTTTGTTGTGAAAGACTTTTGGTGGTTTAATTTAGAAAAAATGTTGTCACATAGAGATGCACGTTGAGGTGGTAGGGGAGGCAGAGAAGCTGGATGTACCCAACCTGATGAACAACCTATTGTGCAAGCTGCCAATCCCACAACACATGTCACTCAGGCAAACCTCGTTACAATGGAGCAGAGGCACTGAGATATGCTAAGAGAGGCATTGACATCGTTTCATGCTATCTAGCAAATCCCGCCAACCCCTGCTTAGACCCTAGTGGAATCTCAGAATGTGCCTGATCAGCTGTCAATAGAGACTATACATTTAAGAGATTTCAGGAAGTACAACCCGAAGACATTCGATGGGTCCTTGGAAGACCGCACCAAGACCCATATGTGGCTGTCTTCTATGGAGACCATTTTTCGGTATATGAAGTGTCCTAACAACCAAAAGGTTCGGTATGCCGTATTCTTTTTTACGGACAGAGGTACCACCTGGTGGGAGTCTATAGAGAGGATGTTGGGTGGTGATGTCAATTAGATAACCTAGGAGCATTTCAAGGAGAATTTCTTTGCAAAATGCTTCTATGCCAGCCTGAGAGATGCCAAACAGCGAGAATTTCTAAACCTGGAGCAAGACGATATGACTGTGGAGCAATATGATGCAGAATTTGATATGTTGTCCCACTTTGCTCCTAAGATGGTAGCGAATGAGGCTACCAAGACCAACAAGTTGGTTAGAGATGAAGAAGGCTTCGACTCGACTTCTTCGTGCAGCTAGGACCAATAGAAACAGACAGCTCGCAAGACAAGGAGGCGAATTGCAATTGTCATTGATTTGGTAATTGCAGCGAACTTAACTAATTAAACAAAACTTCTTAGTAATTGATTTAGGTAAATATTTCCTATATTCATCTTCCATGTCTGCTGACTTATAGAAGAACTTACTTTTCTTTTTTTTGTTCTTTCATCCTAAAGTAGTGTTTTTAGAAAAATTATTCCTCAAATATTTCTCAAAATTTTCTCCAACTTGATCTTTCTACCCTAGTCAAACTTCTTCTAATTTCTTTCCACTAATCTCTTACTTCTCCTCCTAACATAGTTTTTGCTAGTTGGACTTCTTGATCTTTAAGGCATTTGATAATCCTGAAGCAATCAATCAATCTATTGATCCATTCATCTACTTTGATCAAACTAGTTGATCCCTTAAACACACTAACTCTTAAAGCTTCTAATCCTTGCTAGTATACTTGTTTATATAATCCATTTGATATGCGAGGGACATGATTTCGTTTCCTTAAAAATTTATAAAACCAAAACTTTCACTTAAACAAAACTTTTACTTACATAGCTTTTGGTAAGATTGTGCCCCTGTCGTTGCTTACATACTTTACCTGCCAATCCTCATTTTAAATTTATTTTAAAATCTACTTTTGCATTGCTTGGAAAATAACTTTTGCTCTAATACCACTTAACACACCCCCTCCTAGATCATCTGCTTTGAACCCGGAAGGTAGCGTGATGTCAATTAAAACCATCCACCTCTGAGACTATTCCAACTGACCCTTGTCATGAAATCTTAAAAGATTTGCCAGCAAAAGTCTTTAAACTTAGAAACATTCTAAAATCATGGTGTAACCCATTTGGAATTGATCTTTGATAAATACCATGTAGATATATTAAGCGTAGTAAGAATAATTTTTACAAAACATGACAACATTTCTAATAAATCAAATCCTTTCATAACTGAAAACTAATTGGTCTAACAACAGTATGTTCAGCATGCAGAGACTCACAATCTACACCTGGAAAGAGGGAAAACATTTTGAAAGAGTAAGTCAAAAAACTTAGTGAGCAACAGTTTTATAAAACAGGTTTTCATAAACAGTTTAACATAAACAAAGTAAAGCTTGAATAACATTTATCAAAAAATAGTCATTTCATAATGCGATACTTGAAACATTGAACTTTTGTATTGCTTTTGGAAGACAATGATCCATAGCCACAGGCAGTATTAAACCTCTTCTTTCTAAGACGAAACAATCAATAGTAAACAACTTTCATTGTAGTCCTCCTCCTTTAAGGCATAAAAATATACCCTTCCTGATGGTCCATAAACTATAGGTTCGTCAGCCCTATACCATCAGTATGGAGTTAACCATATGTATACAACAGGTCTCATGGAATATTTGGAATTGGCCTACGCATGGCTTGAGGCCTTGTGTTCTAACCTCGTTGAGGTAGGCCTCGTGCCACGTGCTAACCTCACAATGAGGTGTCACGTATGTCTTGGCTGCCTACCTAGCGTGCCCATCACTTGCCTTGCACGCGTTGTGCTGAGCGCACAACCCTGCACACTAACCTCCTCCCGTAAGGTCATGCGTGCAACCTGAGTGCATGCCCTGCCACTTAATTGTACCATGGCCTTGTCATTTGCCTCAAACACAAGCCTAAAATAACCTCTATGAAATAAGATCACGTCCATCAAGCCCATATATGCATGACACTTGGCGACGGCTGAAAATTATATTTTCGTCCAGAAACATGACTCAACTTTGAAAAAACATAACATTAAATCTATAACTCTTTTGGGAAAACGTCCTTCTAAAAAGTTGCTCTCAATGTCTTAACTTGCTTACATTAAAATCTTAGAACCAAATTCCACAAGATGTGCTATGTAGCCTTCTAAAAGTGCACCTTGCTCATATTCTCCTTTAAAATGACCTTCTCGCCTTCTCTTGATCAAAACACCAATCTCATAAGCTCTAAATTCTATAGCAGCCCTCTTCTATAATCTAGACACAAATTCTAAACTTTTAAGAGTGATTTAAGGTAAATGGCATGAGTTAATTGTAAGAATTCCTCGTGTGTAGTTGCCTATTTATAATGGGGCCTTGCATGAAAATGAATTGACACATCCACCTTGCTTTATCCAACTTTAAATTTCCTTAATCCACCTCCTGCTTTTAATCCACCTCCTACTTGATCGCCAAAATGCATGTGATTAGCTTAACACATTTGATTTATCTTTTAACCGATTGCCATCAGTTTGCCACGTAGCTTGCCCAAAGTGCTTAGCCTTGCCCAAATAACCTCTATAATGCTTTTTGCATAGAATAACTTCTATGGCCCTTCTCGCATAGCCTTGTTAATTGCCTTGCCTACTAACCTCCATAGCTACTAGCCTTCTTGCCTAGCCATCAACACACGCCATGCTAACCTCTTAGTGTCTTCTCGCCTAGCATCCTTTTTCTACTAAGCGCCAAGGCATGTCCTTTGGAAGTTATTCTCATGGCTTGGCCTCCTAGCTCATCCTCCAAGACGCCTAGCTTTGAGGTTTTTTTAACCACCATTTGGCTGCCTAATGAGTGTCATTTAGAGGTTATTTTGCGCTTTTGACCATCATCCTAACCTCTAAATGTGTAACATTCTCTTCTTTGACACTTAGCCAAAATTTTCCCAATTCTTTCCTTCTTTACATAGAACCTTAATATTTTTTTCCAAGGATTTTTACTTCCTCCTCTTCTTTTCCCTTTTCTTTGGCAAATCATAATACGTTCCAATGACCTTAGAAAATTTGGGGTTCCACAGTTTGAGAATCAGTATGCTCCTTAAGTTTGACCTAGACTTGCCACTAAGACTAGTTCTTGGTGTGTAATTCAGTATATTACAACGAAAGCATGGAATATTATACGTCACATATTATATGTTAAACTGCTGTGACATAACTTCGATATATTATATGACACATATTATATGTTAAAGCATGGAATTGCACAATCAAGCATTGGTTGTAAAAAAAAAATGTAATTTGTAAGAATCAATAAATCAAGTAAAACCCATAGGCAAGAAATATTTATTATACTATCAAAATACTCAAAAAAGAAAAAAAAAAAACACACACACACACAATGATTTTCTCCAAAATCCTAAAAACTAGAAAGAATAAAGATCTATAATGGAGGAAAAGATAGTTAAAAGGACGTGGGTCTCTATCGATCTTGAATTAAGTAGAATAAGAAGCGTACTTCCAATGTTATTTATCAGAAACTTTTTACTCAAATCATAAGACAAATGAGACAAATAAGAAGCCATCCACCATACTTTGGATAATCTAATGAAGTTCCTAGTAGCACTTATGGAAGAAACATAACCAAGTGGCATTTTGCCACCTATATACTTTAGAAGAAGGAGAAGAAAATTCTCAAGAAAAAGATGACCTAACAAACTACTCTTTGGCTAGAAATAGACAAAGAAGGACCATTATCCTCCTTCTAGATTCAAAGAGGCAGATTTTGTTAATTTTGCACTAAATTCTATGAATCATCTAAATGATGATGAACCTAAAATATTTGATGAAGCAATAAACTGTCCTAATGCTAGACATTGGATAAATGCTATGAATAAAGAAATGGAATCTCATGCCATTAATGATACACTGACCTTGTAAAACTACCTAAAGGTTGTAAGACTATTTTTTTTGTAAATGGAGCTATAAATTCAAAGAAGGATTACCCTTACTACAACCTCTTAGAGACAAAGCTAGGCTTATTATTAGAGACTTTACTCAAAGAGAGAAAATTGATTACAATGAGTTATTCTTCTCACCAATGGTTAAGCAAACTTCCATAAAAATGCTTCTTTCATTAGTTGTTCAAGAAATTTAGAACATGAACAACTTGATGTTAAGAAAAAATTCATACATGGAGATCTAATTGAAGTCATCTACATGAATCAATCCCAAGGATATATTGAAAAAAGATAAATAAGGCAACTAATTAAAGATGTTTACATGAATGAACCAAAAGCTTTTGCGAACATTGTTTTTCTTGTTTTAGTTGTGCCATAACAATTTTCAATCTGGCAGTAGTAATATATAAAGAAAAAGAATAAATAATCTTATTATAAATAGTCTTAATTATTCGAGCATTCGATAGGAGAAGAGTGAGTGATCTACAGAGAATAGACTTGACCTCACTTCTTAATTTTGTGCTTAGTTGATTAGCTACATATGCCATGTACTAACTTAAGTATCACAATGAAGTGGACTTTATTTCACTAACCAATATTTAATAATATACTATATATCTTTGAAGAAGATGCGAAAAGTTGTCAACTAAATGTGTACGAACTAACTGAAAAAAGATTGGGGTTTCTCTTTCTTACACTCTACACGTTATATAAGTTTGTCATCTTTAAAATTCCTTTACTCTCTACTCTTTCAATGCTAAACCATCACTTTCCTCGTTAAAAAGTGCTATAATGTCCTAACATGAATAGAACTCTAACAATCACTTGGCTTATAATTAAATTAATTAATTTAATGTTCAAATATTATTTAATTCAAATACATATTATTAAATGTGTTAGGGGTTGATGCCTCAAATCTCATGGTCTTGTAGTTTGCAATTGTATATATTATATCCAAACATTTTATTTATCTAATAAAATAAAGTGTTTTATTTTATTTGACATTTAGTTACATTAACCCACAAAACCAATAAACTAACATCCAAGGTTATTTTTTGTAACTTAAACATGTATGTGGAGACATACAAGTGGATCATGTTTAAGTGATAACCTAAACGGTCTGGTGACACTGAGAATATGACCTGCTTTGTAGTTGTTATAATTGTTCTAAAGTGCTACAAATGATTTGATCCTAATCATTCATGTTGAGACATTAGAGCGGGGGTATTCTATATAAAGAGTTTGTATAAGACCGGACCATGAAATGAATAGTCTCTCTTATTAATACCGTTACTAGTTAAGATTACATTTCACCAGGATGACCATAAGTGACTTAACCTGAATCTTGAGTGAGTTGTGAACTCCTGCCTATGAAGGCGGTCCTTTGATTTGTATGGGTGAGAGTGATCTATGTCGCCAACTCAATATGCCTACCATTTTGAGGATTCGTCTGATTGGGGAGCTAGGAACACAGCTACACAAGAAGGAATTCACTCCTTCGCTATAGATAGAGTAAGTAGAGAAATTGCTCTCTTAAGGGCTGATTCCAGAACTTGAACAATGTGGCGCCTCACTCTTTCTTGACCCGAGAGGAGTTCAATTATAGTGGGACTATAATTATTATTCATTAGAGGAATCAGTGGTACTTAAGGAGTTAAATGTAACTACAGGGACAAAACGGTAATTTTTGACGTAGCTGTACTTACGAGTAATTTGTGAAGGGTCATTGCACTGTTGATTGGTTATACCTAATGGACACAAAAATATATCTATAGTAAGAAGAGTGCAACCATTAGTCTTTAGTGAAATAACTGATAGTTAATGAATGAAGATTAATTTAATTAATAAGTTTAATTAATTAATCTCATATCATTGGAGCTTCAATCCGTAGGTTCATAAGGTCCTCTTGTTAGCTCAATAAGGATAAATGAGAATCAAATTTATTTTAGTTTAATTTGAATTGTTCAAATTGATTGAAGGGAATAAATTGTATATGATACAATTAATATAATGTATTTGATAAATTATAATATAAAGTTTTTATGAGAAAAGTTAATATTTGAATATGATTCAAATAATAATAATATGAATAAGATTCATAAATAAATTATAGGTTTAATTAATATGGATTCGATTCATGTTTGCACTATAGACTATATGAGAGATTTAAACTATTGCTTATATTATATATGATATAATATAAAGTTTATATTATATGAGATATAATATGAATTAAATTTATATTAATTTTATTTTATTAATATATATTTAATTAATAAAATATGGTTCAACTAATATATATTTAATTTTATTTTATTAATATATATTTAATTAATAAAATAACTCCCACGTGTAAAGAGAGTAAGGGAGTTATTTTGATATCTTCCCTTCATCTCTCTTAAGTTGGTTGATATATACAGAATCACTCTGCATTCTCATCTCCCTACTTTCTATTTTATGGAGGTTCTCTCTGTTTCAAAAAGAAAAAGAATTCTCTCTCAAATTTTCCCTCACCAAATTACATAAGCCCACAACTCTTCGTTGATTTTTTCCTTAAGAATAATGAGGAAGACTTCGTGGTGTTCTTGAAAGATTCGAAAAAGATTTCTTGAAGGTTTTACAAAGGTTAGTTTCTTTTTTCCTTTTTCTCCATAGAAGCATGCTTAGGTTTTGGTTTTGTTTTCTCAAAATTGTTGATTTTGGGTTTTACAAATTGAATTCCATTTCCACGGCGTTCATACGTTTTCTCTTTGGACATTTTTGGTATTTTACACCGTGGACCTCTGGATTTTTTCCGTTTTTGGAATTGTTTTATAGAATGTAAATATTTTGCCACTTTTTTATATTTTTGAAAAGATCTCTATTTATTAATTATCACCCAATCGTGGGATTGTGTGTACAAAAAGTGATTTTTGAAAAATTTTAACCGACTCCATTGTTTGGTAAATTAAATTGTTAATCAATTAAAGAAAAAGATAGTACTTTATAAATTAAAACTAATATCACTTTTAAATTTAGTTTTTCAAAAAATATGCTACTTCGCTAACTATTTAAATAAAATAAATTTTTATAAGTATAACAAAACATAAAAAATATTTACGAGTCATTTAACAAAATTAAAAAGCTCATGAAGTTGATAGAAAATTTCCATAAATTTCAAATTTATCCTTGATATTAAGAACGATTTGTTACTCATTTTTCTTCTTTTTCTTTACGATTTATTCATCTTCTCTTCTAGATTTTATCAATTTCTCTTCCAAACTTTATTTCTTCTATTTTTGTTCATCTTCTTTGTCTTTCTTTCTTTCTTCATCGATCTTCTCTTTCTTTCTTATAGCTCATCTTCCAAAATATCAAAATCGTTTAAATATCAATTTGATATGAGCTAAACGATCGTTTAGATTTAAAACGTTTTTCCCATCGTTTTAAACTATACGATCGTATATAATTTCCTACATGATCATGTATTATTATCGTTTAGAAGAAGAATTACATGAAACATTTTTTCTATCATTAAAAAGAACTACACGATCGTGTATCATTTCTAAATGATCATGCATAATAATCGTTTAGAAGAAGAATTACAAGAAGCATTTTTTCCATCGTTAAAAATAACTACAAGATTGTGTATCATTTCCTACACTATCGTGATACACAATCGTGTAACATGATCATTTAGAAGAAGAACTACACGCAGGTGTGTGGCCAATGTTGATATATACTACCTACACGATCATGTATGATTCTTATACGATCATTAATCATTTCCTACATGACCGTGTATCATGATTGTTTAAAAGAAGAATTACATGCATGCGTGTGACTCATTAATAGCATGTTGGTTAAAGTATTTTTTGTATTTTCTATTATGGACTTGTGACCTTTTTTTTCAATATGAAAGTAATTAAAATAGTAAGCCCTACTTTATTCCTACCATTGAATTACAACAATTTAATACTAATTTATCTAACTATGTAACGAGTATTTTAATTCAAATTTAAAATTACTAAATATTATTTTACTTCTTTTGATTTTTTAGAAAACAAAACTCACATCAATTATTTTAAAAGCTAAATTAACATATAACTCAACGTCAGTCTTATTACCTATTAACAACTAAAATTCTAAACTTGATGCAAACACGGGCTAAGTTGATTGGTTAAACATCATATCTTCAACCGATGGAAGGTTTGGAATTTTCAATCCATGTTATGCAATTAAGAAAAAGTAATAATTAAAGGTGATACATCTTCACCCTTTTGATTCTTATATACTCCATAATATTGTATTCTCATCTGGCCTTGAGATTGACATCAACGTGAATATTATATTTAATATGAGATTCCATAACCTTGCAAGAATTATACTCATTCAAGTTTCTTAGAAGCAAACACAAATGGCTAAAAAAACCAACACAAACTACAACCCTATCTCTTAATTAATTAATTCCAATAACGTTGTTCTTCATCGTATATTTTTTCATTAATTAAAAAACAATAGGTATATTTGGATTGAATAAGAAAAAAAATATTTTTTAAAAATTTATTTTCTTCTAAACACTTTTGATCAAAGTTGCTTAAAATAAAAAGAGTTAATTGCATAAAGGGAAAAAAATGCCTAAAATAATGGCATATATATAGTATAAGGATGAAATTATTGCATATATAACTCAAAAGATAGTAAAAGACGAATTAAAATACCCATGTGCTGTCACAATTTTGAGTTCTTCTTTTCAAATTTAAAACTATCGTTGATAACATATATCACTAACAACTAGTAGCTAACAACTATCATGATAGAGACTATATCATCAATAGATGTTATCATTTGATAGAGGCTATCAATGTCAACTTTCAATTTGAGAAATTATTTCACATGTACACTTTTTTTTTTAGATTTTCATACGTTGAAAGTTATTAGTGATAGTTACAATTAGTGTATATCAATGGTAGTTGCTAGTAGTTGTTATTACTGATAGCTACTATCAATGATAACTTTCTATTTGCCACAATTACGAGTGCTTCTTACTTGATTCCTCAAATTAAAAGCTATTATTGATAGCTGCTATCAATTATAGCAATTGATAGTTGTTATGAGCTTCTATTACAGATAGATGCTATAAATGATAGTTTTTTATTTGAGAAATGTGCTATCAATAATTAATATCAATGATAGCGACTATCGACGATAACTTCTATGAATGATAGTCATTGAAGGGAACAAATTAACTTTCGATTTGAGAAATATGTTATAAATTGCTATCACTAATATTTTCTACTAATAAGATGTTGCTAACAATAGAAGGATATCATTGATACTATCTACTGATAGATAAGTGGTTGTTTGTTTTTAGCATAGGAAAGAGATAAGATTAGCATCCTATCTGTGATAGATTTTATTTCTAATAGTATAAATGGAAAGCTTTATTTTACCTTCCTGATAGATGTCATGTACCCTTTTATTTTATGATTTCAGGTTATTGAAAAGACTCTTAAAAATAGTACAAAAATGCATATAGACTGAAGGTTGCAGCTGAAGATATGAATAACGAGCTTGTCGTTGAGAAGAGATGAACAAAATCAACCAAGAAAATTTAGTGAATGCAAAAGTCAAAAAAAAAAAAGTGTCTCTAAGCAAAGGTACAAGACATTCTTCAAGGTGGAATGATGACATTCTAAAATTCGTTCTTAAAATATTACAGATGTAATAATTAGTGTTTGTTTGACATTTGATAGGTTTTTGTTTGATAATAGATTGTTATGCTTATGTTTTTGTTTGACCTTGGATTGTAATGCTTAAGCTTTTATAAACCACAACGTTAACAAGATATAGTTGATATAACTTTGAAATGAAATTGATATAGTTGCAACTTTTATTGAAATAAATTATTGATTTTAGGTAGTTCAAACTATTATAAATTCATGGAAAACATCAAATTGACATGATGTTGTTGATAGAAGCCATCACTAATAGCATACAAGCCTATTACAAACCATAACTTTCTTAGTTCCTCACTATCTTCATTACATACCAAATGCATGCATGGAAATGAGTCACACAAAATAATAATTCAATTTTCTAGCAAAGTAAGCGGAATGTAGTCAGACACCGAAGCCACGATTTCTACCTAGAAAAGGGTAAAACATGCATTTGAAAGAGTGAGCTTTAAAGCCCTGTGAGTGACAGCTTTTTAAAACAGAATATGCATATAAATTATTGTGCAATAGATAAACTTAGCAAAGCATATCAAATTTCTCAAACTTATTACTTAAACTTTTCTCTTTTCTTTTCTTGCTATACCCTGACTTTTTGTATAACTACAAAACAACTCCAGACATCTCAATGCTCTATCTCGTTATAATCTATATGAGATGGGAAATCTAGGTGTATGTACGACCCCTCATCTCTATCTAGTCTAGGTAATGGAAACTCTAGACATTAATTGGATATCCTCATCACAAACCCTCTGTGCATAGGACAAACTCCCCCATAGGGTTACTATAATCTTAGGATATCTCAAGTATAAACTAAAACATGCTCAACAATCTCATACAAAAATTATTATCTCAAACTAGACTAGCATGTTTATATAAATCTCTTGCATCAAGCAAGTCTCATATTTGTAAATCTAGTTTTGCTAAAACATATCTTTAACTCAAATGCTTTTGAAACTTAATATAACATACTTGCTTATAAATTCATCAGTATGCTTTAAGCTTTTCAAATATTTATGAGCTTCAAACTCATGCTTTGGAAAATAACCATATAAATCAAATATAGCTAAAACATTTGTCCCAAATCATGCTTTAAACATCAACTTAGAAAAACACGTTTAGATATCATATTGAAATTCATTTTTGTCACTCACAAACCTTTGACTAAATCCTTGGTCTATAGATTTGCCTGATTTCTTCTTAACCTGTAAATCCGAAATCACAAATGGGTACTCAACCTACTAGTTTTGCTTGTTCATTCCATTATGAACAAACAATGTCATACATAAGATGTGATCACAAATTCTAACTCTTAAGAGATATTTCCTAGCTATTTCGGTTTTACTTCTAGATTAAACCCTAAACTTAAAAAATCCACAACTTATTCAATACTTAACTCCTATATTGAAGCGGTTAATTGCTCCACGTAGCGGTTGGAGAAGAGGATGAAATCCTTTTCAAAAGACTACCCTTTTCATAAAGCCTGAATGAAAGGAATGGCAGAGGCCAGGTTGGAGACCGGTCCTCATCGTGAGAGACTGAGATTAGTAGCTAATGCGGCTGCAAGATCCAAAGGCCCTAGCAGTTCATGAAGGGGTCGGTGGCACTATCAAATCATCTGATCGATTGGAGCTAGATAAAAGGTTATCGAGTGAATATTTTATGTCAAACTTTTTTTTAAACTCTCTACAACTCACCCTCAAGGTATGAAGACCTAAAAATTGATAAATTTTTCTAGAATTCCCTCAAAATAGAGACTACTCCCAATTCGCGATTTCAAACAACTGTCGACTTCTACCCGAGATTCTTTCAGCCCAAACATTCTTCATAAGAATTATGAGAAATTAAATAAAATTTCAAAACTAACCAATTAGAGCTTCTTATTCCTCTTTTTTTGCTCAAACCAGCTTAAAACACCGAAACTTCTCCAAATTTAATTTGTGTGTGAAACCAGTGGTTTGTCTTCCCCCTCACTTTTCATCACTTTCTCATCAGATTCAACTTAAGATTCTTTTCATAAATTTCGTTAGAAATTAAAACATCTTTCTAATATGATAAATTTCAACTTCTAGCTCAACTTCTATAACTCAAAATCATAAAAAGAACAGACTGAGTACTTGAGGATTCAAGCTTCTACCGTGTTTGCTAATTTTTCCCAAATTGCTTAAGCTTCCCAAGCACCAATCTTCATTCTTCATGCTATTCCATTTTCTCTCAAGAAATCGAATGGATAAGAGGTGTGAAAAGCGTAAACAAGTAAATATCTCCACCACCTATGCCTTATCTTTCTTGTTAAGATAGCCCACTAATTATTTTCCCTTTTCTTGGCCCACTGTATTATGGCCCAATTACATATTCTAGAAACAGTTTATTATATGAGGAATTATATGATGTGTGTGTGAGTAGGTAAAAGTTTTTAGTCTCAGCTTCTCTTTATATATTTGAGATTTGTAGAATACCAAAAATATAATGGAATCTAGAGTTTTCTGTTGCCAAATTCTCTTCCTCTCTATTCTTCTCCGTTTCTTTTTCTTTTCTATTTTTTATCTTGGAATTAGAGCAATAAGAGTCTAATCGACCAATATATATACAATTTGTTTTCCTCTTCAACCTTCTCTCCATCCATACGGCAGCAACAATCACATCATCTCATTTTTTTACTCTTTTTTTCTTCTTTTGGCAACAACCCATTAATTTCTCTTTATCCTTTTGACAGCAACCCATCCCATCATCTTCTCTAAACTCATTTCTACACAGTAACCCATCCCATCATTATTTTTTTTTGTTTTGTTCACCATCTTCATCTCATCAACGTCTTCACTAATTTTTTCCTCACCATCTTCATCTCACAGAATTTACACAGTAAGTTCTGTCCTCCTTCATATATTTTTTTTTCAATTGAGCATAGGCTTCAACAACAAAATAACTTACAAAATGAGTTCAACCTCATCCCTACTCGGTGTTGAGAACACTGAAGCATCTTCACCGATTAATCAAATATTTGGATCGGGCAACAAAATATTGTTAGTGAAGCTCAGCGATGATAATTTTTTCTTATGGAAGTTCCAAATTCTTACAGCATTAGAAGCCTATGATCTGGAAAATTTTCTTGAATTTGAATCAGAACCACCATCAAAATATCTCATATCCACTGGGAGTTCATCAACATCCGCTACTAGAACACTAAATCTGGAATATAAGGTATGGAAACGCCAAGATCGTCTTATCTCCTCACGGCTTCTAGGGTCTATGAGTGAAGAAATACTGAATCAGATGCTTTATTGCAAATCTGCAAAAGAAATTTGGGGAACTCTTCAAGGTATTTTCTCTTTCCGTTACTTGACACAAGCTATGCAATTTAAAAACAAACTTCACAATATAAAGAAAGGATCCATGCCATTAAAAGAATACTTTCTCAAAATACAGCAGTGTGTTGATGCCTTACCTTCAATTAACAAACCAGTTTCATCTGATGATCATATTCTGTACATATTTGCTGGTTTAGGATTTGATTATCAATCCATGATATCTGTTATTTTCGCCAGAACTGACTCTCCTTGTGTACAAGAAGTTATGTCTTTACTACTTACTCAAGAATCTCAAAATGAGAGCAAATTAATCAGCAAAACTGCTCTACCTTCTGTTAACATTGTCACCCAAACAATTGAAAAAGAAGCAGAATCTTACATAAGGACTAGCCAAAACAACTATCACAACAATCATTTCTACAATCAAAGGGGTGGCTGTGTAAATGGAAGATCAAACAGGGGTGGAAGAAGAAATCGCAATAAACCACAATGCCAAATCTGTACAAAGCTTGGACATAGTGCTGATCACTGCTTCTTTCGATATACTCTAAGATCAAATTCATCAGGTTACTCACCAAACTCACATAATACTTCATATACTAATATGAATAATAATCCACAGATGTCTACTATGGTGGCTTCCACCGACTTGAATATTGACAGCAATTGGTATCCTGATTCGGGAGCTACAAATCATTTAACTCATAGCTTGAGCAACCTATCTACTGGATCTGAGTATGGGGGAGGAAATCAAATATATGCAACAAATGGGTCAGGTTTGCCAATCACACATTATGGTTCCATGTCATTTAACTCCTCTACATTACCATTCAAATCGTTTACACTAAATAACTTGCTCCATGTTCCATCCATTACCAAAAACTTAATCAGTGTTTCACAATTTGCCAAAGATAATCATGTTTTCTTTGAATTTCACCCCACTTTGTGTTATGTGAAGGATCTGGATACTGGCCAAGTACTTCTTCAAGGACTACTCAATGATGGGCTCTACAAATTTACCATTCAACCATCACATAAAAGACTTCACCATTCTGACTCCAACACCAAGTCTGTTTTCAATACCGTCGTACCTGAATCTAATACTCCCTTACTTGATCTATGGCATAGATGACTAGGTCATCCCCATTTACCTACTGTTAAAGCTGTTTTGAAACACATTGACCATTCTTCTGGTACTATAAATAAACTGAATTTTTGTGAAGCATGTGCATTGGGCAAACATCATGCCCTTCCTTTCTCTCACTCCCTTACTCTTTATACACATCCTTTACAACTTACTACTTGTGATTTATGGGGTCTTGCTGTAAATGTATCTCATAATGGCTTTAGATATTACATAAGTTTTGTTGATGCCTATAGTAGATACACCTGGATATATTTCTTACATTCTAAGTCTGATTCCTTTTTAGCCTTTCAAAAATTCAAAGCCTGTGTTGAAAAGTCTTTTGGTCAATCAATTAAAAGTCTTCAAACTAATGGTGATACTGAATTTAAACCATTCAAACCTTTTCTTAATCAACATGGCATTGAACATAAGATAACATGTCCTTACACTTCAAAGCAGAATGACATAGTTAAGAGAAAACATAGGCATATCATGGAAATGAGTCTTACATTGCTATCTTAAGCCGCTTTACCTCTATCATTTTGGGATGAAGCCTTCTCCACTAGTGTCTATCTCATAAATCGTTTGCCTACCCCAGTTCTTGATAATATAAGCCCGTTGGAGAAGCTATTTTGCGGGAAATTAAACCTAACTTTCCTTCTCTTAGAGTTTTTGGCTGCAAGTGTTATCCCTACCTTCGACCCTACCAATCACATAAACTATCTCTCCGATCCACACCATGTACTTTCCTAGGATACAGTACCTCCCATAAAGGGTACAAATGTCTAGCTTCAGATGGTCGCCTTTTTATTTCTTGACATGTATTGTTTGATGAAAATTCATTTCCATATGTATCATTTGCATCTCATTCTAGCATACCTAATGTAACGACCCAACTTTCCGGATTAAGCTGAGGTCACTACTCAATACCAAAACTCGACCACACAACATAAAATTCAAAATGGACCGGTTACGATTCATTAAAAGCATTAGAAACATTACAAAAAGACAGTTTCGGGCCCTATTTTAAATCAATCATGAAAAGTCTCAAATAAAAACTCAAGTCATCAGTTCAAAATCACAAGTCAAATATTCTGAAAAAAAATACATAGCGGAAGCGATAAGAAAACCAGACGCGTCCATATGGCCTTCACGCGTCCTTCCTGCCTCTCGTCGGTCTGCCCCTCGCTGTGCCCTTACCTGAAAAGTTAAAGAAGAGAAAAGGGTGAGTATAAACATACCCAGTAAGGGACCCACTACTGGGCCCGTTAGGGGACAACAGTTAACTTCCTATTCGGGGGTACCCTACATAACAGTCTAGTGGTTCCGTAGAATGCACATATCAGTCTAGTGCTCTCGAAGGATGCACATATCAGTCTAGTGCTCCCGAAGGATGCACACATCAGTCTAGTGTTCCCGAAGGATGCACATATCAGTCTAGTGCTCCCGAAGGATGCACACATCAGTCTAGTGCTCCCGAAGGATGCACATATCCGTAAGGCACACTACCCCATAGATGAAGCTAACCGTTACCCCTCAGTCCATACTAAACCGCCTTCATCAGTCACACCCCAACGGCATCCATAATACAGTTCCGCCATAGGCTTTGTCAGTCAGATAGTATAGGTTTAAACAACTACACCCTCAGTTGCTATACGCATCACCAATTCGCACACCATTAGGGAAAACCCTAGACCCAATCAACTAACCAACCAAAACCGGACTCACTGTCCTTCCCCGTCCAAACTCCATGATCAACATCCAGACCAATGATTACTACATACTGAACCGTAACTTCAAGGTCCATCAACATAAAATCCCAATCTACAATTAGCAGTCACTGTACCTTTACATCAGACAAAATATAATAACAGTGCTTAACAGTCAACACACATACAGTTATTCAGTACAGTCACTAACGTGTAATCCCCTGTGGATTACTACGTTTTTAGCCTCGATCCGAGGTCCAGTAGTAGGAAAACCCTTACCTGATACTCGGTTATGCCCCTCGATCGAATCCACGCTCAACGGATCAACCTAAACGAAAACACAAAGGTTTTAGTTGATGACTCTAGTAGAAGTCGTTTTAAATGGTCCGAAACGACACCCGTTGACTTACCCAAGGAAAGGAAAGCTATCTCCAAACAAGCCTGCCGCGGGACCCGAGAGCTTAAACGTCAATTCCTTACTACCTTTAAGGGATGAAAGATAGGACCAAAGCTTATTCCAATATTCAACTCGAATCGGATATGGTAACATTAGGGAATTCATCAAAACAATCCTTACCGAAGACTCACCGTGACCCGAAGTGGAGGAAGGAAGGCTTAGGTGGCTCGGCTCGGCTCGGCTTGGCCTCGGCTCATGGCTCGGCTCACTGTCGGCTCGGTTCGGCTTGGCCTCGGCTCACAGCTCGACTCAACTCGGCTCGGCTCGGCTTGGCTCGGCTCGGTCTTCGGCTTGTCTCGGCTCGCGGCTCGGCTCGCGGCTTGACTCGGCTTGGGGCTCGATTCGGCTTGGGGCTCGATTCGGCTTGGGGTTCGGCTCGGACAAGGATGGCGACTCGGCTAGCTCGGCTCCACACAGCCGGTTTGGAGCCGGTTTAATTTCCACACTACCCGGCGGCGGAACACACGGCGGCGATGGCAGAATGGCTTGCCCTTACGTCGATGCTGGTATGACGACAGCCGACGCCGCACCACCGAGGCAGAGACGGCCGATGGCTGGCCGTGCATGCGGAACCCAGAAGAAGAACGGTCGGGGACGGCTGTCGCTGTGGCTTCCCGTCGGTGAGGTGCGGATGGAGAAAAAGGGCGATCGTCGAAGGCGTACGGATGGCGTCTATGTTCGTCGGGTGAAGAAGCCGAAGAGAAGAAGAAGAAGAAGAAGGAGAAGGAGGAACGGAGATGGTGGCGGCGCTTCGTGAAGGCGGTGGAGAAGAAAGCGAAAATGAAGGGGGGGGTGTGTGTTCGCGCGCGCCCTTTTAGGGTTTTTTTTTAAAAAAATTTATTATATATATATAAATATATATATACTTTTGATAATTATAAAATAATAATAATAATATAAAGTAACAATAATAATATATAATAATATTAATATTAAATAATAAAAATAAATTAACATTAGATAATAATAATGTTATTGTTTTAAAATAATAATATTACTATAATATTAAATAATAATAATTATAATATTAATATTATAATAAATAAATAAATAATAATAATAATAATATAATTAATATTATATTATTATTATATCAATTTACACCAACATTTTAGATTTTCGAAAAATTTACATAAAACGAGAAAATTTTACCTCGAATTTTCGGGGCGTTACATTCTTCCCTCCTTAGGGAACTTTCGTCCTCGAAAGTTTTATTCCTCGAACAGTTCGGGATAACGGGACCTCATGTCATCTTCACGCTCCCATGTAGCCTCTTCTACCCGGTGATTCCGCCATAAGACTTTAACCAAAGGGATTTCTTTATTCCTCAACGTTTTCACCTCTCTAGCAAGCACCTCAACGGGTTGTTCAGCATAGCTTAAGTTTTCATCAATCTCCAGTGGCTCGTAATCCACTACATGGGATGGATCTGGCACGTACTTCCTCAACATAGAAACATGAAACACATCATGAACTGTCGAGAGTGATGGTGGCAACGGCAAGCGATAAGCTACAGGGCCAATCCGCTCCAGAATCTCAAACGGTCCAACAAAACGAGGACTCAACTTTCCCCTCCTTTCAAATCGTAAGACACCTCTCATAGGTGCTACCTTTAAGAACACCTTGTCCCCTACCTCAAACTCAAGATCCTTCCGCCTCACATCTGCATAACTCTTCTGTCTACTCTGAGCGGTATGCATGCGTGATCTAATCTTCTGTATCGCTTCGTTGGTAGACTGAACTAACTCAGGGCCCATCAATCTCTGCTCACCCACCTCACCCCAGCAAACCGGGGATCTACAGCATTTGCCGTAAAAGGCCTCAAATGGTGCCATGCCAATAGTAGCCTGATAACTGTTATTATAAGCAAATTCCATCAAATGTAAGTGGGAGTCCCAGCTACCTGGAAATTCCAATGCACACGCCCGCAACATATCCTCTAAAACTTGGTTCAGACGCTCAGTCTGACCGTCAGTCTGTGGATGGAAAGCTGTACTAAAGTCTAACCTCGTGCCCATAGCAGTCTGCAAACCCTTCCAGAATTTGGAAGTGAAACGGGCATCTCTATCAGAGACAATCGACACTGGCACCCCATGTAATCTCACTATCTCAGACATGTACAGCTGTGCCCACTTACTAGCAGTATAGGTGGATTTACCCGGAACGAAGTGCGCTGATTTGGTAAGTCTGTCCACCACAACCCAAATCACTGTAAAATCCCTCAGAGTTCTCGGCAGCCCTGTAATGAAATCCATGGACACGTTTTCCCACTTCCATTCCGGTATGCTCAAGCGTTGTAATAAACCCGCTGGTTTCTGCCTTGGTGCCTTAACCTGCTAACACACCAAGCATCTACTAACAAATTCTGCTACTTCCCTCTTCATGTTACGCCACCAATAAACCCGCTTCAGGTCCTGATACATCTTCGTACTACCTGGGTGCATGGAAAATGGGGAACTGTGAGCCTCAGATAATAATTCTGTCTTAACCGCACTATCCGACGGCACACAGAGGCGTCTCTCGAACAAAAGTCCACCATCAGAGGATAATGAGAACTCAACCGCTTGCCCTGCCTCTGCTAGGCAACGTTTCTCAACCAGATAAGGATCGTTACTCTGAGCATCAATGATCCTTTGCCTCAAAGTCGGCTGTACCGTCAACTGGGCTAACTGCATAGTGACTGCCCCCACTGACACTGCAATCTCAGCCCGCTCGAGATCCCGATGCAATGGGGCCTGTCGGGTAATAAGTGCTGCCGAATGTGATACCTTTCTACTAAGAGCATCAGCTACCACATTTTCCTTGCCTGGATGATACAATATCTCACAATCGTAATCCTTCACTAACTCAAGCCACCTTCGCTGTCTCATATTCAATTCTTTCTGAGTAAAGAAGTATTTCATGCTCTTATGATCCGTGAATATCTGTATCTTTTCACCATATAAATAATGCCTCCATATTTTCAAAGCAAAAACCACTGCTGCCAACTCTAGATCTTGTGTAGGGTAGTTCTGCTCATGACTCTTCAACTGACGGGACGCATAAGCGACCACCTTACCCTGCTGCATCAAAACACAACCCAAACCCTTCTTGGAAGCATCACTATAAATCACAAAACTGCCAGAACCATCAGGTATAGTAAGAACCGGTGCGGTAACTAGCTTCTGTTTAAGGTTCTGGAAACTGTCCTCACATGCCTTGCTCCAAACAAAAGGAGCTCCCTTTCTGGTCAACTGAGTAAGAGGAGTAGCTATACGAGAAAATTTCTCCACAAATCGTCGATAATAGCCTGCTAAACCCAGAAAGCTACGAACCTCACTGACTGTGGAAGGTCGGGTCCAACTGGTGACTGCCTCTATCTTAGCTGGATCCACAGAGACTCCAGACTTAGAAACCACGTGGCCCAGAAAGGACACCTGCTTCAGCCAAAACTCGCATTTCGAGAACTTTGCATACAACTTATTATCCCGAAGTGTTTGCAGAACTATACGTAAATGCTCATCATGTTCGGCCTCCGTCTTGGAGTATATCAAGATGTCGTCGATAAACACGATCACAAAAGTATCTAAGAACTCTCTAAACACTCTGTTCATCAAGTCCATAAACACTGCCGGAGCATTCGTCAAACCAAAAGACATCACAATAAACTCGTAGTGTCCATATCTGGAACGAAATGCTGTCTTCGGTACATCCCCATCCTTAATCCTCAGCTGATGGTATCCCGACCGAAGATCAATCTTAGAGAACACTGTGGCTCCCTGTAACTGGTCAAATAGATCGTCGATCCTGGGCAAGGGATATCTGTTCTTTACGGTTACCTTGTTCAACTCCCTATAGTCAATGCATAGACGCATCGATCCATCCTTCTTCTTAACAAATAAAACTGGCGCACCCCAAGGTGACACGCTCGGTCGAATGAATCCCTTATCAAGCAATTCCTGTAACTGTACCTTCAGTTCTTTCAGTTCTGCGGGGGCCATTCTGTAAGGGGCTCTGGATATAGGAACCGTGCCCGGCTCCAACTCTATGGCAAACTCAACCTCTCTGTGAGGAGGTAACCCTGGAAGTTCTTCAGGAAAAACGTCCGGATAGTCCCTCACCACCGGTTCTGACGACAGGGATACATCCGCCTCTCTAGTATCCACCACACTCGCTAAGATACCCCAAGTACCCTGACTGAGCAGTTTACTGGCCCTGATGGCTGAGATTACCTGAGGCAACGACTTTGACCCTCCTCCCTTAAATTTAAAACTGGCCATCGAGGGAGGGTTAAACGTTACCTCCTTACGTGAACAATCTATGCTGGAGTGGTTAGCGGCCAAACAATCCATACCCAGGATTACATCAAAGTCAAGCATATCCAGGACTATCAGTGTTACTTCAATCACATGGCCTGCTATCTCAATCTGGCATGCTTTCACCTTTTCCTTCGACAACATACACTCCCCGGAAGGAGTAGATACTGATAGAACATGGTGTAAGGGCTCTACCTCTAAGCGGGCATGCAACACAAAAGCGGAAGAGATAAAAGAATGTGACGATCCCGAATCAAACAAAACTAAGGCGTAATGCCCCAATACTGGAAGCGTACCTGTCACCACCGTGCCTGCCCTCTCAGCCTCAGTCTTGTTGGTAGCAAATACCCTACCCTGATGTGGAGCACCTGCTCCCTGATTCTGCGCGTTCCCCGTAAGTCTCAACGGGCATCTATCAGCTGTATGACCCTCTTGCCTACACTTAAAGCAAGTCCTGGTCCCGAATAAGCAACGGCCCAGATGGTGCTTTCCACAAGTGGTACACAACGGCTTCCCTCTAGCAGCTTTCCCTACCTCAAAAGGTTTCTGCTGGAAGCGGCGAAACTCGCCACCTGACCTGAAGTTCCGCTGTGGCACTGGAACAGCTGCTGCTCAGCCTTCCTCTTCTGTCCCGATGTTGAACCTCTACCAGCGGTCTTAGACGAGTTAGCCCTCTCCTGTAAACTGAGATCCACTGCCAAGCGCAGTGCATCGGCATGAGTAGCGGGTCGGAAAGCTCGGACCAAACCCTGAATGTCCAGCCAGAGGCCTCTAACAAACTTATCAGCTCTGGCCGCCTCGGTCGCTATCATCTCGGGAGCGAAGCGGGATAACATGTCAAACTCCGCATCATACTGCTCCACTGTCATGTCACCCTGCTCTAAGTTCAGGAACTCCTGCCGCTTGGCATCTCTCAAACTAGCAGAGAAGAATTTCGCATAGAAACTCTCCTTAAACTGTTGCCACGTGATCTGACTCACATCACCACCTAGCATTCTCTTTGTAGTCTCCCACCATGCAGTACCTCTGTCAGTCAACATAAAAACAGCACACTGAACTTTCTGATCCTCAGGGCATTTCATGTACCGGAATATGGTCTTCAAGGACGATAACCACAGCTGAGCCCTGGTGGGGTCCTCCAAAGACCCATCGAACGTCGTGGGATTATACTTCCTGAAATCCCTCAGGTGCTTAGCCTCTGCTGACAACTGATCCGGCACAAACTGGGGCGCAACTGGTACTGGAGCCGGAGCTGGAGCAGGAGCTGGTACTGGAGCTGGCGCCGGAGTTGGCGAGGCAGGCTTCTGCTGCTCCCGCATCTGCATAATCAAATCTCTAAACCTCTGCTCCATGGCGGCTAGGTCCGCATGAGTAACTGGCGCAGCCGGGTCAGGGGCTTGGGCTACAGGCTGCACCTCAGGCTGAACGCGTCCTGCTCCCCTTCCTCGGCCTTCTCGGCCACCCCTACGTGCACCTCTCCTTGGCGGCATTTCCCTAACAACCACCAACGATCCCTTTAGTCATAAATGGTAATTGAATTTGCAGTTTAACTTAGGTAAGGTAATGCATGTAGAGTTATACATATACTTTCATGGGGGCATACCTGACGAGTGGCAAGGATCGTTTTAGCCATAAGGACACAAAACACAGACTCACATTATAAGTCAGTCTACAGAACCTAAAACTTAGGCTCTGATACCAACTGTAACGACCCAACTTTCCGGATTAAGCTGAGGTCACTACTCAATACCAAAACTCGACCAAACAATATAAAATTCAAAACGGACCGGTTACGATTCATTAAAAGCATTAGAAACATTACAAAAAGACAGTTTCGAGCCCTATTTTAAATCAATCATGAAAAGTCTCAAATAAAAACTCAAGTCATCAGTTCAAAATCACAAGTCAAATATTCTGACAAAAATACATAGCGGAAGCGATAAGAAAACCAGACGCGTCCATATGGCCTTCACGCGTCCTTCCTGCCTCTCGTCGGTCTGCCCCTCGCTGTGCCCTTACCTGAAAAGTTAAAGAAGAGAAAAGGGTGAGTATAAACATACCCAGTAAGGGACCCACTACTGGGCCCGTTAGGGGACAACAGTTAACTTCCTATTCGGGGGTACCCTACATAACAGTCTAGTGGTTCCGTAGAACGCACATATCAGTTTAGTGCTCCCGAAGGATGCACATATCAGTCTAGTGCTCCCGAAGGATGCACACATCAGTCTAGTGCTCTCGAAGGATGCACAGATCAGTCTAGTGCTCCCGAAGGATGCACACATCAGTCTAGTGCTCCCGAAGGATGCACACATCAGTCTAGTGCTCCCGAAGGATGCACACATCAGTCTAGTGCTCCCGAAGGATGCACATATCAGTCTAGTGCTCCCGAAGGATGCAAACATCAGTCTAGTGCTCCCGAAGGATGCACATATCAGTCTAGTGCTCCCGAAGGATGCACATATCCGTAAGGCACACTACCCCATAGATGAAGCTAACCGTTACCCCTCAGTCCATACTAAACCGCCTTCATCAGTCACACCCCAACGGCATCCATAATACAGTTCCGCCATAGGCTTTGTCAGTCAGATAGTATAGGTTTAAACAACTACACCCTCAGTTGCTATACGCATCACCAATTCGCACACCATTAGGGAAAACCCTAGACCCAATCAACTAACCAACCAAAACCGGACTCACTGTCCTTCCCCGTCCAAACTCCATGATCAACATCCAGACCAATGATTACTACATACTGAACCGTAACTTCAAGGTCCATCAACATAAAATCCCAATCTACAATTAGCAGTCACTGTACCTTTACATCAGACAAAATATAATAACAGTGCTTAACAGTCAACACACATACAGTTATTCAGTACAGTCACTAACGTGTAATCCCCTGTGGATTACTACGTTTTTAGCCTCGATCCGAGGTCCAGTAGTAGGAAAACCCTTACCTGATACTCGGTTATGCCCCTCGATCGAATCCACGCTCAACGGATCAACCTAAACGAAAACACAAAGGTTTTAGTTGATGACTCTAGTAGAAGTCGTTTTAAATGGTCCGAAACGACACCCGTTGACTTACCCAAGGAAAGGAAAGCTATCTCCAAACAAGCCTGCCGCGGGACCCGAGAGCTTAAACGTCAATTCCTTACTACCTTTAAGGGATGAAAGATAGGACCAAAGCTTATTCCAATATTCAACTCGAATCGGATATGGTAACATTAGGGAATTCATCAAAACAATCCTTACCGAAGACTCACCGTGACCCGAAGTGGAGGAAGGAAGGCTTAGGTGGCTCGGCTCGGCTCGGCTTGGCCTCGGCTCATGGCTCGGCTCACTGTCGGCTCGGTTCGGCTTGGCCTCGGCTCACAGCTCGGCTCAACTCGGCTCGGCTCGGCTTGGCTCGGCTCGGTCTTCGGCTTGTCTCGGCTCGTGGCTCGGCTCGCGGCTTGACTCGGCTTGGTCTTCGGCTTGTCTCGGCTCGCGGCTCGGCTCGCGGCTTGACTCGGCTTGGTCTTCGGCTTGTCTCGGCTCGCGGCTCGGCTCGCGGCTTGACTCGACTTGGGGCTCGGTTCTGCTTGGGGCTCGATTCGGCTTGGGGTTCGGCTCGGACAAGGATGGCGGCTCGGCTAGCTCGGCTTGGGGTTCGGCTCGCGCGCGCCCTTTTAGGGTTTTTAAAAAAAAAATTTATTATATATATATATATATATACTTTTAATAATTATAAAATAATAATAATAATATAAAGTAACAATAATAATATATAATAATATTAATATTAAATAATAAAAATAAATTAACATTAGATAATAATAATGTTATTGTTTTAAAATAATAATATTACTATAATATTAAATAATAATAATTATAATATTAATATTATAATAAATAAATAAATAATAATAATAATAATATAATTAATATTATATTATTATTATATCAATTTACACCAACATTTTAGATTTCCGAAAAATTTACATAAAACGAGAAAATTTTACCTCGAATTTTCGGGGCGTTACACCTAAATCCAAAAATGTCCTATCTCCACCACTTCACTCCATAATTCCATCATCTCTTATGAACCATAATGAGGATAGGCGACACACTGACACAATTTCTGATAACACTGATCATCTAACCCTACTATTATGTATCCTTTAGAGACAAGTACTCAAGAGAGCTCTAGGGGTGATGGTAATAGTGGAGGTATTACTCAATCTCCAAGTCCTATGGAACCACCACTTCAAACTGATTCTGGTATGAATACTCAACTTCAATCTACCTCTATTCATCCCATGATAACACGGAGTAAGCATGACTTTTTTAAACCAGAAGCATTCTTGATTGATTATACTCAAACTGAACCTTGTAATGCCAAGGAAGCTTTTAACCATCCTCATTGGAAAAAGACCATGGAAGAAGAGTTTGAAGCCTTACAGAAAAATGGCACTTGGAGCCTTACTCAACAAAATCCTAATCAGAAAATTGTTGGTTGCAAATGGGTTTTTAAGATAAAAAGGAATTCAGATGGGTCTATTGTTAGATATAAAGCACGCTTAGTTGCTAAAGGGTTTCATCAAACACCTAATATTGATTACAATGAAACATTTAGCTGTGTTGTGAAACCCGTTACTATTCACATGCTCTTAACTATAGCAATTATGAAAGGATGGAGTATACGTCAATTAGATGTTAGGTTTTGAAGTTAAAAGCTTTTATCCTATGGTTTGTCATTTGAAAACGGCTCTTTATGGTCTTAAGCAAGCCGCTTGAGCATGATATGAAAAGGTTGAGCTCAAGTTTACGTTCCCTTGGATTTAGAACTTCTAAGGCTGATACATCTTTATTAATACATGTTACTCCTACGTCTTGTTGCTATGTCTTGATTTACGTTGATGATTTGATTATTATGGATAGCTCTGAGAAAGATGTGAATTCTTTAGTTCATTCTTTAAATAGTCAATTTGCACTTAAGGATTTGGGAAAACTGAGCTACTTTTTTGGAGTTCAGGTGTCATACCCAACTACTGGAGGTTTGTTTTTATCTCAATCAAAGTATATTATTGATTTATTACAGAGAACAAAAATGTTGGACGCTAAACCTATCTCTACACCTATGGTAAGTGGTCCTTTTCAAGGGGAACCATTTCATGATGTGCATCTGTATAGAAGTGTTGTTGGTGCATTACAGTATGCCACACTTACTCATCCTGAGATATCCTATAATGTCAATAAATCTTGTCAATTTATGCATTCTCCAAAACATACATACTGGCAGCTTGTGAAGAGAATTCTAAGATATCTTAAAGGTGTACTATATCATGGATTATGGTTTCGTAAGTCTGATAATATGTCCTTAGTTGGCTTTGCTGATGCGGATTGGGCTTCTGATCCAGATGATAGGAAATCTACTTCTGGTTTATGTGTTTATTTTTTAAATAACTTAATATCTTGGTGTTCCAAGAAACAATCTATTATTTCCAGATCTAGTACTGAAGTTGAATATCGTTGCCTTGCTCTTTTGGCAACCGAACTGGTTGGATTCGTTCTCTCTTGAATGACTTATACATTGATCTACCTTTTCCTCCTATTTTGTGGCGTGATAATCTAACTGCAGTGCATCTTAGTGCAAATCCTATATTACATTCCAAGACAAAGCATGTTGAACTTGACATCTATTTTGTTAGAGATCTTATACAAAAGGGAAAATTATCTGTCAGACATCTTCCAGCAACTGAACAAATTGCAGATATACTCACCAAACCATTGTCTGCTCAAAGTTTCCACACACTGAAGAATAAACTTACTATCATTGATTCAGCAACCATTGGTTTGTAGAGGGTGTTAAGATAGCCCACTAATTATTTTTCCTTTTCTTGGCCGACTGTATTATGGCCCAATTACATATTCTAGAAATAGTTTGTTATATGAGGAATTATATGATGTGTGTGTGAGTAGGTAAGAGTTTTTAGTCTCAGCTTCTCTTTATATATTTGAGATTCGTAGAATACCAAAAATATAATGGAAGCTAGAGTTTTCTCTTGCCAAATTCTCTTCCTCTCCATTCTTCTCCATTTCTTTTTCTTTTCTATTTTTTTTATCTTTTCTCCTTTCCTTTTATTTTATATTTTTTTTTATAAACAATTACGTAACTCACTTTATTCTCTTTCTTTATCTCTTGTAAATAAAATATCCATCTCATAATACTTGTTAATTTTCCTTTCTTATAAAGTTTACTTTACTTTAACTTGCCAACATTAGATTGAACTTAACTTAAGTAAATTAGACAATTATCATTATTAGAAAAGGAAACAAACCTCGGGTTTACATTTCTACATCCTTGTGACTTAGCTACGGTCATCCTTATTTGCCTTGAACAATGCTTCCACAAGTGAAAATTAAACTATATATCATCATAAACAAATACAAATATTCTTCGCATGCTTTGTCCTCACTCACATGCTTCCTAGGAAACTTATCATGCTTCCTAGGAAACTTATCAAGAGATCACCTGATTTAGATAAGTTGCTTTAAGTTAAACACAATTAACTTTGGAGTTCTTATGATTGAGCCATCGAAAAAGAAGGTGTGTCTTGTTAGTATAGTAACTTTCAATTTTTTAAGCCATTCTTAACTATACTTTCACATACTCAGGATCCATCTCATTTGGATGTGATTTCAGTTAATTGATATCCCCCTCCTAAGCTTAAACCGTTACACTATTGGTGATTCTAATTAGAGGTTGCCAAAAGCTTTGATAGAGTAGGTTGCTAGAAGTGGTCGATGGAGGGCATGGTAGTTAGTGATGTCAATTATGGTGGAAGTAAGATAGATGACTAATGAGGATATTTTAGTAATTTTACGTATCATAGAAATTAGGGACTCTATTAAACACTTCAAATAATTTATTAAAAAGTTTAGGGTTTAGCGTTCCACAAACTTAACTTTTTAAAAATTGTTTTGAATGGTTGTTGAAAGAGTGAATAGATGATTTGTCTCACACACAATCATGGATGTCACATAGATAACTAAGATAGCAACTAAAACAAATAAAACACCAGAAACAAGAGTAATGTGAAGAGACACAAAAGTTGGTAACCCAGTTTGGTGATATACCACCTACGTCTGGAGGGCAATGTGCCTAAAAAAGATACTCTACTAATATTGTAATTTAAATAGATTACAACGTAGTACTTAACTAAATGATCACCTAGGGCTCCCCTTAGATGATTAACTATTAAACACTAGGAATATTTTTTTTATAGAAAAGTTTAGGGTTTAGTGTTTCACAAACTTAACTAACTTATTTGCAATACACCTACTACAATGACAACTATAGAGCTTAACTAAATGGTCACCTAGGGTTTCCCTAGATGAGAAACTCCGTCTCAAGTATATTAATTAAAATTCTCCTAAGTGTGAGCACCCCTCACTGTCCCCATACTTAGACCCCCTAAACCCTAAACCCAAAACCCTAATATTTGTGCCTTCACTTTGGCTTCCAATAGAGAACATGGCTCCCTTTCATGCATGGTGATGTATTTCTTTATAAATCAATCTCCTTTCATTCATAGATCTTGGGCCCTCTAATACTGAGAAATTCCTTCTCAATGAAAAAGGTTTAGGATTTCCCAAAACTGGAATAATCTTCTGTATGTTGAGGACAACAGATGAAGAACTTGCACTGGAACACGGTGAGCAACGAGCAAATACAATGAAGAACCCAATGGTCCTATGAAGAAGAAATCTTGCTCAAAGAATAGTTGCAACTTGCATCAAGAACACTTATTTTCTTCCACACTAAACAATTTCAGCTTCTTCAACAATAAACAAAATCGACAAACTTAAAAGGTTTCATAATCTACTTTAAATAATCTAGCACATTAAAGGAAATAACATCCGATAAAAAAAAAATCACAGTCGCCAACCCAAAATAGAAAAATATACATATAGATAAAATAATGTAGCTGCATTTTTTCAAACAAGGAAAAATATTAGTAGGAAAATTTGCTGATGTTAAACTAGGATATTAACTCTTTGCCCAAGATATCTAAACAAAATTTTGCCTTAGAAAAATATAACGTTGGCAACTGAATTCTCTAACAGTTGCCGACTCTTTTTTTCTTTTTAAAAGTGACTATTTTCTTCAAAATAAACTCTTAAAAATGAAACGAATGCATGTACTCTTAATTTCTTCTTAGCTTCTTCTACCATAACCATCCTTCATATATGTACATTTTTTTCTCATCATTTTTTTTATTTTTATTTTTTTATTTTTTTATTTTTTTAAGAAAACACTTATGCTCCAAAGTTTTACCAATGTAACATTTTAGCCTTCAAACATTAGTTAGTTTTGTCATGGTTTAATTCATGCATTCTGTAGAAACAACAACCGACACGTGAATCTCTTAGTTTCTTGGTGTTTGGTGACGGTATAGTCGGGTTCGACGTGTTAAATTACAGACTGTTGTTATCTTGTTGGTTTATGTAATTTTAACTTGATTGCTCTTAATAAAATCTCTCTAAATTGATTCTCAAAGTGGATGTAGACCAAATTGGTCGAACCACTCTATATCCTTTGTATTGATTATCTTTATCACTTTATGTCTTTGTTGGCTATTGCCTTCTGGTATGATATTATTGTATTCTTTGATTTAGTGAAGGAATTTCTAACAAGTGGTACAAGAGAGATTCCTAATCGGTAGTATCAGAGATAGAAATTTCTAAACAAGTGGCATCAGAGCTTTCATAAATTTCTAAGCCATTTTAAAACTTCAAAGAATGTAAACCTTATGATCATGATGTTTTTCTTCCATTTTTTTTTGTGTTTGATGAAAATTTTCTTACTTATGTTGATCAATGAATTAGTTAGAGAATAAATGTTTGTTTATAGACTAGATGGTTAAGTTACTTTTATTTTTTATCTTGATAAAATTACTTTTACCATGTAGAAATTAAATCGTTACAAAATTTTCAAGTACACACAGACTAAGTTAAAAGTATATATAAACTTAAAATTAGAATAAACTTTAAACTAAAGTTTAAAAATTTAATTGAGTACTTTCACGAAGATTTAATTGGTTAACCAAACGTGCGTAATAACCTTTACTTTTTCTTTTGTTTTTTCTCCCCTCCTTTCTCATGTAGATAATGAAAAAGTGTGAGATAATTAGAATATACTTTAGCTAATTCTAAAGCAAATAACGAAAATAATAATTAAAGATTCAGCAGATGTAAATAACACAGAGAGCTTTGGTAACCCAGTTCGGTGAACACCACCTATGTTTGGGAGCTTTCTTAACTTAGATAAGTAATGTTATTAAGATTCAATGTTGGAGTCAATAATTTAACAATACAATAAGGAACATTTTTCTTATCTAACGACTCACTTTAACTTAAACACTTTCAGGTTCCCCCGAATTCATGAGTGAATCTTCTCGAAGACAAAATCAGGCTCCCCTGAACTTAACGACTGTTCGTTCTACACAATTTCTTCATTCATATTACTTATCACCCATTCATAATAATTCCATGCATCACATAGATGTCATAATCAAGAAGATAATGAGACTACCTTGTGCACACAGATTGAGTTTTCTTAAGTTCATAACCATGATGTTAAATTTTCATCATATATCAGACATTATTTCTTGTTATATTTTTAGTAAACCAACAATCTATTGCATCTTAAAAATTTCATGAAACCCAAAAATAAATAAGCAACAAAGAGGACCATTTAAATCTATTCTAAAAAATTTGAAAAACTTGAAAAGTAACTCAAAGAACCAAAAACTCATATTTTTCGAAGTTACAAACTATTTAAACAATTTTTTTTTTCTATCATATTTGATTCAAAATTGGTTTTATAAAAGAGAAACCAACATAGCCAAACAACTTCACTAGAAAATCATATGACATAGACAAGCTAAAGCAATCAAGATAAAAGAGAATACAGAGTTGAAGAGTTGAAGACGCATGATCCTCCGAAGCTTTCCTTATCATATTAAATTAATAGTTGCTCTTATAAATTAAAGGATTTTGGTATCTTTTGACGATGTACATCTATTATAACACTAATACAACTAAGGGCCAACTCCAAAAACTAATATATAATCATCAACTCCTAAATATACTCAATGAAAATTAATTATTTAATTAAGAAAGTTTTGGATTTGAATCGATCTTATATCACGTCCTTATATCTCTCTCTGACTTTCAACTAGTGGCCACAATTTTCTTTTTCATTTTTCTCTTTTTCTTCCCCTTACCCTCCATGTGTTACATGCTTAATATTTATTTAACATTTCTCTAAGTGGAGAGATTGAAGACCATGTGTTTCATATATTATTACTAAACTATTAACATTATAATAAAATAAATCAAAAGATAATTAATTAGAGAAAATTTCTTTCAAAGTTGTTGTATAAATAACACCTTTGATCTTCATATACTTTCTCAAACAACCTAAGTTGTCGTATATGTGTTTCCTTTAAAATGGGACTGGCAAGAAGATCAATTGTGTGTTTTCTGATCTTAAACTTCGTCTTCCTTAATCTTTTCAATTGTCAGCCTGTTTTTGGCTCTCATTTAGACAATGATGGTCGGAAGGTAATAAAACATTAAATTTTTTATGTCTACTTATATGTTTTTGTTTCTGTTTTTGTTTTAAAGGGAGACCAATTGTTTATTTTTACATATTTTTTTGCAGACCTATATTGTATACATGGGAAGCACATTAGAAGATACGAGTTCTACTCCTTTGCATCATAGGGCAATGTTGGAACAAGTTATTGGGAGGTTTATATTTCATATATTTATTTATCCATATTCAAATAATGTTTTATGGGCTCAACATGCCTTATTAATAATTAAGAAAAGAAAAATAAAAAACTAAAATTTTGTTATATTTGTAATTATATGGTTGGTTTTGCTATATTTAACCAAAATATTTTTAAGATGAATGGATAGTAACGAATGTTAGTTATATATATATATATATATATATATATATATATATATATATATATATATATATATATATATATATATGTTATTTTTTATATTATTAATTAATTCGTAAAATGTCAAACTTTTTTAATAGTTTATTGTTTATCTTTTAGCAATTTTGCTCCAAAACACTTGCTGTATAGCTACAAGAGAAGTTTCAATGGATTTGCAGTGAGATTAACTGAAGAAGAAGCTCAAAAGATTGCTCGTACGTATATATTGTTCTAAAGTACATTTTTTATTTTTAGGTAGTACAAGTTTGTTCAAAGTTGATCAGTTTTACTTTATCACATGACTTTATAATTATAAAATGAATTTAGGCTATAGGAAAATTGTGGTAAAAAATGTAGATTAATTCGAACTTGTGTAATTAAAATGATTTAAAATTATTTTGTAAACTAAACGTGAAAGATTAATAATATTTTCAGTGAAGGAGGGTGTGGTGTCGGTGTTTCCAAATGGAAAGAAACATGTTCATACAACAAGATCATGGGATTTCATGGGTTTTACACAAAGTGTTCCTCGTGTAAACCTAGTTGAAAGCAACATAGTTGTCGGAGTTCTAGACACTGGAATTTGGCCGGAATCTCCTAGTTTCAATGACGCAGATCTCGACCCTCCACCGGCCGGTTGGAAGGGTCAATGCCAAACCTCCCCCGACTTTCAATGCAACAGGTCAACACAGTACACAATTATATTAAGTTTTGGAAAGAAAAAAAAGTCAGATCTAAACTAGCTTAAATAAAATTTAGATTTGGAAAATTTTCTACTGGTTGTAAATCTTAATGTTCATTATTATTTTTTTAAATATGGGTGGCTTTGCAACTTCTCTTATAACTCTATTTTTTTAAAGGAAGAATTATATGATAACTTTTGTTTGCTACTCAGAATGAAAATTTGGTAGAAGAATAATGTTGTTTAGGTAATTTGGACCACTTACTTAATTTCTAAATGAAATTAATTGAAAATAGTTACAAATCAGTATGTGTATAGAAAATTGATCGATCTAATTCAGGCAATCTAAGCATCAATCATTTTAGATAAAACACTAATTATCATTTCAGATGTAGTTTAAATAAATAATGTAGGGTTCTTAATTAATTTATTAATAATTTAAGGTTGTTACCTCTATTTTTCATTATCTGTTTTAATGACCAACTGAGAAATGGTTGTATCTATTAGAAAAATCATTGGAGCTCGAACATATCGTAGCGAGAACCTTCCCCCAGGAAACACTCAAAGCCCGAGAGATTCCGAAGGTCATGGCACACACACCGCGTCCACAGTGGCGGGTGGTCTTGTGAGCCAGGCAAGTCTCTACGGCCTTGGCTTTGGCACAGCAAGAGGTGGGGTTCCTTCCGCGCGCATTGCTGTGTACAAAATATGCTGGTCCGATGGTTGCTACGACGCTGATATTCTTGCGGCGTTTGACGATGCAATCGCAGACGGAGTAGATATCATATCTCTTTCAGTTGGAGGGAGTGTAGTCAAATCTTACTTCACTGATTCCATAGCCATTGGAGCTTTTCATGCAATGAAACATGGAATATTGACATCAAATTCAGCTGGAAATGAAGGTCCTGAATACTTCACCACCTCAAATGTCTCTCCATGGTCTCTTTCTGTAGCTGCTAGCACCATTGATAGAAAGTTTGTGTCACGAGTGCAGCTTGCAAATGGAACCGTCTATCAGGTCAGCACCACTACGTTTTATTATTTTTGAATACACATAATATGAGTACTTAGAATTTGGACCTCTAATCTCGAGTTAGGTTCATGTCAGCTGTGCATAAATTACTTTCTTTTCACTCCATAGCGAAATTGATTTACAAAAACATTTAGTTATATCTCACTAATTACTTTTTGTCTTTTTAAATTTATTTATCTTAGAGGATTGAGTTGTACTCATTTTGACATTAAATACAACAATTGTTAATAAAAATATATATTCTTTTGACAATTTTACCCCATAATTTATATTTTTGAATATATATACATTTATTTTTTAGGTCTTTAAACTTTCTTTTTGATGTTATATTATGCAAGAGCAATTCCAATCTCCGACCTTGAGATAAAATAGGTTGAACTATAAGCAACTTTGATCATAATATTATATAGCATTTTTTTTATTATATATAATTGGAAAAAATTGTTTGAAGCTTTTATAACATTATTATCTCATGATTATTGATGGGTGCAGGGGCCTGCAATCCATACATTTGATCTTATGGGAAAACAATATCCTTTGATTTATGGTGGAGATGCACCCAACAAATCTGGTGGTTTCAATAGTTCCATTTCTAGGTAAATTAGCCTCTTTTTAATCAATTTTTTTTTATCATTAATGGACGTGAAACAAATTAGACTTATTATGTTTTGTGCTTGTCCTATTAACTTTAGTTAGAGGGTTGATTTCCCAACCCTAAAAAAAAACAGGCACTTTAGCAAAATTCATTCGTTCTCACCTCTAAAATTTAAAATAACTGATCTTTTTCTTCATGAAAACAACAGATTTTGCGATGAGAACTCGGTAGATCAGAGCTTAGTTAAGGGAAAAATCCTTGTTTGCGACTCGATATTACGAGCTTCAACAATGGAATCCTTCAATAAAAATGGTGCAGTAGGCATTATAATGCAAGGCAGCCGGTTTAAGGATTATGCTAGCTCTTATCCATTGCCAGCTTCCTATCTTCACAATGCCAACATTACACTCTCCTCAACAGCTAGCATTTTTAAGAGTAATGCAATTTTGGATTCTTCAGCTCCTTCTGTAGTTTCTTTCTCTTCAAGAGGACCCAATCTTGCAACTCTTGATATTCTCAAGGTTTAAACTTGTAAAATTTTTCTTTTCTTTTGTTAGACATTGCTAGTCTATAAGATCATTGTAAGATTTTTATATATTTATGCAGCCGGATTTGACTGCACCAGGAGTTGAAATTCTAGCGGCATGGTCTCCGATTGCAACGGTGTCGGGAGTCGCAGGAGATTCGAGGAGTGTGCTTTATAATATAATCTCAGGGACGTCCATGTCTTGCCCACATGCCACTGCCATTGCGGTATATGTTAAAACGTTTAATCCTACGTGGTCGCCTGCTGCGATAAAATCAGCTCTCATGACAACAGGTAACGTGAACTGATCTTTTATTGCGATACTTATCTGCTACTTGGACTGCACTTTATTTAATTATTTTTAATTTATTTGTAGTTTCCAACACTTTAGTTTCTTACAACATTAACTGAGGGTGGATAACATAGATATTTAGAGTATTTATAAACTTAATTTCAAAAACCAAATAGTTATAAATAAGGTCTTAACTAATAAAACTAAGATAGAGTTGATGAAAAATAATTTGTACCAAGGGTCTAGCACATTTGATTATGATATAGCAGCTAGTTGAGGTAGAAGTGATACAAACTCGTTAACAAGTATAACTCAATTGATATCATACGTGTATATATATATAAATATTAACAACCTCAACGTCCTCAACAACAGAGGCTCAATCCACCGCCTCCACCCAGTGCAAAATCAAAAAATGTTAACTAAGCCACCATTAGACCTTCTAATTTACTTCATATTGTTTTTAAACGTCCCATTTTAATTGCAAAAAAGCTTTTGATGTGCAGCTTTTAGCATGAATGCCAAGGTGAATCCACAAGCAGAGTTTGCATATGGAGCAGGCCATATCAACCCCCTTAAGGCAGTAAATCCAGGCTTAGTTTACAACGCAACTGAAACTGACTACATTAATTTCTTGTGTGGTCAAGAAGGTTACACCACGGACATGGTTCGACGTATTACTGGTGATAACACCGCTTGTACTCCTGCCAACTCCGGCCGAGTTTGGGATCTAAATTATCCTTCTTTTGCATTTTCCACGACTCCCTCACAATTAACCATCAACCAATTCTTCACAAGAACTCTCACAAATGTTGAATCCAAAACATCTTTATATAGCGCGAAGGTTTTTGCCCCACCAAGCTTGAGAATCACAGTGGATCCTCCTTCTCTTTTATTCAATGGAATTGGGGATACCAAATCTTTCAAGTTAACTGTTCAAGGAACAGTGAATCAGAACATAATCTCAGGTTCTTTGGTGTGGACTGATGGTGTTCATCAAGTGAGAAGCCCTATCACAGTTTATGTTGCCAAAAAAGCTTAGTTTGGTATGTGTTTAAAATTCCAAGTTACATTATTGAATAATGCAGTAAAGGTGTTAAAATATGTTTTGTTGGAGAAACCATGTGTACGAAGTGAATAACATTAGCAAACTATATAAACTTTAGTTTCATGAATATACAATAAAACCCTAACATTGTTTACAATGATAAATGCCAAGATCTTTGAACTACATAACTTTATAAATTAAAATTAGTTAGAGAACAACATACCTTGATCCATGAATAATCTATTTGAGGAATTGTGTTTCTCTCACTTGTCTTCCTTTAGGACTTAATTTAGGTTTCTTGATGATAAGACAATGAGATGACCAATTCCTAAGCTTCTATTTATAGACCACCTATCAAAGCGTTGAATTAGGGCACTATCTTTTAACCTAATAGGCCTAAGGAAATAATAAGTCCAAAGAGATAAATAATATATAATGCAATTGGGCCATATTAATAATAATATTATAATTAAGAATAAATCTAACATTCTCCCACTTGGCCCATTGACATTATTTATCATATACATTCATAGGCATAATGCGCAAAATTAAACTTAATAATATATCATGTCAAGTCAAAGAAATTATTAAAGGATCATGGCAGTCATACATCACTGCATTAATATACTCCCTTCCATGTATCACTGGAATAGTTCTTCTATTAACATGATCTATAATAAAGATAATCAATAATGGTCCAACAATAAGTGTCTTTATCAAAGACGATGTCCTGTTTGGTTTACATAATCCTTTTATGTATATACTATCATAAGAACAGAATCATAAGATAAAATCAGAAACAATAAATAAATGAGCTCAAAGTGCCAAATAATAATCTTGATCTCAATAATGATATCTACAGATGCCCATACGTTCAACGTGATCATTGAACGTTTTTTGTGGCAATCCATTAGTTAGTGGACCCGCAATGATCATAAGTTTAGTGCTAATGTGTTCAATCCACACCCTCTGTTTCTGAACTACTTCTTTAACTACAAAGTATTTTAATTGATCCATATGTTAAGCACTTTTAGAATACTTGTCGTTTTTTTAGAAGAAAACTGCTGCAGAATTATCACAATAAATACTCAGCGGCTTGACAATACTGTCAACAATTCCAAGTCCTGAGATAAAGTTCCGCAGCCATAAACCATGAACTGTAGCCTCAAAGCATGCTACAAATTCAGCTTCCATCACTACTACAAAACTGGGTTTACTTGATGCTTTTTAACTATCAAGTATTGGTTTACTTGATGCTTTTCAATGTGTCAACTAATCTAGTGTCAAGAATAAGGAAGGTTTACTTGACAGTTTCTAAGTGTCAAGTATAATTATACTTGACATTGGAAAAACGTCAAGTATATAATTATACTTGACAGTTTTTATGCGTCAACTAATCCAGTGTCAAGAATAAGAGAGTTTTATTTTTGACAGGTTTTACACGTCAAGTGAAATTATACTTGACAGTTTATAGGTATCGAGTATATAAGGTTTGTTCAAATAAAAGAATTATATATTTTAAAATATTCATATATTTTATCATTCACCTGTTTTGAAGTCCAACAATATTAAAATATACATCAATTGAAAAATTGAATCAACCCAAACTTTCAATCAAAGAACTAACAAATTGCATATATATGTAACGCCCTAAAAATTAAGATAATTTTGGAGTTAATTATCTTAATTTTGTTTAATTAGATTTAATTTATTGGGCGTCATTTGAACTTTATTTAATGAGAATTATTTGATTTATGTGAGAATTGAAATGAATTAAATATTGTTAGATGAATATTTAATTAATTAAAGGTTTTGGCATGTGGAGTTTGTTGAGTTTTTGATTAAATGGTAGGTTAAGATGATTAAGAAAAGTTGTGGATTTTTAGTGTTGTTGAAGTTGAATTTAATTAAATAATTATTGACGTTATTTAATTAAATTGTAGGGTGGAAAGTTTGTTGGAGATTTGATAATTATATGTATATGTGGAAATATATATATAATTATTATGTTAAAGGAAAAGATAATTATATTTGTTGAAATATAATTATTTAAGGAAAAGATAATTGTATTTTGGAGAAAGGATATTTATTAAGAGAGAAAAAGTAAAATAATTATATTTTGAGAAAAGATAATTATTTGTAAAAGGATAATTACTTTGGAGAAAGATAAATAATAATTAATTATTGTAGAAGATAATTAATTATTTTGGAGAAAGATAAATAATAATTAATTATTGTGAAAGATAATTAATTATTTTGGAGGAACATAAATAATAATTAATTATTTTGAAGAAATATAAATAATAATTAATTATTGTGGAAGATAATTAATTATTATGTAGAAAGATAAATATTGTTTATGGAGTGAAGTTGTTATGGTTGAGTTAAGATAATTCATGTTGAAAGTTATAAGTGATTTATTGGAAAAGATTTGATTGATTAAATTATTTTGAGGATTTAAGTTAATTTGAGCTTTTGGAGGGAAAAGTTAGTTTTGATGGAATTGGATTTAATCGAGTATATATATGTGGATATATATATATATATATATATATATATATATTTAATTAATAATTTGGTAAATTGAAGTTAATTATATGATGAAATATAATTATATTTATTTGGAAAAGAAGATAATCCATGAGGAGAGAGATGGTTGATTTGATTACACAAGAAAAGATATATATTTATGATGGTTTAAATAAATATATATGTTTATTATAGATTTTCGTGAGAGAAAAATAATAATAATAAAGAAGTATTATTATTACTACTAATGGTTATAATTGCCTAAGATTTTGTGCATTTAAGGCTTTTATTTAGGAGAGATAATGAGAATAAAGATATGTATATATTTGGTATTATATATATATATATATCCTAAAAGGAAAAGGAAAAAGAAATAATAATAATAAATATTATTGTTATTATTTGGGTCTATAAATAGCATTGGAATGCTTAAGTTAGAAAGTAAAGGAAAAAAAAAAGTTTCTTCATCTTCTTCTCTAAGATAACCATCTACTGTCGCCGCCTCATCAGTTGAAGTTAAGATTGGTCTCTTTGGAAGCTTGAGGATTTAAAGTGATGGATTTTCCCATCAAGGATAAGAGGATTTTTCAACCTCCATCTAAGTAACCTTGGTAAGCCAATAAAATTAAATTAATATTTTATTAATTTAATTTTGGATCTATTTGGGATTTCTTTAAATGTTCAATTGGCTAAACTTTTTAAGATCTAAATCTTGGATTTTTCCCAATCAAGGTTGAATTGGTTTCAACCCCTTTTGTTTGAGAAGTTAATTAATTTGGGAGAATTTTTTGGATATTAGCCAATTGCTAATTTCATTAATTAAGATACTAAGTTTTCCTTTAATGATTAGGATCAAGTTAATTGGAGAATTTTTACTGTCAGCTAGGGAGTACCTTTGTTTGACTAAAATCTCCAGGTAAGAGATTCTCCTACTAGACCTTTGAACTGAATTTAAGAGACCGCATGTAATTATGATTATGCATTGATGGTAACTAAAATGCATAACTTGATGATTGATGATGATGGCTGATGTTATGTTAATGACCGGTAGTATGTTGTTGATGACTATTGATGATTGTTGATGCATGATATATTAATCACATGATTAAGGACGTTAAGATTAATATTCATGCCATGTCATGATGTTATGTTATGCTACATGCTATGGATAGGGTGTTTTGTTAACTTTGTCTATTAGAGTCGTACCTGCATGGGTGTCCTTCGGGATCACCACCTTTTTAGGACTGCGTAGTCTGATGGGACCGCCAGTCTAGCATGGATATAGATATGATTCGAGTGATTCGACGGGATCCTCGCAACTCGATTGTCTTAGTGTTTCCTCCGAGTTCGCTACAGACCAGTATGTCCTAGGTGCTCCCTCGGGACGTCGAAGACCAGATTCTGTTTCTACGGGAGCGCATGTTGCAAGTGTCTGGGAACGTGCCAGTTATTGGGTACCTTTTCAGGACTCTAATGGGAAGTTAACAGACACCTAGCGGGACTAGTAGTAGGTCCCTTACTGAGTATATGTTTATACTCACTCTTTCTATGTTTAATATTTCAGGCGAAGGTAAAGGTAGAGGAAAGCTGGCGAGCAACAGAGAAGGATCCGTGACATGCCATGTGAGGACTCAGTTTTGCTTCCGCGTTTATGTTTCAGTGTTTTAATATTTCGTTTTTAATGAAAATTTAGTCTTCCCTCGTTTCAAAAAAAGTGTCTCTTGTCATTGTTTCTTTTTAGTAATGACCTCAGCCTAGTAAAAAGTTTGGTCGTTACAATATATCCTTGAATATACATATAGTTGGTCATTACATACTTACAACTAATTAGAAACATCGTTCTTATTCATATTACAAAACAAGTTATGATCATCATTCTTAATCATAAAACACAAAGTATATGTAATAATAAGAAACAAAGACATCACACTCTTCCAAGCCTCACCACTAGTACAAATTTGGGTTTTAACGACACTACAAATCAAAACACTGTGTCGTTAAAAATAAAAAAGGGGTAGGGTAGGAGTAAAATGTGTCGTTGAAAATAGAAGTGACACACTATTTCTTGACACAATTCTATTGTCACAATTTAATTTTTCTTGACACATTTAAAGTGTCGTTAATTAACGACAAATTCTTTGTGTCATTAAATAAAATTTAAAATAAAGAAAACAAAAAATTCAAAAAATTTCAATTCCCTCTTCGTGCAACATTCAAAAGGAGTTTTACAATTTGCTCAATCTTTTCTCTCTCTCCTTACCAAAAAACGGGAAACAACGTAACTCATCTCCAAATCTAAGAGACTGTCGTCAAACCCACTAATCTCACACCGTCGAACAAGCAAACATTATCTAAGAGACTACCGTCGAACCCACCAATCTAAGAGACTACCGTCGAAGAATCTTGGTTGCTCCGATTTCTCTTCTCCCCCGGCTACTAGAAAAATGGGTTTTAATGACACTACTAATCAAGATATTGTGTCGTTGAAAATAAAAAAGATGGGGTGAGGTACAATTGTGTCGTTGAAAATTATTTATTGAAAAAATTTAATTTTTCTTGACACATTTAAGACGTCGTTAATTATCAACAAATCATTAACATTCAAGGTCGTGAGTTTGAATCCCAGCCGAGCGTATTCCTTTATTCCCCATTTTCGAAAGACTTCACGCATACACCTTTTCCACTCTTCAGCTAATCTACGCATGTCACGTGTCATCTTCTCCTCATGCGGGCGCCTTTGATGTCGTGTATTCGAATCTCATAGCCTGCAAATCATTTTTCCTCACATATTTTTAATGGCAATCTTGTAAATATATAACAACTTTCCTAAAATCCTCTCCTTTCTGTTAAACTGAGAGCGCGCCTGGCCCTAAAGTTATGAGCTCGAAACCCACGAAGCGGTTATTTTCATTTATTTTCTATATATAACTCATTTTTCTGTAAATCTTAATCAATTTTCAGTTATATTTGATCCATTCATAAATCCAACTTCAATTTTCACCCAAATTCTCTTTAAATATCATTTTTTCAGAACTCTCCCATCTCATTTTGTCATTTTTTCTCTAAAAAATATTCCATCAATCTTTTATTCCAATAGAGGGGTAATCTTCTAAGGGGTAAGAAGATCATGGGCATTCAATTTATTTGAGAGTTTCTTCTATTTTTCTTTTAATTTAGCATGTTGATTCTTTAATTTTTGTTCAAGAACGAAGTCAATTTCATGTGATCTCTATGAAATAATCTTTTAATTTACTCTTGATTGTTTAATTAGTATGCAAGATACATTTTGTATAGAAAATTAAAGTGCAAAATTCAATTGATTATCTTTGTCTACAAGAAATATCTTTTGATCCAGTGGAGGGGTAATCTTCTAAGAACATTATTTTGTAGATACAACATTTTGTCCTTTATTTATTATTTTATTTTATTTATTTTACTTTATTTTATTTTATTTTGGAAGTTGGATTTGAATTTGAATTTAACTTTTTCTTTTTAAAAACAAAAACAAAAAAAATGAATATGATTCTCTTCCCTATTTTTCCTCGACTCACCCAATTTTCTCTCTCACTCCCACCTTCTACACTATCTTCCATATTTTCCCTCAACTCACCCAATTTTCTCTCCACACCCACCTTCTCCACTCTCCTCCCTATTTTCCCTCAATTAACCCAATTTTCTCTCTCACTCCACCTTCTCCACTATAAAAACAAAGGAGGATTTTTTTTCTGGAGGGTACGTTTGAGATCAATTGGAAGGGTCGAAAAAAGCTAAGGAAACTATTCTGTCAAAGGTATCTTTTTTATTTTCTCTCTTTCCCTTCCATTTTGAGGGTTGAAAAAAAGTAAAACTATTCTGTCAAATTGGTCTTCAAATGTTTTTTTTTTAATTTCCTCCATTTCCTTTCCCTTCTGAGAGTGTGATCAATTATAAGGATGTAGTTTTTCAAATTTGTTTTTTTTGTAATTTCGTTAATTAATTTTTAGGAGACTTTAATTTTGTTAGGGTTAGGTCAATTAGGTTTACTGTGCTTTTATTGTTACTTCAAATTTAGGTCAATTGGGTTTACTGTGTTTGCTTTTATTGTTAGTTCAAATTTAGGTCAATTGAATTTATTGTTTTTTAGGTCAATTAATTTCAATGTGCTTCGAATTTGTTAGATTTAGGTTATTTAAGCTTATAATTTTGTTAAATTTAGGTTAATTGAATTTATGGTTGCTTCAAATTTAATAGATTTTGGCGAATTGATTCAAATTTGTTAGATTTAGGCCATTTTATTCTATATTCTTTAAATTTGTTATGTTTAAGCCAATTGATTGAATTTGGCTATTGTCAATTGATTAGACTTGTTTAAGCCAATTGATTTAATTTGGCTATTGTCAAAATAGACAAAATAGTTTGTTAGGTTTGATATTTATTTCATATTATTTCTCAACTTGTATATTATATTAGATATATTATTTTATATTACATTAGATATATTATTTTATATTGTATCCGATATATTATTTTATATTGTATCCGATATATTATTTTATATTGTATCCGATATATTATTTTATATTGTATCTGATATATTATTTTATATTGTATCATATATATTATTTTATATTATTTTCAATATATTATTTTATATTATTTCCAATATATTATTTTATATTATTTTCAATATATTTATTCTCAATCTGTATATTATTTCCAATATAGTATTTCTCAACCTGTCTATTATATTATTTCGTCAACTATATTATTTGCCAAATCATTTGCCAACCTTTATTATTTCCCAACCTATATTTGTCATATTTCACATTGTTTTGCTATTATTATTATTATTATTATTATTATTATTATTATTATTTATTTTTCAATTTCTATAATTGCAAAATGTATGAAAAATTCATTTATTTTTGGCCATATGGATATAAAAATTTGAGACGGAAAGGAATAATGTTCATTTATGGATTTTATGGTTCTTGGCTTGCAACTAGTATATTACATTTTTCAATTAGTAAAAAACTTTCATTTTTCCTCACTTAGATGACTTTTTTTTGCTTTTTCGAACTTCTGCCAATCTATGAAGTATCATGCTATGTAAGTTTCATTATCATCTAATTTTAACATTTACGAATAGTGATAGACTAAATTAAAAACTATAAGAGAATAAGATACAAAACTAGGACTTCTCAATTTAAGCCATTAAAGATTTGCTTATGTGTTGAATGTCAATGATGATGTTTTCTTGTTTTATGGTTCCCAGAAAAAAATAAGAATTATTTAGATCAATATATTGTCTACTCGATTTTTTGGGTTGAATTTGATAGAAGAGGCACTACAAGAGATCTTTGATAGCAACACTTCCCAATCTTCATGGTAAGAAAGTTTTGAAACAAACTTATTTTGCAACTTGATTTTATATATTATTTGGATTTTTGAAGTATGTAAAATTTTAAAGTGTTTGTTATTTGTTACATTGTTTGTTGTTTTCTCATAACATTGGTTGCAACTTTTGTTCTTGGAATAACTTGAAAATGATGTTAACTTAATTTATTATGAACTCCGTTAGGAATCAAATAATAAGTTAATATATTGCATATGAAACAATAATTGTATAACTTACGTAGTTTGCTCTTCATTATTAGGGCTTCCGAACTTGCAAGAAAGAAGAAGCCTCTGTGGAGGGTAATCAAGATATAGGGGTGGAGATTTAGTAAAAGAAATAGGTAAGTGTGCTTTATGTTTTGTAACGTAACTTAACTATTTTATTTTAGGAATCATGTTAACGTGTACTTAGGAATGTTGCTTTGACTATCCTGTAGTGGTAGCCATTGAAAATCTATTTTGTGCGATCCACTTAGACATATGTTGTAGGAATCATGTTGACACGTACTTAGGAACTGGATACTTTGTTGTGTTAATTATTCTGCAGTTATGGTATTCATTGATAAGCTATTTTTTTCAATCCGCTTAGACATATGTTATAGGAATCATGTTGTTTTGTATTTACTTTGGAGGAGGGGGGCTAAGGGTAAGTTTATGCTAAGTTTCAACTTGATGCAAACTAGAAAATTGCTTGGCCTGTAAAGATTGAATCAAAATTTACATTTGCAACATTTATATACAATGCTTATGCCTATGCTTATGTAGTCAGTGTTTTTTTTTTAATCTTTTTCATTCTTTATGGGTCTTTTATTAAAAACCTTGGTTGTATAAACTTTGGACGCTTATTGTAACGACCCAACTCTTTATACTAAGCTGAGGTCGTTACTAAAAAGAAACAATGACAAGAGACACTTTTTGAAACGAGGGAAGAATAAATTTTTCATTAAAAACGGAATATTAAAACACTGAAACATAAACGCGGAAGCAAAATTGAGTCCCCATATGGCATGTCACGGATCCTTCTCTGTCGCTCGCCAGCTTTCCTCTACCTTTACCTTCGCCTGAAATGTTAAACATAGAAAGAGTGAGTATAAACATATACTCAGTAAGGGACCTACTACTAGTCCCGCTAGGTGTCTGTTAACTTCCCATTAGAGTCCTGAAAATGGTACCCAATCTCTGGCACGTTCCCGAACACGTGCAACATGCGCTCCCGTAGAAATGAAAATCTGGTCTTCGGTGTCCCGAGGGAGCACCTAGGACATGCTGGTCTGTAGTGAACCCGGGGGTAACACTAAGACAATCGGGATGCGAGGACCCCGTCGAATCACTCGAATCATATCTATATCCATGCTAGACTGGCGTCCCGTCGGACCACACAGTCCTAAATAGGTGGTGATCCCGAAGGACACCCATGCAGGTACGACTCTAATAGACAAAGTTAACAGAACACCCTATCCATAGCATGTAGCATAACATAACATCATAACATGCATTAGTATTAATCTTAACGTCCTTAATCATGTGATTAATATATCATGCATTAACAATCATCAACAGTCATCAACAACATACTACCGGTCATTAACATAACATCAGTCATCATCATCAATCATCAACATAATAATCTCAGTCATCATCATCAACATCAATACAATGACAGTCATTATCAGTAGCATCAAGTTATGCATTTTAGCTACCATCAATGCATAATCATAATTACATGCGGTCTCTTGAATTCAGTTCGAAGGTCTAGTAGGAGAATCTCTTACCTGGAGATTTTAGCCAAACAAAGGTACTCCCTAGTTGACAGTAAAATTCTCCAATTAACCATATCCTAATCATAAAAGGAACACTTAGTATCTTAATTAATGAAATTAGCAATTGGCTAACATCCAAAAATTCTCCCAAATTAATTAACTTTCTAAAAATTGGGGTTGAAACCAATTCAACCTTGATTGGGAAAAATCCAAGATTTAAATCTTAAAAAGTTTAGCCAATTGAACCTTTTACAGAAAACCCAAATAGATCCAAAATTAAATTAATAAAATATTAATTTAATTTTATTGGCTTACCAAGGTTACTCAGATGGAGGTTGGAAAATCCTCTTATCCTTGATGAAAAATTCATCACTTTAAATCCTCAAGCTTCCAAAGAGACCAATCTTAACTTCAACTGAGGCGGCGACAGCAGAGGGTTATCTTAGAGAAGAAGATAAAGAACCTTTTTCTTTTTCCGTTATTTACATCTTAAGCATTCCAATGCTATTTATAGACTCAAATAATAACAATAATTATTATTATTATTATTTCCTTTTCCTTTTTCTTTTCCTTTTAGGATATATATATATATATATATATATATATATATATATATATATATATAATACCAAAAAAATATACATATATCTTTATTCCCATTATCTTTCCTAAATAAATGCCTTAATCTTAGGCATTTATAACCATTAATAATAATAATAATACTTCTTTATTATTATTATTTTTCTCTCACCAAAATCTACAATAAATATATATTTATTTAAACCATTATTCTCTCTTATAAATATATATCTTTTTCGTCCAATCAAATCAACCATCTCTCTCCTTATGGATTATATTCTTTTCCAAACAAATATAATTATATTCCAACATATAATTAACTTCACTTTTCCAAATTATTAATTAAATATATATATCTATATATATATACTCAATTAATTACAATTCCACCAAAACTAACTTTTCCCTCCAAAATCTCAAATTAACTTAAGTCCTCAATTAATTTAATCAATCAAATCTTTTCCAATAAATCACTTATAACTTCCAACATGAATTATCTTAACTCAACCATAACAACTTCACTCCATAAACAATATTTATCTTTCTACATAATAATTAATTATCTTCCACAATAACTAATTATTATTTATCTTTCTTCAAAACAATTAATTATCTTCCACAACAATTAATTATTATTTATCTTTCTCCAAAGTAATTAATTATCTTCCACAATAATTAACTATTATTTATCTTTCTCCAAAATAATTAATTATCTCCGACAATAATTAATTATTGTTTATCTTTCTCCAAAGTAATTAATTATCTTCCACAATAATTAATTATTGTTTATCTTTCTCCAAAGTAATTAATTATCCTTTTACAAATAATTATATTTTCCCAAAATATAATTATTTTACTTTTTCTCCTTTAATAAATATCCTTTCTCCAAAATACAACTATATTTTCCTTAAATAATTATATTTCAACAAATATAATTATCTTTTCCTTTAACATAATAATTATATATATATTTCCACGTATACATATAATTATCAAATCTCCAACAAACTTTCCACCCTACGGTTTAATTAAATAACGTCCATAATTATTTAATTAAATTTAACTTCAACAACACTAAAATCCACAACTTTACTTAATCCTCTTAACCTACCATTTAATAAAAACTCAACAAACACCACGTGTCAAAACCTCTAATTAATTAAATATTCATCCAAGAAATATTTAATTAATTTTAATTCCCACTTAAATCAAATAATTCTCATTAAATGGATTCAAAATAACGCCCAATAAATTAAATCTAGATAAACAAAATTAAGATAACTGACTCCAAAATTATCTAAATTTTTGGGGCGTTACACTTATTTTGAAAAGTTTATTGGTCTGCTTATTAAGAAGGTGTTTTTTGTTTGACATGTACTTAATGTTTATGCTTATGTTTATGCATTTTCCGTAATGAATGTTGGCTAAGGTTCATTTTCTTCAAATTTGTAGGTAGTTGAAGAATCCATGGATTAATGTATCGATCAAGCTCTCATTTATGCGTCAGTTAGATTAGATTAGGTCACACATACATGTAATATTACAGGAAATTTATCTTTTAGATTATTGTAAAATCTTTACCGATAATGTAAGTTATATTTTTTTATTATCAATATAAATATCTTTCCAAACATATGTGGGTAATGCTGAAATTTAGTATTTCATTTTTTTGAAAGAAGAAATATATGACAGAAAAATATGTGTTGCGAAAATGAAGAATAACGAGACCAAACATGTGTCGACATATAAGCCTTTATTAAATATAAATAGTGTCGTTAAAGCACTTTTCTTGACAACAATTTTGTGTAATGAAATATTTACAACGACAATATATTAGTATCGAGTTATATTGAAAGGTGACACACTTAAAGCGTCGTTATAAGAGTATTAACGACAATATATTGGTGTCGAGTGATAGATAACGATGACACATTTAAATTGTCAATGTAATAGTATTAATGACAATATATTTGTGTCGAGTGAGAGATTACGGTGACACATTTAAAGTGCCAATGTAAGGGTATTAATAACAATATATTTGTGTCAAGTTATAGATAACTGTGACATATTTAAAGCGTCAGTATAAGGTTATTAATGACAATAAATTTGTGTCGAGTAATAGATAACAGCGACACATTTAAAACGTCAATCTAAGAGTATTAATGACAATATATTAGTGTCAAGGTATAGATAACGGTGACAGATGATTTGCGTCAATATAAGGGTATTGATGACAACATATTGGTGGAGTTCTAGATAACGGTGTCATATTTATTGCGTCAAGGTAAAGGTATTAATGACACAATTTTGGTATCATCTAAGCATATTAAATAACACCTTTTTCAAAGTGTCGTTAAATAGTCTTTCTTGACAGTGGCTTCAACGACGCGAAAATTGTGTCGTTGAAAGTCTTTATGACCCAAAACTTGCGTCGTTAAAACCCATATTTGTAGTAGTGCACACTCTTAGATAACTCCAAACTCAAAGTCTCACGATTGTTATCATCAACTTCTTGAAATCTACAAACAAAATGAGAACAACATTAAAACTAAGAACTCTAACTTTTAAGTCTAAGACCTTTGATACTAGAATTATGTCCTTGAAATAGACACAAAATGTAGAATTTCTATGAAGTATTAGATGCTTACAAACATACATTAAGACTTAGTGGGTGGTTGCTCACATAGCTATCAAAAGAATAAGAGAGAACACATGGGATGTCATAGTACTTAGATGTCCTTTTTCTTAAAGCAAATGAAAAACCTAAAATTGGAGAAGAAAAAACATTACAGATTTATGCTTTCGGGTTTTGTAGTTGAAGATTCTCATAATTCTTTCTCCTTCCATGAAGTCATGAACATAAACTTGAACCCCTATGAAACACATTTGAGAAAGACAATATCTGTAGTTCCATAAACAATCCATACATATAACTACACGTCATTAAAAATAACTACACATTTCTAAATTGTGCAGAATTGCAACCAATCCATACATATAACTACACATTAAAAATAAATTAAAAATAAATGTTGCAGCAAGACCACATCGCATAATTTTTTTCACAATGTTAGTAAAACCCTATTACATTTTAACACCACACAAAACCAACAAGAACAATTGAAGAATCACTACAAGAAATTGGCTTTTTAATAGCCCACGAGGATAGCCCATTTCAAATAGAGCTATTGAAAAATGTGAGAATAAAATACCTTCAATTAAAAATTAAAAGGATTTCCCCACAATTTCACCAAATCATTTTCTCCTCCTTTCAATTCCCTCTCAAATTTTAGTAACCCTTATTTCATTCCTCTCCCCTCTCAAATTTCAGAAACCCGTTGTCATCTCTCCCCCTCTCTCCGTCGCTCTCTTCTGCTCACTCCCTCTCTTTATCGCTCTTTTCTCCTCACCATCTCTCTCTTTCGTCGTCTATCACGGTACAATTGATAGGTTGTACACTTGCACATCGACGAGGAACCTCTATTGTTGATAACCCGAGAAGCTACCACCTAGCCACCCCCTTGCGCCATTTAACTTGTCGGACGTCGACAGGATGCCACACCATCAATCTGCACCTAGCCTCTGTGTTGAAACCACGTTTACTGTCGAAAGTTGAACCACAATGTCGAATCCCTCTCGTGTTGAGATCTGTCGTCGATGAAGCTTGATCTATACCATTGGAGCTGTTGTTGGTATGTTTTGGTGAGTATTTATGGTTTTTGTTGGATTTATTTTATACCAATAGGCTTTTGACTCAAATTAATTGATAACTTTTCTCATTTCATTATTCACATTTTCGATTAATCAAGGAAAATCACATATTAAGTACAGGCGTGCTAGGCTGCCTGCCAATCTTGTGGAGGCGCAAAGAGACTTATTTGGGGCTCATACATATGAGCAGGTGGATTGCCTAGACTCCTACCACACGGGGTGGACAAAGCTGGCTCGCAATGCTGATGCTGGAGTTGGCATTTTCAACTGAGTTTTTGAGCTGCTTACCAATTTGGTTGGTTTTCTTTCTCTGCTTCGATTAAGTGCAAATGTCCTACTTGATTTTGCTTGCCCATTTCAAATGTTTGTAGGTTTTCCTTTTTATATCACAATTTGGACAATCTTCCATGATTCTTAGGGGAGTAGATAGCAGATAACTTTTACTGGCCTTGAGTATTTGCTATGAATATTAATTAATAAGAAAGAAAAAAACAAGAAAGAAGCAACAGTTATAGGATGACCATTGAGTTCAAAAGAAACAAAAAAACTCTCTTGCTTATCATTGGTGTTATTGTTCTTCATGCAATTAAATTATTTTTCCCTTTCAGGAATATACCATAGTTTATAATTTATATTTAAGCACTGTGTATTTTGTCTTCTGGCCAGTCATTTGGGACCTCCAAAAAGATGAACAATTGAAGAGGAAGAAGAGAAAGGGAAACATCCAAATTCTGAAGTGAGAACTCTAATTGATTGTCTGTGCAACTATATTATTCCTTATATTGCATTTATGGATTTTATTTGACTCTTTTCTACCACTTTAGGACTCTATTTACCACCATCCCACACTAAATCCCACTGAAGCTCTACCACCTGAGAAACCTCCGATGTTTAAATCATCAATTGGTAAGATATTTTCTAGGTTTTTTGTTGGTAAACTATTGGCATTTCTTATTACTAGCTCTTCGTTGGTAAATAAAATAATGCTTGCTTATTCTATTGTCATCTCTGTCTGTCACTATTAGATTAATGTTTGCTTATCTTCTATTGATAAATAGATTGAATGTATTTTATTGGTTTGTCATTTTCTTTGGGTTTGAGTTTGTTAAGTAGATTTTCTTGTGATAACTTTATTTATGCATACTATGCTTACATACTAGTTGTGGAGTCCTTTACAAACGAAGTTTAGGCGAAAATTGGTATGTTTGAAGAATTTAAAAATCTTATTATCTTGATTTCTATTGATGCTTTACAAATAATTTATTTTTGTATCCAAATTATTTAAAAGTCAGGCGTATCTGGATTAGATACATTCTTGAGTAGTTAAAAGATTTCAAAACCTTAATTGTTGTGTTTTTTGGGTTGTTCTGCCAGATGTATTAATAGATAGTTGTAATGCAATTCATTTGGCTATGGAAGAGAAATCAGCTGCAATACAATTTCATCTATATTAGTAGAAGTCTTCATATTGTGTCAACTGTCGAATAAAGAAAAAGATACCAAGAATTATGTGCTTTGCTAAGATCATATACTCTTTTTCAAAGCTGCTTTGTTAAATGAGTTATGAATGAAAGTTTTAACACCCTTTTGTACTTCTTTGGAAGTCTATGCAATCTTGTTTCAATGTTTTTAAGCTAAGATGATAAATCTTTGGAACAGACATATGAAGTCAACTCCAGAAGACCGAGTATATTCTAAAAAAGTTAGGAATCACATTTTAAGCTAAGATGATAAATCGAGGTGAGTGTTCCTTGTGTTTGTTCAAATATCTTAATGATTTTGATAAGATAATTGGTTTTTTGGGATTTTCTCATTTCCTGTAGCTTGTCCTTAACCTGAATTAGATTCTTCTTTTAAAGCCTGAATGATAAACTTGTATTAGTCTGCTTCTTGTCACTGTTTTTGTCTTATATACAAGTTATTTTTGGTCATTAATGGAGTGTTCTGTTTAGGTGTAGCCCAACAAGAGATTTATAATTTGTTTTCTTCCTCTCGCTGTTTGTTTTTTTCTTTTGGACAGAAAAACAAAAAGACTAAAAGTTGAGTTATATATTTTTTTCATTATGGATGTATTTGGATGCGTGTGTTTGATGATGATTAACTAGGAAGTAAAAGTTCAGCTTTAACATTCTTTTGTTCTTGGTGTTTCTTTTTTAGGTGGTGGTGATGAAGAATGGAGAAGCAACTGTTCAAAGAGGGAGACGTGTGGTTGGTTAAGGATGGACGTTGTGGATGGATTTGGATGCTTGTATTTTGAGGGTTAATTTGTATGGTTGATACATTGACTAATTTGTGTATTTCGAGGTTTAATTTGTGTGGTTGGTACATTTAGACCGCAACATTAATTAAGTAAATTACTGACTACTTTATTTTGTAATTGTAATACATTATGAATGGAAGTTTAGTACTCATTAATCTATGAAGTATATATGTCTTTAGATTTAACTAACGTTTAATCTTTGAACTAAAATTTATCAAAAGCTAATTAATTCAAAAATTATTTTTGAGAAAAAAGTTACCTCTCTCATAGAAAAGATATATAGAGTCACGATATCGAAAGGTTATCATAATTATTATAATAATTGAAAACAATTAAATAGCATTATTATAGCTTGATTATAACAATAAATACTATATTATAGCTTACTACTATAGCTATAAATAGTATATTATAACGTTGAAAAAAGGCTATATATTTCAAAGATGGCACAGTTTTTAAGCTATATAAACTTATTATAGCTCTAATGAAAAACGCTATCAAATATTTTTATAGCAACGTATATAAGCTATTTCTTTATACTCTACGATAGCACTCATTATAGCTTCGGAAAAATGCTATAAAAAGTCCCAAAGTTTTAATAACATGGGCTGTCAGGACTTTCAGAAAAGGCTATAGAAAGTTTATTATAGCCTTTTTCATTTGCTATCGTATATGTTATTTCTTGTAGTGAATAAGATGTAATAATATGGGTTGTTATGTGCGTTTAGAGATCAATATGCTTAAAACACTAGAGAGGTACCAAAAATGCAATTATGGAGCGGTGGAGTTCACAAATAAAAAAGAGAGACAATCAATTTAATTGCATCATAAACTACTGAACATGAATTTTGTGGACTTGTTATACTAGATTTTGTTGAAAGATACTTGAGATAACAGAGAGTGGATTAATTTCTAAACAAGTACAAAGATCATTCGGTTTTCTATTCGACATACTAGGGAAAACTCTCAAAGCAGCCAATATATTCCAACCATACATTGGAAAATACGTATTATCTTTTCATTAAGAAAATATGTATATATGCTCGTTATAATGTGCAACTATGGTCATGAATGCAAAATAATATCTAAATAAACCTTTAGAAAATCTAAAACAACAAACACTAGAGACAGTCTACGATTCTCCAATGAATTAAAAATCAAGGACATACCTCTTCAGCTTCTGCATATGCTATTTCCATTGCCCCAACTCTAAGCATACCGACAACGATAACTGGATAGAGAAAGCAAGGTTCACGACCATTAGACAGCAATCCTAGTTTTAAATGTTCTAGTTGATGCCTAAAGTGTCCTACAAATACATATGATAAACCTCGTTAACTTGCTAAACAAAATGAACTTCCATTTCTAGTATGGAATATCAGTGGCTACAATTCAGAAGAACAACCAATCAAGCAATTCACAGCTTCCGCCGGCTGACAACAAATTACCATATATATATATATATATAAAGAGAACAACACAACTCAGTCTGTTAGAGAAGCTATAATTTGGAACACTACTCCTATCGACTCGACAACTTAAGGGAAACAGATAAATAGAGGGCAAAAGATAGAGAGAACTTCGCCCTGACAAAACGAAAGAATTCACGAAATTGTTGCACAGAATACTGATGGATACCATCATGGATATACACACAAAAGATTAAGACAAACAACAAGCTACCTCTATAGATTGATCAGAAGTTGCAAGTTTGCACAATTGACCTATTCTATGACACCTATCCATGGCTTGCAAATCCATTTGTAGGTTCTAGTGTATAATTGTAGTTTACATGGTGAGTCAGCTGCAATGCAGAAACTGGCAAAGAAAAAAAATAAATGTAGTAAGGTTTATACCCAGACTACCAGCCTGTGTGCTTCGAATAAATATTTTGTAGTTGCTGTTAACATCATTAAACTTCTGGATCTACATGTAGAAAAGTTAACTTGGTTAATTACGTAATCCTTAATGCACAATCATATCACCAACACTATCATGATGGAAATATTTGCAAAATTTGTAGTCTACCTGCAGTATGTAAAGGAAAATCCAATTAATTATTACATAAAAATGAATTGAACACATTTTGTAGCATGCAAGTTCATCCAAACCAATTAAATATTACATAACAGATGGTTCGACTCTTATTTTTCAAAAATAACAAAACCAACTAGTTCTAAAAAATTCAACCAAACCAAAAAAAAAAAAAAAAAAAAAAGCAAAAAGTAACCCACTAACTTCGACCCACTCTATGGGTTGAGAAAAAAGCCATCAACACTAGTATAATCTTAGAATTTCATTACTTCATCTTGAACGTTGATAGTATATTAGAGCAAGATAGTTAAAAAGAGTTAGAAACTTATCCCTGAACCCCCTAGCTATTTAGCAACTTCAAAGCTAACTAACAACCAAGAGAAAATATCATCTCGCTAGTTATATACCATATGATAACTGATAAAACATGATAAAGAAGTAAATATACGACAACATAATTAGTAGTGACAACAAGCACATTGCATTTATATACTAATAGTCAAACCCAAAGCTAAACTACCTGATCCCTTCTCAAGGAGATGATTTTTCAATGTCTTGTTAACAAAATCTTCCTAAAAGTTTTTCTGATATTTGGTCATGGTTGCATACATTATAATTTCTTTCTTCCAAGGAAGCATTTCCGAAGTAGAAATGGTCTCAGTATTCCATGCAGTTTTGCTACCACCTGTAGGATTTGAATCTCTAAATATCACAATAAGAACTCTCTCACCGTTGCAAATCTAATAGAGGAGAAAGAAGGATGTTTGAGGATTTAAGTAGAAAACAGAGTTCTTAAATGGTTTATTAAAAGAGAAATCGACTTTTTAGTTAGAATGAGAAGATCTCACCGAAACTAAGTAACTTTTGCAAGCACTCTATCAAGACTAAGGGCTACTTGGGTTGCTTAAGCGAACTCATAAACTCATTAAAGAACCTCTTACACAACTGAGAATGAAAAAAGAGAAGAATGGGACATCTTTTCGTTGTTGTTAAACCACATTTTTAGTGACGATTCTATAATCAAAACCACGAAAGAGGAGAAAACAAAGAAGAAATCCAACTGGATGAAGGAGAATTGAATTTGGAATAAAAAAGATTGAAATGATAAGAGGAGAAAAAGGCATATAAATAAGGTATAATAAAGAGATTGAAGACCTTTCAAGGGAGCCCATGATTAGCGGCAGATCTAGTGCGGTGGAGCCTCTACATAAATCAAGGGCGATAGATCTTACTACAGTGGAGGGAGGTGAAGCCACGAAACTTACAACGGTGGAAGGAGTTGAAACAGGGACACGGGTAGAGTCACGTCGACAGGTGCAAGGTCACGGAGAGAGTCACGAACTTGCAGTGGTGGACAGACTTGGAGCCATCCGACGTACGACGATGGATGGAGATGGAGCCACCCGACATGCGATTATGGACAAAGTTGAAGCCGCTTGATGTGTGATGGTGGAAGGTAGGGTTGCAGTTTAGATGATACAATTGGAAAATTTTGTGGCGAAGGGAAGAGGAAAGGAAAAAGATCGTGATATGGAGAAAGAAAGGAAATGAAAATTTGGGGATAATTTTTTTCTATAGAAAAGGACAAATGTTTTATCTCAAAATAGCTAATACATTACATTTAAAACGTGTCAAGTAAATAAAACTATACTTGACGTTTTTAAGGTGTCAAGTATTGGAAAAAAAAGTTAAAAAATTATGCAGTTTTTAGCTTTTTTGTTATTCTTGACATTTTTTCATTTTACTTGACAGTTTTTATTAAAAATGTCAAGTATTTATAGATTGTAAGTGTCAAGTAAACCCAGTTTTGTAGTAGTGCATAGTGGATGCAGTGATAATAGACTGCTTTGCACTTTTCCATGAAATTGCTCCTTCAGCTAACAGGAAAAAATAGCTAAAAGTGGATTTTCTTGTATCCACACATTCGATAAAATCTGAATCTGATTATCCAATCACCTCAAGATGATCAAATCTCTTGTAAGTAAGTATATAATCCTTTGTTCCTTGCAGATACCTTAAAACTTTCATTGCAACTTTCCAATGATCCATTCCTGGATTACTTTGATACCTGCCTAGCATACCTATAGCAAAACCGATGTCTGGTCTAGTGCAAGTTTGTGCATACAATAAGCTTCCAACAATAGATGCATAAGGAATAGTTTCCATTTGATTTCATTCCAATTCATTTTTTGGACATTGCATGAGACTAAATTTGTCTCCCTTCTGAATTGGAACTACACTTGTAGAGCATTTGTCCATTTTAAATTTCTCTAAAACTTTATTAATATAGGCTTTTTTGAGAAAATCCTAACAATCCATGTGTTCGGTCACAAAATATTTCAATTCCAATCACATAGAATGCCTCACTCATATCTTTCATTTCAAAGTTTTTAGAAAGAAATTATTTGGTTTGACATAATAAACCAAAGTCATTTGTAGCAAGCAAGATGTCATCAACATATAGAACAAGAATTATAAACTTACTTCCACTGATCTTTAGGTATATACATCACTCAACTATGTTTTCTTTAAACCCAAAAGATGTGATGGTATCATTAAACTTAAGATACCACTGTATGGAAGCTTGTTTAAGTCCATATATTAACCTCTTTAATTTACACACCATATGTTCCTTTCCTTCAACCATAAAATCTTCTGGTTGATCCATGAACACTTTTTCATCTAAATTTCCATTCATAAAGGCAGTTTTCACATCCATTTGATGAAGCTCTAAATCATAATGAGCTACCAAAGCCATAATAATTCTTAATGGGTTTTTCTCAAGACAGGAGAAAACGTCTCTCTGTAGACAATGTCATCTTTCTGAGTATAACCTTTGCCAACAAGTCTAACCTTCTATCGTTCGATATTGCCATTTGAGTCATGTTTGGTCTTAAAGACCCATTTACACCCAACTTTTTTACTTTCTTTAGGCAATTCTACAAGATCCCAAACTTCATTATCATCCATAGATTTTAACTCTTCTTTCATAGCATCTAACAATTTGGTAGAATTATCTCCTTAATGGCTTGTGAAAACGAAACCGGATCATTATCAATGCTTAAATCAAATTTTGACTCATGCAAATAAACCAAATAGTCATCAGAAATAGTTGATCTTCTTGATCTGACATATCTTCTTAACTATTTCCTGTGGCCTCTCAGTTACAGGTTCACTTGTTAAAACATCATTATGTAGTGTTTGACCATTAATTTGTTGTTCTTGTGGATTGTTAACAGAGTCAACAACTACAGGAACAACAACTTGAGAAGAAGTTATAGATGAGAGAATTTCCACCTTAACTTCTTGAATTTTCACTGTACGTGGTTCCAAACTCCCACTAATTATGTCATTCTCAATGAACCTTGCATTTCCAATCTCAACTATTCTCTTATTGTGGTTAAGACAATGAAGAAACCACTGGTTGTTCGTGAATCCAGTTTCTTTTCATGTGGATTATAAATTTTTACTTCCGCTTGACAACCCCAAACATGTAGGTGTCTTAAACTAGATTTCCTTTCTATCCACAGTTCAAAAGGTGTCTTTGGAACTGACTTACTAGGAACCCTGTTTAATAAATATTGAGTGGTTCTTAATGCATACATCCACAAGGACACAGGTAAAGATGAATTAATTAACATGCTTTTAACCATATCCATTAATGTACGATTTCGCCTTTCTGCAACACCATTTTGTTGTGGTGTTCCTGACATTGTGTATTGAGCATATATGCCATGACTTTCTAGGAATTTAGCGAATGGACCGGAGCATTGTCCATTCTCGTCATATTTTCCATAATACTCATCACCTCTATCAGATCTTAAGATTTTCACCTTTCTATCTAATTGCCTTTTAACTTCATTTAGAAATACTTTTAAGGCATCTATTGCTTGAGATTTTTCATGCAATAAATAGATATAACCATAACGTGAGAAATCATCAATAAAGGTGATAAAATACTTTTCTCCACCAAAAGATGGAATATCAAAAGGTCCACAAATATCAGTGTGTATAATTTCAAGAAACTGTGAGCTTCTTGTGGCTTCTTTATTAACTGTGTGTTTTGTTTGTTTCCTTTACAATCCACACAAATTCCAAGGTCAGTAAAATCCAAATCTGGAAGAATGTCATTCTTTATCAATCTTTTAATTCTTTCTTTGGATATGTGACTTAAACGTTTATGCCACAAGTAAGCTGACGATTCATTAGTTTGACCACGTTTAGTACCAACATTATGATGTAGGGTTAACAAACTCTCAGCAAAAACATTATCAAGCTTTAATTTATATAAGTCATCACAAAGAATACCAGAATCAATAAAAATGTTATGTTTGAATAAACTAAAACACTCATTCTCAAATTTAAAGTAATAACCTGAAGTATCAAGTTTTGACAAGGAAATCAAATTACGAGAAATAGAAGAAACATAAAAGGTATCACAAAGGTCTAAATGATATCCAGTACTTAAAGTTAAACGATAGGTTCCCACAGCTTCATGTAAAACTTTGACTCTATTTCCCATAAAAATGAATCTCTCATTTGGGTTTGTGGTTTGGGTCGTAAGGAATCCCTGCATCGTATTGGAAACATGAATGGTACAACCAGAATCAATCCACCATGTATTATAAGAAACTTCAGTTAAGTTTGATTTGAAACATACTAAAGCATTATGCTTACCTTTATTCTCGAACCATGCCTTACGTTTCAGACAATCTTTCTGATAGTGTCCAGGTTTGTTGCAAAAACGACACTTATCCTTAATTTGTCCCTTTTTATGGATTGGGGCAGATGACTGTTTCACCTTTAATTGTCCATGATTGCCCTTTCACTAGAAGAAATCTGGTCTTTAATGTCGGGTGGAAAAAATGAAAAATGGGCTTTAATGTCGTTTTTCAAAAGGCAGATGTTTAATGTCGATTTTAAGTCGACATTAAAGATAGAGCTTTAATGTCGGTTTAAAACCGACATTAAACACCCTGCTTTTATAGAACTGACATTAAAGTCCATTTTTATTTTATTTTTATTTTTTAATTTTGTAAAAATTCAACTTTCTTTCTCTTACTTTACTCTTTTCTCAAACTCTCCCACACACAATTTTTCATCTTTCTCAAATTTCTTTCACCCTTCTCAATCTCATCACTTTCTTCCCTCTCTTCTTCGACAACTTCCGCCTCCACCTCCAGCATACATCAGTTTCTTCCATCTCTGTCATCGTTTGTGTCCTGTCGTTGTGCTCGCTGTCGCCACCACTGTGCCCAGCCATTGCATTTGTAAAATGTTTATCGTTTGCTCCTCTCGAGCGTTTAACATTTTGGAAATCTTAGCGAACAAACGTAGATAGTCAAGCCTCCTTTTCGAAGAACAACTCCCATCTCCATCTTCATCACCAACTTTCGAGACGGTTAGACCCCTTTTCCTAATGTTGACCCAATGGCACTTTGTTTACTGGAACGTCTCCTAGCATTTGATCCCAAATGTCGTCTAACAGCTGCAGAGGTGAGTCAAATCTACCAACTTGTTTTATTAACCTAATAACATGCCTTTATAATATATTCATTCAATTTCAGGCCCTTGCTGATCCTTACTTGAACGACATGGCAAAACAAGAACTTGAACCTTCTATTCAACCAATTTCAAAACTTGAGTTTGAGTTTGAAAGGAGGAAGTTATCAAAAGATGATGTTAGAGAGTTGATTTATACAGAGGTAATATAACGTAGCAACTCGAATCTTGCTGTCCAAGTTTTGGAGATGAAGGTTCCCTTCCAAAATTATGGTTGGTTAAACTTAATGAAAGAATATAATATATTTAATGTATGAAGTCTACAAATTTTAGAGTATCATCCCCAGATGCGTCAGGGTTGTCTACATGGTGGAGATCATCCAACTACCTTCATGCATCCAAGGTAGAGACTTTTCTTCGTAATTAAATATTGACATCATTTACAGTTAGTTCCAAAAGAAAAAGAAAACATTTATAGAGAGGGAATAATCCATTACTTTCTCTTGCTTATGCTTAGTGGCGTCGATCGATTTATGCTTCAGTTTGCAAATCTGGAAGAGCACCATGGTAAAGGTGAAAGAAGAAGTCCACTTCAAAGGCAGAACATTTCTTTACCTCGCTAATAATTTGAATTGAAGTTTGAAATGAAACATGTCTTGGAATTAAAGTTGTCTTCTCTATGAGGGCAAGTTATCAAAGTCCTCAAAATTATGATTGTCATATTTTCAGGGAGTGGGTTAGTCCTACCGAGCAGAACAACACTGAGAATAACATCGATTCTGAAAGGTAGTTTTTCACTTCCTTTTCTTTGGCTTCTAAAAACATTTTTGGAAATATTAACTCAATCCACCAAATGATCACCAGAGGGAAAGATAATTATGCTCATCTCTTCAAAAGTGTAAGTATCAGTGCATCGAGATGTGTTGGGGTAATACCAAAGGAGAAGTCTGAGGTAACTATTAGTTTATTTGTTTTCTCGTTCGTCTTTAGAACGTGACTCTTTTACATCTCGAACATGTATTCAAGTGATTTCTAAGCCTTTTTTAGTGTATTGAACCTTTTGATTTTGGATGAAAATGATAAATTCTTAGCTGCCAATATTATTTACTTTTTGGTTATGTGATCATATGGACTATCAGTTATAAGAGTGACACACATATATATAATAACTCACTAAGTATCAATATCATCATCCCGGTGGTAATCTATCTACTAGCCCCCTCTAGACTCAAGTTTAAGTCATACTCGTTAGAACTTTAAGTCATTTAGCCATTGGGATAAAATGGTGTAATATAGGGTTGAGAAATTGACTAGTCTAGATTTGTCATGTTAGTTTGTTTTGTAAAAGGAAAAACTATGCAGATTTTCTAATTTCCATAAGCTCCACAATAGTTTTAACTAATCAAAACTTACAGATCAAATTCCTGTTACAATTCTGATTTTGAATACTTCATAAACCAAACTTATCAAGACATACCCTCCTCTTGTATATAATCTCTTATATTTTTGTAAAGCTAACCTTGTAGTTTGTGCATACCACACATTTACACAAATAAAGGTATATTCGAACTGTAGTATTGTGGTAAAAATTTCATAACAAACATTATGTATGAGTAATTCTTTGCTAAGGGAGGGAGATACTTCCGTGGGTCAGTTTATTATCTTTGACAAAAAAAAAAAACATATTTGTTTCTATAATTATTTTGTAAATGAGAACAATTCCTTAAAAACTGTTTGGTGTGAAATGCATATTTGTTTATGCAATTTTAAAGAATAAATGATGCTTCAAATAGATTGTTGGTTGTTGATTGTGTATTTTGTGTTGATATTTTTGTTATGAAATGCAATGGTAGGAAAAGGGAAGGCCTTTAAAGGAAGCTAGAAATAGGTAGGGGTAATTAAGCAGAAGAAGAGTACGGGTGTAGTACTGAGCAAAATGATACAGATGAAAATGTCAATAATTGTAAAACATAAGAAAAATGGAAAGATGGGAAGGGGGGTTTCATAGATGACTACCAAATATGTGAATATTTTTTAGGAAGAAAGGGAAAAACAAGTTGTTATAAAACTACAAACCAATAAGACATGGATGTGAAAGAAAAATATGTCTTATTCCAATTTAAATTTTCAGGGTCCGCCCACGGTCAGGCTTCTATTCAACAACCACATGTCCCCTCCCCTTCTCCCATTTTATCAAAGGTCCCATCCAATCCATAATTTGCTTTTGTCACATTCTTTTTAAGGACATTGCAATACATAATTTTCTTTTTTCACATTCTTTTTAAGGACGACACTGCATTTGAGAAGCAAAGTATCCTATTTGCGCTCGCCGTGTAAGATATGGTGCTAATAAATATGTGAGTGCCATTAGTTTTGTTTTTCAAATATTTCTTTTGGCTAATATTAAAGTATTTCTGTTGGAAAAGGATTTGTGTCTGTTTTGGCTAATATTAAAGTATAGTACAACTATTTGTTAAGTGAAGAGAATAAAGAGAACAATTAATCATGTTTAAAACAAGAATTTGAAATTTATATAAAAATATTTCAAATTATATTTAAAAAAGTGGTACGGTTGGAGATGTAATAGTAATCTCAAACCTAATAAGGAAAAAGAGTAAAGATATTTGAAGATCAATAGTGTACTTATGTTTATCAATAATAACTTGAACCATTATGCTAAGTATTTGAACTAAACACTTATCACATTTGGATTTCCGGCTTGTTGAATTTGTTGTCGAATGATTCGGTTTGCTTTGAACCTTTTTTTTGTTAAATAAGCTGGTTTCTATTTTTTACATTTTTGTTTTGTTTGTGATGTTTACTGAATTATGTAGGTTTCAGCTGCGAGGACTTGCAATTGTATATTTATATATATTTTTTGCGTCAGCAAAGGCAGCATGACATTGAGTTTAGGAAAACTGATAATGAACAGAGATAGAGGTAACAACATTTTCTAACGTTAATTTATTGTAGGGCATTACCAAAGGCTTCAATTATGAGTAAATTCGTATGACTATGCTAAGAAATTTATGAAATTATGCTTTGTTTGGTTATCTTATGGATATTCAGCAAGGCAGCAAGACATTGAGTTTAGGAGTATTCTTTTTCAGGTTATAGATAGTGAACATATGAGAAATTCGATATTGATTATAGCTGTATTGGTTATGGAGTTGTTTGTTGTTTTGCTTTGTAATGTGGTTATGTTGTTCAAATCAGATTCTTGTTTTTTATGGCACTATTGTAATAATTGTTGTTTAGCCATAAGAACAACCAAGAGATATATTGTTCTCTTATCTATGTAATCAAGCAAATCACAAGCACCAAATAATATGTAGGAAATTGATGGTTCAAGTTCAAGCTTCAGTCAACTGTTTGGAATTGAAGGTATTATATAAAAAAGTTTATCTTACCATGTTTCTCAATTTGTTTTTTAGGAAGACTTGAATGAACAAGTTACAATATTATCATTGCAAGACTGTTATGTGGTTGCACTTGGTTTAGAAATTTTTTTTTGGTGATGTTGTTTCAAATACTTAGTTTAACAATTTAGAAAAGCATCGGTCTTGGCCCTTTTGGAGAGCTTAGGTACATTTATAATAATTATTGATATTTAAACGGGAACTTCAAAGGTGTTGCTTAAGGGCTTATATAGAGGGACCTTTTACAGGTATCCTGCACATCCTTTTGCTGATGGAAGATGGATGTTTCTCGAGATTGGTGAGTTTCATTGCTATGATAAATACATGCAAGTCTGAAGTTTTTTATTTTTCTTGATTTTCAACTAATATAGTCAATCGTCATCTTCAGTTCTCTTATGATTTACTTAAATAGCTATAATAGTTGTTACTTTAGTTAATGTAGTTAATCGAGGAGTGAGTTTTTAGTCTCTTAATTTAATTTATTGATAATGAGAAATGGAAATATTTATGCTAACTCATGTTTTTAATTTCCTTAAAAAAAAAGTTTTGGGTTCTTTTGCATATTCCGATTGCTGCCATCAATCCATCTAACCACCCTCAGACCCTTCCGCATTGCGCAATAAAAGTTATGTTTGGTAACCAACGCTTTGCTTTATTAATTAGTAATCAAATGTGAATATTTCTACTAGCAACTAGGTCATAACATTGTTACTTAATTCGACCATCTTGATGTCTTTTATAGGGAGCTATCACTAAACAAATGATTGCAATAGAAGAAATGGTTGCAAGTGAGTACAATTAGCCAGACCCTCATCTTTGTGACAAGATCTTGAAGTTGGTTATTTGTGAAGCGTTCTAGTTTGCTATTAGTTGCAGTCTTAGTTATTGCTCTCTCAATATATTCTTTTTCTTCTTTTTTTTTTCTTTTTTTGTCCAAAGGATAATCAGTGTAATAATTAAGCTTCTTAATTTCTTTGTGTTTGGAGCCAAGTTGTATATAAATGTACACATTATTAAGATTTCATTTTGTATATGTACAAGTAAAAGATTTCATTTTTAACTATTTTGTGTCATACAAAATGGACAATAATGCAAGAATTTAATAAAAATAAATTTGAAAAAACGACATTCAAGACATCGTTAATGTCGGTTTCAAAACGACATTAAAGACAGCTTTAATGTCGGTTAAAAAAAATTAAAGACATCTTTAATGTCGGTGGAAAAACGACATTAAAGATGTATCATAAGCGACATTAAAGACATATTTAATGTCCGTTATCCACCGACATTAAAGATGAACCGACATTAAAGCCCTTGAATAACACCTTCAAAGATGTCGGTTTATAACCGATATTGAAGGCCTTTAATGTTGGTTATAAACCGACATTAAAGCCCAACCGACATTAAAGGCCAGATTTCTTGTAGTGTTTCCATTCTTTTTTCCAGATTTCTTTCCAGCTCCTTTGTGACCCATGAGATTGGCAGAGTGAATTATTGGTTTCTTAAGCCTCGCTTCCTCTTGAATGAGCATACTTTGTAATTCATGCACATTCTATTTATTTTTCAGAGTGTTATAGTTCATGTGAAATAGACCATTCTCTGAAGGTAAGGAATTAAGGATAAACGTTACCAAAAAATTCTCATTAACTTCCATTCCCATGGTCTTTAACCTTGTTTCAAAGTTCGTCATTTCAAGGATATGCCCATGTATAGTACGAGAATCATCAAACATGATGTTGGTTAAAGTACTCATAAGTGTTCCAGCAAGTGACTTGTCAGCCGACTCTGGCTAAGAACATTTTTCCACAGATTTCATAAATTCCTTAGCATCTTCAGTCACTGGTAGAAAAAGGGTCTACAATGACAGTTAAATGTTGTCATTAAAGGTTTTCGTGAAAATTTTTTGGAGTCATTGATGCGACAGTCATGGAAAGTATTTTATTTTATTAATATCATATTTGATTTATCATTTTAGGAAAAAAGTAAAATAATATATTTCATACAAAATTCTTTTAATTTATCTTTATCATTTTAGGAAAAAAACAAAGTATTTTATTTTATACAAAATCTTTCAATATCATATTTTTACTATTTTAGAAAAAAGAAATTCAATAAATAACCTAATTTGATTTTATACTTATTTTTTCCTAATTTGTGACACACCCGGGGGTCTATAAATAGAGATCTTTTGTTATTTGGAAAAGGGGGAGAAGAAATTGTTTTAGAAAAATTCTCTAGGAGATAAAAAGTGTATTAGAAAAAATCTCTACGAGAGAAAACAATTTTTTTGATTGCTTAGATAATCTCTGCATAATTTTTTTTAAGATACATATTTATGGTGGGTTATTACTTCTTTTCACTTTATTTTTTTATGCGTTATTTTCATTTTTATTTATTTACTTGTCTTTTTTTTTTACCCTAAATCTAATCCCATAGAGGAAAAAACTTAGTTGAAGGTTGCATTAGGTAGAGATTTATTCCCAAGGACCCGTACCTCATACAACAAGCAATTTCCTTTTGGATTGAGTCCTTATGTTTGTTCTTCTCTTTTTTTAAACGTAAAGAGAAAGAAAAATTGAGTAAGGAAAATTTCTTTTTTTTTTACTATTTTTTTTATCATCATGCTAAAAAAATAGTCTTTTAACTTTTTTCCCCTCTGAAAAATAGAGTGAAAGAAAAAGTTATAAGCTAAAAATTTTGTATTATTATTATTATTATATTTTATTATTATTATTATTAATATATATATATATATATATATTTCTTTTTTTCCTTTTAGTCTGGCGGCACCTTCTGTTTTCTTTCTTTTCTTTCTTTTTTTTCCCTTTTATTTACTTAATTATTTATTTGTTTATTTGTTAATTATTTCATTTAGTTTTTCTTTTCTTTTCCTTATTTTCCTTATCGTTATTATGTATCTTTCATTTCTTTTTCTTTTATCTTATTCTCATCACCACCATAATAATAATTATTATGTATATGGCTTTAAATACATATATGTATGCATTGATATCTCATGTTATTTGCCTAATTTATTGTTGGTGTATTTGATTTGACTTATGATGCATTGTTCATATTTGATGTTCATTAAGAATTTGTTGAAGTTTTTTTAAAATATTTTTAGCCTTAATTACATGTGATCTTGAAATCTTTCTTAAATCTCCATTTTTAAACCATTTAGAATCTTCTTTTTTTTTTTTGCTTTAAAATTATTTATTTTAAAACTCAAAATTAAATAGATATTTCATAAGGTTTCCTAATCAACATTTTTTGTAATAACCCACATCGATTTCGCTAAAAAAAATCCTACGATAGAATCTATAAATTTCTGGGAGTCCATTATTTCTAGATTCTTGAGGTGAGGGATCAATATTTTTGGGAGTCCGAGATTTGATCCCAAGAAAAAAACAAATTTAATCAATGTTTAAAAAAAATTATTCAAAGACTAGCCTATGATAGAATTTGTGAAATTGTAATAATTTCTCATTCTCTTAAAGTGAGGAATTTTTTCTCGATGTAGTCTAATTAATGGGTGAATCTCACTTATTTTATGGGATCATTGCTCCAAATATTAAAGTAGCGAGCAACGAAATAAGACATAGTTCTTTTAAAAAAATGAATTTTATTCAAGACATTAAATTTGGCCACCGTTTTCTAAAACGGGTGTTATAGGGTGCTAACAACTTTCCCGTACACAAATGACTCCCGAACTCAACTCTATTTTTTTTCGTAGATCAGTTTTTATTTTGTTAAAATGATTTACTTTATTTCGGTGTCCAATCACACAGTAAAAAAGATTAGTGGCGACTCCCCTTTTTTTGTTTTTAAAATTAAACCCTTCTTAAGGACGTCGGCCGCTCTGCTTCGTCTCAAGTACGTGGCGACAACATTCACCCAAATAAACACATCACATTCACTTCATGACGAACAACACACTTCAACAACACAGAGCACATACACACTTCAAGAATAATAACTCCTAAGCTTAGCGAAATTCATCCCACAAACTAAGATAAATTACATACACACTTCAACAGCACTTCATGATCAACAAAACACTTTAACAACACTTCATAATCAACAACACACTTCAACAACACTTTTTTATCAACAACACACTTCAACAACACTTCATGATGAACAACACACTTCAACAACACTTCATGATGAACAACACACTTCAACAACACTATTTTATCAACAACACACTTCAACAACACTTCATGATCAACAACACTTTTTCATCAACAACACACTTCAACAACACTTCATGATCAACAACACACATCAACAACACACTTCAACAACATAGAGCACAAACTTAGGTAAATTACGTATACACTTGAATAACACTTCATGATCAACAACACTTCATGATGAACAACACACTTCAACAACACTTCATGATGAACAACACACTTCAACAACACTTTTTTTATCAACAACACACTTCAACAACACGTTTTTGTCAACGACACTTTTTTATCAACAACACACTTCAACAACACTTTTTTTATCAACAACGCACTTCAACAACATAGAGCACATAGTTAGCTAAATTACATACACATTTCAAGATCAAAAACACAGATCAACAACACACTTCAACAACACTTCATGATCAACAACACACATCAATAACACGCTTCAACAACATAGAGCACATACTTAGCTAAATTACATACACACTTCAAGAATAATAATTTCTAAGCTTATCTAAATTAAGCCCACAAACTTAGGTAAATTACGTACACACTTGAATAACACTTCATGATCAACAACACTTCATGATCGACAACACACTTCAACAACACTTCATAATGAACAACACGCTTCAACAACACTTTTTTTATCAACAACAGATTTCAACAACACGTTTTTATCTACAACACACTTCAACAACATAGAGCATATACTTAGCTAAATTACATACACACTTCAACATCAATAACACACATCAATGACTAAAAGTAAGAAAATTGATCGAATGATGCACTAGCACAAAGTACAAAAGGAGAGAAAACCAACCCATTAGATCAAAATGGATTATGAAGTGCTGGGATTTGAAGTAAAAGGCTGAGAACAACTTTTAGCGTCTGGCAAGTAAAACAGTGTCTCATCTTATTAAAAAGTGTATTCAAGTTACAGATACTAAATCAATGGAGATAATTTGATGAACTTCAAAAACTGCATTTTAGTAATTTATAAGATAACCTTACCTCATTGATATTGAACATGGCAGCTGTATTTTCCTCCAACACTGTATTTTCCATGGTAGCTCGAACACAAAAAATATTGGAAAAAATATGTGACAAAGTATATGACAAAATATGTGACAAAATGTGTGACAAAATATCTTATCATAAGCACAACGTACGTGCTTCCCTACAAACTCTGCCCACTCAAACCTTATACAATCAATGTCATCTTGTGTGTAAGTACGGGGTGAATCTTTCATCTGTAGACAATAAAGTGGTTCTAAATGAGTTTCACTTACAAAAAAAGTATATATGCACGCTAGTTTTATAACTGTTATGCTTACTATCTGTATGATAGAAGTACTCGCTCACATTATGATGTCACGCATGAACCGCATCACGTAATAACCACATTCTACTAATCCTGATTGTTTAGGACACTGGAGATACACATACAAATGACTTGACCTATGTCAGAAATATGAATTAATTTACAACCCATAGCAACATAGATATTCACATACCTTTACGACCCTCCAATTTGGTTTTTTCTTGTTCATTATGTTGAACGACCTACAGAACAATATTGGAGTTTGAACTACTTAAACTATTGTCTCATTAAGAAAAAAGGAAGTAAAGGTAAAAGTAAGTATGACATACCTTTCAACTACTTCGGTTACATCTAGGTCAATACGGTTTTTCAAAGGGTCTATCCAAAAGGCAACACCCTTCGTAAGGTTTATTACAACCAATATCCAATGATTCCTAAATATATTTGTCAAACAATAATACTACATCTTAGACTACTTTAAGCACAATTCATATCAATAACTTTAGGTTATGGACATACTCAGAATTGTAAGGAATCAGTAAGAGTTGATCGTAATCTGTTCCAAGTAATCGTGCAGTCAACAATTGGGCTCATTCTTGTTTAGAACTCCCACAACTAATTGACCCAGCATCAACGAACTTGTATAGATTCAAAGTTCTTGATGATTTCATACGTGTGTATACATACCTACGAGTGCATTACGAAGACATTGAAAGAAGATAAATATCAAACAAACTTATAAAGAGTAACACTGTAATAACATATCTTACATTATGTACGCATCAAGGCAAGCGGTAGCTATTGGTCGCATAGATGTGAAATCCTTCAACGACTATCATTATGCAACATTTTCTTCAGACCCCAAATACGTCATATAGTGTGGTGATTTGAATTGCTGACCCCATATGTTCAACCAATCGTAGTAAGAACCATAGTGCAACTGGAGCATTTTGAATTGGTGTCGGTGCGAATGTGCTCATATCCTTAGTAAATTCTCCAGAGTCAATCTATAAAAGATATTACAATTAGGGTTAATACAAAATGTGACATGTATATCCTTCAATGGAAATTTCATTACCTTTATATTGTTAGTAATGACAAGATCACATGGACACAATATGTGTGAACCAAATTCCTGGGACATTTTGTACATCCCTTGCTCTGATGGAATGGGAATTGCATAATTCCCATCCACCACGACATCTACTGCCACTTTAACATTGTCACCTTCTACATCTGAATCAATTATATATGGTCCCCCATGCAACGACATGATCTTTCGTTTCAAACTCCAACTTGCACGAGGTTTCAACCTATTTAGAAGACTTTGTCAAATATGTATACCTCACAAAAGTTTAATTACTAAATCAATTACTTTGGATTCACTAACCTTCATTTTATCTAACGTCACACCTTCTACCTCCTCATCGTCCTTCCTATGTTGATCTTTATGAATCCAAGTCAATTGTTGGACAGTATACACATAGAACATGGAACCTTATGGATTAAAAGTCTTTAGAAAAACATACCTTTACGTCTTCATTCAAATCTTTCACATTTTCAGCCTCATCCATGGATGATTTTTCTTTAGAACCCATACCTGATTCTTCTTTTAAGTCACCTACGCAGTCATCCTTCTCTTTCATTTTCAATAATTCCTCCTCCAACACTTTTATTCTTTTTGCCATTCGATCGTGTTCTTTAGAAATGACCTTCTCATCCTCTTTTTCATTTGTTTTTTGTTGTGTTGCGGTATGGAAGTACTTTTTCTTTGTGACATACTTCCCCACACCGTGGAGTATTCCTTGACGATCCTTACCACCCAAAGCCCTTATTAGAATATCCTCTTCACCGAAAGCATTAGTCGTATTTTGGGTGGCTACAAGTTCATCCTACAAAAGTGTGAAGAATGGAAATTAGTACTTGCTTATACAAAAAAAAAAAGTAGAAAAAAATGCAAGGACTTACTATAAGATTCATTACTTCCTTTGTCTCTTCATTCGAAATTTGTCCATTACGATCCATTTTAGCTTGTTTCCAAACTATGGATCGATCAATTTGATTCGATTATGATGCTTTCTATTTATAGTTAAAACACAAAACGAATGTTAAAGAATGTGGCAAAAGAGTAACTATAACACAATAAGATATTTAAAATTACTTATAATCCTACAGCAGCTTAAAGAGAATCAGCTTACCAACTCCTCCATAAGATTTGCATACCCCTTCTTGGAGGTTTTGTGGTTGTACTTATGTTTCTTCCGCTTCTCCTTCCCATTTTCACTCTTTTTCTTTACATTTCATTATACAAATTTAATCAATTAGCAAATGAAGCTTATAAAATTGCAATTCAAATTTAAAGAAGGATCGAAAACGTTATACTTACTTTGAAGTCTTCCTTCAACCGAGATGCCACAAACTCAGTCCAATGTTGTTGATCTATGAAGGAGTACTCATTCGGTGGGAATTTCAGTTTTTCAACATCATCCAAAAATGACAAGACATATGTCGTCGTCAATCTATACTTGAATTGACGAAATTATACACCAACGTTCTGGATGATAGTCTTCTTTGATCGAGGGTCTACCACAAATCCGACCTACATAAGATTCACATAACATGTTACATAGCAAAATAAATGGACCAATTGCTTGACCCAACTCGTTGTACTGAATCACTAGTTTTTGACCCTTACTCCTAGCACGAGTTATTTCCTTCATTTCAGTTGGACCACGTTTTCTTTTTTGTGTACTACTTTCTCCTTTTTCCTTCCGTGTAGCAACATCCTGTGAATCAACCATATCTACGATACTGATGTAATAGTAAAAGAAGAAACGATTAGTAATAATCATAATTACAGTACTAATGGAATAGTACGAAAAATAATTAGATTTGAAATAGAACACATAGTACTTTAGCAAATTGTTCTTTCAAATGCTAACACCATGATTAACTCATACTAACAATAATAGAACACATAGTACTTTAAATATGAAAAATAAAAGACTTAATAATGTTCAAAGTTGTAAAAAAAAGTCTTGAACATGAAATAAGTTTGCTTCATAACAGTAGGGTTCGTATCTTCTACTGGCTTTGTCTTGCAAATAAACAACGACGATCATTATCATTAAACATAACCAAAAAGGGACATCCAAAGAGACTTTAATTACTTTACATACCTATGAAAGTCAAGTGGTAACCCATGTGCCTTCACAGTCAAGTCTAGTGTATGTATCGCCACTTTCATCAATGTCACTTGTTGAATTCCATTTTGAGACTGGGGGTAGTGCGACAACATATTTCCAAGGTCATCATTAGCACATTTGTACGGAAAGTCTTTTTGTGGTGACATTACAACAACCGATCATCTTGGATCAACAGGATTTGAGACATAAAGACTTGTTTTCCGTGTGTGGCAATAATGAAGGAATCTGAAGAATGTCCAATTCGGCTAAGGTCAACCAATGTGAAATGAAGATCATCTGTTCGAACACCAGTCTTATTTTCCACCCATTTGCATTTGAAAAGAACAGTATTGAACGTATTGTAACTAACTTCCCAAATGTCTTCAATGATCCCATAGAAAGACATGTCACCAATCACTGGATTTTTGTCCTTCCCACTAGACACCTGCATTGTCATTGCCACTAACATAATCCCACTATTTTGAACAGTTCGATGGTCATCACGGGACTTAGTGTGGTAAGAAAATCCGTTAACCATATACCCTTTATACGTCATTACACCACAATTGAGGCCATGTGCAAGCCATCGTATTGTGTTCGAGACTACCTTTCTTTCATGTAATTCACACATCACCTATTCAAAAAAAGAGTTACATGTTGGGACTGGTAAGCAATAATAATAAAACAACATGGATGATTTGAAGTATTCATTCACCTTATCTCGTATCCATGCACCGAATGATCGATTGTGTTCAACTTGTAGCCACTGTTCATTTTTTGTTCTTCTTGGGTTTTCAATTTTGAGATGGTTCATATGTTCTCTACAAAATAGGTAATAAATACAAATTATGTGTTGTGAAGGGTAATTTAATGATGTTAGTGTATGATGATAAGAAATCATACTCTATATATGGATGTACTTCTTCAGTGTTCTGTAAAATGTGAAGATGTGCTTGCTTCAATTGTTGCATATCAGGGCAGACATAGGTTTTCGCTAACAGCGGCCTATCTCTTTGTTTGTCTTTTCTTGAATTTAGTGATCCAAGACCAATTGGATCTAATCCAGAAAGGAAGTCCGAACAGAATTGAACAACCTCTTCATATACTTGTGCTTCTGCAATGCATCCTTCAGGTCGATTTCTATTACGAACAAAACTTTTAACCACTTTCATGTATCTTTCAAATGGGTACATCCACCGTAAATATACAGGACCACAAAGTTTTTCTCTCACCAGATGAACAACGAGATGAACCATAATTGTGAAAAAAGAGGGTGCAAAATACTTCTCAAGATTACATAAAGTCATAACTATATCTTCTTGCAATGCATCAATCTCTGATACGGAGAAACTTTTAGCATAAATCGCATTGAAGAAAAACACAGTCTACTTATAGTGTATCTGACATTCTTCGGTAGGATTGAACGTATTGCAATTGGAAGCAATTGTTGCATTAAAACGTGACAGTCATGCGATTTAAGGCCATTAAGTTTTAAGTCATCCAAAGAGACAAGACGTCTGATATTTGATAAATATTCTCCTGGAACTCTAATTTCAGGCAAAGTCTTACAAAACCGATACTTCTCTTCTCTTGACAATGTATAACATGCTGCAGGTATGTAAGTTCTATTACCTGTAACCATTGGTGCCAATTCTGGTCTTATATTCATCTCTACTATATCAAGTCTACTATTCATCCCATCTTTACTTTTACAAGTAAAATATAATTAATATATGATCATCAATTTCAACATAAACTAAATATATGCAATATTTCAAAAATTTCAACAATATCGTAATCTTTATTAGATTTTAATTCATTTAATCAAGGATTAGAATATTAATTTAATTCGTGGCCTTTCAAATAGATAATTGAGTGGCCTTTCAAGTAGATAATTGAAATTTATATCAAAATCAATATCTTAATTCTTTTAAAAAAAATTATTAATTCTTCATTGAGAAATTTTAATCATTAATATACTGGCTCAGTGAATTTTATCAAAAGGAAAGAAGGTTGTCGGCGGTGGGTGAATTAACCCCTTGAAGAAAAAACGGTGGTCGGTGGTGGGTGAATTAACCCCTTGAAGAAAAAAAACGGTGGATCAATTAAATTTTTTTATAATTTTCTTTCTTTCTTCCGGCTTTCGATGAAATCAAAATTTCAAATTCATAATCTTTAATCAAAGAATCTTTAACTCAAATGATCATCAATAATTAAAGAATCTTGATTTAAATTTAAGAAAACATGCAGCGGAAACATAAAAATAAATCATTAATCATCCATGTAAAATTACAAGTTTTCAACCTGACTGTGATACCACATGTAAACTTTAGTTTCATGAATAAAAACCCTAATATTGTATATAATGATAAGTGCCAAGATCTTTGAACTAGATACCTTTATAAATTAAAATTAGTTAAAGAACAACATACATTGATCCATGAATAATCTTCTTGAAGAATTGTATTTCTCTCACTTGCCTACTTTTAGAACTTAATTTAGGTTTCTTGATGGGAAGAATAAACTAGTTAATGAGGCAGTAAGATGACCAATTCCTAAGGTTCTATTTATAGACACCATCCATCATTGCATTGAATTAGGACATTATCTTTTAACCTAATGAGCCTAATAAAGTATTAATCCCAAAAGAGATAAATAATATATAATGCAATTGGGCCATATTAATAATAATATTATATTTAAGAATAAATCTAACAAACTAAATATACTTCTACATACACATACAATGTGTACCATAATAATGTTCAAAATTAACAAGTGTCCAACTTTAACAACTAGAAGATAATAACTATAGTGATTTTGATTTTTAGCATGTTCCGTAATGGAGTTCCATTAGCATTGTGTGAACTTTACATCAGTGAGCTTACAACTAAAAAGATGACCCACACCCGGATCTCAACATGGCACCTGCACAAAATACACCAATAAGGATTTAATAACATGAGTTTTGATGCCTAAATACGAAAGACTATATTGTGCAGCAACTAAAGAGCTTGATTATTAGCTAAAATAGACTTACTTTTTCCTGGAGTTCTATTCTTGATGTATTTATAGGTGTAATTAATTGACCTCGAAAGATCTCATACGATCTTGAAGTTGCATTGGGATTATCCTTCGATGTACAGGACTAGATGTGTCCCATTCGGTATTTTAATTAGGGCTGGTCCCAACAAAGATCAAGATTGAGCACCTCCTTTTAGCCATATCTTGGGTCCAAGGTAATTTCTTGGACCACAACATGCCCCCACAATGAGGCTCTACCTTGACCTCTGTTGAGGTTGTGCATGCTTGGGCTAAGGCTCCAAGCCAATCCCCTTTTTAAGGCCCATTTGGCCATAATATGCCACTTTCAGTCCAAATAGCAATTATGCTATCTTCTCGACTTTTGTTATTTGTGTTGTTGGACTGAGCCGAAGAATAACCAAATAAAAAGTTTACCGGATAAATAATAAAACATAATTTAAATTGATAAAATAGCAAAATCGAAAAATATAAAAAAGAAAAACTTTTGCAACAATGTCTTAAATGACCATAACTAGTGAAAAAATTAACATCCCAAATACAATTATTCCACAAACGACAAATACCCCATAATTGAATCCAACTCTTGAAAAAACAATGATTACACATCTAGCTTATAATTTTTCCCTATAAATACAATCAAAACCTATCAAAATCCTAAATTCCCCCAAAGCGGAAATTCATCTCCATTAAAACTTCAAATTCAAAACAGAGTTTGGACAGTCGTTTCATATTTACTTCAATTTGGTGGGTGAAAGAACGTTAACATACGTTATCAAACCCTTCAAATCCTTCACACCTTTCAAAATCTTCAAGCATTTAAAGAAAGTTTAAGAAAAGAGGTTCATTGAAAAAGATCTTCAAACCCTTCAAACTCCTCAAACCCGAAACAATTCCAGCTTCGTCGTCCTCTGAAGAAACGATTCCAGCTTCATCCTCAGCAAAAAGGACTCCAACTTCCAGTTTCATCCTTTTCAAACTCTTCATACATTCTTCGATGTAAGGTAGAGAAGTATTCAAGTTTTTCTACTTGAGTTCTTGATGGTTGATAACACCCCTAAAAAACAACATTTAAAATAATAAAAGAAAATAACCTGAATAGAATATTTCAAAATATTATAAAAAATACATATTTTCGAAATATTTTAAAGAGATATAATTAATTAACATACATTGTAAAATAATAAATTTTAAAATAATGAACTTCATATACATTTTAATATATATATTTTATTTGCTTTTTTAAAATAGATATAACTATCATCAAAATATACATTTCTAAAATAAAAAATTTTAATGAACATATTCTGCATCCATACCAAACCTGCGTTAAATTTTTGAAATCTAATCTAAAATAGATCTTATGTATTTACTTAACAATATAATATGCGCTGTGGTCTTGCAGAAGCATGCTACTTACTAATTATCCTCTGGTGCAAATCACCCTCAACCTTCAAGCTTTTTTCAAATAATTGTTTTGTCCCCTAGTGTCCTTGTCAGGGCTTCCCTCTAGTATATGTAACATCTTTTCTTTAATATAAGGGTTTCTATGCGCCCCATTTCTCCGTAGGTGGTTTTCGCATAGTACCCATTTGTTTCTCTCTAAAGAAAAAAAACAATATAATTTCTTTAGTCACCTAATTTTATCCTATAATTTTTTTATTATTCTTTAAAAGATATATAGTAATTGTAATAATGCTAAGATTTTTATTTACTTATTTAAAAAAAGTAAAAAAAAAATTGTAATAATATAAAATTTTATAATAATTTATTTTTAAATCTTTTATAAAAAAGAGAAATAAAAATTATTAATGAGTATATCTATCTTTTTAAAAAAATCAAATCAATTTATCACATTTAACTTATTTTTATCATTTTAGGAAAAAAATAAATTTATTTTTAGGGCAAAATCTTTTAATAACTCATTTTATTTATTTTTAAAAAATTAACAAAATAACATATTATCTAATTTGATTTTATATTTATTGATTTTTCCTAATTTTTGGTATAGCCTGGGTCTATAAATAGAAACTTTTGGTCATTTGGAAGAGGGGAGTGAAAATATTGGCTTAGAGAGAATCTCTACGAAAGGAGAGAAAAAAATTGTTTAGAGAGAGGAAAAAAAACTCAATGAAGAAGAACCTCCTCGAAAAAAACTGATTTCTCTGCAAAAGGTGGGTTCTTACTTAATCGCTTTACTACTTTTATTTTTATTCTTATTTTTTGTCCTTTTCTTTTTACCCTAAACAATTACCTAATCTTGTGATGAAGGAAAACTTAATTGGAGGTTGCATTAGGTAGAAATTTATTCCCAAGGATTTGCGCCTCATACAACAGGTAATTTCCTTCGGATCCAAATCCTTATTTTCTTGTTCTTCTCTTTTTTAAAGGTAGAGAGAGAAAAGAATGTATAAGAAAATTTTTATTATTTTCTTTTGCCACTTTTCTTTTATTTCACATTATTCTTTTTTTGTTTAAAAAAACCATTTAACATTTTTCTTCGCACTAACAAAAAGAGAGAAAGAAATAGGCATAAGGAAAATGTTTGTTTTATTCATCATGATTGTTATTATCATTTTTTTAATTCCAACTCTTAGCTCCTATTTTCTTTTCTACAAAATATAAAGAGAAGAACAAATGATCGAGAAAATTTTATTGTTATCATTATTATTAATATTAGTATCACTATTATTGTTTTTTTTAACTTATAATTATTATTTTATATTATTGTTATATTAATTTTTTAATTTTATTATGGGAAACTTACATAAATGTAGCAATAAACCAAACTATTGACCGCCCATAATAAAGCCCATAAAGTAAGTCATTTTTTAAATATTCCAGGTTTACCCTTCTCTTCCTTGTGATTTCTTTCATCGTCTTTCTTCTTTTCATCTTATTTTTTTTCTGCGATTTCTTTCCATTATCTTTCTTATTTTTCAATTGTTTTTTACGTCGTTAAATCTTTCCATCGTATTTCTTTTTTCACTGTGATTTCTTTCCATCGTATTTCTTTTTTTTTGATTTTGTGATTTCTTTCAACCGTCTTTCTTCTTTTTTGATTATTTTTTACATCGTTTAATATTTACATCTTCTTTTGATCTGATTCTTTTTTACGTCGTTTAATCTTTTCATCGTTTTTCTTCTTTATTTTTAAGCGTTTACATTTGGGTAACCAAATCTAAACAACTGTGTATAAGACAAAGAATCTTGAAAAAAAAAATCATTTAGATTGGAGTAGCCAAATGTAAACGATCGTGTAAAAAAAATAAAAGATTGTGTATAAAGAATCTTGAAAAAAAAAAATCATTTAAATTGAAGTAGCCAAATGTAAACGATCCTTTAAAAAAGTAAAGGATCGTGTGAAAAAAATAAAAGATCGTGTATAAAAAATTTTGAAAAAAATCATTTGAATTGGAGTAACCAAATGTAAACGATCGTGTAAAGAAATCTAAATAATCATGTACAAAAGAATTAAAAATTTTAAAAAAATTATTTAGATTTGGGTCCCCAAATCTAAATGATCGTGTAACAAAATTAAACAATGGAAATAAAAAGATAAATTGTAGCCATATCTAAACAATCACGTATAAATTGTAGCCATATCTAAACGATCGGGTATAAATTGTAGCCATATCTGAACGATCGCGTTATACAATATCTAAATGATCGCGTATAAATTATAATCATATCTTAACAATCGCCTTGAGGCCATATTTAAACGATCGCGTATAAATTATAGTCATATCTAAACGATCGCGTATAAATTATAACCATATATATAAACGATCGCCTTGTAGGCATATCTAAACGACCGCTTATAAATTATAGCTATATCTAAACGATGACATATATATTGAACCATATCTAAACGATTGCGTATATATTGAACTATATCTAAACGATCGTGTATAAATTGTAGTCATATTTAAAAGGTCGCAAATATATTACGCGCGCGTTATTGACGGCGTGGTTGACGGGACATTTTCAGTATTTTACACGGTGGGCCTCTGAGATTTATCCGTTTTTTGAATTGTTCTATACAGTATAAATATTTTGCCGCTTTTTTTATATTTTTAAAAAGACCCCTTTTATTATAGTGTCAACAACATCCGTTTTCCTTGTTGTTTCCTTCTTTTTATTTTATTTATTTATTTATTTATGTATTTATTTAGTTTTTTCTTTTTTTCTTTTTCTTTCCTTTCTCACTTCTTTCCTTATTTTGTTTAATGTTATCATACTTTTTTCTTTTCTTTTAATTTATTTTTTTACTGATAATATTTATTATTTTATGACCTTAAATACATATATGCGTACATTGATATTTTATATTGAATTTATTTTGAAAATACTACAATATTATTTTGCATTATTTAATTAAATTGATATTTTTTCTTTACATTATTATTCTCATTACTTTTTTTACTTAAAAAACTCCGACGATGGAATTATAAATATCTACAAGTCCGTTATTTCTAAATTTTGAAGGTGAGGGGACCGCTTCTTTGGGAGTCCGAGATCGATCCCCAATATTTTTTTTAAAAAAATAAAATATTAAGTTATTCGCTTAATTTGTTGTGTGATATATTTGATTTTGTTTGTTATATTGTGCATTATTCCTTTTTTTACTTATATTTAAAATTTCTCAAAGTTCTAAAATAATTTAACTTAAATCCCAATCAATTTTGAAATCTTTCTTAAATTTATTTTTTAAAACAATTTTCTTTAAAACTATATTCTTTATGTTTTCTTTCAAAGTTCAAAATTAAACCTATATTTTCATGTGGTTTCCTAATCAACTTATTTTTTTCATAACCCATATCAATTTCGCTAAAAAGGAAAAGAAATCATATGATGAAATCTAGAAATTTTTGGATGTTCGTTATTTCTAGATTCTTGAAATAAGGAATCAATATCTTTGAGAGTCCGAGATTTGATCCGAAGAAAAAATAAATTTAATCAATGTTTTTTAAAAAATCTTTATTCAAAGACTAATAGATTTTGAGAAATTGTAATAACTTCTCATTCTCTTAAGGTGAGAATTTTTTCCTCAATATAGTCTAATTAATGGAATGTATTCCACTTATTTTATGGAATCATTGCTTCAAATATTGGAGTGGTGAGCGGTGAAATAAGCCAGATTTTTTTTTATGAATTTTATTCAAGACATTAAATTTGGCAATCGTTTTCTAGACGGGTGTTAAAGGGTGCCAACACCTCCCTTGTATACAAATGACTCATGAACTCAACTCTAGTTTTTTTCGCATACCATTTTTATTTTATTTAAAATTAGTTATTTTACTTCGGTGTTCAATACCATCGTAAAAAAGATTGATGGCGACTCCCTTTTTTTTGTTTTCAAAATTAACCCATTTTAAAAAGACATCGGTCGCTCCGCGTCGTCTTGGGTATGTGGCGACAATTCTAAACTATTATTATGTATTATTTAATTATAAATTACTGAAATTGTTAATAAATGGTTTATGATATAACAAACCAAGAATCTGGAAGATATATTTTTCATTGTTATTAGTGGAAATTGCTGTAATCTTGTCCAGAAACAAAATTCCATATTTAGTTAGGATTTACAAAGTTGAAGGTTGTTTGTAAAATATACTGTCTTTCTCAAATATGCGATATCCTGCCTCATGTGGGATCCATTAAAAGTACACTGTACTTTGAATCTATGAATTATCCTATGATGAAGGGCAGAGTTAGATTAATATAATTAAACCATGCTGTAACAACCCAACTTCTTATACTAAGTCGAAGCCATTACAAATTTTAAAAGACAAATAAATTTTGTAAAGTTTGGATAAAATAAAACAAAACCTCAAAAAATTTTCTTTAAAAGCCTAAGCAAATGAAATTACAAATAAGTGAAAAAAAATAAAATCCTAACTCGGACCCTATCTAATTTAAAAAAAAATAAAATAACGAATAAAGAATAGACTAAAATGCAATGTTAATGTCTGAACTACGACATGAAGCGGAAGCATAAGATCCCTATGGCTCGCCACGGTCACTTCTGCTCGCTCGCCAGCTTGCCCTTGCCCTTACCTCTACCTCTGCCTGAAAAATGAAATGGAAAGAGTGAGTATAAAATACTCAGTAAGAGACCAACTACTAGTCCCGCTAGGTGCCTGTTAACTTCCTATTAGAGTTCTGACAATGGTACCCAAGAATTGGCACGTTCCCAAACACGTGCAACATGTGATCCCGTAGGAACATAATCTGGTCTTTAGTGAACCCAAAGGAACACTTAGGACAAACTGGTCTGTAGCGTACCCGGAGGAAACACTAAGACAATCGGGTTGCGAGCGATACCGTCGGATCACTCGAATCATATCTATATCAATGCCAGACTGGCGGTCCCGTCGGACTACGCAGTCATAAATAGGTGGTGATCCCGAAGGACACCCATGTAGGTACGACTCTAATAGGATAAGCTAACATACACCCTAACCATAGCATACACGAAACATAGCATCATCACATAATCATGTCACATCATATCATCATGTCAAATCATATCATCATGTCATATCAAACCATCATTAATTGCCATGCCGTTATGCAGTCTAGTCATCAATGTACATAACTAAGAATATATGCGATCTCTTAATTCTACTCGTAGGTCTAGTTGTAGAATCTCTTACCTGGAGGTTTGCTCAACGAGTTCTAGCAGTAAAATCACGCTTCCCAAGCAGTGGAAGTCCTAAATAGTTAGGAAACCACAATTTAATAATTTAACCCTAAAAGAATTTAGGTCCAAAAATCCATTTGAAGTGACTTACCAAAGATCAAGGCTGAACTCGGTTCGGACTTAGTTGGACAAATTCCCAGCTCGACTTCAAATTAACTATAGTCAATTTAATCCAACAATTAACTTAATTAGGGTCAAAATAAACCTTAGCTGGATAGACTAAAACCAAATCAAACCTACCGAGGCTTACCAAAAAATATAGGTCAAATAGGGTTAAAAGGAGCTTGGCAGCTCAACTGGCTCGGTTGGAGAGGGGAAAACCGACTGGCGGCTCGGCTGGAGGGAGGAACTGGCTGATTTAGCTCGTGACAGGTAAAGCGACTGGGCTGGGACGAAGGCGCGGCGGACGTGCGTACTATGGGTTTCTGCGTTTACGAATGAGGGGCGGCTAGAGGCGCGGGTCCGACAAGAATTTCACTTGGGAGCGATCGGCTGGGTAGGTGACGCGACTCGGCTATGCGACGGAGACAGCGGCGACCGACGAAGCTTCACGGGGGTTGCACTTGGCTGGAGAACGACGGACGAAAGCGGCGCACGGACAGAAGAGCTGCGGCCCCAAATGACGAGCAAGTCCGACGCACTAATGGCTACCGACTCGGACAGTGTTGCTTCGGCTCAAAGCTGCGAACAGAGGACGGTGCGGTGGCCGACGGCGGCGACGAAATGGCGGCGGCTAGGGTTTTCAAAAATTTAGGGTTTACTCTCTTTTTTTTTTCTCAAAGAAGAAGATGATGGGTTTTATGGTGCACAGATCCCTATGCCTATTTAAACACAAAAATAAATCAATATTAATTTCTCATTCATTTTCCTTATTTTAAACCAACAAAAACCAATCTTCTCTCTCTCCACTTAAAACCCACCAAATCCCCTTTTAAAATCAAACTCAACCAACACATCAATCTCTTCTTTTTTTTTTCTAAATGAAATATCACCATTAACTTTAACCAAATAATTCAATTTTCTCTCTCCTCAACCCAATTATCTTTATCTTCAACAAATATCTCTACCAATTTTATTATCCACATAAAATAATTATATTGTCCTCAAAACTTAATTAATTATACAACCAAAAATATAATTAATGAAGTTTCCTCAATTACATCCAAAGTTTCAATAATAACACTTAAGATAATTAAAGCTAAATCATCCCAAATTCTTGGGGTGTTACAATCTTCCCTCCTTTGAGAAACTTTTGTCCTCGAAAGTTCTAGTCCTCGAAAGTTCTAATTCTCGAACAGCTCGGGGTACTGAGCTCTCATGTCATCTTCTCTTTTCCATGTGGCCTCTTCAACTCCGTGGTTTCGCCAAAAGAACCTTGACTAGTGCAATTCCTCAATTACGGAGCCTCTTGACCTCCCTTGCCAGAATCTCAACAGGTTGCTCTTCGTAGCTCAAGTTCTCCTTAATTTGCAATGGGCTCGAAGTCCACTACATGCGTCGGTCTGCGACATACTTCTTCAGCATGGAGACATGGAATACGTCATGCACTGTAGAAAATGATGGGGGTAACGCCAAACGATAAGCTACAGGGCCAATCCCTTCTTCTCGAACGTGGACTTAGCTTCCCCTTCTTCTCGAACCTCAGAACACCCTTCATCGGTGTTACCTTCAGAAAAACCATGTCTCTCACATCAAGCTCGAGATCCTTACACCGTACATCAGTATAACTCTTCTATCTGCTCTGTGCTATCAACATACGAGCTCTAATTGTCTGTATGGCTGCATTCGTGGTCTACACTAACTCAGGGCCTAGCAATCTCTGTTCGCCTCTCTGTCCCCAACAAACAGGGGATCTGCAACACCTACCATATAGAGCTTCAAACGACGTCATACCAATGGTGGCCTGATAAACTGTTATTATAGGCGAACTCCATCAAATGCAAATGGGAGTCCCAACTCCCTGAAATCTCTAGCACAGAAGCTCGCAGCATGTCCTCTAGAATCTGGTTTAACCTCTATGTCTGACCATCAGTCTGAGGATGAAAAGCTGTGCTAAAGTCTAACCTCGTGCCCAAAGCAAGCTGAAGTCCTTTCCAAAACTTCGATGTGAAACAAGCATCTCTGTCGGAAACGATGGATATAGGTACTCCATGCAGTCTCACTATTTCGGTCATATATAGCTGTCCCCACTTACTGGCAGTGTAAGTGGATTTCCCTGGAACAAAGAGAGGTGACTTCGTAAGTCTATCAACGATAACCTAAATGACTGTATAGCCTCTTAAAGTCATGGGTAGTCTTCTGATGAAGTCCATCAAAACGCTCTCCCATTTCCAGCCTGCCACACTTAAGGGCTACAAAAAACTCCCTAGCCTCTGTCTCGGTGCCTTCACCTGCTGACATACCAAGCACCTACTAACAAAGTCCGCCACTTCTCTCTTCATGTTCCTCCACCAATAGACACACCTCAAGTCTTGATACATCTTCGTACTTCCAGGGTGCACAAACATCCCTCAAACATAAGGCCATCGTCAGAGGATATGGAGAAATCCTCACCTTGCCCTGTCTCTACCAAACGACGCTTCTCGACCAGATTAGGATCATTTAGCTGAGCAACAATAATCCTCTGTCTCAAGGTCGGCTGCACTGACAACTGAGTCAACTGTGAGGTAACTTCTCGTACTGAGACTGCAATCTCAGCTCTCTCGAAATCTCTGAGTAAGGGAGCTTGCTTGGTGATAAGCGCTGCTGATTGTGCAACCTTCCTACTCAGCGCATCAGCTACTACATTTGCCTTACATGGGTGATACAGAATCTCGCAGTCATAATCCTTCACCAACTCAAGCCATCTTCTCTGTCTCATGTTCAACTCCTTCTGGGTGAAGAAGTACTTTAGGCTCTTATGGTCAGTGAAAATATGTATCTTCTCACCGTACAGGTAATGTCTCCATATCTTCAGTGTAAAAACCACTGCTGCCCACTCTAGGTCATGGGTAGGGTAATTCTGCTCATGACTCTTCAACTGACGGGAGGCATAAGCAACTACCCTGCCCTGCTGCATTAGCACGCAACCCACTCCTTTCTTTGAGGCATCACTGTAGATTACAAAGCTCCCTGATCCATCTGGCACTGTAAGGACGGGTGCAAACACAAGCTTCTGCTTAAGCTCCTAGAAGCTACTCTTACAAGCTGGGCTCCAAACAAAAGGAGTCCCCTTCCTAGTCAACTGAGTCAAGGGACTGGCTATACGAGAGAAGTCTTCCATGAACCTCCTGTAGTAACCTGCCAAACCCAGGAAACTACGAATCTCGCTAACTGTAGACGATCGAGGCCAACTGGTAACCGCTTCGATCTTTTCTGGGTCCACAGAAACTCCCTCACTGGAAACCACATGGCGGAGAAAAGTCACCTTCTTCACCCAGAACTCACACTTGGAGAACTTGGCATACAATTTATTAGCTCGAATAGTCTCTAAAACATGGTGCAAATGCTCCTCATGCCCAGCCTCAGTCTTGGAGTAAATCTAAATGTCGTGAATGAAAACTATGACAAACGTGTCTAAGAAATCCTTAAACACCCTGTTCGTCAAGTCCATGAATACCGCAGGAGCATTAGTCAAACCAAAAGATATGACAATGAACTCGTAATGCCCATATTTGGAACGAAAAGCGGTCTTAGGAATATCACAATCCCTAATCCTCAACTGGTGGTAGCCTGATTGCAGGTCGATCTTAGAAAAGACGGTGGCTTCTTGCAACTGATCGAACAAATCATCAATCCTGGGCAAGGGGTAGTGGTTCTTGACTGTCACCTTGTTCAGCTCTCCATAGTCAATGGAAAGGTGCATCGACCCATCCTTTTTCTTCACAAACAACACTGGTGTTCCCCAAGGTGATACACTGAGTCGAATGAAACCCTTGTCCAGTAACTCCTGCAGTTGTACCTTCAGCTCCTTTAGCTCAGCTAGAGCCATTCTGTAAGAGGCCCTCGAAATAGGAGTAGTGCTTGGCTCTAACTCAATGGCGAAGTCTATCTCCCTATGAGGCGGGAGTCCTAGAAGCTCATCAAGGAATACATCGGGGTACTCCCTTACTACTGGTTCGGAGGACAAGAAAACTTCTGGTTCTCTAGTATCTAGTATGCTTGCCAAGATGCTTCAGGTACCCTGGCTGAGTAGTTTACTAGCCTTCATAGTTGAGATGACCTTGGGTATACATACGATTCCTGCCCCCTTAAATTTGAAACTAGCCCTAGAAGGAGGGTTAAAAACGACTTCCTTACGGAAATAGTCTATAGGTGCATGGTTAGCAGACAATCAATCCATGCGTAGGATTACATCGAAATTCTGCATATCTAACACTAGTAAGGTCACATCTAACATCTGGTTTGGTATCACTACCTGACATTCCTTTATCTTTTCTTTAGACAACAAAACCTCCCTAGATGGAGTAGAAAAAGACAAAACACCATTCAACAGTTCAACCTCTAAACCAACATGCTGAACGAACACAGAAGGTATGAACAAATGGGATGACCCAGAGTCAAAGAGCACAAAAGCATAGTGCCCCAAGATTGAGAGCATACCTGTCACCACTGTACCAGCTCGCTCGACCTTCTCACGGGTAGTGGCAAAAACTCTTCCCCGTTGGGAAGCGGGCGGCTGGTGCGAGGTAGTCTCAATGGGTTTCCAAGGACAAGCGTCAACGGTATGCCCTGGTTGCCTGCACCTAAAGCAAACTCCACTCCCGGCCAAGCAACGACCTCTATGAACTCTCTCACAACTAGGACAAATGGGTAGCTCTCTCAAGGTTCTCCCGGCTGCTGCAAGCTCTCGATGATGTCGTTGGAAAACAACTCCTTACCTCAGATTTCACTGGGTGTCAAGTTAGACTGCGACTCAACGTTCCTCTTCTGTTCAAGGGCTGACCCTCTGCCGGCAACCTTGGATGGATTAGCTCTTTCATGCAAGCTTAAATCTAATGTCAGACGTAAAGCATCAGCATAAGTTGTTGGTTTGAGGGCTCGAACAATACCCTGGAGGTCTAGTCTGAGACCTCTGACAAACTTCTCGGTCCTGACCTCCTCATCCTTTACTATATATGGGGCAAAACGAGGCAGCATGTCAAAGTCAGCGTTGTACTGCTCCACAGTTATGTTGCCTTGTTCCAAGTTCAGGAACTCTTGCTGGTTCGCATACTTCACGTTGGCAGAAAAGAACTTAGCACTGCTCCCAGGTTATCTTGCTGACATCTTCACCCTGCATCCTCTCAACAGTCTCCCATCACGCAGTGCCTCTATCCTCCAGGAAGAAAACTGCGCACTGAACCTTCTGGTCATCAAGGCATTTCATGTACCTAAAGATCTTCTCTATAGAGGTCAGCCACATCTGAGCCTTAGTGGGCTTGTCCATGGATCCATCAAACGTTTTAGGATTGTACTTCCTAAAGTCTCTCAAGTGTTTGGCCTCAGCCGACAGTTGAACCGGCGCGGGCTGAGCTCCCACAAAGGTTGGAGGAGGGACGGTCTGGTCCTGAACAGGGCGGCCTGGGTCTGGTGGGCAGCGAGAAAAGGTGCTAAAGCAGCTTGTAGCATGTCCTGATATCGCTGCTCCATCGCTGCTTGTGAAGGGCGGTAGAGGTGACGGCTTCTTGTGAAGGGCTCGGGTTCCTGGGCGAGACAACAGCGGTGGTCGGCAGCGCAGGGAAGGACGGCGGCGGTCAGTGGTGACGACAGTCTAGGGTTTCTAAAAGAGAGGATTTTAGGGTTTTTTTTCTTTGTGTATTGGGTCCCAATGCTCATTTATAAAAAAATAAACCAAAATTAATTGCCCCTTTCCTTTTCCTTATTGGATTCCAAAAACTAACAAATCTTCTCTCTCCTCAATTAAATCCCACCTAATCTCCCTTTTATTTATTTTTTTTCAAATAAAACACAATTATCTTTTACCAAATAATAATTATATTTTCAATCATATAATTATTATTTTAAATCTTCTTTCTCTCTCTCCAAAACTTCATCAACATAACTAAGCATCTTCCCATGGCGCAACAATTGGATATTTTCCAATAAGATCCAATCAAAAGAAAATCAAAATTAAAACAACAAAGTAACACCCAAAATTACAACAGTTTAAACCTAAGATAATTAAAATAAATTACCATAGATTTTGGGGTGTTACAATCTTCCCTCCTCGAGAAACTTTCATCCTCGAACAGCTCGAGGTACTGAGCTCTCATGTCGTCTTCTCTCTCCCAAGTGGCCTCTTCCACTCCATGGTTTTGTCAAAGAACTTTGACCAAAACAATTCCTCGATTATGGAGCTTCTTGACCTCCCTTGCCAAAATCTCAATAGGTCGCTCCTCAAAGCTCAAGTTCTCACTAATTTGCAATGGCTCGAAGTCAACTACATGCGTCGGATCTGTGACATACTTCCTCAGCATGGAGACATGGAATACGTCATGCACTGCAGAAAGAGATGGAGGTAACGCCAAGCGATAAGCTACAGGGCCAATTCGCTCCAGTATCTCAAATGGCCTTACAAAACGCGGACATAGCTTCCTCTTCTTCTCGAACACCCTTCATAGGTGCTACCTTCAGAAAGACCATGTCTCCCACATCAAACTCGAGATCCTTACGCCGTTCATCAACATAACTCTTCTGTCTGCTCTGTACTGTCAACATACGAGCTCTAATCTTCTGTATGACTGCGTTAGTAGTTTGAACTAACTCGGGGCCTAGCATTCTCTGATAACCAACATTGCCCAAACAAACAGGAGATCTACAACACTTACCATACAGAGCCTCAAATGGTGCCATGCCGATGGTAGCCTGGTAGCTGTTATTATAGGCGAATTCCATCAAGTGCACTTGAGAGTCCCAACTCTCTGAGAACTCCAGAACACAGGCTCGCAACATATCTTTCAAAACCTTGTTCAACCTCTCTGTTTGACCGTCAGTCTGAGGATGAAAATCTATACTAAAGTCTAACCTCATGTCCAAGGCTAGCTGAAGTCCTTTCTTGAACTTTGATGTGAAACGAGCATCTCTGTCTGAAACGATGGATATAGGTACTCCATGCAGTCTCACTATCTCCATCATATATAACTGTCCCCACTTACTGACAGTGTAAGTGGACTTCCCTGGAATGAAATGGGCTGACTTTGTGAGTCTGTCGACAACAACCCAGATCACTGTATAGCCCTTTGAGTTCTGGGCAGTCCTGTAATGAAGTCCATCGATACACTCTCTCATTTCCATTCTGGTACACCCAATAGTTGCAACAACCCTACTGGCTTCTGTCTAGGTGCCTTCACCTGCTGGCACACCAAACATCTACTGACGAAGTCTGCCGCTTCTCTCTTCATGTTCCTCCACCAATAGGTACGTCTCAAGTCTTGGTACATCTTCGTACTTTCAGGGTGCATAGTAAATGGAGAATTGTGAGCCTCAGTCAAAAGTTCTGTCTTTACTACACTGTCTTCTGGCACTCACAAACGTCCAACGAAAGTAAGTCCGTTATCAGAGGATATGGAGAAATACTCACCTTACCCTGCCTCTACTAATAGACGCTTCTTGACCAAATAAGGATCATTTAGTTGAGCAACAATAATCCTCTATCTCAAGGTCGGCTGCACGGTCAACTGAGCCAACTGTGAGGTCACTTCCCCTACTGAGACTGCAATCTCAGCTCTCTCGAAATCTCTCAGTAAGGGAGCTTCCTTGGTGATAAGCGCTGTTAAATGCGCAACCTTCCTACTCAACGAGTCAGCTACTACGTTTGCCTTACCTGGATGATACAAAATCTCGCTGTCATAATCTTTCACTAACTCAAGCCATCTCCTATGCCTCATGTTCAACTTCTTCTGGGTGAAGAAGTACTTTAGGCTCTTATAGTCAGTGAAAATCTGTATCTTCTTACCGTACAGGTAGTGTCTCCATATCTTTAATGCAAAAACAACTGCTGCCAACTCTAGGTCATGGGTAGGATAATTCTGCTCATGACTCTTCAATTGACGGGAGGCATAAGAAACTACCTTACCTTGTTGCATTAACACGCAACCTAGCCTTCTTTTAGAGGTATCATTGTAGATTACAAAGCCCACAGACCCATCTGGCATTGTAAGGACTGGTGTGGACACAAGCTTCTTCTTGAGCTCTTGGAAACTAGACTCACAAGCCGGGTTCCAAACAAATGGAGTCCCCTTCCTGGTCAACTGAGTCAAGGGACTAGTTATACGAGAAAAGTCTTCCACGAACCTCCTATTATAACCTGTTAGACTCAGAAAACTACGGATCTCACTAACTATAGACGGTCGAGGCCAACTAGTAACAGCTTCAATCTTTGCTGGGTCTACAAAAACTCCCTCACTGGACACCACATGTTCAAGAAAAGATACCTTCTTCAACTAGAACTCACACTTGGAAAACTTGGCATACAACTTATTAGCTCGAAGAGTCCTCAAAACTTGATGCAAGTGATCCTCATGCTTGACCTCTGTCTTGGAGTAAACCAAGATAGTCAATGAAAACTATAACAAACGTGTCTAAGAAGTCCTTAAACACTCTGTTCATCAAGTCCATAAATACTGTGGGAGCATTAGTCAAACCAAAGGACATCACAATGAACTCGTAATGCCCGTATCTGGAACGGAACGCAATCTTAGGAATATCACTTTCTCTGGTCCTCAGCTGGTGGTATCCCGAACGTAAATCGATCTTAGAGAAGACAGTGGCTCCTTGCAGCTGGTCAAACAAGTCGTCAATCCTGGGCAAAGGATAATAGTTTTTGACTGTCACTTTACTTAGCTCTTTGTAATCAATGCAAAGGCGCATCGATCCATCTTTCTTCTTCACGAACAATACTGGCGCTCCCCAAGGTGACACGCTAGGTTGTATGAAACCCTTGTCTAGTAATTTCTGCAACTGAACCTTTAGTTCCTTTAACTAAGCTAGGGCCATTCTATATAGAGCTCTAGATATAGGAACAGTGCCTTGCTCTAGCTCAATGGAAAAATCAACCTCCCTGAGGGTTGGGAGTCTTGGAAGCTCATCATAAAAAACGTCGAGGTACTCCCTCACCACCGGCTCAGACGATAGGGAAACCTCCGGCTCTCTAGTGTCCACCACACTGGCCAAGATGCCCCAAGTGCCCTGGTTCAGCAGCTTACTGGCTTTCAAGGCTGAAATGACTTTGGGTAGGACTACAGTTCCTCCCCTGAACTTGAAACTAGCCGCTGAATGAGGGTTAAAAATTACCTCTTTGTGGTAATAACCTATGCTTCCATGGTTTGCAGACAACCAATCCATGTCTAAAATCACATCAAAATCGCACATGTCCAACAATAGCAGGGTCACATCTAACACATGGTTCGCTACCCCTACTTAACATGCCTTTATTTTATCTTTTGACAACATGATCGCCCCCGATGGGGTAGAAACCGATAGTATACTACCCAACGATTCAACTTCTAAACCCATTTGTTGAACAAAAACTGAAGATATAAAAGAATGGATGACCCAGAGTCAAACAGTAGAAGTGCATAATGGCCTAAGATTGGGAGCGTACCTGTCACTAAAGTACCAGCTCGCTCGGCCTTCTAACGAGTAGTGGCAAAAACTCTTTCCTGCTGTGAAGCAGGAGGCTGGTGCGGGGTAGTCCCAATGAGATTCTGAGGACAAACGTTAGCGGTATGCCCTGGTTGCTTGCACCTGAAGCAAATTCCGCTCCCTATCAAGCAACGACCTCCATGAACTCTTCCACACCTCCGACAAGCAGCTAGCTCTCTCAATGTTCTTCCTGCTGCAACAAGCTCCTGACGATGCCGCTTGAAGACACCTCCTGACCTCAGGTCTTGCTGCGGTGCCAAGACAGGCTGCGACTCAACCTTCCTCTTCTGACCAAGGGTTGACCCTTTGTCTGCAGCCTTGGACGGATCAGCTCTCTCGTGCAGACTCAAGTCCAGTGCTAGGCGTAGTGCATCAGCATGAGTGGCTGGCCGGAGGGCTCTAACGATACCTTAGAGTTCTAGTCTGAGACCTCTAACGAACTTCTCAGTCTTGGTAGCCTCATCCTTTACTACATTGGGAGCAAAATGGGATAACATGTCAAACTCAGCGTCGTACTCCTCCACGGTCATGTCACCTTGCTCCAAGTTCACGAACTCTTGTTGCTTATCGTACTTTACGATGGCAGAGAAGAACTTAGCATAGAAACTCCCCTTGAACTGCTCCCAGGTTATTTTGCTGACTTCGTCCCCCAACATCCTCTCAGCAGTCTCGCACCAGGTGGTGCCTCTATCCTTCAGGAAGAAAACTGCACACTGCACCTTCTGGTCATCTGGGCACTTCATGTACCGAAAGATAGTCTCTATAGGCATCAACCACATTTGGGCCTTGGCAGGGTTGTCCATGGACCCATCAAAAGTTTTAGGATTATACTTCCTAAAGTCCCTCAGATGTTTACCCATCAAAAGTCTGGTACGACCTGAGGTACCACTGGGTTTGGGTAGGGGCGACCTGGGTCTGCTGGGCAACATGAAAAGGTGCCAGCGCGTCTCTCAACATATCCTGATATCTCTTCTCCATGACAACGAGGTCTGCCTAAGTGACAAACGCGGTGGGGTTGGTAGTTTGCACGACAAGCTATTCTTCAGGCTGGGTACGTCCACCTCCTCTGCCTCCTCTGCCACCCTCTCGACGTGCACCTCTACGTGGCGGCATCTTTCCTGAAGTTTCACCAGCAGAAACTTTTCACAAAACAGTCATATCACTTATACTATCTACATTTATTCTCAACAGGCAAGGTTATAACTATAATATTAGCAAGGTCTTAGAACATACCTGGCGAGTGACGAAGGTCCGTATAGCCATAGGGGTAACCAAAACAAAGACTTACATCATAAGTCAGTCTATAGAACCTAGGACATAGACTCTGATACCAACTGTAACGCCCCAGCTCTTTATACAAAGTCGAAGCCATTGCTAATTTAAAAGATAAATAAATTTGTAACGTTTGGAAAAATAAAATAAAACAAAACCTCAAAATTTTCATTTAAAAGCGTAGACAAATGTGATTAGAGACAAGTATAAAAATAAAATCCTAACTCGGGCTCTATCTAAATTTTAAAGAGATAAAATAACAAATAAAGAATAAACTAAAATGGAAACGTTAAGGTCTGAACTACGACGTGAAGCAGAAGCATAAGATCCCTATGGCTCGCCACGGTCACTTTTGGTCGCTCGCCAGCTTGCCCTTGCCCTTACCTCTACGTCTACCTGAAAAATGGAAATGGAAAGAGTGAGTATAAAATACTGAGTAAGGGACCCACTACTAGTCCCACTAGATGCCTGTTAACTTCCTATTACAGTCCTAAAGAGTGGTACCCTTGAACTGGCACGTCTTCGAACACGTGCAATCTGTGACCCCATAGGAAAAAACTGATCTTTTCTGAACCTAAGGGAACACCTAAGACGATCCGGCTGTGAGTGGTCCCGTCAGATCACTTACATCATGTCTATGTCAATGTTAATGTCAAACTGGTAATCCCGTCAGAATACGTAGTTATAAGCGTGAGCGATCCCGTCGGATCTCTCCATCATGTCTGTGTCAAAAGAGTGGTGATCCCAATGGACACCCATGTGGGTACGACTCTAATAAGAAGCTAACATACACCCTACCCATAGCATGTACACAACATCTCATCAAGCATATCATAACCTATCATAACATGTCATAATTACGTCAAATCATGCCATAACATATCAAACCATGACATATCATATCACGTCATCCTCAATCACAAAACTATGTCATTAGGACGAAGGCGATAGCGTCGACGTGCTATTCACGCTAACCATAGAGTCAACCAGCATCGACGTTCTATTCACGCTAACCATAGAGTCAACCAGTAGGCACAATTTCAATATCAGTTTCTCTCTTAATAACCTCGAGTTATATACTTAGCTATCAATCGTGCGTAACCATATATTCATACATGCGGTCTCTTTAATGTAATTTGAAGGTCTAGTAAGAGAATCTCTTACCTAGAGATTAGTTCAGTCAAAACTATAGCAAAACCATGCTTCCCAAGTGACAAGTTCCTAATAATTAGAAAGACAAAAATTTGAATAAACCAACAAACGACTAGGAACCCAAGAATTCAGTCGAAACCACTTACCCAAGTTCGAGATTGCAGCAAGTTAGCCCTTAACTGAAGAAATCCCACACTCCAACTTCAGCTGGTTCAAATGGTCCTTTAGGAGAAACAATTTAATTTAACCTAAAGTTAAATTATTTAAGATCAGAAAAATTTAACCTTAATTGGGTATTCCAAAACCCAATCAACTTACCAAACAGGTGAAAAATATCCAAATAGTCTTGTGGCTCAAAGTAGCTTGACGGCTCGGCTGGATGGCGCCGCTTGTGACTGGTGGAAGACGCGACTCAACTGGATTTCGGCTCACAAAGAAAGGCACGGGCGCAGGTGCGGCTTGCGGTCTGGAGCGGGCGCACGCGGGCGTGGGTCGGGTGGCAACACGAAGCGGCTGGATGCGTTCGACTGGACAGCAACGCGGAGCGGCTGGGTGCGTTCGATCGGTGGAAGAGCTTGCTGGCAACGTCGAGCGACGACTGTGACAGCGAGGCAAAGACCGACGACTGGCGGTGAGGTACTGACGGAGACGCGGTAAGCGGCAGACGGTAGGTGCGACGGCTGCTTGTGAAGGGCTCGGGTTCCTTGGCGAGACAGCGGCGGCGGTCGACGACGCAGGGAAGAACGACGGCGGTCGGCGACGCGGGGAAGGACGACGGTGGTCGACGGTGGCGGCAATCTAGGGTTTCTAAAAGAGAGGATTTTAAGGTTTTTTTTCTTTGTGTACAGGTCCCAATGCTCATTTGTAAAAAATAAACCAAAATTAATTGCCCCTTTTCTTTTCCTTATTGGATTCCAAAAACTAACAAATCTTCTCTCTTCTCAATTAAATCCCACCAAATCTCCCTTTTATTTATTTATTTTTTCAAATAAAACCCAATTATCTTTTACCAAATAATAATTATATTTTCCATCATGTAATTATTATTTTAAATCTTCTTTCTCTCTCTCCAAAACTTCATCAACATAACTAAGCATCTTCCCATGGCACAACAATTGGATATTTTCCAATAAGATCCAATCAAAAGAAAATCAAAATTAAAACAACAAAGTAACACCCAAAATTACAACAGTTTAAACGTAAGATAATTAAAATAAATTACCTTAGATTTTGGGGCGTTACAATTTATATATATGGATTATAACCATTTTTCTCTATGATTAGTTGGAAGACTCGTGCGATGCATGAGACTTTAATTTTTTTAACACAAATTTATGTATTAAACTTTAAATGGTGATTTGCTCACTTTTTAACGTGAAAGTTTGATTCAATTTTCATTGCCCATCTAGATAGCTAGGTTTTCTTGATGGACAAGATCCATCAAAGGATGAATTTTCTTGATTTGCAATGGCCATCATCGAAAAAAAAATATATTTGTTTTGGATTTCTTCATGGGTTTAGAATTTTCTTGATGGGTCGGGTTTCTTGATGGACATAAAAGAAAACGATGGGCAAGACCCATCAAGAAAACGATAGCTTGATTAACAATGCCCATCAAGAAAAAATATTTCCCACTAACCACAAAATTCGGGCCCTCATTGACAGACTAAAACACGATATTCATCATTTTTATCTCATTCACTCTATTCCCAAATTAAATTAACACTACTATAATTTTATCATTTTTCTTATTAATTTCTATTTTTTTAAAGTAAAGTCAAATGGTTAGGTACATAACTTGAACAAATTTTTTTCTAATATTAAATTAATAAATCCATTTACATTTAAAATTTATTTTGAAAAACCCATTAAATACAAAAGACCAAATGATGTAGTCATTAATTAAATTTAAAATTATTTAATTTATTGTTATATCTATAAGTTATTTAATCAATTAAAATAAAAATAGAAAGTGAAGGCATTGGTAGTAATAATTAATTTATTAAAATTAATTTGTTAAAAATTATTTTAATAAATTGTTTATATATAAAATAATTAATATATAATAAAGCATTATATCTCATAGTTATTTAATCAATTAAAATAAAAATAAAAAGTGAAGGCATTGGTAGTAATAATTAATTTATTAATTTTTTTTTTAATAAATTGTTTATATATAAAACAATTAGTATATAATAAACCATTATATCTATGAGTTATTTAATCAATTAAAATAAAAATAAAAAGTGAAGGCATTAATAGTAACAATTAGTTTATTAAAATTAATTTGTTAAAAATTATTTTAATAAAATTATTTATTAAAATAAATTAATTTATAAAATTTCCCTCCTAACCCTAATTTTTATTTTCCCAATTCTCTTCCCCCTTTCTCTTCTAAATCCATCTTAAGCCTCTATCTCAATATCTCAAACCTCCATCTCAGTATCTCAAGCCTCCATCCAATCTTATCGCCGTCGCTGGACGCCGACCACCATAACCCACCGCCGCCGTTGAAGCCTTAGTAGCCCCACCGTTGATGCCGAACGCCGTCGCTGCCCACACGCCCTAAAACCGCAGTTCGCCCTCCACGCACTCTGTGCTCACGGAGTTCGCCGTCCACGCACTCTGCGCCCACGCACTCCGTCGCCCATGCTGTCCGCCGCCCACACGCTTAAAACCACCGCCGTCGTTGAAGCCGCAGTAGATCCGTCGTATCCAACCTAGAACGTGCCGCCGCCCACACGCCCAAAAGCCTCTGTCCATCGCCGCCCACACCCGCCGCCGCCTGCACCCGATCTGTTGTGACGCGTCGCCGCCTCACCCACTGTTACGCCGCCGTCGCTGCCACTATTCGTCGATAAGTCTCTTCACCCATGAACTTTAAGTTTGTTACATCAATTTAGTCTTTGTATTTAACTTTAATTTACTGTATGTTTAATACTTAATAATGGGTAGTTTAGTCTTTGTATTTAATTCAGAGATATTTAATTTACTGTTTGCGGTTTAGTCTTTGTATTTTGTTTCGTAATAATGGGTGGTTTAGTCTTTGTATTTAACTTCTTTGTTTAATGGGTGGTTTAGTCTTTGTATTTAACTTCTTTGTTTAATAGGTGGTTTAGTCTTTGTATTTAACTTCTTTGTTTAATGTGTGGTTTAGTCTTTGTATTTCACTTAGAGATGTTTAATTTACTGTTTGTTTAATACCTAATAATGGGTGGTTTAGTCTTTGTATTTAACTTAGAGATGTTTAATTTACTGTTTGTGGTTTAGTCTTTGTATTTTGTTTAATACCTAATAATGGGTGGTTAAGTCTTTGTATTTAACTTATAGAAGTTTAGTTTACTGTTTGTTTGATGGGTGGTTTAGTCTTTGTATTTAACTTAGAGATGTTTAATTTACTGTTTGTTTAATACCTCATAATGGGTGGTTTAGTCTTTGTATTTAACTTAGAGATGCTTAATTTACTGTTTGTATTTTGTTTTTTTTCTTTGGATATGGAGGGTGTGGTTTCTGTGTTTTTAAATGAAAAGAACAAACTTCATACGACAAGATCGTGGGATTTTCTGGGTTTTCTACAAACTGTTCCTCGTCTAAATCAAGTGGAAAGCAACATAGTTGTTGGAGTTTTCGACATCGGAATCAAGCCGGAGAATCCCAGTTTAGACGATGCAGAGTTCGGTCCTCAACCACGCAATTGAAAGGGGGCTTGCGAAACCTCCAACAACTTGTTGCAACAGGTACTTATCGTCCTTGATGTAGGATTATATGGTAGATTTAAAGGAAACTTACATAAATGTAACAAAACATCAAATTATTTACGGCCCGCATAACAGAGTCCATAAAGTTAATCATTTTTTAAATATTCCAGGTTTGCCCCCCTCTTCCTCGCGATTTCTCTGCGATTTCTTTCATCGTCCTTCTCTTCGATTTCTTTCATCGTCTTTCTTCTTTTCCTCTTCTTTTTTCAGCGATTTCTTTACCTCATCTTTCTTATTTTAAATTGTTTTTTTACGTCATTAAATCTTTCCATTGTATTTCTTCTTTTTTTTCTTCACTGCGATTTCTTTCCATCGTATTTCTTCTTTTCTGATTTTGTGATTTCTTTCAACCGTCTTTCTTCTTTTTTTATTCTTTTTTACATTATTTAATATTTACATCTTCTTCTTTTCTGATTCTTTTTTACGTTGTTTAATCTTTTCATCGTCTTTCTTCTTTTCTTTTATTTGGGTAAGCAAATCTAAACGACTGCATGTGTATGAGACAAGGAATCTTGAAAAAAAAATCATTTAGATTGGAGTAGCAAAATGTAAACGATGGTGTAAAAAAATAAAAGATTGTATATAAAGAATCTTGAAAAAAAATAATTTAGATTAGAGTAGCCAAATGTAAACGATCATTTGAAAAACTAAATGATCGTGTAAAAAAAAAATAAAAGATCGTGTATAAAAAATATTGAAAAAAATCATTTGGATTGGAGTAGCCAAATGTAAACGATCTGTAAAAAATGCAAACAATCGTATAAAGAAATTTAAACGATCGTGTAAAAAAAGTAAACGATCGTATAAAGAAATCTAAACGATCGTATAAAGAAATCTAAACGATCGTATACAAAAGAATTAAAAAAATCGTGTACCAAATTAAAAAAAATCATTTAGATTTGAATCCCCAAACCTAAACGATCATGTAACAAAATTGAACGATGGAATTAAAAAGATAAATTGTAGCCATATCCAAATGATCGGGTATAAATTATAACCATATCTAAACGATCGTCTTGTAGCCATATCTAATAACCATATCTAAACGATCGCCTTGTAGCCATATCTAAACGATCGCATATATATTGAACCATATCTAAACGATCGGGTATAAACTATAATCATATCTAAACGATCGCGTATAAATTACAGTCATATCTAAACGATGGTGTATAAATTGAACCATATATAAACGATCGCAAATATATTACGCGCGGGTGCTTGACGGCGTGGTTGACAGAACATTTTCAGTATTTTACACGGTGGGCCTCTGGGCTTTTTCCGTTGTTGGAATTGTTCTATACATTGTAAATATTTGCCGCTTTTTTATATTTTTGAAAAGACCCATAGATTTAATTTAAATTTAATATTATCATTAAGAAGGAGTATAAGAAAACAAAAAAGATGTTTTATAATTCGATGACTTAATGTCATACGATATACAAAATTTGCTCCATTTTTTCTTTTTGTTTCCTCCAATACCACCAATTACTAATTAACGATGAAAACTATTGGTGGTTGTTAGAAAAATTATTGAAGCTTGGGTTGTTCCATTCCTTTTGGTGACTTGAATAGTCCAAGAGACATAAATGGACACTGGATGCACATTGTGTTTACAGCGGCTTGTGGTCTAGTTAGCCAGGCAAATATGTATGATCTCGAGCTCGGGACGACAAGAGGAGGTGTTCCCTTAGTGCACATCGCTGTTTACAAGTCATGTTGGAATGAATATTGCTCTGATGCAGACATTCTTGCAACATTCGACGATGCCATTGTGGAAGGAGTTGATATTATATCCGTTTCAATGGGTGGAAATAGCCCACAACATTATTTCCGTGATCCCATTGCCATCGGAGCTTTCCACGCAATAGAGAGAGGAATAACAACATCTAATTCTGCTGGGAATGGAGGCCCTAATTTCTTTACCACCACAAACTTGTCTCCATGGCTTCTGTCTATTGAGCTTGGACAGAAAGTTTGTCACACAAGTACAGATTGGTAACAGACAAAGCTTTCAGGTGATATTATTAATTTTCTTTTCTTTCTTACTTTTTCATATTGCATGTGCAAGCTTAGTGGACTCAAAACTATAAAGACCCAACTCCTTAAACTAAGCTGAGATCATTACTAATTAAAAGATAAATAAAACCTCTAATTCTCGTTAACATCATAAACAAATGTACGTAAAGAAAAATTTAAATGAAATCCTAACAAAGGCCCTATCTAGTTTTAAAAAACAATGAATAAGATAAAATAAAATAAAATAAAAGTGCATCTAGTCAATGACATGAAGTGGAAGCAAAAGTGATCTCTATGGCTCGCCACAGTCACTTTTTGTTAGTCGCAGCTTCCCTTTGCTCTTACCTCTACCTCTGCCTGTAAAATTAAACAAGAAAGAGTGAGTATAAAAATATACTCAGTAAGGGACCCACTACTAGTCCCACTAGGTGCCTGTTAACTTCTTATTAGAGTCCTGTAAGGTGGTACCCCTGAACTGACACGTTCAAAAACACGTGAAAACTGTGATCCCGTAGGAACATATTTGGTCTTTAGTGAACCCAAAGGAACACTTAGGACAACTGGTCTTTAGTATATCCGAAGGAAACACTAAGACAATCGGGCTGTGAATGATCCCGTCGAATCACTCATAATCATGTCTATGTCAATGTAAATGTCATACTAGACTGGTGATCCGTCAGACTACACAATCCTAAAAGGTGGTGATCCCGAGGGATATCCATGTGGGTACGACTCTAATAGATGAAGCTGACAGTACACCCTATCCATAGCATGTAACGTGTTATAACATTATCATAAACATGGCATAACATAACATTCTAGCATAGTTAACCAAATATCGTAATCATATTCATAACGCAGTCGTCTTCATCAACATACTACCAGTCATAACATGACGCTAGTCATCAACATCAATCATCAATACAATGTCAGTCATAATAAATAACATCAAGTTATGCAAATAAGCTATCGTCCATGCATAACCATATACACATGCGATCTCTTAATTTTAGTCGAAAGTCTAGTAGTAGAATCTTTTACCTGGAGATTAGTTAAATTGAGATTTTCCTAATAGTCGTGGTCAAGCTGCTCAAAGGAAAAATCCTAACCAACAAGGGTAAGTAACTAAGTTTAAAATACTTTAATTCGCAGTTGATTAAGGATCCAAAAAATCCAGTTGATTTAACTTACCCAAAAATCGAGGCCAAAATTGATTTAGACCTTTTTAGACAATTTCCAAGCTCGGTTTCCAGTTAAATCTAGCCAATTTAATCCAACATTCAGAATTTCACTAATTCGAGTCCAAAAATCAATGTTTGTTAAGCACTAACCAAAATCCAACTCTAACTTACCAAAAAAATGGGTAAAGAGCCAAAAATAAGCTTAGTTGCTAAATATGGCTTGGCTAGGGAAAAAACTGGCTAGGTGGCTCAGCTGAAGGAAAACAGGTGCCTCGACTCAGCAGGGAAATAGCTCGGCTAAAGGACACGTGTGTGGCTTGCGGATGGGTACGGCTCGCGCAGGTAGGGCTTGCTCACTCGTGGCTCCGCGGCCCGACCGAGGAAGCGGCTCGTGAGGTGTGGACGAAGGGCTGACGCTACGGGCTTCAAAGGATGGCTTGGCTCCGATGTGCGTAGAAGTGCCTCGGGTAGGCTAGCAGACGACTGACGAAGCTCGACGAAAGGTGAACGACTGATGAGACGGGGATGATCGGCTCGATCACCGACGGACGATCTTAAGGCTGGGCTTCGATCGACGATGCACGGACGGTGCAATAAGGCCCGTCGATAGCTACTGGAAGAAGGCGGTGCGACACAGCGATTGGCTACAAAAGAAGATCAGCTTGGTGAAAAGATGTGGTTGTGGAACGGAGGCAGAGGATGTGCACGACAGAGGTAAGCAGTGGCTAGGGTTCGGAGGTTAACGAGTTAGGGTTTTTTTTTTTTTTTTTAAGATGAATAGTGTTGACCCAATTTAATGAAATAAGAATAATAAATTATTATTATTTCCTTTTCTTTTTTCAAAAACTTACACACTCTCTCTTCATTTAAAACCCATTAAATCCCCCTTTAAACTCATATTTCCCTCTCTCTCCAAACTAATCATTTTTATTTTTCAAAAATAAATACCTCTACTTAATTATATTATCCACATAATATAATTATCTTACCTTCAAAATTCAATTATTATACAATCAACCATATAATTAATCAAATTTTCTCAAATACAACAAATTAATTCATAAACTCCAAACACTAAAACAATTAGATATTTAACTAATATCTCATAAAATTCAATCTTCATAAATCAAATAATCAACCAAATAACACCCCAAATTACCAAATTTAAACTTAAGATAATTAAAAATAAATTTACCTTAAATTTGGGGCGTTACAAAAACACACTCCTTACATCTAAGCCCTGACCCAACATTCAACAGAACTCAAATAAACCAAAATATTTACAAATTATAGTCGAACTTTAGATTCTCAATGATAGAAATTAATAAACTTTTATAATTGTCTATCAATGTCACTAATAAAAATATATCAGTCTCTATCGATATATATTATTGATAGAATATGAAATTTTGTTATATTTTATAAATATTTGGTCAAATTTACCATTTTTTACAATTCTCCTGTATTTATTAACTAAAAACTATGATGTCAAAATTAATTGATAAAAATGTTTATGAAAAAAATCTAATAGATACACACACATAACTTTTTAGGTCTAAACGAGCACCATCCAAAAGAGTAAGTCATATTCAATCTAACAAATGAATGAGTTGGGGATTGGGTAGGGTCGACCAAATTTTGGTTTTGAGATGACTTTGAATCAGGCAAGAGTTGAGCTTCGATAATAGACCTTTGGGCTACGAGTTTCAATGATTTATGGGGGCTAGCTGATTATCATCAATGCAACATTTTAGAGTTCTAAATCCAAACTCGTCTGTAATTATTATTAATATTTTAAGAGACCCATACTTTTGTAATTATGATACTTATCTGAGTCTTATAATATATTCTCTCCCTTGTATATTTCTCAATGACGTGCAGTTCCGAAAAATGAGATATGGTTATAATATATTTGTGTGTTGGAAACATTTGATGAACACCCCAAATAAATAATCACCAAATAGAATATTTGATAGAAAACAAAAACCTTTTTGGAAGACTTGTTGTGTGTATTCAACTCACACTTGGATAATTTAGATTACAACATTTCAATCCTATCTATAGGATTGTCATAAGAATAACTCATATCACAGTTAAATACAACAAATTAAATCCTACATTTAACTAAGGTGAAACTCTTACTAAATTAACTCTAACATTTTAAACTCACATCCTTCTCTAACTTACATAAATTAACTGACATATAACTTATTTATTTAAAACATGTTTAATTTTCAACATCCTCCCTTAAACATGTTTTTTTTTTTGAAAAAACTCCAAGAAAAGTTCTTAAGTTGTTAAACACAGTAACTTTGAGTGACTTCGTAAAAATATCTGCAATTTGATCTTCAGTCTTCACATATTCAACTTGAAGCTCCTTCCTTGAAATGCAATCTCTGATGAAGTGAAATCTTGTATCAATGTGTTTGCTATGATCATGGAACATAGGATTCTTTGCTAAAGCAATTGTTGACTAATTGTCTACACAAATCACAGTTGGATCATCTTGCAAAATTCCAACTGTCTTTAACAAATTTCTTAACCAAACTGCATGACAAACACATGAAGCTGTAACAACGTATTATGCCTCACAAGTGGATAATGTCACAATAGGTTGCTTCTTAGAACTCCATGTAAATGCAGTATTCCCAACGAAGAAAACATATTGACTAGTGCTCTTTCGATCATCAGTATCTCCAGCCCAGTCACTATCACAATAGCCTTCAAGCTTGAATTCTTTAGATGAAGAATAAAACAACCCATAGTCAAGCGTACCTCTAAGGTAACGAAGAATTCTCTTTGCCACTTTCCAATGAGTAGTTGTAGGAGATTCCATAAATAGACTCACCAATCCAACTCTGAAAAGAATATCTGGTTGTGTGCAAGTCAAATATCTCAAACTCCTAACCAAACTTTTGAAATATGAAAGTTCAACATCATCTCCTTCTTCATGTTTGGACAGTTTGGTCCCAGTTTCAATCGGAGTTGCGACAGACTTAGAATTCATCATATTAAACTTCTCTAGAATTTCTCTAGTATATCGTTCTTGAGAGATGAAAATTCCTTCCTCTGACTGCTTCACTTCAATGCTAAGATAATATGACATTAGCCCTATATCTGTCATTTCGAATTCTTGGGTCATCGTGTTCTTGAGATCTTTAAACATACTTGTACAATTTCCTGTAAAAATTAAGTCATCCACGTACAAACAAACTACCAAAATATCTCCATGACCATTAACCTTAATATAAAGAGAATGTTCATAAGGGCACCTCAAATACCCATTATCAAGGAAATATTTGTTGATTATGTTATTCCACATTCTTGGTGCTTGTTTCAATCCTTATAATGCCTTCTTCAATTTTAGAACTTTATCCTCTTGGCCTTTCACAGAATAATTAGGAGGTTGTTCTAAGTAGACTTCTTCTTCTAGATATCCATTCAAAAATGCCGATTTGACATCCATCTGAAAGATTTTCCAATTATTTTGTGCAGCAAGAGCAATTAACAACCTTATAGTTTCCAAACGAGCAACGGGAGCAAATACTTCATCATAATCAATGCCTTTACTTTGAGAATATTCTTTTGCAACTAATCTTGCTTTGTATCTCTCCACTTCTCCCTTTTCATTTCTTTTTATCTTGAAAACTCATTTGACACCTATTGCTTTCTTTCCATTTGGAAGAGTAGAAAGTTCCCACGTATCATTCTTTTTTATGACTTTTATCTCTTCATCCATAACTATCTTCCATTTGTCATTTTGTGAAGCTTCTTCAAAATTTAAAGGTTCATTGTCACCAAATAGACAAAAAAGAGTAAGGTTATTAAAACTTTGACTTAACTCTTCAGTTTCATCATATATGTCTCGTAAGCTTCTCATGCCACAAGGCCCTTCACTTGAACTTGCAGATGATGAAGATGTGCTTTGTTGTGGAGTGATTGGCGATGTTGGTGGAGAAGCAATATCACTAGGCTCATCACGATCTTCAGGAAAAAACAAAATTTTATAATCTTCTAGTTTGTCATTCCAATTCCATGATGCTTCTTCATCAAACACAACATCTTTGCTTACGATCGTCTTCTTTGTAACAGGATTATAAAACTTGTAGACTTTTGAGCTTGCATCATAGCCAACAAAAACATATTTCTCACTTTTATCATCAAGCTTACTACGCTTTTGATCAGGTATATACGCATAAGCCATGCATCCGAATACTCTCATATAACCAATGGATGGTTTTCTTCCTATCCATGCTTCTTCAGGAGTTTTGTTCCATAAGCTTCTAGTAGGGCAACGATTTGACAAGTACACTGCACACTCAACAGCTTGTGCCCAAAATTCTTTTGGCATCTTCTTGCACTTCAACATGCTTCAAGCCATGTTAAGTATTGTTCGGTTCTTCCTTTCAACAACACCATTTTGTTGAGGAGTAAATGCAATTGTCATAGGTCGACGGATTCCATTTTCTGCGCAAAAAGTTTTGAATTCATTTGAAGTGAATTCATCTCCCCTGTCTAATCTCAAAGCTTTAATGCAATAACCACTTTCTTTTTCAACAAGAGCTTTAAATCTCTTGAACATGCCAAATACTTCTGATTTTTCCTTGACAATGTAAACCCAAGTTTTTCGGCTGAAATCATGAATAAATAATAAGAAATAATTATTCTTACCAAAAGAACTTGGTTTGATCGGTCCACAAAGATCCGTGTGAACTAACTCCAGTGGTCTCCTTACTCTCGAAGATGATTCTTGTGGAAAACTCTTCCTTGATTGTTTGACATGAAGACAACCTTCACAAAGTTGATCTGGATGTTTTACATATGGCAACCCTTTCACCATGTTCTTCCTGGCTAATATTCTTAAGCCATCAAAGTTCAAATGCCCAAATCTCAAGTGCCAAATCCATTTGGGATCTTTCAAACATGACTTTAAACATTTAGCAACATCAGTTTGAATGTTTAATAAAAACATTCTATTTTCGCCATTTGCACTTTAGCAATAATTTTGTCATGATTATCTCTTATCAAAAGGCTATAATCCTTCATCAAAATATTATAGCCTTTCTCTAAGAGTTACCTCAAACTCAAAATGTTGTTCTTCATACTAGGCACATAATAAATGTTAGAGATAAACTCATGCTTCCCATTCTTCAAATTGATCAAAATTTTACTTTTTCCTTTAATTGGAATTTTTGTGGCATCACCAAATACGATATTGCCACCAACAGATTCATCAAGTTCCACGAACATTTATTTAGTTCCACACATGTGATTGCTTGCACCGCTATCGAGATACCATGCACTGTTTTCACATGTTTCTGCACCTTTGCATGCTAGAAACAATGAGGAATCACCGCTTTCTTCATCTTTCTCAGCATAATTTGCATTTTCTTCAACTCTATTTCTGCATTCCCAAGAATAATGGCCGAATTTATGACAATTATAACATTCAACCTGTCTTTTGTCATACCTCCTGTCATTATTTGATCTTTCCCCAATTGACCTCGAATAATGTTGTCTTCCTCTACCTCTTGATGAATTTGAGTTTGAATTACTCTTATCAAATTTTCTTTGACCGTAGCTTCCTCAACCTCGACTTTGAAATCACCACGTCCTCGACCTCGATTTCCTTTTTCTAGGTTGTCTTCCTTGTCTTTTAATTTCAACTTTGATTGAAAAAGTTGCTCAATCATCTGCTTGTTCTTCTTAAGAAGCTTCTCTTCATGGGCTTGTAAAGAACCCATAAGTTGATTAATGGACATTTTACTCAAATCCTTTGATTCTTCAATAGCTACAATGATGAAATTAAATTTTTTATCCAATGAGCGAAGTATCTTTTCTACTACTTGCTCATCGCTTATTGTCTCACCAAATCTTTTCATTTCATTTACTACTACTAGCAATTTTGAAGTATAATCTGAAACTGATCCAGACTCCTTCATATGTAGTGATTCGTAATCATCTCTCAATTTTTGAAGGCGAACCTTCTTGACTCGATCTACTCCTTTATACGTATTCTCCAAAATTTGCCATGCTTGATATGCAGTAGTTGCTCCAGAAATTTTCTCAAAATTGTTATCATTAATGGCTTGATGAATGATGGTGAGAGCCTTTTGATCTTTTTTTCTTGTATTTTGAAAAACTTCTCGTTCAACTTAATTCAAAGCTGCATCACTTTCTGGTTCTTCATAACCATTACTAACAATGTCCCACACATCTTGTGAACCAAGTAGAGCTTTCATTTGAATACACCAACTACTATAATTTTTTTCATAAGTCGAGGTACTTGGAAGGGAACTAAATTGTTGTTTGCCATTTGCAAAACCAATTTTTTTGACTCCAAACTCAAGCTCTAATACCACTTTGTTGGAAGCGTTTGATGAACGCCCCAAATAAATAATCACCAAATAGAATATTTGATAGAAAACAAAAACCTTTTTGGAAGACTTGTTGTGTGTATTCAACTCACACTTGGATAATTTAGATTACAACATTTCAATCCTATTTATAGGATTGTCATAAGAATAACTCATATCATAATTAAATACAACATATTAAATCCTACATTTAACTAAGGTGAAACTCTTACTGAATTAACTCTAACATTTTAAACTCACATCCTTCTCTAACTTACATAAATTAACTCACATATAACTTATTTATTTAAAACATGTTTACTTTTCAACATTATTAATGTTTGTAAGGAATTTCAATTAACACATTTGATATGAATCAATATTATCCCCTCGTTAGTGGCCGTGATATACCCAATACTGGTTTCGATAGCTCCACCTCAAGGTTATGCACGAACAAGTCATTGAATCCCAGATTGTTAAAGGGAAAAATTGTTGTCTGTGAAACGAGTTTCGGTCCTATGGTATTCTTTAAGTCCTTGGATGGTGCAGCGGGTGTCCTCATGACATCAAATACGAGGGATTATGCACACTCCTATCCCTTGCCTTCTTCCATTCTCGACCCAAATGATCTCCTTGCCACTTTGCATTATATTTATTCAATTCGGTATGATATATACACATGTTACTGCTCTCATAATTAATTGGTTTTTGTTAGATAACATGCGTTTCCATTTTAAAACCAATTGAAAAGAAGACGAGTAGCTCATGTTGACAAATAAACGGTTCTTAGATAAGTATAACAGTTGTAACGACAGTTGTGCACAAACAATGAACCTAGAGTAACATGAAAGGAAACAAACAACACATTAACATTTGTTAACCTAGTTCGATGAATACACATCTATATCTAGGGATTTTATATATTGTGCATCTAATAATTGTTGAATACATAGTTATGACTGAAGGTATAACACTCTACACATTATTTATCATCGTGCTATTCTAAAACTGATTCATCCGAACTAAATATGTGAGAACATAATAGTTTTAACTCATAAGAAAGACATAATATCTCCCCCTTAATCTCAGATCGATGGATGATGTATTCAACTCAAGCCCTGAATGACTTGATGATTCTTCTATCGGTTTTTCGTATTATTTTCCATGAAGAACTACTACGAAAAACTCCTCGTCAAAAGCTTTTATACTTTTCACTTCTCATACAAGATTTTACCAATATCCTAAACACCTATGAGACCATCCTTGAAAAGAAAATTTTACCAATATATAAGGAATAAATCCTAACTACCTGTGGGACCATCTTGAAAAGAAAATGTTAACAGATTCTTTACAACTCCATAACCAATTAATTAATTAATTTACTCGTGATAAAATAAAGTAGGTGGGACCATTAACTAATACATGTATTTTATAAAGATTTTAAGTTTCCTTAATTGTTTCAACGTGGAATCACTCAACATGAAACTTCATGATGATGTCTTTTTTGGTTAACTATTTTTTAATTGACATCTACTAGTTTGTAGGCAAATGTATAGAAAAATTAAGGAACCTCACGATGTTATGTTACAAAATGATCGACAAGGAGTACAAAGAAACATAAAGACACATCGACAAACAAATATATGTGGTTTCATAATGGTGCATTAGCTATGTCCACGAACTATAGGGACAACAAATGAAGAACATAGGGTCATAATCATAAATAACCATTATAAATATTTACAAGCTAGACGTTATGCTTGGTTGTTTGTAGGCGTTAGATAACAAACTCAAAGCATTCCAAACATATTATAAAATAGATGTGAGGTGTTCTTCTCATTACCAATTCGTTATGAGATGGATAGACATTCTATCTGTACAACGGTGAACCCAACGAAAATACCATGCTGAGTATCCCACACATTGTAAAGGCAGCAAGACTTCACCATTATTGATTTTAACTTAATGTAGTAGCATATATGTTGAATTATTTATCAATATCGACATTGTTTAAACCTTTTTTTCTTATTAACTTCTGATGATTAACAGCTCTCCTGGTGCAACCATTTTCAAGAGTACCACAATCCTCAATGCATCTGCTCCTGTTGTTGTTTCCTTCTCATCTAGGGCACCTAATCGTGCAACTAAAGAAGTTATTAAGGTTAATTTTATTGAATTGAACTTTATGGTTACTATATTCTTAGTGTGGGTAAGATGGTGAATTAATTAGTTTAATTTCATGAACTTGAACTAATATTGCAGCGAAACATAAGTGGTCCAGGAGTTGAAATTCTAGCAGCATGGCCTCTTGTTGCCCCAGTTGGTGGAATTCGTAGAAGTACATTTTTTAATATAATCTCAGGAACCTCAATGTCTTGTCCACATATTACTTTTCTTCCATTAATCTTTCATTTTTGTTTGTCCGTTATCTTCTAGGTAAGGTCGTGGTGGTTTTTGAAACAAGTGTGTGTCTATACTATCACTATTATTAATAAAAAAAAATGTTATCTTTGCTCACGACCATTGATTATATTAGTTGTTTACGATTGTTAATGGTTATTCTTAGTAAAGAGGATTTCAAAAGTTTGTTTGAATGAATTTGTAAATTTACATCTTTAAAAGATTAGGATTATATGCCTTCTAATCCCAAAATGCACCCTTTTATGTATGAACTGGATCTAGAGGTGTAGGAGTGAAATGATCATACCATGCATGAGAAATGACTACTAAATAATTTAAAAGATGCATACTAAATAATTTAAAAGATGCACATTGTGAGTAATCTCCACAAATAAGAGAATGTCTTGCCAACTATCTTCTTGAAGAAAATGTACTTGGAGATATTTCTTTGAGTATGTGGGTATGCCTAAAAGCATTGTATGCGTATATACATACATACATACATACATACATACATACATATATATGTATGTATGTATATATAGGTATGTATGTATATGTATATGTATATGTATATTTATATATAAGTATACATATATTCTAGGATTGATTTTATTGTTGCTTGAATGGGAAAATGATTGAGTCCTAAGGAATACATGGAACTTAGTAAAACCAAAATAGAATCACTTTGTATTCTACATGTTATGATTCTTCATTCTTCGTTGTGTGATCTAGAATGTAATGTCCTATCCATGTCAATCTTGGATGAGGATGCCTCATAGTTACTGTGTGAACAGGTATGAGATGCCCTTTGCTTGCTATGTGATCTGGCAATGGAAGACCCTTAATGGGTAGTGAAATTAACAAAGCTTGCTAAAAGTGTTGAGTTTACTCCGCATAGCTATAACTTGGGAAAAGAGTTTGATAAATGTTTGATCCAAGGAAAGGGTACAAAGACTTAATTTGACTTACGGAAGGATTCTGCGGGTAGACTATGTTGTAAATTGCATGTTATAATGCTGCCTAGCTCCCCTTGAATAATCCCCTATTCTAAATTATTTGAATTCATTAGATAAAAGATCCCAGTCGTTAGACAATTTTTCCTAACCTTTTAAATGTTTGTCTTATTTCCCTCCAAGTAGTAAACGACATTCGATGTGGAACTTGCTATCTTGATCACCTATCGTTCCTCCTTAATCACATCATTTTGGTAATGGCCACTATTATCTCGCGTTTAGTATAGAAGCTAGGCGAGAAGAGTTAAGTGTTGTTAAGTTGCATTATGTTCTCTAAAGAGAAACTTCGTATTAAACATCAAATGTATTCACGTATTTTGAAAATTAATATATGAAGTTGCCTCCTTTTGCACCTGCTCGTGTCCCATGTCTAAATTTTATTGGTTGTACTTATTTTCGCTTACTAGAAGTTCAACGTTTACCTCATGGGAGTTACGCGTTAAGGGTCTAGGTGACACACCTCTCCTTAGTCACAAAAAGTGACTTAGGACGGGGCATGACACATTATGACATGCATAGGCATAATGTACAAATTATAACATGATATAGGTAGTGAACTTGAACAAATACAAAACATAGTATAAGTAGTGATCCTGAAAGAACAGACTGATACTAAGTTAGATTAGTCATTCCTTAAATTCTTATAATCTTGCCAACTCCTACTTAACTAAATTCTAAGTCTTCACATGTTACAACACCCAAAATCCACTCCACTAATCTAATAGTTATAACCTCGAGAACCTCTTTAAACATCCTACACGATCGCTGACCCTTCTAAATGATCGTTTAATCACATACACGATCATTTAGCCTTTTTATATGATCGTTTAACTTTTCAAATGATCATTTACTTCTTATATTGTTGTCTAACATTCTTACATGATTGTTTATCTAGCATTCTTACACGATCGTTTGCTTTCTTATACGATCATTTAGCAAAACACTTGTCAAAATCTACTATTCAAGCAAGGAACTTACAACTCTCTCCACCTTTATAAATTTTGTCCTCGAAATTTAAATAATAGTTCTTAACTTCAAACTTTTTATAAACAACTTTATTGCATAAAATTTATTCATTACGTGGTATTTACCTGATGAAACAAAAGTAAATTCAACAGACAATACAACTTTGCTATTCCAAAATTCTCTTTTCCTCACTGTCTTATAAATTCTATATTTACAACCCTTTTTTTCCTTTTTCCTTTATGTAAGGCAAAACCTCCCCTTGATGGTTGCTGAATTGTATGAGATGCAACTCTTGTTTGAGTTGGTCATTCTTTGCCTTCTTTAATTTTACTTGGCATTCATTCTTGTAGTGCCCTTTCTTGCCACACTCAAAACAAGTAATCGTTATTCGCTCGCAAACTCCCAAATTTCTTTTCACTAAAACAAATCGAAGGTCTACCGATGCCGAAAAATGAGTCTGGAAAAGTGACATTGTAAGAAGAAACTTTTTGTGATGCTGTTAAGGAAGCGTTGGCAGTATGAATCTCTAACAACATGGCACAAATAATGTCGAAAGAGGGTGACGCTTCCACGATTCCGAGCAAGGTGATGTCGCAAAAAAGTTTAATTTAAATAATAATATAGACTTTCACGATGCCATGCATGTATGCATCGCCATTGCCCCAATTACTGCCGACGTTGCATGCAAGGGGTCATGAAAGGTTGAACAGTTAGAAAATTTTGACAACCATATCACGACTTCAGATTACATGGCGTTATGAGAGGTTGAACCTCTGCTGATGTGGGGTAGGTAATGTCACGAGATGTGTGACGTTTTGACTAATTTTGACAAGCTTCTCACAATGCCATAAGTAACTGCGTCACAAGATATGGATCTTATGCTAACATGGGATAGGTAATGTCGCGAGATGTGTGACATTTTGACTACTTTTGACAGGGTTCTCACGATGCCATAAGTGACTGTGTCGTGAGTTAGGGATCCTATGCCGACGTCATAAGTGAAACGTCGAGAGTTCCTCTTTAAAAAACCAACTTTACTTTCTGTAATTTACAAAACTGAGAAGGGAAGGTCGAGAGAGATCAGTTGTGCCAAGAGAGAGTTGAGAAAGGCCGAGAAGGAGAACAATCGTCGCCGCCAACTTCATTTTGTTTGTCGTCATCTACTATCGTTACTTTTCATTCCTATAAGTGGCTTGCTTTTTTTACTTTTTTTTAGATAATTAGTTTTCGTATTTAGATTTCAAATTTGTTTTAGGTTTTAGATTTTAAATTAGTTTTAGGTTTTAGATTTTGATTTAGTTGTAGGTTTTAGTATTGCATTCGAATTTAGTATTGTTAGGATGTAAGATCGAAGTTGGCAATACCACTTCTTCCAGCCATGTATTTGGATTTTGATTAAAGTGATAGCCACATACATAATACTAATATGATTGCATGCTTATGTGAATAATGGTAAAGTTACTAATTGTAAAGAACAAAAAATTACCTTTGCAATGGAATCTACTTTTGCTGATGGATGGATGAATGTCTATTGTATGTATTTTGATATCAAACTTATTGTGTATTTCAGAATTACAATATTCTATATTTAAGGAGCAAAGAAAGAAAACGAATAGTATAAGAAGTCGATAGATAAGCTTATGTGCAATGGAAAGCTCAAAGAAAGTCAAATAGTAGCAGTCAAGAGTTCAACATGAACTGTAGTTAGTATGATCATAGAGACATAGGCAAAATGTGTAAAGAGGAAGGTTGAACATTATTACGAGTCATGATACAAGAATTACAAGCTTACTTCAAACAAAAAGAACCCTTACTCTAGTGGTTCAGAAAAATTGATTCAGAAGAAAGGAGTAAAAAATGACAAGATCGCAAACCGAACAAGTAAGTTATAGAAAGTTCCTCACTTGCATATTATCTAAACAGGATTGATTCTTAAAAACACTATTAATCACATTTACTTAATATGTAAGTGGAAAACTTTCTATGGTTTACAGTTATGTTATCGATCTTGTCATTTATTGCTCCTCTCTTCTTAATCAATTTTCTGGAACAACCAGAGTAAGGGTTGTTTCTGCTTGGATGATAGCTAATTTTTATAACTCTGTGCTATTGATGATGACTGACATTGTATTGATGATTGATGTTGTTTAAGTATGCTATGATTGTTATGATATGCCATGTTTATAAAAAAAGGTTATGACATGTTACATGCTACGAATAGGGTGAGCTGTTAGCTTTTCTATTAGAGTCATACCCACATGGGTGTCCCTCGAGATCACCACCTTTTTATGACTTTATAGCCCGACGGGGTCACCAGTCCAGTATGACATTGACAAAGACATGATTACGAGCAACTCAACGGGGTCACTCACAGTCCGATTGTCTTGGTGTTTCCTTCGGGTACACTAAAGACCAGTTTGTCCTAGGTGTTCCTTTGGGTTCACCGAAGACCAGATATGTTCCTACGGGATCACAGAGGTACCACTTTACAGGACTCTAATAGGAAGTTAACAGGTACCTAGTGGGACTAGTAGTGGGTCCCTTACTGAGTATATTTTTATGCTCACTTTTTCTTGTTCAAATTTTTTAGGCAGAGGTAGAGATAAAAGCAAAGGCAAGCTGACGACTGAAAAAAAGTGATCGTGGCAAGCCATAAGGATCATTTTGCTTTCGCTTTATGTCATTGTTCGGATTTCAGTAGTTGCATTTTTATTTTATTATTTTATTTTTATGTTATTTCTTTAAAACTAGATAGGGCGCGAATTAGGATTTTATTTTTAGACTTATTTCCTTATACCTTTTTGTATGCTTTTAATGAGAAATTCGAGGTTTTTTTTTTATTTTTCTATTTTAAATTTATAAATTTTATTTATCTTTTAAATTAGTAATGACTTCGACTTAGTATAAAGAGTTAGGTCATTATAGCCAGCTTCCTTCTGCCCTTACCTCTACCTCTGCCTGAAAAATTAAACAAGAAAGAAAGTGAGTATAAAAATATACTGAATAAGGGACCCACTACTAGTCCCGCTAAGTGCCTGTCAACTTCATATTAGAGTCTTGTAAAGTGGTTAGGTGGCTCGACTTGGCTCAGACTAAGGCTAGAAGCGGCTCAGACGGCTCGCATGCGGCTGAAGGGAAAGGGAGACTCAAGCGACTGGGAGACGCAACAAGCATACATGCTCGCATAGCTCAGGCGGCTGGGGGACACGGCTAGCTGTTGGGTCGACTCGGATTTTTAGCTGGTAATGGTTCGTTGGCGAAGAAGATGAAACGAAGAAGACGGCGACGAACGGATGGGGAAGGCCGACGACAGACAGACGCAACAGCTTGCGTGGTTTGTCTATGTTCAACGATCTATGGACAGACTGAACGACAGTGACGATGCTTTACGAATGGTGGAGGTAGAGACAAATGGAGACGAAGATGGAGGAGGTCAAAAACAGCTCGGGTGAGGGTCGGTGATGAACAAATAGAGGATCTTGCGTACGGGTTCGGGTAGGGGCAGCGATTGAGGGAGCGATTGACGAACGGAAAAGTGGCGGAGGACGGCTTAACTACTTCAGATGATGACTCGACTTGCGACGGAAACCACGGGAGTCGACGATCATCGGAGAATGTGGCGACGACGACAGTAGCTAGGGTTTTAAAAGGTTAGGGCTTTCCTTTTCTTTTCTTAATGAAAGATATGACATAACTCCCTATGCCAAATTTAAACCAATTATTATTATTATTATTATTATTATTATTATTATTATTATTATTATTATTATTATTATTTTTTAACTATTCTATTTCTTTTCCTTCTTTCCCTAGATAACCAACCAAATCTTCTCTCACTTCCTTTAAAACTCATCAAAACTCCCTTTTAAATCAAATATTTTCCCTCTCTCCAATCAATTTACTTTTATCTTTCCTAAAAAAAATAAATATTTCTCCTTGCAAAAAATATATCATCATTCCAACTTCAAAATCGATTAATTATACAATCATTTATATAATTAACCAAATTTCTTCCAAACACCAAATTACTTAACACAACCAATTCAATCATAATTTCTAAACATTAAAACAAATAGATATTTTCCAATTATCTAATAAGTTTCAATTTTCATAAATCAAATAATTCAACCAATGAACGAAATAACACCCAAAAGTCAGAATTTAACTTAAGATAATTACAACTAAATTACCTTAAATTTTGGGCGTTACAATCTTCCTTCCTTTGAGAAACTTTCGTCCTCGAAAGTTTTAATCCACGAACAGCATAGGGTATTAGGCTCTCATATCATCCTCCCTCTCTCATATGGCCTCTTCAGCTCCGTGGTTTCGCTAAAGAACTTTCACCAGTGCAATCCCTCTATTACGGAGCATCTTGACCTCTCTTGCTAAAATCTCAATAGGTTGCTCCTCATAGCTCATGTTCTCATTAATGTGCAACGGCTCAAAGTCAACTACATGTGTCGGGTCTGCGACATACTTTCTTAGCATAGAGACATGGAATACGTCATGTACTACAGAAAATGCTGGAGGCAACGCCAAACGATAAGCTATGGGACCAATCCACTCAAGTATCCCTAATGGCCCTAAAAAATGAGGATTACGTACCTTGAAGATGTAAAACTCTCTGTCAACCACATAAAACTCACATACAAAACTCACATACAACTTCTCTTTCCGTAGGCATTTTTATTAAGCCTCTCTCCTAATTCAAGAACATCCACATTCAGTAAGACGTACATATTAGACATTCCAATTTAATAGTGGATTACGTACATTGAAGACGTCAAACTCTGGTTCATTGTTCTGCAACACCTCCTTCCCTTTCTTTTCATTCTCTTTTGGTTTGTCCATCGATTCCACTTCCACTCTCTTACTCTTCTCTTCAATCCCCTCTAATATTATTGGCCTTGAACAACTCCTGTGCGCAGACAATGGTGTAGACAAGTTTGAGTGAATTTGTGCCTCTAATTCACTAACTTGCCTTCGGAGTTCTTCATTTTCAAGTAGAATGTTGGTCTCTTCTTTTGATGTTTTCTTAACTGAATGAAAGTACGTTATCGGAGTAAAATATCCACCAACCCCACACACACGACCATTGTGCTCTTTTGTACCCAATGCTTGGGTTAACACATCATTTGAATAGTGTCTATTCACAAACGATGAATCTGTATTCATTGATATCTCATCTTAAAAAGATAGAAAAATTAATGTAAGTTATAGAAATGCTTATGTAATGGATAATTGAAATGTGTGATCTATAAGTAAGGACTTACTATTTTATGGACGACTTGCTGAACGTTGTCATTGTCGTACTCTCCTTGTTTGTTAGCTCGAGCTTTCTTCCACATTTTAGCTCGATCAAGATCAACTTCATTTGAACCCTTATTCTACATTCGATAACATGGAATTCAAGTGGTAAACATATTATTTTGTATTCCATTTAGACTATATTTCTACTGATTCTAGAAAAAGAATCAAAACAAAAAAAAGTAAAAAAAAATAATGCAAATAGTAACCATTAAACAATAAGCATTAAACAAATGCAAACAGTAACAATTAAAAAATGCAAACAGTGCAGAATGTGAACTAAACAGATTGATTCTTACAATACTATAATCAAGATTAATACAACATCATATTTACTAAACGATTCCAATAAAAATGCACCCTGAAAATCCAACTAAAGAGAACTCTAAAACTAGTTCAGATGTGAGAAAGGATGTAGGGGAGAAGAAAAAAAGTCATCACTCTTTGTGTTTTTTTCCGAAATGTTATTACAGTATTATAAGGGTATAGTTAGGGACATTATTATGGTATTAGACTATAAATAGTGGGAGTGGAAAGGAGTAAGTAGATACTATTTTGGTGATTCTGTTAGGTTTCCATCAAGTTACCCTATGCTTCAAAATCTAAAGTCATTTCCTAAATCTAAAGTCATTATAATAACTACCAATATGTGAAATTGTTTTTCTACTAAACTTGTACAAGAAAATTAATTAACAAAGTACGAAAATGCAACTTCAAACAAAAAGTTGAATTTTCTCTAGATTATAAAATACCAATGCTTGATATGTATGAGATGAAGAATGAAATTGTAGGACATCTAAGAAGTGTGTTTTATCTACTTCAAAAGGCAAATTCAATAGTGATTAATGTTCTTGCTGTGGAGGTATTATTCATATACATATGGCCTGGTTATATATATATATATATTAACAAATGTTGTTCAATTTTTTGAACTTTTGTTTGGTTTCAGGATCTTTCGGAGTATGTTGTTATTCCTTCTACACTAAGGCATGAAAGCTTCATGTTTGAAAAATTGAGGGAGTTGAGGATGAGGGAGGGAGGCATTTGTGAAAGTGGTATTGAGAAGTTAAATGAAATCTTGAAAAACCTGTTAAACAACGGCCCTTCATAGAGACATGGTATGTTCAGGAGCTTTTGGAATATGGATTTATTAAAACACTGCTTTATACTAGGATTTAAGTTCATCGTTTTTAAGGATTTTGGATGTTAGGTTTTGAATTCATGGAGCTGCTTTGTTTTGTTTGAATTTTAGCTGCAACCACGCACTCAAATTGCTCAATTATGAAGAATAGTAACTGAAGTAACCCTTTTTTCTTTTGTATGTATATATTTGTTTAGAAGGAGAAGTTTGTGTTGGTCTGTTTCGTAATTCCTATCAATCAATACTTTATATTTCATCTCTCCAACTCTTGATTAAATAATTTGAAAACCATTTGAAAATAAGGGCTTGAATGTCCATATCAGAATTTCTCCATTTCACAACTTATAACATATCAAAATTCCTCAACTAATCCTTAAAATGATTCAAACTCTACCATATATGAACCATAAAAGTGCAAAACTCATATACATACAATACAAAATTTCTCCATTTGGATGTATGGCTACTTTTTCAGTGGTAGAACTAAAGTGCAATACTCATACACATATACAAAAACACGTATACTAAAGTGCAGTACTCATATGAACTTCATAAACATAAATATCTAAATATTTTGAGCACAACAGCAAGCATCCTTAAACATCTAAACACATAAACATACAGCATAAACATAAACATAAACTTCTAAACATCTAAACATACTGCATAAACATCCTTAATAATATGCATAAAAATCCATAAAAATTCTCTCACCATTTCCTCCTTAAGATTACCATACCCTTTCCTTGAGATTCTATGATTGGATTTGTTCTTCGATCGTCTATCTTGTTGTAAGGGATGGTATGCCAAAAAACTTTTTCTTTCTCCCTCTTTAATTAATTGTGTTGGTTTTACTTGCATATACCAAAACTAAAGGATTAAACTGTGAATGTTAGGATGGTCTAAAGAAAAAACATATCGAATTGACGAGAATGAATATGAAGTTTGAACTACATCTTTCATACTAATATAATTATGTCTTAGAAACTTATCTCATTTTTTACTTACTTTCTGTTGTCCGTAGGGTTTACTAAATTATCTTCACATCTTTCCAATTCTTAGATTGTGTATTTGATTCTATGGACTTATGATGATATTAGTACATACATGGAGATGCTGCTCTTGGAGTTCACTGCATATATTGGCCAGGTCCAATTCTTCAGGACGTCAGTTTCTTCATTCTCTCTGTTAGTATCGATCTTTCTCACCCTTACCTTTCCAATCTTTTATTTTATTATATTATTGTTGTTTAAGTTTGTGAATTGTAATGTGTAGGAGTTAGGTCCAGACAAAGCTTACTACAACGAGACTCTTTTCACATTTATATTTCTATTCTTTGTTGCGGTAAGTGGTATCTTGATGGTGTCGTCTTTCAATTGTTATTCTAAGTTTTTTCTACCACCCTACATTTCTTACGTTGCACAATCTAATGATAGTGATTTATATGCACATTATAACGAGCATATATACATATTTTCTTAGTGAATAGATAATATGCTTGAAGAACTAACTTCGTACATTAAGATGACTTAATTCTTGATTTCTTGTGCAGTCTCATGTTGAAACCCTTCCTTTTTTCTACATGAGGAAAACACTTATTATGGACATGTTACGAAAGAATCCAAAGCGTAGACCAAACGTTAGCTTTTCCACATATTTACATTTTACAGACTTTAAAATTTTTCATGTTAGGCATAGAGCTAGGTAGAACGTTCACTATTCTTGACAGTTTTACAAACTGTGAAGAACTTTAACATTTTTGACACTGGCTTCAATGACGGTTTTAAAACCGTCAAGAATAATGATTCTTGATAGTTTAAAACCGTCAAAAGAGTCTTTTTTTGTAGTAGTGTTTAGCGACTTTGTGTAATCTCAAAGACTCTACTTATATATGTGCAAATGGACTTCAAAACAGGTGTGTAATATAATTTTTCATTTGAAAGGAAAATAAAAGTCTTGACATGGAAAATATGTTAACAATTGTTTATTCTTGACGCTTAAAAATTGTCAAAAGAAAAAACTTTGTTATTCTTGACACCAAATTACTTGACACATAAAATCTGTCAAGTAAACCTCCCTTATTCTTACTGGATTACTTGACACATTGAAAAGCATCAAGTAAACCAATACTTGACAGGTAAAAAGTGTCAAGTAAAGCCAGTTTTTTAGTAGTGGGCATGATATATTTCTTGTTAGTCAGTTCTTAAACTGACGAAATGAAATACCTGCAGTTTGAAGAACATTTTTCCTAGATCTTGGATCAATGATGAATGCAACATAAAAAATTAAAAGTACTTAGTCAAGTGTACGTACAACAAGAAAATTATCAATATAAGCACGTTAAAATTATATATACCTCAACTGTATTGAATATCTTATCTTTTAGTTCTGCAAGCACACTTTTGCAAGATGTATATGTGATAGGGAAATGATAATGTGTTGCAGACCCTATGAAAGACTTTAACTTGGTTCCATTCTAAGCAATAAGTGCTCCGTAACTAACATTAAAGATAGAGTTTCAATGTTGGTTTAAAACCGACATTAAAGATTCTAATTTTTTAAAACAGACATTAAAAGTCTTTTTTATTTTATTTTTTTATTTTTCTTAATTTTGTAAAAAAGCTTCCTCTTTTACTTTACTCTTTTCCTCTTTCTTACTTTACTATTTTCCCCTTTCTTCCTTTACTCTTTTCCCTTTCTTTTCTACCATCTCGACGAAAGGAACACTAAAAACCCCAACCTCACTCTTCTCCATCTCCACCTAGCCGACCACACAAAAGGACTTTTCTTCTCATCGACGGTGACCCACAACGTTTCGGTCAGTCACTAAAGGGAACGGCAGACCACGACGCATTTCGGCCATATGCTTTTCGGACGGCGACGTTTAAGCTAAGTAGAAGCTATACACGTTTAGGGCGACCCACATCGATTTGGTTATGCAAATCAAAAGATTAGATTTTCCAAACGATTTCTTCTTTGGAACTTCCACATCCTTTTACCAGGTACACTCTTCATCTCCTTCAATTCTTCTATTTCTTGGTTTGAATTTTTCTCTAGCGCTTCAACTTCAAAATTTCGTGTTTGCAGATTGAAGGGGGTTATGTTGAAGATGGAAGGGGAAAGAGTAAATTGGGATATTTTTTTTCTCATATTCCAAGCTCAACCCACTTTCTAATTTCTCATTTTGATAGAAACTCAATTCTTTAATTTTCCTAAAGAAGTTTTTATGGAATTTGCAGGAAAAATTAAGGATAATAACACAGGAGATTTGGCCGACAATCACTACCACATGTTTATGGTACTCTTTATTTATGTAGCATTCTCATGAAAAAGAAAAAGGGAGGAGTTTTTAAGATGATTTTTGGTGTTTCATTTTGACAGGAAGATATTGAATTGATGGATTCTATGGCGATGAATGCTGATCAGTTGTCCATTTCTTGGACCCGAATTTTGCCCAGTAAGTTCTCCCTCTTTACATTTTATTTTTCTTCGTTAAAAATCAATTATATATATATATATATATATATATATATATATATATATATATATATATATATATATATATATATATATATAATAATTTAGATGGTGTTTTATTGAAACAGAAAAAACTAGTCAATAAAATTTTTTGGAAGTCATATCCTCATCACCACCCTAATGTTTATATGGACTTTAACTTGGTAGATTGATCATTAGAGTTCAGCTTGCACATATGTTGCAGCATATCCAGTTGTTGTATGAAGAGTACATTCAGTTTCCAACCACTGTTCGTATCCAAAATATTTGCTTTCAATAAATATGGGAAATAAAGGTTGTCACCTTACCTTATCATGTAGCTTTTGTTGATAATTAGTTTTTTTCAACAAAATCATAGTTCAAGCTCTGCTTCATCACAAGCCATCTCTTCCCTATCATTTTTTTCAGCACAATTTCAATTAATCTATAAGCTAGAGTTCAGTAAAATGAACAAGAAGAGTTCATAATAAATGATCATAAGGAAGAAGAGAAACACACACATACAAATAAATTTTCTGATAAAGATGAGCTCGCTCTATGCTATCATCAAATTATCAATTCATTTAGTGTTGATATTTTTGTTATGAAATGCAATGGTAGGAAAGGGGAGGTCTTGATAGTTGCATTGATATAATAGATAACCAATTGTTAAGAAAGTATTGGATCTTCCTTTGGTGCATATTTATACTCTAGTTTAAATTGAATATGGAAGATAAGTTAGTTACATCTTCTCTATCAACTCATCTTAGAATTCCAATGGCCCATATCATTAGTATTTTATTGGATTTCACTTGTTTTTTGCATACGCACAGACAGTAATGGTACCTTATTCCCATTATTTGTGTTTTTGGGTTTGTCAGAATCAACGGTCAACAATATTCATATGGATTGTGTCAAGAGCTAAGACATTAGAAGTATTATCAATCAGCGTTGCTGGAAACTACAACGGATAATTACAAGTTGTAATTAATTAATTAAATTAAATTAAATATATAATATTCCTCCTCAATCCGTATTCCTCCTCAATCCCAAACATATATATTTCAATTATATATTAGTATATAGTTTCTAACAATATATATAAGTTTATTATTATTGAGTAAGATGACATCAAGTTGCAAGTGGCTTCTCCACAAGTTCCAACTTGGAAGAGCTATTTTGTGAGGTATTGTGAACAACATGGAGAGGGAACATGGGTTGTTGTTGACGTTTACTTAGACAATTTACGCCTAGCTCCTGCTTTTAGATGTAGAAGGTCATCCGGCTGCTTAACCCAAGAAATGCCCTACGGTTATTCTAAGGTAATTATTATTTTTTTAATGAACAAATTGAGATATTTTTACTATATATAGTAGTAAAAACAAATTACACGTTGTCTAATTATCAATCATTATATTTAATTTAAGTTTTAGAAAATTAGGCACTAAATTGGTGTGTGTGTTTTGAATGATATGTATAGGTTACATGGGCTGAGCATGTTGAGGTGGATGATTGTAGTGTCTACAGTTTATACAACCAACTAGTTAGCTCTGGCCACACGTTCAACGCAAAGCGTTGGATTGCCACGTTGGATCGTCAATGTGAAGTCCAGTATATGTGATTGTTCATTTCTTAGAGGGCCAAACACCATTATGTGAAGCTAAGAGATCATGTAGATAGCCAGGCGATCAGGTAATATCTATTTTTAGGCCACATTTTTTTTTTCTAGATGCCTTGTTATAATTCTTAAGATTAAATGGTTTATTTTTGATATTGTTTGTAGAATGATTGAAATCATATCGGGTTGAAAGCTAAGTGATTGTGTAAATAGCCAGCGACCATTGAAGGTTGAAGATTGAGAAGGCGTTTAGGATTTCTCATTTAAGTATTGTATTAAGATTTTTTTTCATGTATTGTTGTAAAATGTATATATAAACACAATATTAATTTTCATTTTGTGTATATACAAATGTAAAAGACAAATATTATAGTTTCTAAAATAATATTAATTTTATTGATTTGTTGGCGTGAGAAAAAAATAATCTACACGGATCCAATGTTAGTTTATAAAAAATGGACAATAATGCAACAATTAAATTAAAATATATTTATAAAAACGGACCCAAAGATAAGGCTTTAATGTCGGTTTTAAACTGACATTAACGGGGATCTATAATGTCGGTTATAAATAGATATTGTTGGCCTCTTTAATGTCGGTTTTAAATCGACATTAAAGAGCTTCAATAACAGTATCAAAGATGTCGGTTGAAAACCAACATTAAAGATGCCTTTAATGTCAATTGTAAACTGTCATTAAAGAGGTCTTTCATGTCATTTTTAAACCGACATTAAAGTCCAACCGACATCAAAGGTCTTTAATAACACTCGAAAAGGTGTCGGTTGCCAAGCGACATTAAAGGCCTTTCATGTCAGTTTAAAATCAATATTAAAGGCTAAATTTCTTCTAGTGACTATTCTGAACCCAATCGCATTTAAACATAGGAACACTAAACGTATTATAATTAAGTTTCCATATCTCTTGTATCACTCCATAGAATGACATATCTCCAATGATGGGGTTTTTATCTTTAGAACTAGACACTTGCATTGTTTTTGCAACTAGGCTAACTCCACTGTTTTGTACACTTCGATCTTGTTCACAAGATTTTTTGTAATAGCGACATCCGTTTATTGAATAACAATTATATATAATAACAAAAGGATGAGGGCCATGAGCAATCCACCTTAAGTTATCTGAAACTCCAGTACTTCCAACTTCAAGTTCAATTGATACCTACCACGAGAATTCTTATTTCAAGTGCAACACATAACATGTATAACTAAATTACTAGGTTCAACGCTATACCTTTTCTCGTAGCCAATGTATAAAAGTTTGATTATGTTCCTCATGAAGCCATTTCTGATTTTTAGACTTATTCCGATATTGTAGTTGCAAAGCCTTCATATGTTATTTTTGTAGTCATCATTCAAACATTGTAATATGGTTAGATTAATTATATAAAAATCAATGAAACAATGAAGAAAGCAATGAAAAAATTGTATTTTCCAAGACATATCGATGACCTTGATGTAGATGTTCTTGTTTAGGTTTGAATGGAACTCTTATTGACAATGGTCTTCCAATGTTTGAAGTGTCTAAATAGTTTTGTAACTTGCAAGTTCCAAGCCCAATGGGATCTACTCCGGATAAGAAATCAAAACAAAATTCAATAGCTTCTTCTATTAAATAACTTTCAGCAATACAACCTTCTGGACGATATCTATTCCTCACAAAGTTTTTGATGACTTTCATGAATCTTTCAAAGGGATACATCCATTTAAGATATATAGGGCCACAAAGTTTGACTTCCCTAACTATGTGTATTGTAAGATGAATCATGATTGTGAAGAATGAAAGGAGAAAATACTTTTCAAATAAACACAATGTTACCACAATATCTTCTTCAAACTTATCTAATTGTTGCGCATCTAACACCTTGTTGCATACATAATTGAAAATGATGCACAACCTAGTTATAGCATAACGAACATGTTTCGGTAGCACCGATCTTATCGCAGTGGGAAACAACTATTGTATGAGCACATGACAATCATGAGATTTTAAACTATTAAGTTTCAAATCTGTTATTGACACAAGGTTTCTAATATTGGAAGAGTACCCTTCGAGAACCTTTATTTTTTACAAAGTCTTCAAAACACATCATTTTTCTTCCTTTGTAAGAGTATAACACATAGTAGGAATGAATATTTTCTTTTCACTACTAATAGGGGCAAGCTCCAGTCGAAGTATTAGATCAACTAAATCATGTCTACCATTCAACCCATCCTTACTTTTACCAGGAATATCAAGAAGCGTACCTAAGATATTCATACAAACATTTTTTCGATGTGCATCACATTTAAACAATGTCTAACATGAAAATCTTTCCAATATGGCAACTCTAAAAAGGAAGATAACCTATTCCAATAAATCTTTTCACTTCTATTCATCGATAGCTTTTTATGAATCTTCTTTCCTCTAGGAAATTCAAGATGTTTCAACTTGAAGTACACAGACTCCCCAAAAAGTGGTTCTGGAATGGTACCAAGTTCTTTTTTACCGTTGAATGACTTTTTTTTTCATCGGTATGGATGATCGCGTGCTAGAAATCTTCGATGTCCAAGGTAAGCTATTTTCTTTCCATGTCGTAACCTTATAGAATTTGTATTATCTCTACAAATTGGGCATGCCTTATACCCTTTATGACAACATCCATTTAGGTTACCATATGTAGGAAAATCATTGATTGTGTACAACAAAACTAACCTTAAGTTGAATACTTATTTTCGATAACCATCATAACATTCAACACCATTTTTCCATAAAAGTTTTAAGTCTTCAATTAGTGGTCCGAAGTATGTTCCTATATAATCCTCCGGTTGTTTTGGCCCTGAAATTAGCATTGATAGCATCATGTACTTTCTTTTCATACACTACCATGGTGGAAGGTTATAAATAACCATGGTCCGGCCAACAACTGTTTTTAGAACTCATGTCACCATGAGGATTTACTCCATCGACTGACAATGCTAAACGAAGATTTCTAGGTTCAAAACCAAAGTCTGACCGTTTAAAGTCTACTAACTTCCATGCTGGAGAGTCTGCTGGATGTCGTAACTTACCATCCTCAATTCTTTCACTAGCATGCCAAGTCAGATTTTCAGCACATTCAATACTTCTAAAAAGCTTTTTAAATCGTGGAATGGGTGGGAAGTACCGTATCACTTTTGATGGAATTTACTTTCTCTCTTCATTTCTATCCGTAATGTTTGTCCATCTCGATTGACCACATTTAGGACATTCAGTTGCATTAGCAACTTTTTTCCTATAGAGACAACAATTATTAGGGTATGCATGAATATTTTCATATTCCATTCTTAATGCACCTAATATTTTCTTTGCTTCATACAATGAATTTGGGAGTTCATTGGTAGTTGACAGAATTTCCTTCAAAGTTTTAAGTAATTCCGAAAAACTGGTATGACTCCATCCATACCTAACTTTTATAACAACTTGCTATACTTTTTGTATCCTTCATACAATTATTTTTCAGCATCAATAAGAAACTTCTCAAATCCATTTGGGTCTTTTAAATAATCCTCCTGAGCAACTCCAATAATTTCTTTTACATTTCCTGCATCATTCTTTTCACATGTATGTGTGCCAAACGTTGAAGATTCTCCATAGAAAAGATGAGTTAAGAAGTTCTTCACCATGCCAAAACCAAATTTTATAACTTTCATCAATACCATTAACATATAAATGATCTCTAACATCCTTTCTACTATGCTTTTCATAATTCCCACATTTCAAACAAGGACAACAAATGTAGGAAGTAGTTGCATTCGAAAATCCAAATTTGATGAAATTTTCAACATCCAACTCATGTTCTTTGGATAATCTACTTTTTTGCATCCATGATTTATCCATAATTGTAAATCTAGTGAAAAATAACATAAATTAAATTAGTTGAAAAAGTTTTGTTGAGATTATTAAAAAGAAAACAAATATGGAGATTGAATAAACATTCTGTTAATAAGACTAAATTTCCCCTCCCCCCTAACTAACCAAATAAAGAAAATAAATTCCTACACAACATTAGGTTTTTTGAAGCCCCTATCACAAATTTCCCCTCGACGAAACAAATAAAGAAAATAAGATTCATTTTCGTTGAGACATTAAAACAAACATTTTGTAAGAGGCACAACCATTGAAGACCCATATGCTTTTTTTGTAACACCCCAAAATTTGAGGTAATTTAATTTTAATGTTAAATTTTGGGTGTTATATAATTTTTTTTTCTTAAAGTAATTGGTTTGGGGGAAGTAGAAATTTTAGATATTTTGGAGAAATATCTAATTGGGTAATTATGGTGGGTTGATTTAATTATGTTAGGTGTATTATTGGATTTAAGGATTTAATAATTGTATTATGAAAATAATATAATTATTTATGAAAAGATATTTGAAGGAGATAAAAAGGTGACGTGATTGGTTGAGGAGAGAGAAAATTGATTTAATTTTGGTAAAAGATAATGGTGATATTTTATTTGGGAAAAAAGGATTTAGGAAAGAGGAAAAGAGGAGAATGAAGGAAAAAACATATATATACCCTTTTTGTATTTAAGTGGCCTTGAAACACGTGAGGCATTAATTGCATCTTCTTCTCCATCACAAACCCTAAAGGAACCCTAGGAAGTCTTCACAAGGAAACCCTCTCCGTCGCCACCATCGACGACCGTTTCCTTGCCGGTCGTTATCCTCCATCGGAAGCTGCCACCACCGCCGTGCAGTCATCGCGCGTCGCTTCTGTGAGCCGAGCCGTTCGCATGAATCTGAGCATCGTCAACCATCCAAAAGCCAGTGAGCCGATCATCTTCACACCGTGCTCGCCTGCCGTTCACGTGGAGCCCCGCCGCATCGTCTCGAAGCAGCCACCGACGATCAACTAGCCGCCGTCGTTGCCAAACGTCAACCACAGTCGCACCGACTCTACACTCGTTTGAGCCAAGTCGTCCTCCAAACCGCTGACATCATCCCTCCATTCAAGCCATGCGAGTTGCCTCCGCTTTTCGAGTCGCGACCTAGTTGAACCTTGGTACCCGAGCCGTGCGTGAGCCACCTCTAGAATGAATTGAGAACCTTGTTTCCTTTAGCTACTTTAGTCAAACCCTACTTTAATTTCTCTTGTTTCCTGGAAGGAAATTTTTGGCTCAGCTAACTTTAATTGGAAGGAACTGAGAACCTTGTTTCCTCATCAGTTAGGGTTGAATTGGAATTCAACCTGAGTCTCGGGACTTCATTATTCGGAAAAGCTCGTCTACCGCTACCAGGTAATCTCCAGGTAAGAGATTCTACTACTAGACCCTAGAGTTAAATTCAAAGAGACCACATGTATGAATGGTTATGTACTGATGATGGCTAGCTACAGAACTTGAGGTTATAGATAGAAACTGATATTGTAAATATGACTGCTAGATGACTTTGTGGTTAGAGCTGATAATGCATCGATGTTATCACCTGCGTTTTAATGATATTATATTGCGATTGAGGATGATATGATAGGATATGTATGGTATGTCATGTTGTGGCATGATATGTTATGATATGATTTGATAATGTGTTATGTGCATGCTATGGATAGGGTGTTTGTTAGCTTTACCTATTAAAGTCGTACTCATATGAGTGTCCTTCGGGATCACCACTCTTTTGATGACTATGTAGTCCGACGGGATCACCAGTCTAACATTGACATTGACATAGACATGATTTGAGAGATCCGACGAGATCGCTCATACTTATGACTATGTAGTTCGACGGGACCACCAATCTGACATTGACATTGACATAGACATGATTTGAGTGATTCGACGGGATCACTCAAAGTCTGATCGTCTTATGTGTTCCTTTGTGTTCATCAAAGACCAGCTTCTTCCTACGGGATCACAGATTGCACGTGTTTGGAAACGTGCCAGTTTAGGGGTAGCACTCTTCAGGACTCTAATAGGAAGATAACAGGCACCTAGCGGGACTAGTAGTGGGTCCCTTACTGAGTATATTTTTATACTCACTCTTTCTATTTCTATTTTTCAGGCAGAGGCAGAGGTAAGAGCAAAGGTAAGCTGGCGAATGACCAGAAGTGACAGTGGCGAGCCATAGGGATACGTTTGCTTCCGCTTACGTCATGTGTCAGATTTCAGTGTCGATATTCTTTTCATTTTATTTTATTCTATTTATTTCCTTGTTTTTTCTTTAAAACTAGTAGGACCCGAGATAGGAATTCTATTTTAATTTATTTTCGTACATTCTATTTATAATTTTAACGATAATTTTCAATTTTGTTTTATTTTCTATTTACTTTAAATAAATTTAATTCTTTTCTTTTAAAGTAAAGGCCACAACTTAGTATAAGAGGTTGAGTCTTTACATTTTTCCACCAATATTTGAACCCATATCATTTAGCTACTTCAGTTACGAATTATTATTATTCTTCTTATTAAATCAACTCATTTTCTTATTAAAAATTAAAACCCCACACCACACACAAGACAATCATCATAAAAGAAAATCTTAAAGAGGCATTCATGGATATCGTTCTCTGTACAACAAAATGTTCATACTACAATAATTTGAGCATTATATTCACCTCATCAAAATGATGTAGAACCTAAATTCACAACTTCACATAGAACTACTTAAGTAACAAGAAAATCAAGTCCCAACACAATGAGCACAAGACTGCCACTGATACAAATTAACAAAGGTTAAAACTTTCCATAACCTCTAGTCTAAGCATTCAGTTTCTACCTCTAGTACTTTCCTCTAATTTTTCTCTTCTCAATTCTGGTGCAACAAATGATTATATGTACACTAAAAAGAAACTCAAACTAATGAAATGCTAAAGAAACTACATAATAGAGAAATCCCAAGATGTAGCATTAAATAACTGAACCAAACAACAACATCCTCGAAAATTCATAAAAGAAACCAGAGATCGTTGGAAAAAAGAAAACAAAGTGAATTGGATGGAATAAGAATCAGTGTCTCCTTCTTAAGCTTTTGGAAACACAGCAGATGACGGTTGAAGATGGAAAACAACGACCGAAGATGGAAGAGAACATTCGGCCAACTCAATACGGCTGAAGATGGAAGACGATGTTCGATGACAACCACTAATTACAATGTTCGACCACAACCACAACCACAACCACAACGATGTTCAATCGAAGATGAAACTCAATACGGAGCGACGGAGTGACGTTTGACAAGATAGAGTGATGGTGCAACGTTCGACAAGACGATGGAAACACAACAGATGAGCAAGACACGAAATAGAAGAAAATTTTGGGTATAGAAGGCGCGCATGATGTGAGAGGCAAAACGAAAATTAAGGGCTTTTAATTTTTTAATTAATTAAAATTTTAATATTTTAATTAAAAAGTAAATCTTGACGTTTTTAAAACGTAACGAAATTTAGAAAATAACTCCCTCCGCTTTTTATAAAAATTCTTGAGATTTTAAACCGTCAAGAATTTAATTGATATAATTTGATGTTTTTAAAACGTCAAGAAAAAATACATATTACTTGATGTTACAAAACGTCAAGAAGCTTGAAATTATAAATATTCTTGACCTTTTTAAAACATCAACAAAATAAATATATTACTTGACGTTTAAAAAACGTCAAGAAAGCTTAAAATTGATCTTCCATAAAAATTCTTGATGGTTTCTCCTTCCAATCACCCATTTCTTGATGGTTTTTTTAAAAAATGTCAAGAAATAAAAAACTACCACTGTCAAGAAAGGACTTTTTTCTAGTAGTGAAAGCCCACAGACCCATAATGGAAAATACCAAAAATGCCCCGTCAACCACACCGTAAACAACACACGTCATATATTTGGTACATGATCGTTTAGATTTGACTATTCTTTGGTACACGATCGTTTATATTTGATCATTTAGATTTGGATAGCCAAATTTAAACGGTTTTTTTTTCAAGATTCTATGTACACGACCGTTTAATTTGGTTACAATCATTTAGATTGGGTACGTAATCGTTTAGATTTCATCGTTTAGATTTGGGTAGCCAAATCTCTAAATGATTTTTTTTTAAGATTCTTTTGTACACGATTGTTTAGATTTGGCTACCCAAACCTAAATGACATTTTTTCAAGATGTTTTATATTTACTACACGATCTTGAACAACCAGATAACAATTTTTAAAAAATAGTTCTTTTATATTTGATACAGGATCTTGAATCAAATAACACAAGATCTTGAATCAAATAACAGTTTGAAAAAAAAAGAGAAAGATAAGAAAAACGATGGAAAAAAATTGCACGGGAAAAGGAGAAGGAAGACGATAAAAGAAATGAAAAGGCAAACTTAGAATATTTTTAAAAAAATAACCAACTTTATGGATTTTTTCATTTTGTTACACCGGTCGTAAATATTTTAGCAATTTGTTATATTTATAAAAATTTCCCTCTTATTATTATTATTATTATTGAATTAGATTCTTGAAACGCGTGCCTCATCTTCTTCTTCATTCTTCCTCTCTTAATTTATCTTCTTTATTAGGTTTTTAGCCGCCCGCCATTGCCATGACTATTCTTGTCGTTGAACGTTGCCGTTAGTTCCCCACTGCTTTGAAAATCATCGCGTCTTCGCTAGCCAAGTCAAAGATCCTCGAGTCTCGTCCATGAGTTTTCCATTTTTGCGCATATCCCCGTCTCTGATTCCACCAACTCCCATCGATCAAAGCCTCGTTGTCGATCGTTAACATCTGTCGAGCCGCTTCGTTTTGTACATTGTCGCTGATGGACCCCCCGTCTTCAAACACCTTCGTGCGTCACCCAACCAAACCAAGATTTCACGCATCGTACCCCTTTCAAAACATGCATTCACGCACACAAGTCACGCCAAGCTCTTTTCGTTCGAGCCGTTCCACACTTGAGCTGCTAAGCTTCTTTCCCTCAGTCGTTTTCCTCCAAGAAAGCCAAGCCATTTAAGCACTTTTTCAAGCCAACTCGTGGGGGAGCTTTTGTTGATTTAGGTGTGGGTTCTGTAAAGGTGCCATTGGAGGAGTAACGCTCGAGTTCTTGGAATTCACAACAAGCTTGGTTTGTTATTCAATTCTCCCTTACTTAGGTAAAGTTTATGGAAGTTGCAATTGAGTGAATTGAATGAAGGAATTTGTTTGCAAAAGTGTTTGATTTAATTTTCTATCTAATTATGTTTAGGTCGGTTCTTTTGGATTTTAGTTCAAACAAGAAGTTTAGCTAAGGTAAGGGATTTCTACTACTTGACCTTATACTGAAGTTGGAATGAATTGACTGAGATAGTTTGATTGTCATGTGTAGTTTAGAAAGTAATAATGGTTTACAATGTTGACTGAACTGAGATGGTTTGATTATTATGCATAGTTTAAAATATATCGATGGACTGTACTGTTGAATGAACTGTGATATGCATTAGCGTGTTTATTTTGATGATGGGTTATGTGAAGAGAAGAAGTCGATAGTTTTAATTGTGCTTTGATTTGACGATCTTGGACTATTTAGACTAGACTCAGGAGAAACTATTAGCTTTATTTATAGAGTAGTATACCTTGTAGGCACGGTGTCCTACGGGATCACCATATGTTGCGCATCATTTGGGATCGCTAGACTGATAAGTGCATCCTTTGGAATCACTAGACTAATTGACGTGTATTCTTAAGAGTGATGATGCATGGTACCTCATAATAGAAAGTTAACAGTTATATCCCTAATGGGACCAGAAGTGAGTCTCTTACTGGGTATACTTTTATACTCACCCCATCGTATTTAACATTTTCAAGAATAGGTAGACTAGTGAGGGACAAGGACTTGTTAACGCCATGTAAGATTTTCTTCTAAAACGCTTCCGCTTACCGTTTTATTTTATTCTTTTGAGTTTTATCAATTAAAGAATTTATTGTGTAGAATGACTGATTCTTTCTAAGTGACTCAAAACATAATTATGTTTGAACTTTCTTCGAAACAAGGCCAAACATAAAATTTTCTTGATGTTTACTTTTAAAATAATTTTTATAATCAAATGTTTTGGGTTGAACAATATAGTGTGTTGGGTTAAATTAATAACCTCAACTTAGTTTGAAAAGTTGGATCGTTACAAAACCTTTTGATTGAGCTATGCTCATATTAGTGACTAACCATACGGTGTTAAATTACGAAAAAATGGACTATTTTAGTTTAAAGAAATTGTTCAAGTAAAAGTAGCAGTTAAAACAACATTTAGTTTCAAATCATTTGACAAGGATGATAAGTAAATACATTTCAATTGAAATTAGTAAGATTTAAAATCGACTCTTCAAATTGAGGTTGGAAAAAACAAACGCCAACGGATCATAAACAAAAATAGTGACCTTTTCGGTCCGATTTGTTTTATCCATTTTCTTCTTTTATCGCAATTATTTGTAGATTCTTTTTTTAGTTTGGAATAGAATTTTGGGAGATTAAAATACAAAGAAGAAGCATATCGAAGCCGATCCCTTTAATGTTAACTATTTTTGTTTTCACACTAATTTTTGTTGGATATTTTATGGCAATTCATTGTTTTTTACTTCTTTGTGTCTTCTACCTTTTCTATGGCAATTAATTGTTATGTTGTTTATTTTCATCTTATTTCCTAGTATAATCTCCAACTTAATGATTTTTTGTCATTTCCTTTGAATGAGAAATTGATTTGTTGTAGTATACTTTTATCGAAGATTGGAACCTAACCTCTCTATTACAAATTTTATCTATACTAGATGATAACACGTATGATGCACGTTAAATTTATAGTTCTATGTTTTAAATACACGATAGGATTGTTTAGAAATTTTTTAACTATGAAACAATTAAAAAAAACATAACAAGACTGTACGTTTAAAGATTATGTCCGCATTAGATTGTAACATTACAACGTTTTTATGATCTATTATCTAAATAACACCTATATAGGTATATACATTATTACTTCATTCTGTAACCATTTTATTATGACAATAGGTATCATGTGGCAGAGTGCACAATTAGATTATAATGTTTTGTATGCATGGGGTGATCTAATTCACATCCGTATGCAAAATGACATGTGACATACGACTTCATCGTATAAGATACCATTCCGACACACTCAATTTCTGTAGTTGTAATAAGGTAAAGAGCATGATTGTTCGTTAAAATATATTTTATTGTTCGTTAAAATATATTTTTTCTATTCGATCGTGATGTTTATATCTAAGATTTAAATAACATTATGCATACACGAAAACCTCACATCACTTCGCATGCAATTACATCGACCCAAATAGTCGTAACAAAGAGTAAAATAGAAATTATTAACATATTTTTGGGCAAAATGTGGACGTGTAAAGCTTTTCCCCTTGTAGCTTCTTTTATATGTAGTGTATATAATAGATTATAACCCACTTTTCTACATGACTAGTTGGAAGACCCGTGCGGTGCTCGAGACTTTTAACTTTTGTTACACAAATTTATATATTAAACTTTAGACGGTGATTTTATCATTTTTAACATAAAAGTTTGATTCAATTTTCATTAAGTTTAAGTATTAATTATTCGACATAAAATAAAGTCGTTTAAAAATAGTGTCAAAAACTTTATATTTCTTGTTTTGAGTTAATTTAAAATAATAGACATATGTTATTTTTTTTGGACAATTTTTAAAGAAAGCAATTATTTTGAATGAATAATTATTGAAATATAAAACTATAAAAAAAATAAGTAAATTTTCCTAAATATAATACAATAAGAAAATATTTATGGGCATGGAAAAAAAAAATAAAAAGTTCATGAAATCGGTCTTTTTTTTTTTTAATATTCCAGATTTGTCCTTCCTTTTCATTTTCTTTCTTCTGCAATTTTTCTTTTTCTTTTCATCAATTTTTTCTCTTCTTCTTTTGTAAATTTTCTTTTATTTTAGGGTTTAGGGTTTATTTTTTTCAAAACTGTTATTTGGTTGTTAAAGATTGTGTACGAAATATATATAAAAGATATTGGTACACGATCTTGAACAAAAATCATTGGATATTGGTAATTTGGCTACAACCAAATCTAACAAATATAAAACATCTTCAAAAAAATCGTTGGGATATTCATACACGGTCATTTACATTTGGTCCCAAATCAAAACGATCGTGTAGCAAGATCTAAACGATCATGTAGTCACTCTAAACTATCATGTACAAGAATCTTGAAAACAAATCGTACCAAAATCTAAACGATTGTCTAGTCAAATCTAAATGATCGTTTAGCCAAATTTGAATGATGGTGTATCTAAATCTAATTGATCAAATCTAAACAATTGTGTATCAAAAAATAGCGAAATCTAAACGATTGTGGTACAAGGTCGTGTACCAAATATATTATGTGTGCAAGTGGCCAATTAATCGCGTGTTGACAGGAACATGTTTGGTATTTTCCATTATAGGCATGTGGGCTTTTTCCATTTTCGAAATTGTTCTATACAGTGTAATATTTTGTCACTTTGTCATATTTTTGAATAATTATTGAAATATAAAACTACCAAATTGAAATATATATAAAAATATATGGACTAATAATATTAACAAATGATGAAAATATAATTTGGGTTTCTTAAAAAATATAACAAAACGGCAAAATATTTACACTATATAGAACAATTCCGAAAACGGAAAAAACCCATAGGCCACTGTGGAAAATATCAAAAATGTCTCGTCAACCACGTCGTCAACAACGCGCGCATAATGTACTTGGTACACGATCGTTTACATTTGGTTATTGTTTGGTACACGATCGTTTAGATTTGGTCGTTTATATTTGAGTACAATTTATTTTTCAATTATATCGTTTAATTTTGTTACATAATCGTTTAATTTGGTTACGTTTAAAGTTTGTTACACGATCGTTTAGATTTCATCGTTTAGATTTGGACTCAACTCTAAACGATTTTTTTTTTCAAAATTTGGTACGTTTAGATTTGGCCAAACGATTTTTTTTTTTAATTTTTTTGGTACACAATCGTTCATTTTTTTTACACAATCGTTTATTTTTAAATTCTTTAGTACACGATCGTTTACATTTGGTTACTCAAATCTAAATGATTTCTTTTCAAAATTCTATATACACAATCTTTTAGATTTTGCTATTTTTTGTACACGATCGTTTAGATTTGGTTACCCAAATTTAAACGATGTAAAAAAAGAAGAGAAAAAGAAGAAAGACGATGGAAAGAAATCGCAACAAGAAAAAAAAAAGAGGAAAAGAAGAAAGACGATGAAAAAAATTAAACGACATAAAAATAATAGAAAATGAAGAAAAACGATGGAAAGAAATCACAACAAAAAAAAAGGAAAAGAAAAAATACGATAAAAAAATTCTCAGCGAGAAGAAGACAATGAAAGGAATCAGGGTGAGGAGGAAAATAAAGATGGAAAGACAAACCTGAAATATTTAAAAAATGACTAACTTCATGGATTTTGTTACACGAACAGTAAATACTTTGATATTTTGTCACATTTATAAAAATTAACCAATATAATTTGTGAAGTAAAATTGTATAAAAATGACATAATAACATATCTTAATTATATTATTATTTAACTGAGTAATTCTTTTATAATTTTCCAAAATTCGTAACTCTAGGAGGGGAAAAAAATAAAAGTCAATTTGTTTATATAAAACTTTTTAAACCAACCTTCTTGTTTTAAAAGAACAAAATGGATGGTTATTTATTATTAAAAAAACATTTATCCCATAAACTCTATTTCACAAATTGTAAAAAAACACAATTTAAATAGGACGAATATTCATTCTATTAGAAAATAATTATAAATGTATTTTATTTTATTATAGAAGAAAGTTAAATTAATATTAATAATGTAATTATAAAATAAAGAACAAAGAAATAACACAAAAATAAGAATAGAGAAGAAAGAAAGTATAGAAGACAATTAAACTCAATTGTACTGTATCTTACAAATGATCTCTATGATCCTTATTTATAAAGTTTTGAGAATAATTGTTACAAAACCAAACATAAATAGGGGATAAGAAAATTGTGAAGATTGATGGAGAGGTTAATAGATGATTTTGTAACCCAATGAAGTTCTTTCTATCGTTTTTTTTTGTTTTTCTTTGTTTTGTTTTTTGTGCATGTCTTTCTTTTTTTTTCTTCTTTTTCCTTTTCGTTCACTACGTGCATCGTCTTTCTTTTTTTTTTTTTTTTACGTTGTTTAGATTAGGGTAACGAAATCTAAAAGATGGTGTATAAAGAATCTTGAAAAAAGACGTTTAGCCATTTAGATTAGGGTAACCAAAGCTAAAAGATTGTGTATAAAGAATTTTGAAAAACATCATTTAGCCAAATCTAAACGATCGTGTACCAAATTTTGAAAAAAAAAATAATCGTTTAGATTTGGGGTAGCAAAATCTAAATGATCGTGTAGCCAAATCTTAACGATTGTATAACAAATTTTGAAAAAATCGTTTAGATTTTGCTACCGCAAATCTAAACGATTGTGTAACTAAATTTAAACGATTGTGTAACCAAATATAAACGATCGTGTAACCAAATTAAATGATAGCATTGAAAAAACAAATCTAAATGATCGTGTACCAAATATATTACGCACGTTACCAAATATATTACGCGAATTGTTGACGCGGCATTTTTTGTATTTTCCAGAGTGGATCTGTGGGCTTTTTCTGTTTTTAGAATTGTTCTATACAATGTAAATATTTTGCCGTTTTATTATATTTATGAAAAGATCTCATATTCATAATAAATTATAATCTCCCTAAATAATTTCTAACTCCTCTCCCTAATATCCCAAATTTTCCTTAAATATTTTGTCCATAACTCTATCTTCCTTTTTTTGTTCTATTTTATATCACATCTCAAATATCTTTGGTTTGGATGAGAATGATTAAAAAACATATGATTTTTTATCCTTATTTGATTTACCAAGTTATCAAGGAAACACCTTCAAGGAAAAAAAAATCAATGAGACAATAAAAGGGAACAAAATTGAAAAATTATTGTACTTTTTTAATTTAATTAGAAAAGGGAAAAATGATCGATTAACTTACCCTTGTAATTTGTTTCAGTGTACCGTACATTTATAAATTTATTCTGTCAACAACAAATATAGATAAATTTATATGAAAATAATAATAAATATACAACAAGCTTCTGAGAAAGAAAAATCATAACATTGAAGAAATTTGTACAGCTCGTAACTAATAACGGGGTATTTTCAAAAATATAAAAAAGCGACAATATTTATACTCTATAGAACAATTCTAAAAATGGAAAAAGCCCAAAGTCGACCCACCGTGTAAAATATAAAAAATGTCCTGTCAACCACGCCGTCAACAACGCGCGCGTAATATATTTGCGATCGTTTAGATTTTATTGTTTGATATGCGATCGTTTAGATATGGCTACAATATACACGATTGTTTAGATATGACTACAATTTATCTTTTCAATTTCGTCCTTTAATTTTGTTACACGATTGTTTAATTTGATTACATTTAAATTTGTTTACACAATCGTTTAGATTTTGGGACCCAAGTCTAAATGATTTGTTTTTCCAAAATTTGGTACACGACTTTTTTATTCTTTTGCTACACGATCGTTTAGATTTCTTTACACGATCATCTACTTTTTTTACATGATCGTTTACTTTTTTTACACGATCGTTTACGTTTAGCTACTCTAATCCAAATAATTTTTTTCAAAATTCTTTATATACGATCTTTTTTTTACACAATCGTTTACTTTTTTTGCACGACCGTTTACATTTGGCTACTCCAATCTAAATTATTTTTTTTTTAATATTCTTTATACACGATCTTTTATTTTTTTTTTACACGATTGTTTACTTTTTTACACGATAGTTTAAATTTAGCTACTCCAATCTAGATGATTCTTTTCAAGATTCTTTATACACGATTATTTTGCTATTTTTTTTACATAGTCGTTTAGATCTGATTACTCAAATGTAAACGACGTAAAAAAAGGAAGAGAAGAAAGACAACGGAAAGAAATTACAGCGAAAAGAAAGAAGAGGAAAAGTACAAAGACGATGGAAAGAAATTGAAGCGAAAAAAAAAAAGAATTGAAAAATAAGAAAGATGATGGAAAGAAATCGCGGAAAAAAAAAGACGAAATTGTAGGACGAAGATGATGAAAGAAATAGCAGGACGAAGATGAATCGTGAGGAAGAGAAGAAAGATGGAAGGACAAACCTGGAATATTTAAAAAATGGTTAACTTTATGGGCTTTGTTACATGAGCCGTAAATAGTTTGGTATTTTGTTACATTTACAAAAGTTTCCGTATAATAATTTTTTTTAACAAGATCCAATTAAATGCTCTTAACCGGAAGCTTTTTCGTGGCTTATTTTATTTTATGTACTTATCCCATCAGACACTCTTTATATCTTCTATATGTTTGAATGGAATCATTTATTCTTGGTTCGAGGCAGGACAAAAGTTCTAAGAGGTGTCAACCTAGTTGAAATATCTGTAAGCTCCTCTGATCCCTCTCCCTCTAGTATCTGGTTAAAAATAGCTAATATTAAATTAATTTAAGAATTTCTAATTCCAACATATTTTTTAACTCCTTTCTCCATATTTTCATCTTCATCAACATATCTTGTTATATCTTTATGCCCTGTTTTCTCAAATATTTTCTTTATCTTAATTCTCTCTTTGTCACTATGATTGAGAATAAAAAGGACTTTTTTCATGCACGATCAACTCAACAAATAGAAGAAATAGTGGGGAGAGAAAGTGAACGAACACTAGTAGAAAAAGGGCCTACGATGACAGTTAAATGTCGTCATTAAAAGCTTTCGTGACAGTTTTTTGCAGTCATTGATGCGACAGTCATGGAAAGTATTTTATGACAGTTCCCCAAAATTGTCACGAAATATGGTTTTTCATTACATAGAATAAATGTCACGAATTCAGTATCTTATGACAGATTCTAACTGTGATTATTTATTTTCGATGACAATTAATAACCATCATTGTTTATATTTTATGACATCGGATAACTGTCATTGTTTATACTTTATGACAGCGAATAACTGTCATTGTTAATATTGTATGACAGATATTAAATGTCATTATTTATCTTTTATGATACTTATTAACTGTCATCATTTCACTTTCCGTGACATTAATTAGCTATCAATAAAACTTTTTCGACGACAGTTTGTTTTTTTACATTTAAATGTCATAATTTTGGTTTCAGTCACTATTTTTTATTGAATCTTGCTTTTCATGTTGCCCTGCCATTACACATACCATTACACAGACCAATACAATCACATATGGAAAGAAACGGTGAACACTTTAATATCAAGAAACATACACTTCATAATATCGCTTTAAGTGTTGGTACATATATGGTTTGTTACAAACAAGCTATTTAAATAACTAGATTTAAACCAGAAATTTTTCTACCAAACCTACAAAAATGCCTATACATAAATGAATTTCCGCAAATATAGCTTCGCTGCTCCAATAGATTCTGGCAAAACCTAGTAAGAAAATAAAAGAAAACAAAATTGATTCAACAATACAACACATTCACTTCAACAACACAATACACATTCACTTCAACAACACAAGCACATACACACTTCAACAATAGTAACTTCTAAGCTTGACAGTAAATTATTCTTTTCTATAACTTCTAAGCTTGGTATTGGAAATGTAGAGGGTATTCAAATGGAAAGCCTTACATATACAGGTTACAAAATTATGCTATTGTTTAAGTACACAATGCACAATTTCATCACTAAAAATGAAATCTATAAATTCATCCATATGAAAAAGAAGAAAAACATAATCGCAAATACCAAATTCATCCCACAAACCATGCTAAATTAATTACAAAACTTCACACAAAGTCCAAAACCAACAACAAATAACAAAACTCAAAACTAAAAATGGGCTTTGCATAATTACGAGCATGTATAGCCGGTAGAGATGAAAAATTGAGTGCCACACCTTATTTTTCACAAAAGTATTATACAACAGAGACTCAGGTTTTCTAATCATCAAGAGTAAACCTAAAAAATAAAGTAAGAATTGCAATAAATTTAAAAAGGCAAAACAAAAGTGTCATTCATTCCTTGCAAGCCACTTCAAGATGAAACTATAACACAAATAGTTTTAATTTTATAGCTTCTTCAAAGTCTTCTTTCTCAACAACCTTTACATTATGAGGCAATAAAACTATAACACAGTGAGAGGTACGTACATTTGCAAAGGATTTAAAAGCTCATTGATGTGCACCAAAAAGTTTTATACCCAACAGACCTTGATACATATAATGAAGTATGAAGAAGAATTACTCGCTATACTTTACAAGCACTAACTTTTGGAAGAAACTCTCCAAAAATATTTACAAGGTTTCTGCAATGAGAAATACCCTAATTAGATCAAAATTCCTTAATCACAATTTCCTTATTATAAATTCACTAAAAATAAACTAAATTATCACTATATAATGTTATATATAATTCCACAAAGAAGTTTCTTACCAAAGATAGGACTCCATGTTTAGTTCATAGCATCCAAAGGAACCGAGCCTGACCTACAACAATAAACATATATATAAATCTCAACAATCCATCCCATAAGAAAATAAAATCTTATCCATATTAAGAACTAGTGTAATAGGTGTTGAAATTTAGCAACTCATATTGTATTTAGCATCACTCCTTATTGCAAGAATTATTATGACCATCTTAAAGTTAAAAAGTTAAGACTATATCTAGCCGATCACTTATTGCAAGAATAACATCACTCCTTATTGATCACTTCCGATCCAACCAATACTTTCTGCTCTACATCTGAAAGAGAATCAGGTGGTTACTTAATATTATAAGACAAGGTTGTGACAGTGAACTTTAAAGCTAGGCTTCAACCAATTACAATGAGTAACTAGATTAGTTACCTTCGCCTCTGTCATTTTAAAACTTCAAAGAAACTACACGTTTACGGATAACTCATTGGTGGTGTGTTCGAGCTAAATCTATTTGAAAAGTCGATACCCGACCTAAAGTGTATGATTTAAATTTTCAAACAAATCATTTCAAACCAAAGAAACTACTATAGAACCAACGCATCTAACTACAAATTCTTCAACTTAAAGGATATCTAGCATGAAGGTTAACGATCATTACCTAAAAAATTTGAAAATGTAACAGGATCACTCGAACTAGACCAAAAACTTTGAAATTCTATCATAATTTAGCACTTCTAAAAGGGTATCATTCAATTTTCTAAAAGGGTATTTGAAAAATTCCGCCTTTTCCTGCCAAAGACGCATTTTTTGACCTTTGATGACAGTTATTTCTTTCCTCCTTTCAAATTTTGGATGGAACCAACTGTCATAATAGATGGGTTTTCTTGTAGTCGAAGGGCTCTAAAAACTAATTGTCAATCGGTTTACATGAAAAAATAATATGCCTCTTCTGATTGTGAATATTGTGTTGCATTCTCATTTCTTATGGTTAGTTCAATCAATCCCTCAACCCCCACCTCGTTCCATCGAAGCATTAAAAAGGAAGAATGAATATAGTAAACAATCTCAATCTCAACATTTATATTTCAGGTACCACATCCATAAAATTGAAGCCTCTTTACAATGGAGTTGTAAAAACAAAAAAAATTGAGAAAAACACATATGGTGTTGCACCAAAATATCAAAATCCGTAAAAGAAAACAAATGAAAAAATTGGTGATTACTGAATTATAGAAGAAAACAAATCCCCTACGTAGACTTGCCAAAAGTGTGTTTTTGTAGAAAATGATTTGATCAATGATTTATTATTTTATTATATTCTTTTATATCGAAACCCTTTTATAACGTACAATTAAAAGTGGTTAGGATTTTGCTAGGCATAAGTGTAGGTGATGTAGCCTTTTGCTGTCTCTTGTAAATGGCAAATCAAATAAAATTTATATTCTATCGTTCAATGCTACCTATACTACAAAGTAGTACCAGTGGGAAGACTAGGATGATTTGCAGGGAAGTATGAAGATTAGTTTCTCGAAGCTAATTATTTAGTTAAAGTGATAAATGGGGGGCGGGGTGTTGGTGTGGTTTTTGGGATTTAAGTGAATAAAGTGCAATAAAAAGATAGAAGTGCAATCAAACGAAACATTTTAGCAGAAGAGGTGATAAAACAAGGAAAGCGTCAACAACAATAAATCAAATGAACCTTCAGTTAACCAACAGAGGATACGACTACTGGATCAGATAAAGAAGTTAACAAAATAAACACGCAAGATTTTTAACCTAGTTCGATGACACAACATCTACGTCTGGGGGGTCCTTGACCAAAAGATAGGGCTTTTGTTAATTTGATTTAGATCATAAAAACAGTCTTATAATCTTTAGTACAGAGATTACAAAATCGTTTTAATACTCTAAGTGATGCTATTAACAAGATAACCTAGATCATTTAGAACAAATCAAATAAGATATATTTTTCCTCTTTCATGTATTTTTTTCTAGATTGATAATACATAGAGTATTAGGAAATTCTCCCTCTTATTTAAATGTCTCTTACAGATTAACGAAATCAGTGTAAACATCACACACATCTGTTTCTTCAATCAAGATCCACAAGACAATCAAATGTTTTTCTAAACAAACTTACATAGTTCTTTACTTTACTCAGAAGTTTGCTGTGAACTATAATTTTGAGATGTTTGAGTGTAGTGCTTTTTTTCTTCAAACCGGATGTATATATAGGAGAGTACGCGACGCATAATTTGGAATAATAAAATCTTTAACATATAAAATCTTTCCTTAACAAGATTATTGTTTGCCAAATAGAATAATCTTTTTGTAAGAGAATCTCATAAGGAAAACTTTCTTAATTTGACAAAATAATATTTTCTGGACAAATAAGCATCTTTTTATGAAGAAGGTCCCACCAAATAACCAACAAACTCTCTATTGGAATCTGCTTTCGTTATTTATTCTACCATGCACAAAAGACAGTAGTCGGTCCAATAATCATATGTAACGGCCCAACTTTTTATACTAAGTTAAGGTCATTACAAAAAAGAAACAATAACAAGAGACGCTTTCTTGAAAAGAGGAAAACTAAATTTTCATTAAAAACATAATACTGAAACACTAATAGATAGACGAGAAAGCAAAATTGAGTCCCCATATGACATGTCATGAATCCTTCTCTATCGCTCGTCAGCTTTCCTTTACCTTTACCTTTGCCTGAAATATTAAACATAGAAAGAGTGAGTATAAACCTATACTCAGTAAGGGACACACTACTAGTCCCGCTAGGTGTCTGTTAACTTTCCATTAGAGTCCTGTAGAGTAGTACCCCGAAATTGGCACGTTCCCAAACACGTGCAATCTGTAATCCCATAGGAACATCTCTGGTCTTCGGTGAACCCAAAGGAACACCTAGGACAAACTGGTCTTTAGTGGACCCAAAGGAAACCCTAAGACAATCGGGCTGTGAGTGACACCATCGAATCACTCGTAATCATGTCTATGTCATATTGGACTAGTGATCCCGTCGGACTACACAGTCATAAAAAGGTGGTGATCCTGAGAGACACCCATGTGGGTACGACTCTAATAGATAAAGTTAACAATATAACCTATCCATAGCATGTACATAATATAACATCATCATAACATGGCATAAGTATCGATCATATCATTCTTAACAAAACGCAGTCATCATCAACATATTACCAGTCATAAACATAATATCAGTCATCATCATCAATCATCAATATAATGACAGTTATTATCAATAGCATCAAGTTATGCATTTTAACTACCATCAATGCATAATCATAATTAGATGCGGTCTCTAAATTCAGTTCTAAAGTCTAGTAGGAGAATCTCTTACCTAGAGATTTTAGCCAAACAAAGTACTTCTTAGCTGACAGTAAAAATACTCCAATTAATTTGATCCTAATCATAAAAGGAAATTCAGTATCTTAATTAATGAAATTAGTAATTAGCTATCATCCAAAAATTCTCCCAAATCAATTAACTTTCTAAAAATTGGGATTGAAACCAATTCAACCTTGATTGGGAAAAATCCAATATTTAAATCTTAAAAAATTAGCCAATTGAACCTTTAAAGAAACACCAAATAGATCCAAAATTAAATTAACAAAATCTTAATGTAATTTCATTGGTTTACCAAGGTTACTTAAATGGAAGTTGAAAAATTCTTTTATCCTTGATGGAAAAATTCATCACTTTAAATCTTAAAGCCTTGCCAAAGGGACCAACCTTAACTAAAATTGATGAGGCGGCAACGGCAGAGCATTATCTTAAAGAAGAAGATGAACAACCTTTTTCTTTTCCTTTTTCCTTTTAACTTTTTTTTATCAGGAAACAATGTGGCAGGAGCCACCTTTTATTAGACAAAGCTCAGTTACAACAACACCTAGCACATAGGCTTGAGGATAGCCTATATATTTTAGTCTAACAAAGCTTTTATGTTTAGGGAAATTGTTGTTTGATTATAGTCCTGTAGTTCCTTACTTTTGCTGGACCACATTCCTATGAGATTTTGTATATCATCCCATATGTTGTTTATGCTTCTTTCTGAGCTTTTGAAGATTCTACCGTTTCTTTCCTTCCACAAGCTCCGCAAAGTTGCGATCCCTGCATTGAGATGTATGATGTTCCTTCTTGTTTTCCGCTTTAAAGAGTAAAGATCTTCGAAAATTGTATCCATACTTTCTCTGTTGAAGTTGATCCTTGTGCTATTTGTGAGTTTGTTCCAAATCTTTTTGTGAAATTGCACTGTATGAAAATGTGTTGATCATCTTCGTTTGCTTCCTTGCACAAATACCACATTTTTCCTTTCAACTTAAGCATTGCAATGATATTTATAGACCAAAATAATAACAATAATATTTATTATTATTATTATTAGTTCCTTTTCTTTTTAGATTATATATATATATATATATACCCAAAATACACATATATTTTTATTCCCATTATCTTTTCTCAATAGATTCAAACATAAAAATCTATTAAACCATTATTCTTTTTTCAAATTAATTATATATCTTTTCTCGTCCAATCAAATCAACCATCTCTCTCTTTATGAATTATCTTCTTTCCAAATAAATATAATTATATTATGTCATATAATTAACTTTACTTTCCCATATTAAATTGATGCTATCGTATTCCACAAAAATCTAAATTATTAATTAAATATATATATATATATATATATATATATATATATATATATATATATATATATACTGAATTAAATCAAATTCCATTGAAACCAACTTTTCCCTTCAAGATCTTAAATTAAATTAAATTCTCAATTCTTTTAATCAATCAAATCTTTTCCAATAAATCACTCATAAAATTCCAATACGAATTATCCTAACTTAACCATTAAATTTTGGCTCCAATTCTTAATATAACACCCAAATAATTTAACCTAATTAATAAATTATCAATTTTCTTTTAAATAAATCAAATTTCTTCTCTTTCCTTATTTACCCAAACATAATAGCTTCTCTCCAGAATCAATATTTATTTTTCTGCAAAATAATTAATTATCTTTCACAATAATTAATTATTATTTATCTTTATCTAAAATAATTAATTATCTTCCACAATAATTATTATTATTTATCTTTCTCTAAAATAATTAATTATATTCCTCAATAATTAATTATTATGTATCTTTCTCCAAAATAATTAATTATCTTACACAATAATTAATTATTATTTATCTTTCTCCAAAGTAATTAATTATCCTTTTACAAATAATTATCATTTTTCTCCCTTAATAAATATCTTTTCTCCAAAATACATATTATCTTTTCCTTAAATAATTATATTTCAACAAATATAATTATCTTTTCCTTTCAAATAATAATTATATATATTTCCATATCTACGTATAATTATCAAATCTCTAACAAATTTTCTACTCTACAATTTAATTAAATAACATCCATAATTATTTAATTTAATTCAACTTCAACAACACTAAAAATCTAACTTTACTTAATCCTCTTAACATACCATTTATTCAAAAACTCAACAAACACCACATGCCAAAACTTCTAATTAATTAAATATTCATCCAACAAATATTTAATTAATTTCAATTCCTACAAAAATTAAATAATTCTCATTAAATGAATTAAAAAATAACACTCAATAAACTAAATCAAATTAAACAAAATTAAGATAATTAACTCTAAAATTAACTTAATTTTTGGGGCTTAAATAATAATCATTAATCGATTATATTGTTGTAAATAAAAGATAAATTAAACAACCAACTACTAATTGAATAACTACTGCATCATAGATAGATAATGTGCAACATAAAAATAGTTTCACAAAAAAATCTTCTGTAGAACTTCCTCCTCCTTGCATGCAAACAAATAATTAGGAAGCTGGAGAAAACCTAGAAGACTCGGAAGATTCTGAACAACATGAATAACAGTATCAACAGCCACACGTCTGGTCGTAAGATCAGCAATCAATTCATTTAGATCAAGAATCGTCACACTAAGAGACCGCGATTCATCATACAAAAGTTGCAGTAGTCGAGAGGCTAGCTTAGAAGGAAGATGAAGATCGGATGCAAGAATGTTCAAATGTGCGGCATTCTGAGAACCAACTCCAGGAGGACGAAACACTGAAGGAATATCAGGCACATGCGATCTCTGAAACAATTTATAACTGAGAGACATTGTGTGAGGAGCAGGTCCTTGGATATCCTCATGAGTGAGTACTTTTGGATGTTGAGACAATAAAAAGTCATTGAGTAATTGAGGAAAATAAATAGGGATATTTACCCAAAAAGTATCAACAGGGTGTAGCACATGCGGAAAATAAAGTCTTTACTTACACAATTCTTTATTTTACTCAAAAGTTTGGTGTAAACTATAATCTTGAGATGCTTGAATGTAGTGCTGCCTTGCTTCAAACCAGATATATATATAGGAGAGTATGTCATGGATAATTTGGAAGAATAAAATCTTTCCTTAACAAAATTATTTTTTCCCAAATAAAATAATCTTTTTGTAAGAGAATCTCATAAGGAAAACTTTCTTAATTTGACAAAATAATATTTTCTGAACAAATAAACATCTTTTTATGAAGAAGGTCCTATCAAATAACCAACAAGAGAAATACAATTGTACGCCCAATGTAATTTTGATCATCGAATTATCAATGTATGGTTTTTAACTTCTTACCCATGCCTAGTCCAATTGATTAAGAAACACAATAGTACTAACCAATGGTCTTTAATATTAAATTAGCTAATTTAATTAGATGGGAAGCATCCTAATCAAGTTAACTAAAATTGTACTACACGCTTTAGGGATCATTACACTAAAATAAATTTATACTAAGAAAAACCTAAATAAAAATCTAATATGATTTTTCTTATGTCAATAAAACAATGCTCTGTGTTGTTGACCACAAATCACAAGTCTATCTAACTTATTGTTTCTTGGAGATTAACATGCAATTACAAGTCACCAATTATACATTAATCTATAGCATGAAATTACACAATCAAGCATTGGTTGTCGATCAATAAGAAAACGATGTAAATCGTAATAATCAATATATCCAAGATTAAAACCCATAGACAATGAAATATCAATTATACTATCAAAATACTTCAAAAAAAATACAATGAGTTCTTCTAAAATCATAGATCTTACTTTACCATAATGGTGAAAAGGATAGAGACCCACATGGTTTTTACTTCGTTATAGAGACAAGATGAAAACAAATCTAAAATTTAATATTATAGATGGATAGATGATGGACAACAAAAAGAGAAAAGAAGATACTGGTCATTGGTCCAAAACAGCCACCCGAATCAATATATGACCGAAAAACAAAAGCTACAGAATCATATCTGTGCAACGGTGCCACAGTGCTATAGGATAGCACAACCACACTGTCACATAAAAAAGAGGATTTTGCACTCGTTTTAGATGGAGTTTCGTAATTTTCGGGTCTTTCAAGCTTAAATATATACTTCATTAAAGCTTCGAATTTTGTAATGTTCAATTCTACCTCTTTGATGTTCGATACCTATAAAATAATTAAATAAACATATAGACGTAGGAACAATTAAGCGGAGTTAGATAGTGCATTTATGATTCTACCTGTGAGTGCAATGGTAAAATGGACATTATAAAAGAGTAGGGGCAAAGAGGGAAGTGAAAAATTCTCCCCACTTAGCCATGTTTAATATAGTAGGGATAGGAATATGTAATAAGTAGTGTTTTTTCTATTTAATTTTCTGTATACTTCTTCCATCTCCTTTAATTATTAAAAGGTTTTCCTCTCTTTACTCTTTCTCTCTAAATTACTATTCTGAAGTATATTTTCTTTTATAAAAAGAGTAATAAACTTTATTTCCATTAAAAGAACAAACAACAAGAAATGATAATCAAATACACATTCATATTTTTAAAAAAAAAGTTAAACAAGATATAGAAATAGTTATCAAATATATTTATGTTGTCATTCCTTGTATACAATGGCATTCCTTTAGCTTTGTTTATGTATTTCCTGAGCTTCTCTTAGTGTACTATATCCTTTAATATTAATGCATCTTTCGATCTTGCTAAGATATGATAAAAATAGACGACACGTGTCACAACCTAATTGAGATATTTCGATGTACTTTCTATCCGTCTTAGCTTGTAATTAATTATTGTTAAAAAAGAATACTCAATTAACTAGAAACAAGAAATAAGAAACGAAAACATTACAAAACGGAGTTGAAGCGTGCAAATTTGTGGAAATGATTGTTATCATGAACCAGAAAACATTAAATAACTCTTCCTATAAAAGGCCCTTATTCTTCACTTTCTCAAATCACGTCCTAAAGATATCAAAGATTTCAACTGATAGCAAAAAGCACTACTATGTCTTCTTCTCTAATCTTCAAGCTTTTCTTTTTTAGTCTTTTCTTCAGTAATCGACTCGCTTCTAGATTGGATTCTGACGATGATGGAAAAAACGTATGAAAACATTCAAAGCTATATGAACAACTATACTTAATGAAATATGTTGGCTTTTATTTTACATGTGTTTTTTTTTTAATTTAAAAAAAAAAACTTGCAGATTTATATTGTATACATGGGGAGGAAGCTAGAGGATCCTGATTCTGCTCATTTACATCATAGGGCAATGTTGGAACAAGTTGTTGGCAGGTTAATATTATTCATGCAAACATATAGTTCTTCTTCTTCTTCTTCTTCTTTCTTCTTCTTCTTCTTCTTCTTCTTCTTCTTCTTCTTCTTCTTCTTCTTTCTTCTTCTTCTTCTTCTTCTTCTTCTTCTTCTTCTTCTTCTTCTTCTTCTTCTTTTTTCTTTTTTTCTTTTTTTTCTTTTAACTGTGTCTAAAAACATGACCCCTAAAAAATCCATTGTATGAACATGATTATTACTATTATTATTATTTTGGAAAAGATGATTCAATAGGTATATCTAAATGATCTCTACGCGGACACATTCTTAGCACCCCATATAGATATATCATTAAACACTAAGGAGTTCAAAGATTAGTCAAACGAGCTTATTCAAATGTGATTTTAATTGGAAAAATTTAGTCACTAACATTGGACAAAATGAATATCTAAGATAGAGATGCAGCATAATCTAGGATCAAAATGATTATTTTTTTAATGTCCAAGGACAATGGTGAACCTTTTTGGAAGTTCTTAGGTCAAAAAGAACCATTATGAAAGTTCAAGAAGAAAAAGAGACTCAACTATTCTTTTTACAAGAGTTACAATTTAATTTTATACAATAATTATTCTTTTTAAAAAATGATTAAAGTCGTCGTACCGTATTAATTGTGTTTGAATAATGATTGATGATCTTGTATGTCTTTTATTTCAGCACTTTTGCTCCAGAATCTGTGCTCCACACTTACAAGAGAAGTTTCAACGGATTCGCAGTGAAACTTACTGAAGAAGAAGCTGAAAAGATTGCCAGTACGTAATTAGCATTAGAAGTTTTATTTTATTTTATTTAAAAGAAATTAATACATATGTTTTTTTCAGGTATGGAGGGTGTGGTGTCTGTGTTTTTAAATGAAATGAACGAACTTCATACGACAAGATCATGGGATTTTCTGGGTTTTCCACTAACTGTTCCTCGTCGAAGTCAAGTGGAAAGCAACATAGTTGTTGGAGTTTTGGACACCGGAATCTGGCCGGAATCTCCCAGTTTCGACGATGAAGGGTTCAGTCCTCCACCACCCAAATGGAAGGGCACTTGTGAAACCTCCAACAACTTTCGTTGCAACAGGTATTTATCTAGTTTGATGTAGGATTATAGATTAAATTTAAATTTAATTTATATTATTAAGTAGTATAAGAAAACAAAAAAGATGTTATGAAAAAGCTGTCTAGTAAATCGATTACTTAATCTCACAGGGTAGTATGACAGAGAGAACTATGAAGTATCAATTTCGTTGAGATATTTTGGTGAATTCTTTTAGTATCCAAAAGAATTTTCCTTTAAAAAGAGACAAAGAAAAAGAAAATTAGTATAGTTTTCCTAAATAATTTCTGAAATACTTGGTTCCAATATATTTTTTCTCTAAAATAACATTATTCATTTAATTAGTAGGATGTAAAAATTTGCTCCTTCCGTTTTCTTGTTGTTTCCTCCAATATCATCGGTTACTAATTAACGATGAAAATTATTGGTGCTTTGTTAGAAAAATTATTGGAGCTCGATCATATCACATAGGCCGTCCCATTTCACCCGGTGATGTGAATGGTCCAAGAGACACAAATGGACACGGGACGCACACTGCATCAACAGCGGCTGGTGGTCTAGTTAGCCAGGCAAATCTATACGGTCTCGGGCTCGGGACGGCAAGAGGAGGAGTTCCCTTAGCGCGAATCGCTGCATACAAGGTATGCTGGAATGATGGTTGCTCTGATACAGACATTCTTGCAGCATATGACGATGCCATTGCGGATGGAGTCGATATTATATCTCTTTCAGTGGGTGGGGCTAATCCACGACATTATTTCGTTGATGCCATTGCCATCGGATCTTTCCATGCAGTAGAGAGAGGAATATTAACATCCAATTCTGCTGGGAATGGAGGCCCTAATTTCTTCACCACCGCAAGCCTGTCTCCGTGGCTTCTGTCTGTTGCTGCAAGCACCATGGACAGAAAGTTTGTCACACAAGTACAGATTGGTAATGGACAGAGCTTTCAGGTCATATTATTAATTCTCTTTTCCTTCATACTTTTTCATAGTGCGGTGCAAGCTTAGTGGGCTCAACACACTGCTTGAATCTGAGCTGACCTAACATTATATTCAACAGGACTCAAGCCCATGGCCACTATCTGAGTTTGGCCTTTTAATTTGGATGAAAGCTTGAGTAATTATGCTTGTTCAGCTATTGAAGGCTGATTAATATATGTGAAATTTTCTTAATACTATTTGTTTTCAAATATAAAAGAGTCAACTTATTTACAAATATAGCAAAATCTTACTATCATTGATATGTCATCTTATCATGAGCCTATCACGCATAGAAAGTAAACTTTTGCTGTATTTGGAAATATTTTAGAGGTTTTACTACTAAAAGCAATTTTGTTATAAAGCAATTTTTGTTTTGAACTGAGTTTGAATCGAGGAAGAGTTGAGCTTCGATAACAGACCTTTGGGCTACGAGTTTCAATGATTGATGGGGGCTAGCTGATTATCATCAATGCTACATCGATCTTAGAGTTCTAAATTCAAACTCGTTTGTAATTATTATTAATATTTTAAGAGACCAACATATGATACCTCTTTGAATGTTATTATATATTCTCTCCCTTGTATGTTTCTCAATAAAGTGTGATTCCAAAAAAGAGATATATGGTTATAATATTTTTGTGAATGTTTGCAGGGAGTTTCAATTAACACATTTGATAATCAATACTATCCCCTTGTTAGTGGGCGTGATATACCCAATACTGGTTTCGATAAGTCCACCTCAAGGTAATTCAATTTGTATTTGAAGATTATATGTGTCAGGAAATTTCAATGAACAAATTTGTATTTATAATGAAGTTGTAGGGTTTGAAAATAAAAGTGATAAAATATAACGTATATCTAATTTGAAACAGGTTCTGCACGGACAAGTCAGTGAATCCCAATTTGTTAAAGGGAAAAATTGTTGTTTGTGAAGCGAGTTTCGGTCCTCATGAATTCTTTAAGTCCTTGGATGGTGCAGCGGGTGTCCTCATGACATCAAATACGAGGGATTATGCAGACTCCTATCCCTTGCCTTCTTCCGTTCTCGACCCAAATGATCTCCTTGCCACTTTGCGTTATATTTATTCAATTCGGTATGATATATATACATATGTTACTGCTCTCACAATTGATTGGTTTTTGTTAGATAAGATGCATTTCCATTTTAAAACCAATGGGAAAGAAGACAAGTAGCTCATGTATTTTATAAAGATTATAAGTTTCCTTAATTTTTTCAAAGTGGAATCACTCGACATGCAACTTCAAGATGATGTCTTTTTTGGTTCACTATTTTTTAGTTGACATCTACCAATTTGTAGGCAAATGTATAGAAAAATTAAGGAACCTCGCGATGTTATGTTACAAAATGATCAACAAGAATTACAAAGAAATATAAAGAGATATCAACAAACAAATATATTGATTTACTTATGGTGCGTTAGCTACGTCCACGAACCAGAGGGACAACAAATGAAGAACTTAGGGTCATAATCATAATTAAACATTATAAATATTTACAAGCGATACCTTATGCTTGGTTGTTTGTAGACGTCAGATAATAGACTCAATGTATTTCAAACATATTATAAAATAGATGTGAGGTGTTCTTCTCATTAGCAATTCGTTATGAGATGGATGGACATTCTATTTGTGGAACGGCGAACCCAACGAAAATAACATGCTGAGTATCCCACACATTGTAAAGGCAGAAAGACTTCACAATTATTGACATTAATTAAGTTAGAACCCCATTTCATGTAGTACCATATATGTTGAATTATTTATCAATATTGACATTGTTTAAACCTTTTCTGCTAATTATTAACTTCTGATGATTAACAGCTCTCCTGGTGCAACCATTTTCAAGAGTACCACAATCCTCAATGCATCTGCACCTGTTGTTGTTTCCTTCTCATCCAGGGGTCCTAATCGTGCAACTAAAGATGTTATTAAGGTTAATTTTTTTTCATTGAACTTCGTAGTTTCTATATTCTTAGTGTGGGTAAGATGGTTAATTAAATAGTTTAATTTCATGAACTTGCACTAATATTTCAGCCAGACATAAGTGGTCCAGGAGTCGAAATTCTAGCAGCATGGCCTTCTGTTGCACCAGTTGGTGGAATCCGTAGAAACACACTTTTTAATATAATCTCAGGAACATCAATGTCTTGTCCACATATCACTGGAATTGCAACCTACGTTAAAACATACAATCCTACTTGGTCTCCTGCTGCCATCAAGTCAGCACTCATGACAACCGGTAACTATTTTACCCTAAGTCGACGCATCTTTAGTGCCCTCGCTAAATTCTAAGACTAGTAATATTCATTCAAAATTACAAATAGAGTCTAAATACAAACCGAGCTTCATGGATTTTGATACTATATTAGCAAAATATTGTATTGAGTTTTCATCGGGATAAGAAGTCACTTTCACATTTTTTTTTTATAAGATAGATGGATAATACTACTCCAATTACCGATTGGCTTTGGGATAAAACCTTATATTATATATCATACTCAAAAAAATTATGAGCCAAAGATGCAACATCCTTTTGAGAGAAAATATTAAAGAGATTTCACATTTATAGGATAGAAATTAGGGTTTGCAATGGAACCTTATTTTATATAATAACTATTAACTTCATAACGTGGTTATTTAATTTTGCGACTAAAGAAAATACAAATAATGACCACTTGGGTAGAGAATGTAATATAAAATAGAATGGTTTGGGATATGGTACTCATTTTGTAACTCATCTTTATTCACTTTGTACAGCTTCACCCATGAATGCTAGGTTCAATCCACAGGCAGAGTTTGCATATGGTTCAGGCCATGTTAACCCGCTAAAAGCAGTAAGACCTGGGTTGGTTTATGATGCAAATGAAAGCGACTACGTTAAATTCTTGTGTGGTCAAGGTTACAACACCCAGGCGGTTCGACGTATCACCGGAGACTATAGTGCTTGTACTTCTGGTAATACTGGTAGAGTATGGGATTTAAACTATCCTTCTTTTGGACTTTCAGTATCTCCTTCACAGACTTTCAATCAATACTTCAACAGAACTCTCACGAGTGTCGCCCCTCAAGCATCAACATATAGAGCTATGATCTCTGCCCCACAAGGCCTTACTATCTCAGTGAATCCTAATGTTCTATCATTTAATGGCCTTGGAGATAGAAAATCTTTTACCTTGACAGTTCGAGGATCAATAAAAGGATTTGTAGTGTCAGCTTCTTTGGTGTGGAGCGATGGTGTACACTATGTGAGAAGCCCTATAACCATCACAAGTCTAGTTTAATGACTTTTGCCTTTTTGAAATAAAGAAAAAGGAGTTAAAATAAAAAGAAAGTGAAAGTGTGGGAAAGAAGTATCGCATTTCTTCCATTACTCTTTCATTTTTGTTTGTTCTTTGTCATCTAGGTAAGGTGGTGGCGACTTTTGAAATAAGTGTGTGTCTATACTGTCACTATTAGTAATAAAAAAGTGTTCTCTTTGCTCGCGATCATTGATTGTTTAGGTCTTATTTGATAATTTTTTAATTTTTTGGTTTTTGTTTGTAAAAGTCAACCAAATCACGACTACCTCTTTTCTTTCTATATTATGCGAAATTGATGCATCTTCTCCATTGTAACGTGTCATTGGTATCATCCTTAGGCTTGCCATTCCATCTAGATGGTGCCAATGACAATTAGGTTTTTTGTTTTTTTTTAAGAGATACTAGTGAAGGGAGCTAGAGAAGAGCTCGCAAATTTTATTGCCATAAAGGAAGTACAAAGTATCGATCCGTTTACATAGGTAAACTACACACAACATTGATGTTTAAGGCGATTGAGGCTTGACTGTAGTTTTTGAAGATTTTGCTTTTTGAGGACCAGTTTCCAGTTAGAGAGTAAATATCTTCCCATGAGTTTCGAAAGGTTGTGTCTTTCTCAGAGAAAACAAGTTTGTTTCTCCCTAACCATATTGTCCATAATGCAGCTAGGGCCGCATTGAAATTAATGATGTTCTTTGCACCACTTTCATTTATTCTACATAAGCTCAGACAGAGGTCTTTGGTATTTGAATTAGTCATAGGAAGACCTGTTTCTGTACTCCATTGTTCCCAAAGCTTGTGGGCTTTGGGGCAGTGGATGAAAAGATGATTCATGTCTTCATTGAAGATTTGCAGGATATGCACCAGCATGGGCTGAGACACATGTTTGATTCTTTTTTTGGATGTTGTCCATTGTGCTAAGTTTTTGGTGTATCATGGTCCAGATGAAAAATTTACACTTTTGTGGGATGGGAGACTTCCAGAGGTTTTTCAATTCATTTTCCCAGTTAGCCTCCGATGAGCTTGAATTTTCCTTGAATGCAAGATCTTTTACTAATGCTACTGTGAACAAACCATTGCCATTTAGACTCCAGGAAGGTTTGTTGTGTCCTCTATTATTGCATATCTGAGGCAGATTAATTTTTAGGGGATGCCAAATTTGGTTTTTCCTATCATTTAAAGGTCTTCTTGGGTTGATGTTCCAACTGCCTATTCTTTGATCCCAAACTTCCTTAACTGTGGCACTTTGTAGATTCGAAAGTGCAAAGAGTCTAGGGACTTGGTGGGATAGAGGTATATTATTGTACCATTTGTTGTGCCAAAAGGATAGACAGGAGCCATCATTGAGATTCAATTTGATTTTGGATTCAAACCAGTCCTTCCATTTTTTAATGGCATGCCAAGGCGTTTTTGCACTGCAGTTCTTTCCTTCTACTGGAATATCGCTTGGATTGTTTTTTTTTAATATTTTGCATCTATACATTTTTTTCCAGAGAGAATAAGGCTCATCATGATATCTCCACAACCATTTGCAGAGAAGAGCTTGATTTATGTCCTTTATCTTGCTTATTCCCAGGCCTCCCAGCTCTTTTGGCGAAGTGCAGATATTCAAATTGATAAGATGAGCATTTTGTTTGTCATGGCCGCCTCCCCACAGGAAATCTTTCCAATGTTCTTCAATTTCTTTTGTAAACTGAGGCTGGAGCTTTGAAGGTAGAGAGTAGGTAAGTGTGGGAGGCTTTATAACAAAGATTTGATAAGGATAAGTCTTCCACCTTTGGAGATTTGAGAATATTTCAAGTCATTTAATTTTTCTGTGAATACTCTCAATGGTTTGAGCCTAAAAAGACTTAGAAATTGGGTTTCCTCCCAATGGAACTCCCAAGTAGTTGACTGGTAAAAATTTGGTAGGAAAACCGAATTTGCTAGCTACTTGATCTGTTCTATTTGTAGACATGTTTATAAGGCTTATAGTAGACTTTGAGTGGTTGAACTTTACCCTAGATGCTTTCTCAAAGAGGGATAGCGCCATTTGCAGATTGTTTAAATGAGTATGTCATCTGCAAAAAGTAGGTAAGAGATGTTGTAATTGTCACTAAGAGAAACCCCTTTAAAAGCTCCTCTTGCTTCTAAGTAATCTGCTTAAGTAGTTCATGGCCAAAACGAAGATGAATAGGGAGATTGGATCACCTTGTCTTATGCCTCTTTTCACTTTGATTCTTTCCTTTGGATTCTCATTTATAAGGATAGAATAATGAACATTGCTGATACAGGCATTAACCCATTTTCTCCATTTGAAGGGGAAGTTTTTCTTAAGAAGCATGAAGTTGATGAATCTCCAGCTAATTTTATCGAACACCTTTTCTAAGTCCAACTTTAGGACAAAATCCTTTTGTTTTCTTTCGCTTCCATGAGTCAATAGCTTCATTTGCAATGAGGATTGCATCTGTAATTTGACTTCCTTTGATGAACGCCATTTGATTTTCAGCAACTGTATCAGCTAGGGTGGCTTTGAGGTTGTTTGCTAAAGCTTTTACCATAATCTTGTGAAGGGAGGTTGTTAGACTAAAGGGCTTGTAGTCTGAAGGCATGCTACATTTGTCTTTTTTATTGATGGGGGCTATATATTTGTTGTTGACGTTGTTGTTGATAATGTCTTTCTTATGGAAATCCTGAAAAATATTCATCAAATCTCCTTTAAGACTATGTCAATGTTTTTTGTAGAAGAGCATGGTGAAACCATCAATTCTTGGAGCCTTTTCATTGTTGATAGACATGATTGTTCTCTTGATTTCATACTCATGAAGGGCTTGCAAAGTTGAGTTTGGTTAGAGTAAGAGATTGGCTTCCGATCAAAGTTGTCAATGAGGATTTCTTCATAGTCCTTCTTTGAGAAGAGATTCTGATCGTGGGAAATGAAGGCCCTTGAGATAGCCTCAGTTGAATTTTGATTGTTACCATTGGGATCGCAGATGGAGATGATTAGATTTTTCTTTTGATTTACAGTGCATACTCTGTGAAAGTAAGCATTGTTTTCAACCCCCAGTAGGTTCCATTTCTGTCTAGTTCTTTGATGCCAAATTTGAGCTTGCTTATTTTCAATGTTAAGAAAATCAGATTTGAAGGAAATTCTCTTAAGGTGGTGAGTTTCAGAAAACTCTCCTTCAAATTCTAGCTTGTCGATCGAATCAATATCTTTCAAGAGAATTTTTTTGTTGGCTTCATAATGATTTACTTTGTTGTGTTGCCACTCTTTGATATACTAGGAAAGAGTTTTTAACCTTTGGATAAAGGCATGACCAGGGAAGCCAGCATGTTTGGAGTTGGTCCACTAATCTTGAAACTTTTTCTTAAAATCCTTTTCCTTTAGGGAGATATTGTTGAGTCTAAATGGGCAAGGACCCCATTTGGTATGAGATGATTTCAAAATAATGGGATAATGGTTCGATACTATTCTTTCCAAAGTTCTTTATGAATGAATGTTGAAGGTTTATTCCCAGCCTACTGTGAAAAGGAATCGGTCAAGTCATGAAAAAGTTTGATCAATGACCTCATTTTCCTTGATGAAATTGTTGAAGAGAGCCATATTTCTGAAGTCTAATGTTTTTACATTGGTCTCTGTTTTCCATCTGATGATATTGAAATCACCGGTTAACAATCAATTTGGAAGGCATTATGATTGAAGGAGCTTTAGTTCATTCCAAAAATCTGTTCTGTCATTGCTTCTGGAGGGCCCACAAAGAGGTAAGCCACAAGTTACCATCTGAATTGAGGACATTGATAGATATAGAGTAAATTCCCAGTTTTATTTCGTTGACTTTGAATTTGATGTCATTCCACATAACAATAATACCACCAAATGATCCAGTTGAAGGAAGAGCTTGCCATTTTATACCAATCTTGTTCCAGATGAGATTTTTATTAAGCAGTTACAAATTTCTAATTTTCGATTCAGTAAGTATAACAAAATCAGGATCTAGAAGGAAATTAGATTTTTTATTGAGGCTCTTTTTGAGGGAGAGCCTAACCCTCTAATATTCCAACATAAGATCTTCATGTATTAGCCTTATCCCCCAAAGGCCCATGGCCTGTAATATCCACATTTTGGTCAGATATAATAATAAGAAAGTTTGAGGAGTTATGAACTTCAGAGGCCTATTTTTGAGACAGTTTGAGTTCATTGTCTTTTAGCAAATTCACTAATTTTTCCTTGAACGCTCTATCATTTTCCTGATCATTGTCGATGCTTGATTCCTTTGTTCTTCCAATTGCTGTGTTGTTGTTTGAAGATTCCTCTTTTGGCGAGAGGCTCTTTGCACTTTCTTTTACATTGTTTGCCTGGTTGTGATCTTCTTCTTCAATGTTTGCATTCATCATGTTGTTTTTGGACTCCTGTCTATGGTTATTTTCTTAATGAATCAAAGAGTCTAACGAAGAGATGGGACCCATATCAACCATTAAATTCATATGCTTGTTTCCATCTTCACTTTCTTTTGTAATTTGCTAAGAATCTTCATTTATTGCTCTAGAGTCTTTTTTGATTCTGTAAAGAATTTCATCTTGGATTTGTGGCACGAGCTTCCTTTCTTATCCGATGAATCATTTATAGTAGAGATCTCCATTGATTTTCTTTCAATATTATTATCCAAATTTGAATTGTGCGAGAGGTTACATCCCGGAGAGATGAAGGATACTTTTCTTTTTTAGATTCTTTTTGATCTCTTGGAGTAATGATAGTGATCTTGCTCATTTATGATGAGGATAGTTTTCCCTTTCTCTTTCCTTTTATCACTAAGTTGCTGGTCAAAAGGATCATATTCAGATTATGATGAGCTGTTTTTCTTGGCTTGTGTGGGATTTAAGATAGAATGCTTGTCAGAGTTGGGGTAGCTGTAGTTATCGCGTGTCTTTATTTTTTCTGACGGGACAGCTTGGAAGTCGTATTGATTATATATTTGAATTTAAATGTAAGTTTGAGAATTTGAATTGAAGGAATGGAATTCCTAAAGCGAAAGCTTATGAACGCCCGTGTGAGTGAAATTCAATTTATGAAACCAATAAATTCAAAGAAAAATAATAAACATGCTTCTCATGGAAAAGGTGAAAATAAACTGATCACCTTTGTAGAACCAATTCTTCTTCCAAGCTTCGTGACACCACAAAATCTTTCTCGTTATTCTCCAAGTAAAGAATCACAAAGAGTTGTGGGCTTCTGTAATTTTGGTGAGGGAAGAAGCTTTTGAGAGAATTTTGTTTTGTTGGGATACAGTGAGAGTTCGTAAGATTGTGTTGTGCTGTTCTAAAAGGAAAAAAAAAACCCTTTCTTTTTTTTTCTTTTAAAACAAATCTCAACAATGGAGGGGGAGTTATTCTATTCTATTTAAATATATTAAAATATATATATATATATATATATATATATATTAATTAAATTAAATAAAATCAATATAAATTTAATTAATATATATTATATCTCATATAATATAAACTTTATATTATATCATATATAATATAACCAATGATTTAGATCTCTCATATAATCTATAGTTCTAATATGAATCGAATTCAATTTTAACCTATAGTTTATTTATGAATCTCATTCATATTATTATTATTATTATTTGAATCATATTCAAATATTAACTTCTCTCATAAAAAACTTTACATTATAATGTATCAAATACATTATATTAATTGTATCATATACAATTTATTCCCTTTAATCAATTTGAACAATTCAAATTAAACCAAAATAAATTTGATTCTCATTTATCCTTATTGAGCTAACAAGGGGACCTTATGGACCTACAGATTGAACCTCTAATGAAATGAGATTAATTAATTAAACTCTTTAATTAAATTTAATCTCTATTCATTAACTATTAGTCATTCCACTAAAGACTAATAGTTGCACTCTTCTAACTGTAGATATATTTTTGTGTCCATTAGATATAACCAATCAACAGTGCAATGACCCTTCACAAATTGCTCGTAAGTACTGCTAGGCCAAAAATTACCGTTTTTCCCCTGTAGTTACATCTAACTCCTTAAGTACCATTGATTCCTCTAATGAACAATAATTATAGTCCTACTATAACTGAACTGCTCTCAGGCCAAGAGAGGGTGTGGCGCCACATTGTTCAAGCCCTGAAATCAACCCTTAACAGAGCAAATTCTCTACTTACTTTATCTATAGAGAAGGAGTGAATTCCTTCTTGTGTAGCTGCGTTCCCAGCTCCCCAATCAGACGAATCCCCAAAATGGTAGACATATTGAGTCGGCTACATAGGCCACTCTCACCCATACAAATCAAAGGATCGCCTACATAGGTAGGAGTTCACAACTCACTCAAGATTCAGGTCAAGTCACCTATAGTCATCTTAGTGAAATGTAGTCTCAACTAGTAACGGTGTTAATAAGAGAGACTACTCATTTCATGGTCCGGTCTTATACAAACTCTTTGTATAAAATACCCCCGCTCTAATGTCTCGACATAAATGATTAGGATCAAATCATTTGTAGCACTTTAGAACAATTGTAACAACTACAAAGCAGGCCGTATTCGTAGTGTCACCAGGATAAGGTATCCAACCTTATCCATTTACTACAGACCATTTAGGTTATCACTTAAACATGATCCACTTGTATGTCTCCACATAGATGTTTAGGTTACAGAAGATAACCTTGGATGTTAGTTTATTGGTTTTGTGAGTTAATGAAACTAAATATCAAATAAAATAAAACACTTTATTTTATTAGATAAATAAAAAGTTTGTATTATATATACAATTACAAACTACAAGACCACGAGATTTAGGGCATCAACCCCAACATGAATGCTATTATCAATTGCAGCTACACATAAGAAATTGTAAGTTTGTGAATTTGAATGCTATTATGAATTTCTCTGTTATATTATATATATATTTTCCTTTTCAGAAACCAACCAAAAGAGTCTGTGTGTTCTTACCTTTTAATCTTCATTATTTTAAAAAATATATTTTTTTTTTTTTTTGCTTCTTCACATAAATTTATGTTTAAAATCTGCGTCCTTGTTCATTAGGTTTTTTTTAATAATTTTTTTAGTACTTTTTTGGCACAGCTTATTGATGATGATAACAAATGCTACTTTTTATAATTTTTAATCTTCACAAAGTTGATGTTTTTTCTTCTTTTTTGACAATGAGGATGAATGATGTTTTTAAACTAACAATAGAAAAAGAAAAACAAAGATGAGTTAGATCTGTATTGTAAATAGACCTTCCATTTAATAATGGAAGGTACTTTTTTAAAAAAAATAAAGGATCTCTTGACCATAAAATAAGGCATCGGGAGATCATAGACATCTCCCAACGCCATATCAAAGGCATCAGAAGTTTACAAATGCTGACACCGTCCAGAAGGCATCGGAAGATGTCTATGATCTCTCGACATCTCATGTTGTACTTCGGGAGATCCTCTCCCAATGCTTTTCTTTCGACGGTCATTTAAGCATTGGGAGATCCTCTTTCGACGCATTTTCGTATATCTCCCAACAATTTTGTGAGTCGAAAGATCTCCTTTTTGTAGTGTCACAAAAAAATCTACTCTTTCTTAAGAAAACATAAAGCTAAAATACTTCAAACTTGTCAGTTTCCTCTTAGTTATGATCCTCTTATGAGAAGACTCCCATGCCGGAGTGGTTACCTCTTCTCGATGGTGAGACTCATCTGATATCAAAACGCCATATGTTACTGTCACCTCCTTATTCTAAACTAAGTAGGCAGCAAGATCAAATCAGCTCGCCGACCTTATAACATCAGCTACTTTTAGGTTAAGGAAGCTTACATCGCGTCTCATCTCAACACATACTCCTTATTACGTAACTGAAACACTTTACATAGTTCGCTTCGCAACACTTCCAGTTGCCAACTCCCATTGCATAACCAATTCTTGTCACGTACAGTCTTAACATGTAGGTCAGAATGCGGTCAGGGTCTCACATAATACATAACACATAAATTTATCCATAAAACAATAGCCATAGCATGCTTATATTTTACCATAAACTAAAATATTTAAATAATTTGTGTGTGCGCATGTGTGCACTACAACAAATTCGAATATGATTGGTTTTTATTTCCAACACTTCTATACATATATATATAAGCGAAATATTAAAAATAGGTGAAATATATAAAAAACAATTGGTTGCAAATGAGGGCCCGTATGGTAACGTTCCCGTTTCTATTTCTAATTTTTTAAGAAACAAATGTGTTTGATAACGTTCTTGTTTCTTGTTCCCAAAATAATTAGGAAACATTTTTGGTTTAATAAGAAATTTATGGGGAACAATAGAAAAGAGTTTCTCCTCGTTCCATTCCTATTCTCTCCTTCCGTTTCTCCTCTTCATTCTCAGGCTTTCTTCTCCGACGATTCTTCTTCTCTCTTTATTCTCTGTTTATTCTCCAGCTCTCTTCGTGCTCTGTTTCTTCTTCGTTCTCCGACTAAAGGTGTGGCTCTCAATCCCTCTTTCTCTTGCCAATTTTACTAATGGATTTTCTATCAGATATATTTTCATTTTCATCAGATCTATTTCATTTGTGTTCTATGTTAAGGAAAATGGAGAAATCCATGGTTGTAAAAGGGGAAGTTAGAAATCCATGGTTTTAAAAGGTTCCCAATCCCTCTTTCTCCTTATGGGTTTTTTTTTTCAGATCTGTTTCTATGTTTTTTTTATAGCTCTCAATCCATAATTACTATTACATTTTAGATGTCACAAAAGTCAACTGAACAACTTTGTCTCGATGACTGTTGATATTGATGGATTAAAAGGTGAGAGACTATGGTCAAATAAGAGTGAAGCTTTGTTTGTAGACTTAATGGATGAAGAGGTTGCAAAAGGGAATCGACCAACTACAACATTTACAAAGACTAGTTGGAATTATATGAGAAGCGAACTAAATGCTAATACAGGATATAATTATTCTCATGATCAATTGAAAAATAAGTTCAACAAATTAAGAAAAATTTGCAAAGCCATCAAAAAGATATTGAGTGATATGACAGGAAATGGTTGGGATCCATTATTCGGTACCATCAATCTTGAAGAGGAGCAATGGAATGAGCTTTTTAATGTATAATAGTTGCATTTTTTTTCCATTTATAGTCATCTATAGGTGAATAAGAGAGCTAAAAAGTTTTCATTTTCTATAGGTGAATAAGAGAGCTCAAAAGTATAAAAAAAGTGGTTGCCTACATTATGAAAAACTCGTAAGGATTTTTTGAGATACTACTGCAACAGGTGTAAATGCTTGCCCGTCAACAAGACTTATTTCAGATTTTGAAGATGAAAATGAAAATGATGTTGCAAGAAACACAAAAATTGGTGTTGAAGAGAATGATAAAGGAAAAAGCAAAAAACGAGTTCGAAGAAATAGAGACGAATTTGACAGTTTCTTCTCACCATTCTTAAATATATATGCGGAGAATGCAATGAGAAATAATGATATCCTTGAGAAAAAGATCTTTTGGTTGTACATCTAGTGAAGTTGACGAGAGCCAAACATCAAGCAAAAAAGATGATGATCTCCATGAAGAGTTGATGGAATGTTTAGATATTTTACATACAATGGAGGATGTTGATGGAGACACTTATTCCAAAATATTGAAACTCTTGCACAAAGATCTTGATTGGAGAAAGCTATTTTTGCGCATGCCCGATTCAAGGAAGAGAGATTTCATAAATAGTCTTTAGATGTCAATTAGGGATTGTTTTAGGATTATGTCATCTACTTTTTAATATTAGACTTGAACATGGATGTTGTATGTTTGACATTATGGTTTGGGAAAGTTACATAAATTTTCATTTCTTCCATCTTCGTTTGTTTTTTTTCTTCTTTTTTTTTTCAAAATATTATTTGGTTCATCGTGTATTATTTAGATTGGAGTAGCCAAATGTAATCAATCGTGTAAAAAAAAATTATCTAAACGATCATGTAAAAAAGTAAATGATCGTGTAACCAAATTTTGAGCCAAATCTAAACGATCATGTACCAAAAGAATTTAAAAAATTAAATCTAAACGATTGTGTACCAAATTTTGAGCCAGATCTAAACGATCATGTACCATATTTTGAGCCAAATCTAAACGACCGTGTACCAAATTTTTAACTAAATCTAAACGATTGTGTACCAAATATATTTAACATGACTATGTTTTATGTACTAAGATGGATTTGTACCTTATTTGTGTTTGATTTAGGGATATACTAGTGAATTGATATGGACTTCATTCAAGATAATCATTCTAATGACGATTTTGATTATGATGACGATGACGATGGTATCTTCATCCTTTTTACTTTATTATACATGAGCTTGCACATGATACAATCTTCAAAACAACCATGTAGAACCTTTGCACTGAGAGGATAGGATTATGTGATTGAGTTGTTAAATGGAAACGATAGTAGATGTTTTGATTGCTTTAGGATGAAAAGAATTATACTCATAAGGTTTTGCGAAGATCATTTAAAATCAAAGACGAATTTGAAATCATCTAGATATCTTACCGTTCAAGAAAAAGTTACTATATTCTTATTAATTATATCACATAATAAAAGCAATCGTATAGCAGCAGAAAGATTTCAACATTCGGGTCATACTATTTTTCTCTAGCTTTTAACCTTGTTTTGAAGAAAGTTGGCAAGCACTAGAAGAAAATTGACCTTTAATTTGAGTTTAAATCGACATTAAAGGTCTTTAATGTTAGTTGGCAACCGACATCTTTACTTGAGTTATTAAAGGCCTTTAATGTCGATTGGGCTTTAATGTCGATTGGGCTTTAATGTCGATTGGGCTTTAATGTCAGTTTAAAAGAGATTTTAAAGGCCTTTAATATCAGTTTTAAACTGACATCTTTGATAGTGTTATTGAAGCCCTTTAATGTCGGTTAGACTTTGATGTCGTTTTATAGCTGACATAAGATGCCAACATATAACCGACATTATAGATCCCCAATAATGTCAGTTTAAAAATGACATTGAAGCCTTATTTTTGGGTCTATTTTTACAAATTTATTTTTATTTAATTGTTGTATTATTGTCCATTTTTTATAAACCAACATTGAGTCCATGTAGATAAATATTTTTTTCTCACTCCAACAAATCAATAAAACTAATATTACTTTAGAAACTATAATATTTGTATACACAAAAGGAAATCTTAATATTTTATTTATCTACAATAGTACATGGAACAAGATCCTAATACAAGACTAAATAAGAAATCCTAAACACCTTCTCAGTCTTCAACCTTCAACGATCGCCTGACAATCTACACAATATTACTTATGTCACTCGCTTCAACCTTCGACCTTCCCAGTCTTCAACCTTCAGCCAAATGTACAACCAAATCAATACTATAAAAGAGAACACAATATTAAAACTGAAACTACTTTAAAATTGTGATGGTTGAAGTATCAATGTCGCTCTCTTGCACATAATAGAATATGAAGTATCAAGACAACATACAATAATTTTGACAATTGAATCAGAATAGCCTGTAAAAACAATAAAGGTCTCCAATTTCCAATTATCTTACACTTATGATAATAGTGTCACCCTAACCACATTTTTATTTTAGCAAGTATTCACAGTTCATCTCTCTAAAGGATGTTCCTGTTATAGATGTACTATAGTAGTTTCCACATTAAAAAGTATTCACGACAACCTACAAACATGTAGTACTTATAGGATTTGTTGTCGGACAACTATCATCTAATTCCACATATGTTAGGTTTTTTGCCGTGTTGCACTTATTCCCAGGAGTGGTCGTGCCTCTTCAACTTCATCAAGTTTTGAGTAACTCTGGATAACATGAAAAGAAAATTAAATATATTTTCATAAAATGGAATTTTGTGAAGTTTAGAAGCAGAAACATTGATCTTGTGGGTTTCATGTTTTTCACCATATGACTTGAGCAAAAATCTTTTTATATTGTGCAATATCAACCATTTATTGAAAAAACGACGAAATACAATTCATTTCACAATTCACCTTCAGTACACCAGAATCATATAATCTATTACCAACAAGTTTAACCTCATATCCATTGAAATGCAAAGAAGGCTAAAAACAAAGGGACTCAAATCCAAAGGAAGCATGGACACTATTAACTACAAAAACAACATTATGCCATCATATCATAATATAGTAAAAAGAGAAAGAGGAAATAATTCTGCAAGCACACCTCATGAGAATCGTTGAATCTATACTCCTCCAAACCACTATTTAACTCATAATTTGAAGCTACTTCGACAGATGAATCCGCTTTGGCACAATCTTTCCTGGAGCAAGTACCACATCTTGAACTTTGCCATTGTTTTTTCAGCTCAAAATATCTCATCTTTTCTGCCTAATTTTTTCTTGAAAAATTATATTTTCATTCTCTGCACTCTTTTTTCAAAACCATCATCAAGAAAATATTTATATTATGTTCAGATTCAGCTGATATAAAATTGATGTTTTCCATATGAAAGCAAAAGTCCAGAAACAGTACAATAATCAAAATTATAGACTTGAAACAAGTCAAATACCTCTAAATAAAAATTATTACCTTCGGTGGAAGTGAGATTGCAGATGAAGATTTGGAATCTGTGACATTTGTCATGTTGACCACAGTCTCTCCAAGAATATTAGATCTTGCTGACCCTGTGATTGGAAATTAAGTGTAAATTAGACTTAGTGGCTATCATAATCAGTTCCCTATCTTTGCAATAAATCAATGTCAAAGATGTAAAAAGCCAAATTACAGAGTACAACTATAGTTAAACAAAGGATAGTAATGGAAACAACATAGGCCAAGCAAGAGGAATAATTTCTTATAAACATGGTTTACTCATAAAGCTCAAACAACAGTACCATGGCTGCAACAAGCTTGAAATTACAATCCTCAAAGTCCTTAGAATCTTTATCTTGTGAAACCCAAATGGAATCTGATAAAGTGTCAATCCACTGGCAACTTCCATTACGAACCGATGCTTTGCTTGACCTGACAATTGTCTTCCCAGTTTGCTCAGAAATTACAGATTCAAATAGCTTGTCCTAACCTTTAGGCACCTGTTTTCATACACGCAACAAACAAACTATTAAACAAGAAATAATAAATAAAGTACTTTTGATCATGTTCATTTTTATGTTTAATGCAGGACATAAATTTTTATTTAATGTTTAATTGAATTACATGTGAATAAAATAAAATTAGTGAAATAAAAATAAATCTTGAAGATGAGCAATCAAAAAAACTATTAAACAAGAAATAATTACCAAACACATCTTCTTTTTCTTTTTCTTTTTTCAAAAACAAAAAATAGAAACAGTTATCAAACATGTTCCTCTTCTTTGTTTTAAAAAAAGAGGAAACAGGAAACATGAAACAAGAAACATGAAACAGGAAACAAAAAAAAACATAAATGTTACCAAAGTTCCAATTTAAAATTTTTCCGCTAAGAAAAAGTTCACTGAATTTCGCACACTTACGTCTTAATTTATTGATTTTTTTTCCCATGCATCTTAATCTTCCATCTCGCCTTAATTCAATTTTTACTTGTATTTTTGGAAAGCCTTAATTTCCATTTCTTTTCTCTTATTTTCCTCTCCCTTGTGTCGTGCATTCAGTCCCCCGTCGAGTTTGCTTTCTTCAGCGCCTGATACAAAATTTATTCCTCTCCTTTGAATTTGTGCATGGAATCCCCCTTCGAATTTGTTTTCATCAATTTTCCATCTCCGACCTTCAGCTTTCATGAGTAACATAGTAAATGGACAATCGAATACAATAGGGTCTGTTCTCTTTAGTGACACCCACAAGACAACATCCACAAGTGGAAGCGAACAACGACAATGTTTAGTTTTACAAGTTGTAGCAACACACCCAATGAGAAGAGATATGACAGAAACCCCTTGTATGGCAGGGTTGATTCGCTTCTTGACTGATTAACCACTTTCAACCACAAACCACAACTCAAACAACCTCAAATCAAATTACCCATTGTTGGTAGTGGTCAAAAACGTTTTTAGAGTTCAAGGTAATTCGCAAAATTTTCCATTAGCTAGAGAAATGAGAGTTTGATTCAATTTTTCTTGATAAAAGCCGTGGTGTTCTTCTTTTGGATTTAACATTGCATCCATTTTACTTGTATAGAACATAGAGGCACCTGCACTATAAAATCAAAATTAAGCCCAACCCAAACATTATTTTAAAATTTTCAGAAATGACAAATTAACAAATCTAGCCTAATTAATTGAAACTGTCAAATGATCAAAATGCCCTCATAATTAATGTTGAATTACATTTGGTTATCGTCTCATTATCATCCAATTACCACTAATTATCAATTATATCTACTGCTATTTGATTGTTGTCTGATTTCTGTCTTATTGCTATTTGATATTTTATGGTTATTTGATTGTTAATGATATCCATTTATCATCTGATTGTTATCTAATGAACTTACATTTTTTTTAATAGTTACTAAGTAGAATATGATAATCATCTCATTAATTATCTTCCAACTTTTGTCAATTATATTATTAAGTAGTTTCTATTTTTCATCATATTGTCATGCAATTATTATTATTATTATTATTTTGGTCAATTTGGTAAGAATTTTTTAATTGCATTATGATTATCATTTGATTTCCTTACATTTTTTTTCCAATTACCAAGTAGCTTTTTATTACCATCCATTTTTGTAATCTATTGTCGATCATCCCATTGCCACTATAAAGGATGATCGTAAGAAGCTTAACCATAAGAACAAAATACTGAGATAACCATTTGATTACTATCTAATTCACTTTTAATTACTGTATGATTGTTATATTATATTTTCCATAGGTGCAAATGTCCCTTTAAATAATATATTTATGTTTAATAAATTAAAATTAACAGTAAAATTGCTGAAAGCAGAATTAAGATTCAAAGAGAGAAGAGAATTTGTAATGAAATGAAGCACCGAATCATTTACTATCTATTTGCTCTAAAATTATTTTGCAATATGATTTGCAAGAAAATGGTTTCTATATGATTTATAAATATTTGTGAAAGAGATTTCAACGTGTAAATTGTCTAGTGCATTGAAAGGATTTGATTTGAACTCGTTTCTATTTAAACACTTATTTATTTATATCACGTGGGTATTGCGAAAAGAACTTGTAACGTGTTATGGCGAAAGTATATTTATTAATTGTGTTGATGAAAAACCTCACTCACTAGACTCTTTTATCTAATCTTTCAAATGTTTTTAATATCATCAATTTTTTTTTATTGGTGACAGTTAACACTTTAGAAAAATAGTCTAACATCATGGACTTTCCCTTCCTTCATATGCAAAAGTTTCGAACTTAGCTCTTAGAGTTTGAAGACGCGCCTTTTGTTTTCTTTTTATACGGATCCGCTCCATTGTATAATGTTTGAAGGTTCTCCCATGCTGGTTTTGTCGTTTTTGTTTCTAAGACTTTCTCAAATGCATCGTCATCTAATCTTTGAAAGATTAGATAAAGAGTCTTGCCTCTCTTTCTTGAATCTCTCAAAGTATCACTTTTAGTTTGCGAAGCACCACCATCATTCTCTAGTTCGACGTATTCATTTTCTACGATCTCCCACACATCTTATGAGCCAAGGAGAGTTTTATCTTTGTTCAATCTTCTGTAAATATCTCTTACAATTGATTTCTCTATAATATTATATTGCATTAAATAATATTTTTGAAGTTCGCCGGTCGCCGCAGCTCCCGTCGCACTTCCGAGCAGCGTCGCATCACCCCTAGCCAAGTAGTCCCGAGCGAAGCGCCGCCACCCGCGACCGCAGCCGATCCGCGTTCCCGACCCGAACAGAGACGCCGCGCCTTCGACTCAGAACTCGACCCACGCATTCAGTCGCTCCGCGCCACCACCCGACCCGAGCGTCAAGCCGCACCCGCGTGCAAGCCGCGCCGCGTGCACCCGCAAGCCGCGCCCACGTGCGCTCGGGCCCGCGCCCTTCTCTGCGAGCCGATTCCCAGCCGAGCTGCGTCCTCTCCTGCCGCAAGCCAAGCTGAATCCTGCTTCCAAGCCGAGTCGATTCCTACCTTTCTAGCCTAGCCGATTTGCCTGTCCTTGAGCCGTCAGTCTGTTTCGGTCCCTTGCACCTATTTTGGTAAGTTAAATGGGGTTTTGGCATACCAAGCAAGGACTTAAGATTTTTGAACCTAAATAATTTATTTGGATTAAACTGATTTTATCTCTCTCACAAAGGTAGCTTGGACCAATTGGATTGTAGTGTGAAAGACTCCTCCAGTAAGAACCCCCTCCTTTTAAGCCCGACCACGAGTAAGTTATTCCAACTAAATCCTTGAGTCCTTGGTCGTTTAATGTTCAAGTTATGAAAATTTTCGTTATTAAACATTTAAGATATAGCTGCTTGGAAAGCGCACTTTATTGCTGTTAGGACTCATTGAGCAAATCTCCAGGTAAGAGATTTCTACTACTAGCTCTACGACTAGAATCATGAGACCACATGCATTCCTAGTTATACACTTGAGGACTAGACTGCCTAGTGATATGTTAATTAATGAGGGCATGATGTGACTGATGACGTGATTTGATATGATAGCATGGTTTAATGTGATGACGGCTGGTTATGGCCTTATGTTTGGATATTGTGATGAAATGTGATATGATGATTAGACTGATATGGTTACATGATGATGTTATGTATATGTATGCTACGGTTAGGTTACCTGTTAGCTTAGCCTATTAGAGTCATACCTGCATGGGTGTCCTTCGGGATCACCACCTATTTAGGACTGCGTAGTCCGACGAGACCGCCAGTCTAGCATGAATATAGATATGATTCGAGTGATACGACGGGATCCTCGCAACCCGATTGTCGTAGTGTTTCCTCCGAGTTCGCTATAGACAAGTATATTCTAGGTGCTCCCTTGGGACACCGAAGACCAGATTTTCGTTCCTACGGGAGCGCATGTTGCACGTGTTCGGGAACGTGCCAGTTATTGGGTACCATTTTCAGGACTCTAATAGGAAGTTAACAGGCACCTAGTGGGACTAGTAGTGGGTCCCTTACTGAGTATTTTATACTCACTCTTTCCATGTCACATTTTCAGGTAGAGGCAGGGGTAAGGGCAAGGGCAAGCTGGCGGGCGACCAGAAGTGACCATGGCGAGCCGTATGGATTTCTGCTTCCGCTTTACACCTCGTTTAAACTTTTAGTACTTGAGTTTTTATTTTCTTTATTTACTAATTCGTTTCTTTAAAAGTAGATAGGACCCGAGTAGGGTTTTAATATTTGTTTACATTTTGCACATTACCCTAATTGGACTTTAAAATAAATAAAATTTTGAGGTTTTATTCATTTTAGCCAAACTTTATAACTTTAATTATGTTATTTACATTTAGTAATGACTTCGGCTCAGTATAAGGAGTTGGGTCGTTACACCAACGATTCGAGATTAACGGACTAAACTCTTTTATACTGAGTTAATCAACATTCGTTAACTAACGGTTCATTCCATTAAAGTCTCGTAGTTGCAATGCCCTCACTATAGATATATTTGTGTCCATTTGATATAACCATGATCAGTAAGTTAATCCTTCATAGGCTGTTCATAAATTCGGCTGGGTCAAAATATCGTTTTACCCCCGAGGTTACATTTTGGTCCTTAAGTCCCACTGATCCACTATTGAACAATTGGTTTAAGATCAAACCTGTAAATTGAAGGGAACAACCTACCTACTAACCCTAAAGCGAGTAAGAGTGAATTTTGTCTTGCACCTTATGTTCCCAACTATCAACCCGATCTTACCCCATAAATGGAAGGCTTATTGGGCCAACGCTAATGAGTTAGCTCATGATTAAGATTAAGTTACCTAGGTCATCAGTAATCGAGATAGTTAGTTTTAAATAGTAAATGACATTATAACGTAAAAGTGACTATCTCATGGTTTTGTCTTACGTAAACCTTTTACATAGGATGCCCCCACTTTCATGTCTTACATGAATGATTCAAGATTACACCATTTGTATTAACTACAAAGCGGGCCGCATCCATAGTATCTCTGAATAAGGCGTCCAACCTTTATTTATATACTAAAGACTATTTAGGCTATTTACTTGAACTTAATCCATATTTATGTCTCTACATAAAGTTCAAGTTTACTCAAAATAGCCTTGGGATCTTAGTTTATTGGATTTAAGATTATAGTATTCAATTTCTTAATAACGACTTTATTGAATATAATATAATTACAAACTATGAGTTTTAGGACATAAATTCCAACAGTTTCTTCATTACATTGTGCAGTAAAGTCTTCTTAGTCTCCAATTATCATAGGTTCAAAATCTTCTCTATTAAAAGTTTGTATCGAGGTTATGTTCAACTCGAGGATAACATGTGGATATGGTTTCATCTGATGTTACTTCTATTTCATTACTTTCTATTTCTGGAATATCCCACACATATCTTGGTTGAATTTGTTGAACTATTTTCCAATCTTGACCAAGTTTGTAATCATATCAGTAAAAGACTTGTGCTGCTTGACTTACAAGGATGGAAGGTATGCGTATTTTTTTATAAAACCATCAACTATGTTAATTTTATTCTTCCTCGAAATACCATTCAAACCTAAAAAACGCAACTGCTTTCATCCTCACCCGGCACCATTACTCCACTGTTATGAGTTATCCAACGACTATCGTGATTTTTAATGTCAAATCGAACTCCATTTGCTATATACCCACTACAAGAGTGAGCACAATTATGAAGACCACAAGCAAGGGCATATAAATCATCGGATATGGATTTATCACAATGCAACCTTTGGGCCTTATCACAAAGAAAATGCTTAAATGTAATAAAAATATTGTATAACGCAAGATACGACCACAACAAAAGACATACCTTTGTTTTCCAAGTATGGAATTTTAATTCTTGTCTCTTATGCAAATCACCATATCCTACTCGACTCAAGGATTCTTATAAACTTTATAGGTTTTGTAAGTTCGTGTAACTTTTTAGTCATATTTAAAATATTAAAAATGAATATAAGCATGCAAAGCGATAGATATTGGAGATAAGGTTCTAATTCATCACAATTGTTTAGAATATACCAATGTGATTTCTCTAACTCATCAAGGGTTAGTTGTCGAAATAGAGCACCACCAAACCATCTTATGTGTTGAGAGAAAATTGATAGACCACAAATGTTGATCTTCTCATCATCAATGTTATCATTATTTCATTCCCTTCTATTAAACCTTGTTTCAATAGCATATAAACATATAGAAAGAAGGTTCAAAGATTCAATTATGACATATAAGCTTTTGATTGAACCCTCTGGTCGAGCTTTGTTTCTAACATATTGCTTCAAATTTCACAAACTCCTAAGACAACATGAACCAAATTACATGTGTTGGAACCCTTTATCATAAAAGTAATAGTAACAAAGAACTCGTATACCTTTCGATTGGATACATCCAACTATATCCAACAGGTCCAACAATTCTTGCTTTCCACGACAAATGGATAGCTAAATGAACCATCACGTCAAAAAAAGTAGGTGGGAAGATCTTTTCCAACTTACATAAGATGAGGACTATATCATTTTGCATTTTGTCTAGTTTTTTATGATCAAATTAAGTTTTTTTTTACATAGAGTATGGAAGAAATCAGACAATTTCGATCCAGTAGTAGAAATGTCCTTACGTACATAAGGTTGAATGCCGATTGGGAGAAGTCGTTGTAAAAAAAACCTAACAATCATAGCTTTTTAAACTATTTATTTTGCCTTCCTGCAAATTAACACAACGAGATATGTTGGATACAAAACCGTCATGAAACTTCATCGACTTTAAGAGCGTACGAAAGTCCACTTTTTCAGCAGCAGTTGACGTGTAGAAATCATGAGGCTTTACATGTTTATTTCCAATCTCTTGTATGTGAAGCTCCTTTCTTATTTTCAAATTAGCTAGATTTCCTCATGAGTTTTAATGGTGTCTTTAGTCTTTCCATTGATGTACAATATCGTACCCACCAAGTTATCACATAATATTTTTCTTAATATGCATCACATCGAGTTTATGACGTAGTTTATGGTTTTACCAACAAGGAATATTGAAATAAATACTTTTTTACTCCAATTGTGCTCACCATTTTTCATTTGTCATTTTTTCGTTTGATATCACGTCTTGTAGGATCTTTGCTCAACATTGGAAAACAAATAGAATTCAATTTATTTATAATAACTTCTCTAGATAAAATATTCGTAGTTGCTTACTTTTACGCCATGCATTTGTTAGAGGTAGATATCGACGATGTCCCACATAACAAAATTTTCTCTTCAGTCCCATTGAGCTTGTAACAACATTATAAACTAGGCATGAAGGGATGAAAGCTCTTTGCACAGCGAAACAATTACAGAGACCTTAACCCAATTTTAATTGGAACGTAAAAAATACCAATAAATTGGCAAAATAATTATAAAATTAATTTCTATGGCTAAGCGTGCTTTCAAGAAAAATTACAGAGAAAAACAAAGAAGAGGGAACTTACAATCGTTCATGTCTCTGTATCTACAAAACACCAATTTGGGGCACCACCACTTGGAAACTTTCTTATTCTCTTGATTGAGATGATTTGTGGGAACCAAATTGGAAGGAGGGAATTTTTCTTTACAAAGAAAAACAATTTTAGAGAGAATTGGAGAGTCTTCAAAATCGCAGAACTCATAAATCAGTTCGTCTATTTTTTTACGCAAAAAATTTCCTCTTTTTCAGACGGAATAAGTAGGAAGTTGAGACAATAAATGGAAACATGGAAAAATCACTCACGTTCCCTATTAATTTAATAAATCAATATTAAATTAATATATATTAAAATAATTAATTAATTAAATTTAATAATTAATTAAATCGTATTTAATTAATATTTTCATTTAAATCATATTTAAATGAATATCTGTCGCATAACCTACAGTTTTAATTTAATTAATTTAATTAAATCAAATTAAACTAAACTATTAATTAATTCTCAATTAATTAATTTTTAAATGAAATATCTTATATTTAATTTAATCAAAAATTTGAATCATATTCAAATATGAATTTTTCTTGTAACCTATAGTTTTAATATGTATCATATACACATTAAATTTTAACCTACAGTTTTAGTATGAATCTAATTCACATTAAATTAATAATGGAACTTATTCAAATATTTTATTCTCTCATAAATTAATTTTGGAAAATTAATTTTGAATCATATCCAAAATTAAATTCATATATTAAAGACTAATTTAAATATAAACTTTATATTCTAATGTATCACCAATATATTATATTAATTCCCAAAGTAAATTTGAATATTTCAAATTACAACCAATATAAATAAATCTCATTACCCTTTATGAGCTAGGAAGGAACCCTAATGGATCTACAGATCATAAGCTACAACGACATGAGATTAATTGGCTAAACTCATTAATCATATTAATCAATATTCTTTAATTGTATGTACACTCCACTTCGAAACTCACAGCTGAACTCTTCTCATTGTAGATATATTTTTCTGTCCACGGATATAGACCAATTACCAGTAAGTTAGTCCTTCACAAGTGTTCATAACACCAGCTGGGTCAAATTATTACTGTTTTACCCTAGGTTATTCTAGAGCTTAAATATCATTGCTTCTCTACTGAACAACCTGTTTCTGGTCTAACTACTAAACAAAAACCCCTCTTGTGCCATCAAAAGGGTGGGACCCTTTGTTCAAGTCCTAGAGACCCCATTTAAGGGAACACTTATGTAACGACCCGAACTTTTAAACTAAGTTAAGGTCATTACTAAAAAGGTAAACATCAAAACACTTTTTTTTTAAAAGAGGATAACTAAAATCTTTATAAAATTAATATCAAAACGTTCACGAAGAACATAAGATTTTCAAAATTAACAAAAATAATTTAAAAACGTGACCCGCGGGTTCTAACAATTTTAAATAACTAAAATAAATAAATATAATAAAATCTTTAAGTAAAATGGTTAAAATTTAAAAATACTGAAAGACATATAAATGAGTGCGGAAGCTGAACTGTGTCCCCATATGGCATGCCACGGATCCCTCGCTGACGCTCGCCAGCTTCTTAAATTCTTTACCTTAGCCTGAAATATTAAACATAGGAAAGAGTGAGTATATAAATATGCTCAGTAAGGGACCCATTACTAGTCCTGCTAGATGATCTGTTAACTTTCCGTTAGAAATATAATCATAAGGTTGTGTGTCCAATGGAGAACACCTGAGTGAGTGAGACCTTACGAACACCCCTAAATCATGCGAGTGATCTCGAAGGAACACCCCTAATCGTGCGAGTGATTGTAGGTACACACTGCATAAACATATATGTAATACGTAGGTACACCCCTAATCGTGTGAGTGGTTCCATCAGAACACCCCTAGTCGTGCGAGTGATCTCGTACACACTCGATAAACATATATGTAGTACGTAGGTACACCTCTAATGTGCGAGTGGTCCCGTCGAAACACCCTTAGTCGTGCGAGTGACCCCGTATACACAATATAACTTTCCCCTAACTGTGCATGTGATTCGTAGGTACACCTCTAAATCGTGCGAATGATCCCGTAGGAACACCCCTAGTCGTGCGAGTGACCCCATAGATAGGACCACAATACAGGTGGGGTAAAAAGCTTAACAGACAAAGTTAACAGACACACCACAATCCCAAGCATGTAACGTCATCATAAACATCATAACCTGACCTGAATATTAATCATAACGTCCTTATTCATGTGATTAATATATCATGTATCATAAACATCATAAACATACCAGTCATCATCGTCAATCGTAGTATCAGTCATCATCATTAACATAATATCAATAATCATCTATAGCATCGCATTATGCGTCTTAGCCACCATCAATGCATAATCGTAAATATATACAGTCTCTTAAATTTAGTTCGAAGGTCCAATAGTATAATCTCTTTTCTTCAGATTGTCCAAAAGTAATTCTTTGCTGACAGTAATTTCCCAATTAAAGTAGATTCTAAACAATAAGGGAAAATCAATAACTTAATTAATAAAATTTACCAATGGCTAGTATCTAAAATTTTTCAATTTAACTTATCCAAAATTTAAGGTTGAAACCAATTTAACCTTGATTAGGAAAAATCCAAGATTAAATCTAAAAATTTAACCAAGTGAACCTTTAAAGAAACTCCAATTAGATCCAAAATTAAATTAATAAATTATTAATTTAATTACCTTGGCTTACCAAACTTGATCAAATAGAGGTTGAAAAATTATCTAAATCTTTATGGGAAAATTCATCAATTTTTCAAGATTTCCCAAAGGGACCAATTATAACTGAAATTGGTGAAATGACGGCGGCAAAAGGTTATCTTAGAGAAGAAGATCAAGAACCTTTTTCATTTTCCTTTACTTTCTAACTTAAGCATTCCAATGTTATTTATAAACTCAAATAATAACAATAATATTTATTATTATTATTTCCTTTTCCTTTTAGGATATATATATATATATATATATATATATATATAATACCAAATATATACATATATCTTTATTTTCATTATCTTTCCTAAATAAATGTCTTAAATGCACAAAATCTTAGGCATTTATAATCATTATTAATAATAATAATACTTCTTTATTATTATTATTTTTCTCTCACCAAAATCTACAATAAACATATATATTTATTTAAACCATTATTCTCTTTTTTAAATAAATAGATATCATTTTCATCCAATCAAATCAACTATCTCTCTCCTTATGGATTATCTTCTTTTCCAAACAAATATAATTATATTTCATCATATAATTAAATTCACTTTTCCAAATTATTAATTAAATATATATATCCATATATATATATACTCAATTAAATCCAATTTCACCAAAACTAACTTTTTCCTCCAAAATCTCAAATTAACTTAAATCCTCAATTAATTTAATCAATCAAATCTTTTCCAATAAATCACTTATCCAATAAATCACTTATAACTTCCAACATGAATTATATAACCCTAAACCCTATATCTTAACCCAACCATAACAACTCCACTCTAGAATCAAGATTTATCTTTCTGCAGAATAATTAATTATCTTCTACAATAATTAATTATTATTTATCTTTCTCGAAAATAAATATTCTTTTATAGATAATTATATTTACCCAAAATATAATTATTTTTTCTTTTTCTCCCTTAAAAATATCTTTTCTCTAAGATCAAATTATCTTTTCCTTAAATAATTATATTTCAACAAATATAATTATCTTTTCCTTTAACATAATAATTATATATATATTTCCACATATACATATAATTATTAATTCTCCAACAAACTTTCCACCTACAATTTAATTAAATAACATTCATAATTATTTAATTAAATTCAACTTCAACAACACTAAAAATCCTCAACTTTACTTAATCCTCTTAACCTACCATTTAATCAAAAACTCAACAACACCACATGTCAAAACATCTAATTATTTAAATATTCATCCAACAAATATTTAATTAATTTCAATTCCCACATAAATCAAATAATTCTCATTAAATGAATTCAAAATAACGCCTAATAAATTAAACTAGAAAGTGAGTTGTATCCATAGTGTTACCAGAAGAAGGTACCCAACCTTAACCCTATACTATAGACCTTTTAAGCTGATCTTGAACATTGATCCTGTACATCTCTACATATTGTTCAAGACTCATCAAACAACTTAGGATGTTAGTTTATTGGATTTAAGGTTATTAAGACAAAACTAATAATATAATCAATAACACTTATTGAAATTATAATAATAAAACACTTTATTAATAACGGTTAATGGATTATATTTACTATCTATGAGTTTTGGGACATAAAGCCAAAAAGGGCATGCATTATAACCTTTTGTCCTTTAACCAGATAAATCACCATAAGCTGGAAAATCATTTATTTTCCACAACAGTGTAGCACGGAGTTGGAAGAAAGAAGCACAAAAACTATCGTACGCTTGAATACCATCTACCCACAACTCATTTAACTCATCTATCAATGGTTGTAAGTAAATATCAATTTTTTTACTAGGAGACCTTAGACTAATGATGAGTAAAGATAGAAAAGTGAATGGTGCTTTCATACACTTCTAAGGAGGCAAGTTATATAGAATGAGTATAATTGGCCACATGCTGTATGATGTGCTCATGTTTCCAAGTGCTAATCTAACATATTGAGCGTCTGAAGCACAATCATATTGAGCATGCTTTCTACAATGTGGACATATGTCAAGTGATGCATAATCTTTCCAAAATAAAGCACAATCAAATTTGCACACATGAATTGATTCATATCCCATCCCTAGGTCACATAGTCTTTTCTTAGCTTTATAATAGGAGGCGTGTAGCTTCACATCATCTGAAAAGGCTTCATTTAATAATTCAAGCAAAATATCAAAATTAAAGATTTGTCACTCAAACGATTAAACACCTTTAATGTGCATAAGTTTCACTTAAAAATTAAATGAAGTGAACTTTAAACATCCCGATATAACTCATTTTCTATTTCAGGAAACATTCCACTTATTCTATCAGAATCATCTTGCTCGTTTGATTCTCTTCTAGTTTCTTCAAACATTTGCCCACGTAGATCATGAATTTGTTTGTTTTTATGTCCTAAAGCTCGCTGATAGTAAATGTAATTTATTGACCATTATTAATAAAGCATTATTATACTTTCAATAAGTGTTATTGGTTATATTATTAGTTTTGTCTTAGTAACCTAAATCCAATAAACTAACATCTCAAGTTGTTTGATGAGTTTAGAACAGTATGTAAAGACATACAGGGATCAATGTTTGAGATCAGCTTAAAGGATCTATAGTATAAAGATAAGGTTGAGTACCTTATTCAAGTAACACTATGGATACGACTCACTTTGTATTTGATACAAACACAATGATCCAACGCGTTGGTGTATGTGACATAGTGAGGGTATCCTATACAATGAGTTTGCATAAGACCAAACCACTAAATGTAACTTTGTTAACTAGTTAGATTTCTATTTCATTAGGATGACCTAGGTAACTTAGTCTTAATCCTGAGTGTATTATGAACTCATGTTCGCGAGGGATTGTCCTTTGATTTATACGGGTGAGAGTGGCCAGAACGCTGACTCAATATTCTTACCATTTTGGGGACAAGACCGAGGTGGGAGCTAGGAACGTAACCACACAAGATGGAATTTGCTCCTTCCCGACTTTAGGGTAAGTAAATAAGTGTTCGCTTAAATGTTTTCTCGAGAACATGACAAAGGACCCTACCCTCTTTATGGCACGAGAGGGATTTCTGTTTAGTGGTTGGACCAGAAACATGTTGTTCAGTAGATGAGCACTAGTATTTAAGGACTGAGGTAAAACGATAATTTAACCCAGCTGGTGTTACGAACACCTGTGAGGGACTAACTTGCTGGTATTAGTCTATATCCGTGGACACAAAAATATTTCTACAAGGAGAAGAGTTGAACTATTAGTCTTTAGTGGAGTGTACATACATTTAACAAATATTGATTAATGTGGTTAATGAGTTAAGTCAATTAATTTCATATCGTTGTAGCTTCTGATCTATAGATCCATTAGATCCCTTTTCTAGCTCGTAAAGGGTAATGAGATTTAATTGTATTTGTTGTAATTTGAAACGTTCAAATTTATTATGAGAATTAATATAATGTATGATGATACATTATAATATAAAGTTTATATTTTAATTAGACTTTAATATTTAAATTTAATTTTGGATATGATTCAATATTAATTTATAAGATAATAAAATATTTGAATAAGTTCAAATGTTAATTAAATATGAATTAGATTCATATTAAAACTATAGGTTAAAATTTAACATGCATATGATATATATTAAAACTATATGTTATGACAGAAATTTATATTTGAATATGATTCAAATTTGAATTAAATTAAATATAAGTTATCTAATTTAGAAATTAACTAATTGAAGAATTAATTGATAGTTTAGTTTAATTTGATTTAATCAAATTAATTAAATTAAAACTATAGATTATGCGAGAGATATTCATTTAAATATGATTTAAATGAAATATTAATTAAATATGATTTAATGAATTAATTGATAAATTAATTAATTAATTAATTAATTAATTATTAATTTATTAAATTAATAGGGAACGTGGGTGGTTTTTCCACGTTCTCATTTTTCCTCTCAACTTCCCACTTCTTCCATCTAAAGAAGAGGGAAATTTCTGCATAAGGAAAAAAAAAGTAATTAACTTTAAACGTTATCCTCAACAAAACTCTTTCTTGTTCTTTAATCAAAGGATGGTTGGAACCTCCTTAAGAAAAGAAACATTAATATTGAGTAGGATGGTAGGCAAAACAAAGACGTGAGATATGTATTACCTATAAAAGCAAAACTATGAGAAATGTTTTTCCTACAATGAACCATCAATAATATCTAAAAACAACATTGAACCTCAATTCAAGATTCACACATCCGTTGCATACGTCAAAATACAAACTGAACAATGTAAATAAACACTTCAGGCTACATGAAAAAGGAAGCCAACAACAATCAATCTTGATGCATCCACATAATAGAAGTTTAAATAACGCAAAAATATGTAATTAACTTGAAATATTATCCTCAACAAAAAACTCTTTCTTGTTCTCTAATGAAAATATTGTTGGAACCTCCTTAAGAAAAGAAACAACAATAAATCGATGATGGTAGACAAAAGAAACACGTGAGATATGTATTTCCTATAAAAGCAAAAAACTATGAGGGATGTTTTTTCTACAAAGAACCATTAATATATCTAAAAACAACATTGAATCTCAATGCAAGATCCATACATCCATTGCTTAATTCTAAATGAAAATTGAACAGAGTAAATAAGCACGTACTTCAAGCTACATGAAAAAAAAAGCCAACAACAACCAATCTAGATGCATCATCATGCTAGAAGCTTAAATAAGACAGAAAATATGTGATTAACTTGAAATGTTATTTTCAACAAAACTCCTTGTTCTCTAATTAAAGGATTGTTGGAACCTCATTAAGGAAACAAACCCAATTATCTCAAACATCACATAACATGCTTTTACAACCTATTCGGCATAGCAATGTTATTTAAACTATGATGCTCAAAGACATTCTAGTAGTAAATTTACTTACCTCGAAACTAAGCCCAAAAAACAAGCAAATTTATTCTCTTTCTTATCTAGTGAAACCTTGAATCAAACCCTAAAGTATAAAGCAAGTTTAATTCCAATCATAAAAAGCCATAATTCAATCTCAATTCAACTTAAACACAGCCAAATCAATTACTCTCAAACCATTGGCAGATTCGAAATTTCACCAAAATTGAAAATTTAGAAACCAACCTAAATATAAACTACATTTAATGGTTTAACAGAAAATTACAACGATATTACCAAGTCCAAACGAGTTTTAAAACTTTAAAATCTCACCAAAATGTAGATGAGTCTAAGCCTCAGTTTGAGAAAACAAGTAGATGGGTCGCCGTCGATAAGAAATCGAGTAGTGTGGCCGTCAGCTTCAAGGGTTGTCGTCAGATTAAGAAATCGAGTAGGTGGTTGATCGAAACGTTGTAGGTGATCGTCATCAGATTGAGAAACTGAGTAGTGTAGTCGGCCAAAATGTCATAGGTCGCCATGGATTAGAAATTATGGGTCTCCATCAACGTGGGTCTTTGTCGTTGTGGGTCGTCGTCGTCGTCTTAAATGCATATGGCTTTTGCTTATGTTAAACTTTTCCATCCGAAAAGCATATGGCTGAAATGATTCTTGGCCGACCGAAAAATTCCTTCAATGGCTGGTTAAAACGTTTTGAGTCACCATCGATGAGAAGAAAGGATCTTGTTTGGCCGGCCGATGGAGATGGAGAAGAATGGAGTTGGGGTTTTTGGGGGTTCTTTGGTTAGATGTTAGAGAAAAAAGGAGAAATAAAAATAATAATATATTTTAATAATGGGTAATTAAGTGAAGTTGGAAAATTTGCTAAAGTTTTAGCAACATTTAAGTTTGTTGCTAAAACTATTTAATTTTAAGTGACATTATAGATAGTTGTGTTACTAATTCTTTTAGTGGCGTCGATGAAAAACATGTTGCTAATAGTAATCTATTGTGACACATTTCTTTTGTGTCGATATAAAGGAACCTTTACTGAGAAAAAATACTTGTACCGCTAAAACTATGTCACTGAATAATCAAATTTTTTGTAGTGAGACTTGGTTTTATTTTATGCAATATAAAGTCTAAGGGTTGTAATTTGTAACGCATGAACTCTGTAAGTGTTAAGTTAGTAAAGAGAAGTGGTTCAGTTATTCTGCTATTTTGTTGTTTTTTCCTTGAGATTGTCGCCTAGGAGTTAAAGTCTTAAGTAGCATTATGTAAAAGTACTAGGCGATTAGAGTGAAGTTCGAGGGTCGCAAAGTATTGCTTTCTATGTTTATCTTTGTACTCATCACCTATAAGTTTTGAGTTAAGTAACAAGAGCTAGGAGATGAAGCTAAGAGTTGTTTTCTACTAGAGTAAGTTGTGAAGGTCTCTAAGGCTCAATGGAAGAGCTTTGTTAAAGACACAAGAGTAAGAGTTGTTTCGCTTACTATGCGTTCAAAGCGTCATCTCGTGGAGAGATATGCGATGGATGTTTAGACAACACATCCTCATTTGGTCGCATGAAGTGACATTTGGAGCGAAACGTAACCATTTTTTTATATTTAAAAAAAACACAATGCGCACAGATATAACGACCGGAGGTGAGGGGACATGTGATCAACCTCTCTCTCTCTATAAATAAAGTTCAATTTGAGAAATGTAAAACACGTGTGATAACTTTGTTGATTGTTGGGTGGTTGTGGGAAAACACAAGAATAATGGGAGAAAAAAAAATGAGAATAATGGTTGGAGAGTAATGAGTTTTGTTCTGAGTTCGAAAAAAAGGAAAGAGATTATAATTCGTTGAAATGTCAATTTAATCATCATTATTATTTGAATGAGTCCAAAAGGTCCTATGATTTTTTTAATATAAAACGAGGTAGAGAATCGGGTCTCTTGATTTCAATGTTCAATAATATCGATTACCAATCAATTTAATAAAGTTTTATGATACAAAGGAAAATACCAAAAAATAAAAAGATATGGAGTATAAAAAGTAAGAAAAATACCAAAAAAATGAAAAGATATGGACTATAAAATGTATCTTTTATTTTCTCTTTCTCATTACATTTTTTTTCCATTTCAAATTTACCCGTATGATTTATTTCACTGAAACTACTGTATGTTCTTACTATTCTAAATATAACAAATTACTATAATATTTACGGTCGGTGTAATAAAACTCATCAAATTACCCATTGTTTAAATATTCTAGTTTTTCTCTTCCATCTTTTTCTTCTTTCTATGATTTTTTATCTTTCTCCGGTACTCTTCTTTTTTAGCTGCGATTTCTTCCATTTTGTTTTTGGTTTTTAGATTTGAGTAACCAAATCTATTTATTTCTATCGTCTTTCTTGTTTTTCTCTCTTTGTAGGTGCATGGATGTCTTTCTTCTTATTTCTTCTTATTCTTTTTTTTCATTCAGTGCATGCATCCTGTCGTCTTTCTTATTTTTTCTTTTTTTTTATGTTGTTTAGATTAGGAAACAAAATCTAAAGGATGTGTATAAAGAATCTTAAAAAAATTGGTTAGACATTTAAATTAGGGTAACAAAAACTAAAAGATTGTTTATAATGAATATTAAAAAAAATCGTTTATACCAAATTTTGAAAAAAAAAATTCCAAATCTAAATGATTGTGTAGTCAAATCTAAACAATTGTATACCAAATTTTGAAAAAAAAAATCGTTTTGATTTGGAACCCCAAATCTAAACGATCGTATAACAAAATCTAAACGATAGTGTAGTCAAATCTAAACGATTGTATACCAAATTTTGAAAAAAAAAATTGCTTAGATTTGGGGTACCCAAATCTAAATGATAGTGTAGCCAAATCTAAACGATCGTGTAAACCAATTAATTAAACAATCGTGTAACCAAATTAAATGATAGAATTGAAAAAAGAAATCTAAACGATCGTATACCAAACAATAGTCAAATCTAAACGATCGTGTACCAAATCGCATTACCAAATATATTATGTGTATTGTTGACGGGACATTTTTGGTATTTTACACGGTGGGCCTCTGAGCTTTTTCCTTTTCCGGAATTGTTTTATACAGTGTAAATACTTTGCCGCTTTTTTATATTTTTGAAAAGATCCCTTCTATTAATTGATTTAAAAAAAACAAAGCAAAATACAAACAAAAAAAGAAAGAAGATAAGGATCGTAAAAAGAATATTTTAGTAAGATCTTTTAAAAAATATAACAAAGCGGCAAAATATTTATACTGTATAAAACAATTCTGAAAACGGAAAAAACCCACAAGCCCACAATAGAAAATACAAAAAATGTCCCATCACCACGCGGTTAACGACGATCGTTTAGATTTGAATAGTCAAATTTAAACAATTTATTTTTTCAATTCTATCATTTAATTTAATTACACGAACATATAGATTTGGCTACTTCAATCTAAACGATTTTTTTAAAAAATTGTTTGTACACGATCTTTTAGATTTAGTTACCCTAATCTAATCTAAACAATGTAAAAAAAGAGGAGAAAAAGAAGAAAGACGATAGAAAGAAATCACAACGAAAAAAATAAACAGAAGAAATACGATAGAAAGAAATTCGATTTGGTTATCCAAATTTAAACGTTGTAAAAAAAACAAAAAAAAATACGATGAAAAGAAATCGCAGCAAAAAGAAAAAAAAAAGAAAGATGATAGAAAAAAATCGTAGCATAGAGAAAAACAAAGACGAAAAAGGCAAACATTGAATATTTAAAAAATGACTAACTTTATGGATTTTATTACGCGGGTTATAAATATTTTAATAGTTTGTTATATTTATAAAAAGTTTTCTATTTTATTTTCTCTTTTCCATTGCATTTTAGTCTATTTCAAATTTATATGCACGTTTTATTTCACTAGAACTACTGTATGTTTAATTGATTGTGAGTTTCTTAGAAAAAAGCAAAGAAAAATACAAAACACAAAAGTAGTTACACTAAAAAGAACTTTTTTTCATTACATTTTTGTCCATTTCAAATTTATACGTATGTTTAATTTCATTAGGACTACAATACCTATAATTATTGATATTTTCTTAGAAAAAACAACGAAAAATACAAAACATGAAAGGACTATAAAAAGAATCTTCTATGTTTTGTTTTTCTATTACATTTTTGTCCATTTCAAATCTACACGTTTTATTTCACCAAAACTACTATATGTGTTATTTTAATTTCAATCATTCATGTACATATATATGTTCTTTATCACTTTTCTTTATTTCAATGTTTTGTAGTTTTATAGGACTTTGAGAGAAGAATACTTTTTTCCATCTTTGTTTCTAACAATTTTAATAAATTTTAATCGTAATTAAGAATACCAAAGAATTACTTATTGATGATCTAATGATCAAGAGATATGTGTTTAAATTAACGTTATTTATATATCAATTATCTCCTAATGGAGGTAAAGTTTTATTAAATACACCTACCCTTCTTTCTCTTAAAAAATCATATTTAAAAATAAATATTTAACCTTGATTTTTTATGATTTTAATTAAATTTAATTTAGTAATCATTTATTGTTTACTAGGTTGTCCAAGACAAGGTGTTAGTATCATTAAAATATTGAATTAACCTAAATGTAGTTTATTGTTGGTAGAAAATTTCATAGAGAAAATCAAAGAAAACGAAAAGATTAAATAAATTTTCAGCCATCCCAGAGAAACTCTCACAAATTGAAAAAATGACAAACTATTTAGATAAATACAATAAACAAATATTGATAGATATTGATAGACTTCATCAACATCTATTAATGATAGACTTGCTGAAAAAATGATGTGAGATAATCATTAACCTTTTAGTTCATACTAATGAATTTAACTGTAGTAATAGCTAAGGGGACTGCGGAAGAAAATAACACAGAGAACTTTGGTAACCTACATCTGGGGAGCTGCGCAAAGCTCAGATGAGTAATATTATTAAGATTCACAATAGTCAATATACATCAATACAGCAAGTGATATTCTACTCAAATATATAACTATCTCAAAGTACTTAATGACTTAAGAATCCAGACTCCACCTGAACATATGGGTGAATCTTATTGAAAATGTCTTCATACTCCCCTTGAGTTTAAGATGATCTCTTGATCATCACTTCTTCTTTCATATTACTTATCATTAAATTCATCACAGATCAATTGATACCATAGATAATTTGTCGCACTACCTTCTTTCAATCATAGTTTTTGCGACAATAGACTCAACTAACTAAACCAAAAGCTTTCTGTGTTTTCTTTTTAGTCGTACCAAACCTCACAAGATTCGTAGCATATATATACTTTCTCAAGATTAATCTTCATAAAGATATTGATACAAGATTCCTAAATTAAAGGAAGATTTTTTATATTTTTGAAATTAAATAACTTATTAAATAAAAGATAATCTCATTAAATCTTTTTTACAAAATTCCAGCAAACTCCCCCCTTTTGTTAAAAAGAGGAGATTTTTTTCAAGTTCAAGGCAATGCTTCTCGAAGACTTCTCATAATACAACAGTCAACAAACGACTATATTCAACCACATAATAGTAGATCAGATCAACACAATTATCAACAGATTATCACAAAATCACATTTCATAACACCATAACTTCATTTCTCTAACTTGTAGCCAATACTACAACAGCAAAGCACATTATCCATACACATCATACAATTATATAACCTCATATGAGTCTCTTACATTTTTCAAAAAAAAAAGCATAAAAAAAAAAACTTCGTCAATACAAAAGTAAACTTCAAAACATATCCAAGACTGCACAACTTCATTAGACACAGCAACCTTCTACAACTACTCCAACCCCCTATCTTCACTTATTACTTCTCCTTATTTGAACAGAAAAGAAATACTACTCCTAACCTGAAGCACCAGAGCTAGAGGAGGGAATGAGTGTCTTCAAATGTCAGACCAGCAAATTAACCTCTAATCTCCTATCAATCAGTAAATTTATGGATGTAGAAGGAGCTCGCAACTCACTTGTAAGCGTATTTATTATTCTATAGGTTAAGGTTTGATGAACAAAGAACCCTTTAGCACTCCCATTTACATCATTTGTGTCAAACATATGGGGATTCCTAGAAGGTCTCATATCATGTTCTATATCAGGAACATGACTTCCCTGAAATAGCCTGTAGCTTAAAGATAGTGTTTTTGGGTTCGGACAAGGAGCACCATTTGGGGTTAGAACCTCAACATTCAAATGAACCAAAAAACTTGAGAAGAAATGAGACAAAGGTATAGGAATCTTAACTCCAAACATTTCCACATGTCTCAAAAGCTGATTATATATAAAGAGTCCCACATCCACAGTATCATCATTGCATATTTGATAAAGAAAAGTTCTTAAGCCAACAAAAACACTAGAAGAGTGTGAAGAGGGAAATCAGTTATCAATGCCAATTTTATGAAGAATGACATATTTTATACTAAGTGAAACAACTAGAATTTCATTCCTAGGTCATACAGATAAGGTTCCTCCAGATAGTACAAAAGCCAGAACTTCATTAGATGGTTGTGAAGGAGTAGAGTTAGATTCCACAATGTTTCTCAAGAACCTCTTAATTACAGCAGGAGAAATTTTTAACTTCAAACCTCGAATGTGCATTGTTTGATAATCAGGACTACTCGAATTGTTGAAATCAGAAAGTAAATTGACTATAAATTCTTTGATCAGCTGAGGATAGAATAGCCCAACATTTGAAATTATTTTGGATAGCCCTGTTTTAACGATTAAGTCCATAACATTTAAGCAAGAATGATGCTTAATAGAGACATTCACCTCATCTGCAATACGCCTCTGTACAACATATTTCCATCTTTGCAAGCTTTATTTGAGATGAAACCAAATTCCATCAATTGGAACAGATGGAATATTCGGTGAAATATTCTTTCTACCAGTTTTTGTAGGGATATTGCGATGACGTTGTTGAGATTTCTTTCCTTTCAATCTTTATTTAAATGGAGAATGTTCAGTCTCAGTTTAAGGAATATTCACATTTGGTACAACATCGTTCGGTGCACTATTGTCAATTGGTTCAACATGATCATCAGCATTTGCATCAGGGTTTTCATCAATAGGATCTGCAACGTTCTCACCCATATTATCAGTAGAATGATCTACAGAATCAGGATCAGGAACTGGTTGTGTTGAACGTCTACTGGTGAACTGGTTTGAACAGGAGACCTAACTGGTGGGAAATGACTAGACTGCCCAATTTCGTCATTTGTAGTAGAAGGCTGACCAGGCGTTGGTAAAATATGTCTTCAGATGATGAACTCTCGTCAGAATGAGCATAAATGACAGGAACATCAACTACCGTAGGCTTAACAGTTGAAAATAAATCCTTTTTCAATAACCTAGCTAGAGGAACATCATCTCGCTCATCTGAATCCCTTTTAGACACATGAGACATAGATACAATCAGCTCAGTTTTGACATCCTCAGCAACACTACTAGCAATATGTTTATCATGCATAGATAGAGAATGACTATTAAAAATATTTACCTGTGTCTTTTCCGACGGTAATCGGTAAGGTCTTTAAGTGGGAGTGCTCTTGAATCGAAGACCCCTCATTCAAACGCCATGCATATTGGTTCGAGAGTCATGAGCTTTCTCAACAGCTTTGAATGAACAAGCTTAATACTCCCTTATGGGTATTCACCATTTTCAAATTCGAAAGAAAAAAAAAACAAGGCTTCAAGAACGTCCACTCTGTATTTATGAAAATGAACGGATTTCTTGAAGCTGAGGAGACTTTAAAGAAAAAAAATACTTCCCGCTAAAAGTTGAAATGCCCCCCATTAAAGCCTATTTCAACGTTGACGTGCCCATTAATGCAGATCATGATTTCTTTTCTCCACGTCTTTATAAATAAATAATAAAATTAAATTTTACACACAACTAAAGTAGCTCTCAAGTGCTCAAAAGAACTTGCATCTAGTGGTTTAGTGAATATATCTGCCAACTGAAGGTTTGATTGAATATGCTCAAGCGTAATTATTTTTTCTTCTATAAGCTCTCTAATAAAATAATGTCTGATGTCAATATGCTTAGTCCTGTTGTGTTGAACTAGATTTTTGGAGATATCAATGACATTCATATTATCACCATAAAGTGTCTTAATTTTATGTTGAACACCATATTCCTGCAACATCTGTTTCATCTAAATAAGTTGAGTACACCCACTTCTTTCTACAATGTATTCTACCTCTGCTATAGAAAGTGAAACACAATTCTGTTTTTCACTAAACTACGAAATTAAATTGTTTCCAAGAAAGAAACATCCTCTTGAGGTTCTTTCATATCATCTGAGCATGTAGCCCAATTTGCATCACAATATCCAACAAGAATTGAATTTGTATCATACGAATATAGAACCCCAAAGTGCCTTGTTCCATGAACATATTTGATTATTCTTTTCACAATAGCTAAATGTGAAACACAAGGATCATATTGAAACCGAGCACATATACCAACAACATAAGCAATTTCAGGTCTGCTAGCTGTGAAATAAAGCGAACTCCTAGTTCTGCTTCTGTAGAGCTTATGATCTACAGACTCCCTAGTAATATCCTTAGTGATTTTAACATGTATAGCAACTGAAGTCCTCTTTTGCTGAGATTTTTCAAGGCCAAATTTTTTAACTATTTTTTTGGCATATTTCTTCTGAGTGATAACGATGCCTTCTTTTCTTTACTTAATTTGAAAATCCAGAAAATAAGACAGTTCTCCAATCATACTCATCTCAAATTCTGATTGCATGATATGAATAACGTTTTTAACAAGTTCTTCTAGAAAACCTCTGAATATGATATCATCTACATATATTTGTTTAACTATTAAGTCTTTGTCAGATTTATTCACAAATAATGTCTTATCAGCACCTTTTCTAAAGTATCCTTTATGACCAAGATAAATAATAAGTCGTCCATACCATGCTCTAGGTGCTTGCTTTAGACCATACAGTGGTTTATTGAGTTTATACACATGTTGAGGACACACTAGATCAATAAAACCCTTAGGTTGGACTACATAAGCTTCTTTATTCAAATACCCTTTTAAAAATGCGCTCTTGACATCAATCTGACACAGTTTGAACTTATGAATACATGATATGCTGAGCAAAATGCATATAGCTTCAAGTCTAGTTACAGGTGCAAGGGTTTCATCGAAATCTACTCCTTCCACATTCAAATAACCTTGAGCCACTAATTGTTCCTTGTTTCTTGTCACATGTCGTTTCTCATTCTTTTTATTTTTAAATATCCTTTTGATTCCTATAATGTTTGCTCCTTCAGGTTTAGGAACCAAAGTTCACACATTGTTTCCTTTGAACTGCAATAATTCTTCCTGCATAGCATTTATCCCAAACTCATCTTTAAGGGCTTCATTCACTGATGTAGGTTCAATTGATGAAGTATAGCAAATATTAGCAATCATCTTTGCATAGTCAATCTTGTCCTTTATCCTGGTTATGATCCCAGCTGAAGGATCTCCAATTATAAAACTCGACGGATGATTCTTTTGAACATGTGAAAATGGAATAATTTCACTCACATCAGCCATTACTTCCTTCTGAGTTGATTTTCAACTATCATCAAAGCTATTAATACTTGTATCAACTATAGGAGTATCAACAATAGCTAATCAAGGTAGCATACCGGGTTTAAATGGAAGATGATGATGATCATCTGATCTTTTGTATTTTTGCTCAGTATCATTCACAACCACATCGATGTCTCAACTACTCTGGTTCTATTATTGAATACTCTGTAAGTACGACTATTGTGAGAATATCCTAGAAAAATTCCTTTTCTATTTTAGCATCTGATTTTCTGTGATATTCTCTATCAGCAAGAATATAACAAGTACTTCCCTACAAGAAAATACTTAATATTAGGTTTTCTGCCCTTCCATAACTCATACAAGGTTACAGAAGTACCAGAAAGAGTAGTAATTCTATTATGAATATGACAAGCAGTATTCACAGCTTCAACCCAAAACTGTAGGGCGGAGATTTGGCATGAATCATTACTCGAGCCATCTCTTGTAAGGTTCAGTTTTTCCTCTCTTCTACTCTATTATGCGTGGTGTAAACAGTGCTAAGTATTCGTGATAAATCCCTTTTGCTTCACATAAATTATTTAATTCTTCATTTTCGAATTCCTTTCCATTATCACTTCTAATTCGAACAATATTCTTTTTTTGTCCTCGCTTAAGACCCAAGCATAAACTAATGTATACTTTCACAGTATCTAATTTTCCATTGAGGAATCTTACCCAAGTAAAGTGAGAGAAATCATCCACAACTACAAACACATACTTCTTCCCTCCAAGGCTCTGAGTTTGCATAGGACCCATAAGATCCATGTGTAACAGTTCTAGAACTCTATTCGTACACCACTGCTTCATACTTTTGTGAGAGGCCTTAATTTTCTTTCTCAGTTGACAGTCATCTCAAAAGAACTTGTTGTTTGAGTCAATGTTTGGAACTCCTATTACAGCCTCATTCTTTATAGCTTTATTAATACTACTTAGTCGCGGCATGCCCAAGTTTCATGTGCCATAGTTGAGTTTGATCTTCTTTGATTGAGTGACATACATCAGTATTGTTTGATACCCAATGGTAACAGTTGTCAACTTGTCTACATCCACTCACAAGAACTCTTTTATCAGCACTAGTCACTGTGCAATTTCCTTTATTGAAGTTTACAATCTAACCTCGATCACAAAGTTGACTTACACTAATTAGGTTTGCCTTGAGCCTTTCAACATATCGTACATCATTTAAACATGGTAGATTATATTTCTCAATATTTTCTTTTGCAAGTATTCTTCCTTTTACACCATCACCAAAAGTAACATGTCTCGATGTACAACATTTTAATTCAGAAGAGAAAAATTTGTTGCCAGTCATATGTCTGGAACAACCACTTTCAAAATACCAAGCATTAGTTGAAGATTGAACTATTGTAAAGGAAATACTACATTTTGTGAACTCTTGACTCTCAATTCCGTATAATTTCTCCTGCCTTTTGGGATAACTATGTTTGGTTTGTGCTTCTGTGAATGATAAACAGCTTTTTGATATTGAAGTCTATATCGTTATAAAGCATAACAAAAAGGTCTAATATGACCCTTTTTACCACAGTAATGACACACCCAGTTATTTACTTTTGCGATAGAGCTAACAAATTTTATCCCATGTGTTTGACTAGTATTCTTTACTGAAGAGCAGAAGCCAAGTTCACATATGTTGGAACTAGATTGTCCTAAACTCAGTATTTGACCTAGATTTTCAAACACTGTGTTTAACTTTTTAACAGATTTCATAGTCTCATCATATTCTGTTTGAACCTTCCTTAATTTTTGTTTTAAAGAAGATATTACCGACAATAATCATTCATTTTCTTCCATAAGACTCTGTATTGTGTTGTTTTGTATAGCTATAGCTTCTAAATCCTCTTTCCATTGAATCTCCAATTGTTCATAAAACAAGCTATTTTCAATTCTTTTTTAGAATTTTCACCTTCATCTTCCACTGCAGAACCAGTCTCGGTCATATTCACAATAAATGCATTTGAACCGCAATCAACTTCCTCACTATCATCAGTGTCTTCACAAGACAAAGTAGCACGATAATTCTTCTTCTACTTTCTTAAAAATATGAGACATTCAGCCTGATAATGACATACTCCTCCATATTCCCTACATTTGAAGAATCTGCCTTCACCATCTCTTATTCGGACGCTTTCACCATCCCTTCTATTTTCATTTTCCCTTCTCTTATAACTTTCACCATCTCTTCTTCTAAAGTTACTTGAAATCCTAGAGTTGGACCATGTTAAATTCATATTTTTGAACTTATTTACAACTTTAGAAAATTGTTTCGTCAGAAGAGCTATTGACTCGTTGACATTCATTTCACTTGGTGAATTATTGTTAGTTGTTTCTTCTTTATATATTGATTTAAAAGAAATACCTTAACCCTTTTTATTTTCTCTAATTGATGTAGCCATTTTTATTGCTAGAAGAGACCCAAAGACTCATCTTATTTCGACTTAGTTATATCATGAGCTTCCTCTATAGTAGTAACCTTCATTTCAAATTTTCCAGGCAAAGAACGTAGCACTTTTTGTGCTATCTTGGATTCAGGTATCTTATCTCCAAGGTTAAATGACTTATTGGCTATTTCCATAACTCTCTCATTATATTAAGCTACAGACTCATCTTCGAACATTTTTATGACTTCAAAATTTGAGGTTACTACTGTAATCTGGATATATTTTAACTTTTGTAATGCCTTCATATGCAACCTCCAGGATTTTCCATGCTTTTTTGGCATAACTACAAGAGTTAATTAATTTAAATACAGTCAAGCCAACGTCATTAAAGATAGCATTTAGTGCTCTAGCGTTCCCCACAGATCATTGTTCTTTAGATCAGTCCAACAAACTTCAAATTTTGGAATAGAAACACCATCTACAGTGATCATTGGTGTTTTCCATCTTGCCACAAGTTCTCTCCAAACTTTTCCATCTAAAGTTTTAATAAACGATATCATACGAGGCTTCTAGTATGAATAATGTTTGTCATCGAGTATAGGAGGACGTGAGGTTGACGAACCTTCCCTAATTATCTCCATAGATTAGCAACCCGCTCTGATACCAATTGAAAAAACAATGTGAGATAATCAATAAACCTTTAGTTAATACCTATGTATTTAACTGTAGTAAAAGCTAAAGAGACTGGGGAATAAAATAGCACAGAGAAGTTTGGTAACCCAGTTTAGCGAATACCACCTATGTTTGGGGAGTTGCGCACAACTCAGATGAGTAATATTATTAAGATTCACAATAGTCAATATGCATCAATACAACAAGTGGTATTCTACTCAAATAATGACTATCTCAAATTACTTAAAAACTTAAGAATTCAGGCTCCCTCTGAACATATGGGTGAATCTTCTTGAAGATGTCTTCACATTCCCACTGAGTTTAAGATGATCTCTTGATCATCACTTCTTCTTTCATATTACTTATTAAATTCATCACAAATCAACATGTTGATACCATAAATAATTTGTTGCACTACCTTATTTTGTTCATAGTTTCTACGAAAATAGACTCGACTAACTGCACCAAAAGCTTTTTTTGATTTTTTTACTCATACCAAACCTCATAAGATTCGTGCCATATTTATATTTTCTCAAGAATAATCTTAAAAAATATATTGATACAAGATTCCTGAAATAAAGGAAGATCTTTTATCTTTTTGAAATTAAATAACTTATTAAATATAAGATAATCTCATTAAATCTTCATAACAAAATTCCAACACTTGCATTACTTACTATATCAATGAATGACTTCTAATTAATTTTTATCATTGATGGACACTGATTTTGATGCCCTGATCTCGTTTTAACGATGTGATAAAGGTCCGGCGGTATCACTATGCGAAAAAGACTCGTGAGAGTAGTTTGTGATCGTGGAAGGGTTATGTGATGAAAGATCTCTATGCAAAGGGGTTACTTGAAAAATAGTTGGGGAATTTGAGCTACCTTACCAAGATGCAGTGACGTGAATCTTATGTTAGAATGTCGGCGATTGATATGACTTTGCCACTCAAACAAAATTCGGATAAGGAATTGGCAAAGACACATGGCATTATGAGATTGGATCACTTCTTGTCGCCAACAAAGGCAATCATTCAAACATGGAAAACTACATCGTAGAGACCTATAAATAGATAAATTGTAGCCATTTTGAATTAGTTACTTTTATTCTGAGATTTCTTAGGAAAGAACTAAGGAAATATCTAAGACTTCCAAAGACTCAAAACAAGCTTGACCCTAGTGAGGATCGCAAATAAATGCAAGAAAACTCACTACAAGAAATCAGGGGTTCCCAAAGTACAAAACGATGTTAGAAGATAGCACATCAAGAAAGACACCTTTTTCCAATGTTGTTTTGCACACGTCGAGAAACAACGAACACATTATTTTCATATTACCTTTTCTCAATGCAATACATGAGACGACGAGAAATAAGACTTCATTACCAACGTTTGGGACTAGAGCATTGAAAATAGTTCACAATTAAATTAAATATATATCGTCTCTTAACGTCCCATGCATGGCGTCGCCAATGGACACCCATGTTTTCAAATATACTCGTCATGCATAAGAAATAGTTAAAACCATTTCAGACGCTGTGCATGGACCGTCAAAAAATATTCAAACATTAATTATGTTAGATCAAGATTCCTAACGCCCCATGCATGACATCATTGATGGTTTTAACTATTCCCGACGACATTAGTGATTCGTCGAAAATGTTGTTAACGATTTTCGACCAATCACTAATGTCGTCGGGAATAGTTAAAACCATCAATGATGTCATGCATGGGGCGTTAGGAATCTTGATCTAACATAATTAATGACATCGAAAATAGAGGGGACTCCTGACATTTTTGTGGTGCGTTACGAGTTTCCTTATGTAGAACTGAAATTCACAAAACCAAAAACGAAGAGGAAATGAGAGGAAAGGGAAGACAAGAAAAAGAAGAGAACCTCACCGCTCATCCGCCGTCCCACTCATCGTCTTCCCCTTTCCCGTCGTGCCACTGTCATGGCTCATCCCTATTCGGTAAGTTTTAAACCCTTTAATGTTAGTTTTTTTAGGTTAGATTAGGTTAGTATGTTTAGGATATTGTTTAGGAATAGATTTTTGTTTTTGAAGTTAAAATTTTGAATGTGGGTTGAAAATTTAAAAGTTTGAGGGGGATGAGGTTTAATTTAATATTTGAAGGGGATAGGTTGTGAATTAGAGAGGGAGGGGGTTGAGGATGAAATTTTGAGAGGGGTTGAATTGAAATTTTGAAGGGGGGATTGAATTGAACTTTTCAAGGGGGTGAGACGTTTGAATTGAAAATTTGAGGGGTTAGGGTTGAAAAATTTAGAAAGGGGGTGAAATTAAAAATTTTAGAGGGGCAAGGAGAGAGGGTGGGGGCTATTATTGTCTTAAATATTATGTAATTTGTGGTTGAGATTTGTTTTGGCTATCCTGCAGTTATGGTAACCTTTAGTTCAATTTCAGTTGTTTATTTTTTAGTAGTTTTGAAATCATTTGTTGTTGATTTGGGACGGCTATCCTGCAGTTATGGTAGCCTTTTTTGTGCCAAATTCGTTTTGTATTCGTTAGTATCTTTTAGGGTTTGAAGATGTGGTAGGGTAACTTGTAAAGTAGCGTTGTTGGAAGGGGTGGATAGTATGCGAAGAGTGAAATTGTTTGTGGTTAATTAGGTTATGATGGCTATACTGCAATTATGGTAGCGTATGTAGTTTAAAGTTAGCTTTAGTGAAAAGTTTGGGAGATTGTTTATGCATAGGAGTAAGTTTAGGATGTGAGGAGGAATATACTTCTAATCAAACCTATTTATATTTTAAGGGTTTTAACGATGGACAAGGATTGGATGAAACTTAAGAATAAGTTTTCCATTGACTATAGAGAGGGAGTGACCCAATTTTTAGATGTTGCCAAGTTTCACGTCAATGATTACAGACGAATAAGGTGTCCATGCAAGAGATGTATGAACTCAAATTGGAACTCATTTGAGGTTGTGGAACTACATCTACTTACTATTGGAATATCCCCCTACTACACATAATTGGTATATCATGGAGAGTCAGTTAGCTTTAATAAAGATACAGAAAACTCTGATGAAGGAACTAGTAGTAATCCTTTTGATGAGGGAACTAGTAGTAGCCACTTTCATGAGGAAGATGCACTACTACAAAAACATACTCTCTTGACGGTTTTAAACTGTCAAGAATTATTATTCTTAACGGTTTTAAAACTGTCACTGAAGCCAGTGTGAAGAAAGTCAAAGTTTATAATCGTTGTTTCATAAATACATATAAATGACAATATTCAACAAATAGTCACTGAACATTGACAGTTTATAACCGTCAAGTATATAAATTTTTATGACAGTTTAAAACCGTCAATAGTATAAGTGTTCATGACAGTTTAAAACTATCAAGAATATGACTAACCATGACAAAAACTATCAAGAATGTGAACATTTATGACATTTAATAACCGTCGAGAAAGTGATTATTTATGACATTTAAAAACCGTCAAGAATGCAATTTTTTATGACATTTTAAAACCGTCAAACATTTTTATATATTTTTTAATTGTAATTCAATTATATTTTTGTTCCTGTATTATACTCTCATTTGTCCTCTATAGTGGTCCAACAATTGCTCCATAAATACATATAATTGACAATATTCAATAAATATAAAACCTTTCACCATATCATTTTCAAAACTTTTCAAGTATTAGAATTTTCATGTATAACGATAACATAGATAACGTATTTACAAAGAAACTGAGTACACAAAATCTATCAAATTTCCCTAAAGGGACAAATACAAGCAAAATAGAAACTAAATCTTGGTAATATATTTTTACAAAGAAACTAAATACAACAAGGTATGGTCGTGAATAACAAAATTACAACAAGTCTTGTCACTAACCAAATATCAATCACTTTCTTGGTAGCTTTATCACTAAAGTAGATCGATGGGATATTGGTGCAAGACCTAATAAAAACACAATAGTTTTCAAGAGTTACAAAGTAGGTTCAACACTTTACAAGAGGTTAAAATGATCAAAGTGAAGTTTGAGAACCAAAAACTAAAGAGAGTAACACAATCCACCAACTAAATAAAACACATCATGTAATATAATTCATGTAAAAGAGGTTTCCTAAAAAGTGTTTAAGTGACACTCGCTTTCCAAACAAACTAAATGACCCTACTTGATCCCTGTTCAGTATTTGAAGCATTATATCTTCATTTCAAAATTCATATTGTAAACAAAAATAGGAATGAAAAAAAAAAAGATTCAACCATAACAAAAATGAAAGATCCAAACCTACCTTAAAATATAGCTAAGTTGTAATGTTAGCATTGTATAACTAAACAAACACATGTTTTTCTATGCACTTATAATTATAATGCAGGAGGGTAAGACAAAATGGAACTGCAAATCTAAGGTGGCCAAACCTCTAATACTTCAATGGATAAATTTCTTTCAACACAATCAAACAAAAAGTTAATACCAAAAATATGCATAAATCATAACAAAGTGATTTCAAGCAAAATTTTTAAAGCTGACACAATTGATGAAAATTTTTCATAACAATGTGTAATTTATAAAGCATCTAAAGATGCCTGCTAACCAAGTAAAGATTGGTATATGACATAGCACTAATAGCAATCATGAAATTATTTGTTTTGTTTATAAAAATCTCATTTGACATGGCACGCATTCACATAAACACTCGTCCATACAATCATATATACTAAAATATTATGTAGTTAAGGTCAACCAACCTCAAATTCAGTACACAAACATCAAGAAAATATTGAATACAAAATAACCAACAAGAAAAGTCATAAATCTTATCAGAATTCTATTCGGGTATTTTTCTCTAATCCGTGTTGCTTCAGCATGTCTCTTTTCTGCAAAAAAAAAAAAAAAAAAAAAAAGAACAAAAACATATATGATTTTAATTTGGAAAAGAGATTATAAAAATATAGGACTCCATAGACAGCTCAAGAATATACCAAAATCATGCTCTTACTTGAACGAGATCGTAGACATTAGTCACAAAAAACTAAGAAAAAAGTGATTGAACCAACAATCAGTCGTAATCGATATAAAATTCATTGCAACTAATGTAAAATAATTTCATGTACTTTGGTTCTAATAAAAAACAACTTTACTTAGTATAGAACAACATAAAGTAAATATCATCCACTGGGAATGAACAAGTAATGTCAGATCCATAAAACTGATATTCTGCTCCTATATCAAACAAAACTATATCACCATCTTCCAATGTCTGTATTAAGATAGAAAAATTTTCAACTTAGTGTGCTTCATAAAAGAATCAATTAGGATGTTAGAATCATTAGTGTCTACTTGGAGAAGTCATTTATCCAAATTATGCTATTACAAATCCTTAAGAGATACTTCAAGAGTTTTATGGGTTATATATGAGAAAAAAACGGAAACAAGAGGAAGAAAGGTAGATAAATTTGACCTTCAGTAGTAGTGATGAGCTTGTAAACTTAGGCCAAGAACATGTGTATTAGCTGGGCGAAGAAACTTAACTCAAGTTAAATAATAAAAGAGCAAATCAAAGCACCCAATCAATTATAACATTTTCATACAACATTTAACTAATAATAATCCACTCTTATGCTTGTTTCTAATACTCAATCCAATATCACAATTAATTAAGCAAAAGAAGTACCCAAAATTGCTCTGCCCATAAAACTATTTAGCTTTTTTCAAAAGTGATGTAAAAAGTCAATAAAATAATAGTTTTGATGAGAAAGATTTTTTCTTTCAAAATTTACTAGATAGCAAGAAATTGAAGAATCAACCGGAGAACATGCCTGAGCAAATCTAGAGAGGCTAAAGTCTTTACAAGCATAATAATATAAAAAAAATCTCAAATCCAATCATCCACACGTAAAAGCAACACATACATACGACGTACACTGTAAATTTCTCTTGCATTAAAGTAATGGTATACATCAGAAAATTTATCTGTTGAGCAATAAAAAATTGAAGTTACCATTTGTACTTTGTAAACAACTTCACATTAAGACTGGCAATATTATAGATGAAAATAAAACAAAACATAAATAAGAAACATGGTTCACTAAATTCAAAGCCTGCTGGTTGATGTGAATAACAACTAATATATAAACCATTGCTTGTCAAATGGATGCAAATTTGTTGAAACTTATTTCAAACATAGACACATATTGGTAAAAAACTGTGTTTTCGTCAAGGGACATGAAGAAAAGGCTAATAAATATGGGTACGAGCACTAACAAAGAACAACAACAAGAAGAAAATTATGTGCTTTTTCTTTGTTTTGGATGTATTTTTTCTTTCTAATAAAAAATATAATTTTATTGTTTCTAAAATTTAGACAAGGTTTTGAAAAAGTTCACAAAAATTAAAGAGATTAGAATTTAAAAGAAGTAAAGTAGTCAACGATTACTTTTGTATTTTAAATCAAGAAATTTTCAAGAATAGAGAGAGGGATACAAATATCTATATGTTGGTGTCAATCCTAAATAGACCCAATAGACCTAAGGATTACTGAGTTTTTCGGTATAGACGTCGGCCAAAGTACTGACATTTTCGATGAAAAAACTTGAAGTTTTTTGTCTTCTTCTTTTCAAATAGCGGTTTAGGCTCATACACAGTGGACAACAAACTACGGAAATGCAAAGGACGACATCTTCTTGAACGGGGACGATCTTGGGTTTTGAACGAGAAGAACCGAAAGAACGGACGAAGGGAAGAACACGAAGAATGGGAAGAATGGTGGACGGGAAGAACGATGGATGGGAAGAACCGACGAAGAGAAGAACGGCTGATCGAAAGAACAATTTTGGGTGTTTTGATTTTACGAATGGGGAGACGCGCAGAAGAAGGAAAGTGAACGACAATCTTGATGTTTTTGAATTAGGGCTTTTATGCGAACGGGATGGCGATTGCAAATGGAAAGACACATGGAATTAAGGAAAGTTATTTATGGCTTTTACGAATTGAAGTAAAATCAATATTTTATTCATATTATTTAGTAAACCTTGACGTTTTTAAAAATGTCAAGTAAAACTGTCTTATTTGACGTTTAAAAACCATAAAAAATTTCCGAAAATGACTCCCCTCCACCTTTTTATAAAAATACTCGACATTTTAAAACGTCAAGAAAAAATACATATTACTTGTGTAACGACCCAACTTTCCGGACTAAGCTGAGGTCACTACCAAATACCAAAACTCGACCATTCAACATAAAATTTAAAACAGACCAGTTACGATTCATTGAAACATTAGAAACCTTACAAAAGACAGTTTCGGGCCCTATTTTAAATAAATCAAGAAAGTCACAAAATAAAAATATCAAGGCACCAGTTCAAAATCACAAGTCAAAATATGCTGACAAAATACATAGCGGAAGCGATTAAGAAAACCAGACGCGTCCATATGGCCTTCACGCATCCTTCCTGCCTCTCGTCGGTCTGCCCCTCGCTGTACCTCTACCTGAAAAGTTAAAGAAGAGAAAGGGTGAGTATAAACATACCCAGTAAGGGACCCACTACTGGGCCCGTTAGGGGACAACAGTTAACTTCCTATTCGGGGGTACCCTACATATCAGTCTAGTGCTCCCGAAGGATGCACTTATCAGTCTAGTGCTCCCGAAGGATGCACATATCAGTCTAGTGCTCCCGAAGGACGCACATATCAGTCTAGTGCTCCCGAAGGACGCACATATCAGTCTAGTGCTCCCGAAGGATCCACATATCAGTCTTGTGCTCCCGAAGGACGCACATCTCAGTCTAGTGCTCCCGAAGGATGCACATATCAGTCTTGTGCTCCCGAAGGATGCACATATCAGTCTAGTGCTCCCGAAGGATGCACATATCCGTAAGGCACACTACCCCATAGATGAAGCTAACCGTTACCCCTCAGTCCAAACTAAACTGTCTACATCAATCACATCCCAACGGCATTCATATCACAGTCCCGCCATAGGCTTTATCAGTCAGATAGTATAAGTTTAAACATCTACACCCTCAGTTGCTATATGCATTACCGATTCGCACACCAATAGGGAAAACCCTAGGTCCAATCGACTAACCAACCAAAACCGGACTCACGGTCCATCCCCGTCCAAATTCCATGAACCACATCCAGACCGGTGTTTACTACATACTGAACCATAACTTCAAGGTCCATCAACATAAAATCTCAATCCACAATTATCAGTCACAGTATATTTACATCAGACAGAATATAATATCAGTACTTAACAGCCAACACGCATACAGTTATTCAGTACAGTCACTAACGTGTAATTCCCTGTGAATTACTACGTTTTCAGCCTGGACTCGGGGTCCAGTAGTAGAAAAACCCTTACCTGATACTCGGTTATGCCTCTCGATTGAATCCACGCTCAACAGATCAACCTAAACGAAAACACAACGGTTTTAGTTGATGACGTTAGTAGCAGTTGTTTTAAAAAGGTTATCCGTTGACTTACTCAAGGAAAGGAAACTATCTCCAACCAGGTCTGCCGCGGAACCCGAGAACTTAAGCGTCAACTCTGTACTACCTTCAAGGGAGAAAAGTAGGGCCACATCTTAATCCAACATTCAAACTCGAATCGGACGAGGTAACATTAGGGAATTCATCAAAACACCCCTTACCGAAGACTCACCGTGAACCGAAGTGGAGGAAAGAAGGCTTAGGTGGCTCGGCTCGGCTCGGCTCAGCTCGGCTCGGCTCGGCTCGGCTCGGCTCGGCTCGGCTCGGCTCGCTATCATCTCGGGAGCGAAGCGGGATAACATGTCAAACTCCGCATCGTACTGCTCCACGGTCATGTCACCCTGCTCTAAGTTCAGAAACTCCTGCCGCTTGGCATCTCTCAAACTGGCGGAGAAGAATTTCGCATAGAAACTCTCCTTGAACTGCTGCCACGTGATCTGACTCACATCACCACCTAGCATCCTCTCTGTGGTCTCCCACCATGCAGTACCTCTGTCAGTCAACATAAAAACAGCACACTGAACCTTCTGATCCTCAGGGCATTTCATGTAACGGAATATGGTTTCTAAGGACGATAACCACATCTGAGCCCTGGTGGGGTCCTCCAAAGACCCATCGAACGTCGTGGGATTATACTTCCTGAAATCCCTCAGATGTTTAGCCTCTGCCGACAACTGATCCGGCACAAACTGGGGCGCAACTGGTACTGGAGCCGGAGCTGGAGCAGGAACTCGTGCTGGAGCTGGCGCTGGAGCTGGCGCCGGAGTTGGCGAGGCAGGCTTCTGCTGCTCCCGCATCTGCATAATCATATCTCTAAACCTCTGCTCCATGGCGGCTAGGTCCGCATGAGTAACTGGCGCAGCCGGGTCAGGGGCTTGGGCTACAGGCTGCACCTCAGGCTGAACGCGTCCTGCTCCCCTTCCTCGGCCTCCTCGGCCACCCCTACGTGCACCTCTCCTTGGTGGCATTTTCCTAACAACCACCAAACGATTCCTTTAGTCATAAATGGTAATTGAATTTTGCAGTTTAACTTAGGTAAGGTAATGCATGTAGAGTTATACATATACTTTCATGAGAGCGTACCTGACGAGCGGCAAGGATCGTTTCAGCCATAAGGACACAAAACACAGACTCACATTATAAGTCAGTCTACAGAACCTAAAACTTAGGCTCTGATACCAACTGTAACGACCCAACTTTCCGGACTCACGGTCCATCCCCGTCCAAATTCCATGAACCACATCCAGACCGGTGTTTACTACATACTGAACCATAACTTCAAGGTCCATCAACATAAAATCTCAATCCACAATTATCAGTCACAGTATATTTACATCAGACAGAATATAATATCAGTACTTAACAGCCAACACGCATACAGTTATTCAGTACAGTCACTAACGTGTAATTCCCTGTGAATTACTACGTTTTCAGCCTGGACTCGGGGTCCAGTAGTAGAAAAACCCTTACCTGATACTCGGTTATGCCTCTCGATTGAATCCACGCTCAACAGATCAACCTAAACGAAAACACAACGGTTTTAGTTGATGACGTTAGTAGCAGTTGTTTTAAAAAGGTTATCCGTTGACTTACTCAAGGAAAGGAAACTATCTCCAACCAGGTCTGCCGCGGAACCCGAGAACTTAAGCGTCAACTCTGTACTACCTTCAAGGGAGAAAAGTAGGGCCACATCTTAATCCAACATTCAAACTCGAATCGGACGAGGTAACATTAGGGAATTCATCAAAACAACCCTTACCGAAGACTCACCGTGAACCGAAGTGGAGGAAAGAAGGCTTAGGTGGCTCGGCTCGGCTCGGCTCAGCTCGGCTCGGCTCGGCTCGGCTCGGCTTGGTTCGGCTCGCGGCTCGGCTCACTCGGCTCGTGGCTCGGCTTGGTTCGGCTCGCGGCTCGGCTTACTCGGCTCACGGCTCGGCTTGGTTCGGCTCGCGGCTCGGCTCACTCGGCTCGCGGCTCGGCTTGGTTCGGCTGGCGGCTCAGCTCACTCGGCTCGCGGCTCGGCTTGGTTCGGCTCGCGGCTCGGCTCGCGGCTCGGCTCGCGGCTCGCTCGGCTTAGGGCTCGGCTCGGACAAGGATGGCGGCTCGGGTACGGCTCGGACTGGAAACGGGTTCGGGTCGGGTCAGCTTGGAACCGGGTCGGGTTGGGCGAAACGGGCAGCACGGTTCTGAGACTTCTTTCTCCCGGCGAACGACGGCGGCGGCGAATCGCGGACGACACACGAGGGATGCGGGTGGCTGCTTCGTGGAGCGGCGACGAACGGCGGTGGCGTTGGCTGGGATTCGACGGATGACGACGAAGAGACGGGTTGCGGCTTGCGGATGGTGGCTGCGGCGAATGTCCGGCGAGGCTACGCACACCGACGGAGATGGAGATAGGGGCAGAGGACGGAGACAGAGAGGATGGTGATGGTAAGGACGAGAGATGGTGGCGGAGACGGAGATGGAAGCGAAAACGGTGAGGCGCGGCGTGGCTTGAGGAAGACGACCGAAGAAGAAGAAAATTTTGGAGGAGGGGGGGGGGGGGAACGGCGCGCGTCTCCTTTAGGGTTTCTCCCTCTCCCTTTTTTTTTTAAAATATATATATATATATATATATATATATTTATATATTAAATTAAGAAATTAATAATAATAATAATAAAATAAAAAACTAAAATAATAATAATAATAATAATAATAATAATAATAATAAAGTAATAATAATAATATATTAATAATATTAATATTAAATAAATAACAATTTATTATATTTCTATAATATTAATTAATAATAATAATAATTATAATATTAATATTATAACAAATAAAATAAATATTAATAATAATAATATAATTAATATTATATTATTATTATATCAACTTGCACATTACGTAAAACGAGGAAAATTTTACCTTAAATTTTCGGAGCGTTACAACTTGACGTTTAGAAAACGCCAAGAATGTTGAATTTATGAATATTCTTGGGTTTTATAAACATAAAGAATTTAATAGATATTCCTTGACATTTTAAAACAAAAAGGAAAAATACATATTACTTGATGTTTAAAAAATGTCAAGTAATCTAAAAATTAAAAATTCTCAATGTTTTGTCTTTCAAATCATCCTTTTCTTGACAAGAATGAAAAACAACAATCGTCAAGAAAGTTAATAATAATACATATGGAATTGCAACATTGTCCTACATATGGCGAGGCTCGATACAAGGTTAATAATAATAGAGGAAAAAAATTTCGCATAAGGTATTGCGCTACTTTCCGTTGGTATCAAGATTACATCGCTTGTTCGTCGCAGAAAAAAGTTTCGCTAACATAAGATGACATAGGGATAAACGTGTTAAAACAAATAATGTGTTGAAACAAACAACTGATGCGGAGGGATCAAAGCACTTTGATTCCGCATTTCCTAATTTTTCTTCCTATCCATGAAACGTGCCTTTGGGGTTAGCTTTAGATGGGTTTAATTCATTTGGTTATACGAGGACCTCATACAGTATGTCGCCTGTTGTGAAAATTCCTTACAATTTGCAACCAAGGAAATGCATGAAGGAGAAAAATTTGTTTATGTCATTGCTCATATCCGGTCCTAGATCACTTAGCAGAGAAATCGACATGTATCTCCAACCATTGATTGAAGAATTGAAAGAGTTATGGAATTTCAGCGTGCGTATGACCCTTTTATCGATCAGTTCTTTCAGCTACATGCAGCTTTATTGTGGACGATTAATAACTTTCCAGCGTATGGTGACCTATCAAGGTGAAGTATGAAGGGGTATCAGACATGTCCCATATGCATGGGTGATAGATCATATTTCGGGATACGAGGTTAAATATCCTTGATGGGACATCGATGCTATCTTCTAGAGAACCACATGTTGCATAAAAGTAGGCTATGCAATGGAAGGTAGAGCATAGGCCTCCTCTAGTGGTGATGAATAAGCATGAAATATTGGAACAACTAGATTAGTTGGAGTTTTCAGTTTTGAGTAAACATCCTTCAAGAAAAGATAAGAAAAGAAAGAGAGCTCTTAATTAGTCAAAGAGAAGTATTTTTTTCAAACATCCTTATTGGTTGAGACTACTGTTACGTCAAAATTTTGATGTAATGCAGATCAAGAAGAATGTTTGTGACGATTTGGTTGGTACCTTGTTGAATATCGAAGAAAAAAATCAAGGATACCATAAATGCTCGATTTGACCAACAAGATTTGAAGATAAGAATGAATTTACACCTTATAGAAGTTGGTAATTGATTGGTCAAGTCAACGCGAGCTACACGTTGACTAACAACAAACGAGTTGAGTTTTGCAAGCTCCTGAAATCAGTTAAGTTTCAAATGGATTTGTTTATAATATTTTGCGATGTGTGAATGAAAGAGAGGGAAAAATATCAGGTCTCAAAATGCATGATTGTTAGTGGAAGTGGCAACGAAGTTTTACACATTCAATATCCGATGAGAAGAAGGGTTTAGCTATTTAAGTGTCAGTGGTATGACACCAACATCAATAGAAGTCAAAGAACATATGTGGAATTAGGGTACAAAGCTATCAACACATCCTATTTTTTGTTCACCGAGGAACCGTTAATTTTTGCGATGTAAGCACATCAAGTATTTTACCTAAAGGACCATAAAAATGGTAGTAATTGGAAAGTTGTCCAAGTTTCTTAGAATAAGCATATATGAGATGTGTTTGAAGTGGACGATGTGGAGAATGAGCAATTGAATGTACTCGAAATCGTTTTCGACCATCGAGTGGATGAACACATTGAGGATGACACTATGTAGGACTGACGTTCATCTAAAAATCGTTGAAAGACCAGATGTGCATCATGTCGCTGATGACTTCATAAATGATGAGGAAGCACAATTGTCTCATCGAAATGGGACAAGCGACGACGAATGATAGTGACGAACCACGTACTCATATATTTAATTAGTTTACATTTCGTTCATTATTATGTGCTCATATTTGCTTAATGAATGTTTTTTTTCCATGTCTACAGGTATTATATCGTCATTCTCGAGCAGTTTTGAGAAGACTGATACGATGTTCCTCGAGTTCAACGAGGATCTAAATAACACAGCAGGAAGGTCATCCTCGATGAGCAACAATTCGTGTGAGTCTCTTGTATGTTAACTCATAATTATTTTAACTTATTTCTCACATTAACTTATTGGTTTAACTTATTCAGTAGCAACTACTCAACCATCTCCGACTCCTAAAAGACGTGCGTAGTCTCGACCTCCGGAGTTGGAGTGGTACGTCCACACCAGTGGCAAGATTCCCATGTATATAGCCCCTAGTGTAGAGAAGCCTATTTCGCCATATGTTGTTTGGTTCAATCAGGCCATTGGCATGTGCGTAAGGAAGATATTTCCATTGCGCTTCCTTAGGTGGGCGAACGTAGGAAGAGAATACATCGAAGTCGTTAAAGGGCAACCTACAGGTACTTGGAATACACAATTTTGTTTTCATTTGAAACATGATTAAGTTAACCAAGCTAATTTGTAGCTTTCTGTAATGTTTAGCACTTTGTCATGCTTGATTTCAACGATCAAGCAATGAATAGGTTTGTTGAGCATCATATGCTCATTTGTTTCAAGAAGTTCAGAGGCAACTATCACAGATACTTCAAAAAGTATAGCGGCCCTAAAGAGGCACATGTCAACCCACTAACAAACAAGGCTGCTAAACAGAAGTAGCCTTACAATCATAGCAGTGGGTCAAAGTCATTTCTACAATGATAGCACGAGCCTAAACCATGTGAAGTTATTCAGGCAAACACACGTTCGAACTGGCACGTTTGTATCGCAGGTAGTAGAGGATGCGCATGTAAATTATTCAAGCAATACTTTTGTCCTTACTTGTCCTTTTTATTTGTGTCTTACTAACTCAATTTCTAAATTTGTTGCAGAATCAAATGCTTGAACTCCAGTCCCAGCCTATCTAGAGGGTTTTCAGCCACTCTTCAGAAAAGATATATGTGAGACTGTTTTGGGTAGACGACCAGACCACTCAAAAGGCCTTGGTTGGGGATCCAAGCCCAAGTCTCGCAAGATGGCTAGTGCTGACAGTTCCTCGACCTCGTGTTCGCAATGCACGGTGGAGCTTTAATTACGAGATAAGTGGAACAAACGATCGATTGATGAAGCTAAAAGATCAATTGAAGAATAGTTAAAGACGTTAGAGATAAGTGGAACAAATGTGGATGCTCATAGAAAACATGAGTCAGGTACAACAAGGACTATGAACCCTTGCAATATGTATCACTGTTTACTAGTTTATTGTTTATTTTTTGTAATTTAATATATATTGTACAGATCATACTAGAATCGAAAACAAATACTACCAATTAAATAAAAAATATTTCAAGAAAAAATTAAATAAAAAATGTACATATTTAAATGATTTTTCGACACACCAAATACGTCGAGCATAAGGACTCTATCACGACGCATGGTTAACGTTGAAAATGTAGATGTCAGCGATGGTGCATTTCTTAAGCGTGGACAATGTCAGAAATGCAGACATCGAGAGACATGCACTCCCAACGCTGTGTTTGTAACACGTCGGGAATATGCCTCCCATCACAATTCTTTTGACTCTCTTCCCGACGTCTCGTTTGATGTGGGAAAATGAGTTCCCAATGTATTTTAATATTTTTTTTATGTTTTTATGCGTCAATAGTAGCCTGACTTCTTGTAATGACTCTTGGCCGAGGAGGATAGACGAAATATCTAGTTAATTGTGGCTGCGTGGTTCTTCTTATATAAATGTTTTCAAAATGAAAAGGATTCCTAAAATGTGTTTGAACCCTTAAATGTATTTCTATTAAGACCATGAAAGTATATTATTTCTCTTATACTTTCCATTTCTTAAAATTAAGACTTGTAAATGAACTGAACATTTTATGAATTAAAATTGAGTATTCTGGAGAATGCATGAGATTTGATAAAGTTTAAAATGAGATGACCTTTGTACCTATGCGATGAGAATGCCTCATATACTTGTTGTGTGATCAGGTATGGGATGCCTTATCCTTACTGTATGAGGAAGGAGATCTGTCGACATAGAGATGCATCGATAGATGTCAGATCCCTATCGAGAAAGGTTACATCGATGTAGAAATGGCCGTCAGCAAAAGCGTCATGAGAGATGCGTTGTTAAAGGTACTCTCAACACGCAAACGGGACGACGTCGATAAAGGATTACTTCTAACGCACTGTTCGCCAACTTGGCCAACATGCCGACAGTGGAAAACTACCGATGTTTGTTAATAGCATCCTAAATACCTTATTGTCGATGTCGTCAAGTACATCGACGTTGTCTAGCACACGGCATCGGCAGTGTTATCTAGTTTAAATTCATTCTAAAAACACAATTAACGTAAAATTAATAAAAATTATTAAAATTCTAAATTGAATTATAATTAATGTTAAATTAAGAAGAAATTATTAAAATACCAAATCGAATTTATATTAATATTAATTCAAATATTAAAAAGTACACATTTATAGGTTCATAAATTACTTGAATAATTAAAAGTAAAAATGAAAACTTAAAACATATTTTTAAGTTCTGACGCCAATTTCTCAACCTCTGCATATTGCCTCAGCATGACTGTAGCTAGTATGATCATAGGAACATGGGTAAAATGTGCAAAGAGAAAAGTTGAACACTATTACGAGGTACGTTGAGGAAAATACGAGGTTGCTTCAAACAAAAATAACTCTTACTTTGGTAGTTCTAGAAAATTGATTGGGAAGAAAGGAGCAGTAAATGATAAGATTGATAACTGAACAGTAAGCCATAGAAAGTTTTCGACTTGAATATTAAGTAAATGTGATAGATAGCTTTTTTTAACAAACAATCATATTTACTTAATATGCAATTAGTGAGGAACTTTCTATGGCTTACTTGTTCGGTTTTCGATCTTGTTACTTTTCTGCTCCTCTATTTCGAATAAATTTTCTAAACCACCAGAGGGTTGTTTCTGTTTGAAGCAAACTTATATTTTCCTCGACGAAGCTCGTAATAATGTTCAACTTTCCTATTTGCACTTTCTCCCCGTGTCTCTATGATCATACTAGCTACAATCCATGTTGAACTCTTGACTACTATTATTTAAATTTCTTTGAGCTCCTCAATTGCACATAAGCTCCTCTATAGACTTCTCATACTATTCCTTTTCTTTCTTCACTGCTTCAATATAGAAAATTATAATTCTAAAATATATAAAAAATTTGATATCAAACATACATACAATATACATTCATCCATCGACAAAAGTACATCTCACTGAAAGGTAATTTTTTATTCTTTACAATTAGTAACTTTACTGTTATTCACCTAAACATTCAATCATATTAGCATTATGCATGCGGCTATCAGATTTTTACTATTAGATGTAAGACTAAATTAAAATCTAAATACATGGCTGGCAGAATGTTGTATTAGCAACTTCAATCTCAACTTTAATCTTACATCCTAACAACACTAAATTCGAATGCAATACTGAAACCTATAACTAAATAAAATCTAAATACATGGCTGGCAGAATTTTGTATTGACAACTTCAATCTCAACTTCTATCTTACATCCTAACAACACTAAATTCGAATGCAATACTAAAACCTACAACTAAATCAAAATCTAATTACTAAAACTAATTTAAAATCTAAAACCTAAAACTGATTTGAAATCAAAATACTAAAACTAGTTAACTAAAACAAAAGTAAAAAAACTAAAGCACTTACTAGAGCGAAGAGCGGCAGTGGTAAATAAGGACAAATAAAATGGAGCTGCGACGATTGCTCTCCTTCTTGAGCTCTCTCAACTCTCTCTCGATCTTCTCTCCTTTTCGGTTCTCTCTCGACCAACCTTCTCGATTTTGTGAATTACAAAACATGAAGTTGGTTGTTTAAAGAGGAACTCTCAGCCTTTCACTTATAACGTCGACATAGGATTCCTAACTCGCAAGCAGCCACTTATGGCGTCATTAGAAGCCTATCAAAAGCAGTCAAAACGTCACACATCTTGCAACATTACCTACCCAACGCCGGCTGAGGTTCGACCTCTCATGACGCCATGTAATCTGGCGTTGTGATATGGTTGTCAGAATTTTTTAAATGTTCAACCTTTACTGATGTTACCTATCCCACGTTGGCAAAGGATCAACCTCTTACAAGGCCTTGCATGCAACGTCGGCAATAATTTGGACAACGACAATGGGTATATGCATGACGTCGTGAAAAGTCTATATTATTAGTTAAATTAAACGTTTTCACATCGCGGTGTCATGGAAGCCTCGCCTCTATCGACATTACTTGTGTGACGTCGCTAGAGCTGCATACTACCAACGCTTTCTTTATGACGTCGAGAAAAGATTCTTCTTATGACGTCCCTTTTCCCGTTGCCTTTTTTAAGTTGACAGACCTTCGATTTTTTATAGTGAATTAAATGTCCTATTCATGCTATGTGATCTTGAATAAGATGCCTCATACTTGATATGTCATTTGGTATGGGATGTCCTTCGCTTGTTGTGTGATCTGGTCTTAGAAGACGCGTTATGCATAGTGGAATTAGTGGAACTTTCTAAATCCGTTGAGATTACTCTGCATAGTTATAACTTGGAAACATAGTATGGTAATGTTGGAGTTCAGGAAAGGGTACAAAGATATAATTAAACATACAAAATGATTCTATGTGATGATTATCATATGCTATATGCAAGCTATGCAATATGAATTACGACGAAAGACTTTAACAAGCGGTTAATTTTAAGATGATTTATGAAAATGGTTGATGAATTTGAGATATTGTGAATCGCCTAACAAATGAAATTTGGTTTTATTTAAATTAAATGTTTTATTAATGATATTTTATATTATTATTCATACCATGTGATTTGACGAAATGGATTTTAAGTGCTAAGGAAAACTTGAATTATTTAAGGCGATTGGTAGTTAAAAGATCCCACTCATTAGACGTCTAACCTTTCAAATGCTTCGCTTTATCTCCCTTCGAGGTAGTAAAGGACATCTAGCGTTGGATTTGCAGCCTTGATCGCCTACCGTGTACCTTCTCAACCGCATCATTTTGATAGTGGCCACACTATTAACTCGCACAACATATATAATAGGTAGGCGGGAGAAGTACATGTGTTTTTTGGGTCATGATTTGTAGTCTTATGATGAATGTTGAGAAACATACTAAATGTACTTGCATTCGAAGTATCAATGAAATTTCAACAATTCATCGTCCACATTTCACGATAAATTTCCTTGCGATCGTCTTTTAATTCCGTTTACTAGGAGTTCGACGTGTTACTCCACGGAGAATCTCGCACATAATGTCTAGGTGGTCGCATCCTCATTCCATCGCTAGAGTGAACTAAAGTAGGGAGTGTCACTGATACACTTCTATCAGTTCCTATTAAGATAGACTTTTATCAATTTCTATATTAACGATAGACTTTAATCAGTTTCTATCATTGATAGATCCCTATATATCTCACTTCTATCAACGTCTACAGTGATACACTTGTATCAATTTCTATCATTGTAGATGTTGATAGACTTTTATTGGTTTCTAGCTAATTATATATGTTATTTTCTTGTAAGTATATAAATAATAGAGAATAGTTAAAACCAAAGGATTTGAGGCATGTTTGACGTCTTAGCACGATGGCATAAATTTGTCATTTATCCAAAGTAAACTTTCTATTTTGCTATTCTTCTTGTCAGCCCCAAATTAAACACCCTAGTTAAACAAAATTAGGGTTAAGGAAAACATCATACATTTGAAGCTTTATGAACCTCATAATCTCCTCGTACACTTCAGGCAGCGGACGGGAAATGTCTTTCGCACGCACACGCCTATCGTCTGGCTGAAGCAAATGACTTGTGGGGAAATAGGTTTCTCCGCACCAGGAACGATCGTCATCGAAATGTGTTCATGTACTGCAACGTGGCGCTTCAACTCTAAGAGTCGAGACTGCGCACGTCTCCTAGGAGTCGGAGTCCCAGATTGTTGAGAAGACAACCCTACTCAATATAATGTTAGAGAAGAAAAAAACATGAAATAATCATAAGTTAAAATGAAAGAAATTCTTGTACTCACTCGCATTGTCGCCCACGGACGACGACCCTCTCAAAAAGTTATCTAACTCGCCCTCAAACTCGAGAAACATAGCGTCCGCCTCCAAAAACTTATGACATGTGTATGACGATGACATAATGCTTATGGACATAGAAAACAAACATTAAATAAGCAAATACGAACACATAGAATCAAAATATATAAACTACATAAATATGTGGCTATGTGGTTTGTCATTATAATTTTTCGTCGTCGCTTGCATGTGACAAGTGTTCATCTACATTGTCGATGAAGTCGTCAGTGACATGACGAACAACCGGATTTCAACAATCATAGAATCAACGTCAATTTTGCACAGTGTTCATCCTCGATGTGGTCATCCACTTGATGGCTTACAACAACTTCTAGTATGTTAATGTGCTCATTCTCAACATCCTCACTTTTGGCACATCCTATATACGCTTATTTTGGATGACTTGCACAGTTTTCCAATTGCTACCATTTTTTAGGTCATCGTCGTAAAAAATTTGATGTGCTTGAGTCGCAAGAATTGTTCCTCAGCGTACCAAAAACGGGACATGTTAAGAGATTTGTACCCTACTTCAACATGTGTTCTTTGACTTTTGTTTACGTCGATGTCATACCACCGACACTTTCCAATTGCTACCACCAACGGATATTGTACGTGCAACACTTTGTCCAAAACACCGTAGAAATATTGTCGCCACTTCCACTTGCATCGCTTTCACCAATTACAATTACTCCACTATTTTGAGTAGTACGTCGGGAATCAAGTTTAACAGTATGAAATCAATAACCAAGTTATTCAATACAAACAGGATACCATAAACCCTCTTTCAAATTTGAATGCAACCATAACCGCCCTTCATTAAAATTTGAATTCAACCATAAACACCCCCCATTCAAAACCATAAATCCCTCCCTCATTCAAAACCATAAATCCCTCCCTCATTCAAATTTGAATTCCACCATAACCCCACCCCTCGCTAATTCAAATTTCAATTCAACAATATTCAACAGTAAAAAAATTGTTTTAAAAATTTTTTTTTGGATCCATCATTTGAATTCAATCATAACCTCTCCCCCTCGTTCAAATTTCAATTCAACAATATTCAACACTAACAATATTACACAATAACAACATTTTAATTAAAAAATCTAATCCAAAACACAATTTTAAATTTTTTAGAAAAAAACCCTAACCTAAATCCTAAACCTAAAGTAAACTAATTTTAAACTTACCTATATGGTGGCAGATGGTGACGGACAGCGACGAGGAAGGGCGGCGACGACGAGGACGGACGGACGGCAGCGCACAACAGCGACGGCACCTCTCCAACGTTTTCTTTCTTTTTCGTTTTGATTCTGTTTAAAAAAGAACCAAAATGAAATATATAAGGGATCTCCCGATGCCGCCCGAAAACGTCGGGAGTTCCCATATCAGGCATCGGGAAAATACCACTTTTTCCGACACTTTTAATGAGCGTCGGGAATACCCCTTATTCCCGACGCCGTTCTCTACTCACTATGCATGGCATCGAGAAAACCAATATTTCCTGCCGTGTTTCCCGATGCGTTAGGCCAATGTCAGGAATAGCCCTTATTTCCGACGTCTTCATTTGTGCGTTGGGATAGCCCATTATTCCCGACGTTTTTTATACCGACGTCTTTTAGTACGCCAGGAAAATCCTGATTTCTTGTAGTGTCACGAACACGAATCTGGGACTACCACTAGTGTTGACCTATCACTACTATAAAAAAGTCTCTTGACATTTTTAACATTCAAGAATTATTATTCCTAATGATTTTAAAATCGTCATTGAAGTCAGCATCAAGAGAGTCGAAGTTCATGACAGTTAATAAACACTAAGAATAATAAAAGTTGACAGTTCATAAACATTAAGGGTACAAATGTTCATGACATGTAAAAAAACGTCAAGTATGTTGATCTTAACGACATTTAAAAAACGTCAAGAATTAACTTGTTTATGACATTTGAAAAACATAAAAAATATACTTGTTTATGATATTTGAAAAACGTTAAGAATAACACGACTAATCAAACTTTACTGAAACAACGGAAACTTAACAACTTTATTAATACCACTTTTTTACGGCTTAAAATGATGTGATGCAATAGTACAGGAGACAACAACCTAAAAACATAAGTTTAACAGTGAAATCTCACAGCCTTCAACCTTCCACAATCGCTTAGATTTTAATACAATCGCTTAGCTCTTTAAACGATCGCTTAGCTTTCAACTCGATCGCTTAGCTCCTTAAATGAACACATAGTTTTCAACTTGTTCTCTAATTAATTAGCTCCTTAAACGATTGCTTAGCTTTCAAATTGATCGATCGCTTAGCTACTTACACGATCACTTAGTTTTTAACTTGATCGCTAATTAGCTTCTCTACCAATTATTTAGATCTCCTAAGCGATCGTTTAGCTTCTCTAACTGATTGTTTTGATCATCTAACTGATTATTTAGCTTTTGTACGATCATTTAGAAGTTTCTTTATCAAAACCCCTAATCAAAAACTCCTAACTAAAAAATTCCTATTTACCAAAATGACACCTTCTATGCAAGTACGGGTCTTTCAACTTTGCTAAAAAAATTGATAATCTTCTCCTGTGAAAGAAAAAGAAAAAAAATCTTCATAAAGACATTGACATTCCAAAGATCACACACCAAAACAATTTCACAGCAACGGGTGGAAAAAAATAACAAAATCAACAACATTAAAAATCAACATCTAGCGCTTCCATTTTCAGCCTTGCAATCAATTCATCAACTAGAAGCACATCCTCTTACATTAAGCAATTTACGAAAAAATCACGCAAGAACAGTATAATCAGTCAACACCACAAACTAAAAATTGACGACATTTATAATCTTACAAGAAATAAATGGAATTAAGGCATCTTTTCTCTTCCCTTCGTCCCTTTTCCCCTTAATGCCCAAATGATTTGTTTGTGGAGACTATGATAAAGCATTCAATTTAAACCCTACATGCTTGATCTCGTGAATAAAGAAAAAAATCGAAGCTTTCATGGAAAAAAGAATCTAAATGACATTAGATTAACTTTAGAACAAAAATTTGAACATTGAAAATTAATGTTAATTTAAAAATAAACTTCGATTGTCTAGACAAAACTTAAATTTAAACCAAGAATGAAGAAAAAGAATACATGAACAACCCTTTAGATCAATATGTGGTATAACTTAAGTGATATTTCTCCTCAACAAATGCCAAACCCAAGAAGAAAAGTAAGTTTTCCCCTCTCCTAAGAACAAAACTTTTTTTTTATAATCCTGAGAATGCTCCTGCCAAGCCTCTTCGAATTGAAAATCCAACGTACAAAGGAAGCCCTTCAAGCATCTACAGAACCCCAAGCCATTGAAGATTAGTAAACCAAAAACCAAATTCATTCAAAAGAAAAAGAAAAATCCTAGGCTGGTGTATATAGTCAAAACCAACAACACCAAAGCCATTAAACTAAATCCTTAGTCAATTATGAACTCACCTAGAAGAAAAAAGAGAAGGTCATAAATCTGACAGTCGAGTTGGGAACATTTTCCCTATAGCTGAGGAGATGGAAGTTGAGCATATCCCCAGCCCTGACTCCCCTCTAATGACACCAATCCAAATCTCCCCAACTCAATCTGAGATCATTAGAGACAACTTGGTCACTCTGGTGGATAGTGAGGAAGAAGAAGGGAAATCAGATAAATGGATTGGCAAGAAGAAAATCAGTGAAAAGCTCTTTAAAAAGCAGCTCATTACTTGGCTAAAGGACAACAACCTCAAACTCGCTCCAGCTTTTGACAACATTGTAAGCACCTTCACAACCAATATGGGAACTGAAAACAATATTGAAATAGGCTATAAGCCTTTGGGATCGAATAGTTCACCACGAAAATGCATTCTTGGAATGTAAGAGGGATTTGCTCTTCGCAAAAAAGAGCTCAAATAAAAAAAGAAATTTCTAGCTACTTTCTTGATTTTGTTTCTCTGAAACTAAAATGCTTGATATGAACATAAGAATTATCAAATGTTCGTGGAGTTCCATTAGTATAAAATGGCTTTTTAAAAAAGCTAAAGGTAGAACTAGTGGCATTCTCTTAATGTGGGATGACATGAAATATAATGTGGTCAACTGTATAGAAGGGTCCTTCTCAATCTCAACTAATATCATAGAGCCTGATGGTTTTAGTTGGTGGATTATTACTGTATATGGTTCTGTTAACAGAAAAGAAAAAAAAAAGAGGCAGTTTTAGGGAGGAAGTTAACAACTTATCAAATTCTTGTGGTCTTAACTGGCTTCTAGGTGGAGATTTTAATGTGGTAAGATGAAGGGCTGAAACATCTTCACTCAATCCGACTGAACATAACATGAATAAATGCAATTCTCTCATCTAGAATCTCCACCTCATTAACCCTCCCCCCAAATTGGGAGCTTATATTCTCTCTACATCACTGTGAACTTCTCACCAAAAGTACCTCATACCACTTCCCTATTGTCCTTGAATTTCTTAGTCTTTCTTAAGGACCTCCTCCTTTAGACTAAACAATGTAGGGATAAAAAAGGAGTGCTTTTATGTGGCTATCACCACTTGGTGGACTAAAAGTCAGAAGGATGATTACCCAGGATATTCCTTTATGAAAAGATTGAAGCAGCTTGCAAAAAATACCAAAGGTTGGCAACTTAAAAGAAAATATGCCAAAGATCATGAGATGTGCTCTAGAGGCAAGAAATTTAAAAGATTGACTCTATGGAATTACAAAATACTCTTTTTAAAGAGGACCATGATAGAAGAAAAACTCTCAAGGTTGATCTTATGGATGCTACCATTAAAGAAGCTCAATATTGGCCTCAAAGAGCTAAAAGACTTTGGCTAAGTGAGGGATGAAAATACAAACTTTTTCCATAAAGTTTGTTCTGCTAGAAAAAGAAGAAATCAATCTCTGAGATCTATGATACATAAGGCATCGACTATAGCACCAATGAGAGTATGCATAAAGTTTTTATAAATCACTTCAAATCAATATATGCTACTAAACAAAAGATTTCTTGCCTCATTGATAATCTCGAGTGGAACCCCATTGACTACCTCTCTTCTAAGCAACTCACTGCACCCTTTAATGAGGAAGAAATCAGAAACTCAATCTTCTCCTTTGAAGGCAATAAAGCTCCCAGTTCTGATAACTTCACCCTTGAGTTCTTTTAAAAAAATTGGAACGTTTTTAAGAATGACATATTGGAAGCATTCCAGGGTTTTTTCCAAAATGGGAAGATCAACAAAAGAACAAATGTAACCTACATAGCCCTTATTGCAAAGAAGGAGATAAGCCTTGCTGCTGCAGATTACAAACCCATCAGTCTTACCACCTCTTTATACAAGATTATTTCTAAAACTCTTTCCACTAGACTGAAAGCTATTCTTCCAAATACCATATCTAAAAACCAAATGACCTTTGTGCATGGAAGACAAATTGATGATGCTATACTCATTGCCAATGAGAACATTGACCTATGGAAAAGAAAGAAAACAAGAGGATTTGTCATCAAAATTGATCTAGAAAAAGCATTCGACAAAATTAGTTGGAATTTCATTGACTTCATGCTCAAGAAGAAAAACCTTTCTAAAAAATGGGGGGACTGGATCAAAACTTGCATATCCACAGTTCAATACTCTATCCTCATTAATGGCAAACCTCGTGGCAGGATTAAACCAAAAAGAGGAATCAGACAAGGAGATCCCATCTCTCATTTAATCTTTGTGTTAGCTATGGATTATCTCAGCTGCATCCTTAAGCACTTGGAAAACTCCAACAAAATCAAAGGGGTTCTCATCAATGATATCAATCTAATTCATCTCTTATTTGCAAATGACATTCTTCTCTTTGTTGAAGATGATGATAATAGCATTAGAAATCTTCAAAATGCTATCCATCTTTTCGAAGTTGCATCAGGTTTGAACATCCATCTATCCAAATCCTCCATCTCCCCTGTCAACATTGAAAAAGAAATAATTGAAAGAGTTGCTAACAGTTGGGGAATCGACACTCTTTTCTTCTCTATATCCTACTTAGGATGCCACTTGGTGGTGAGCCTAGAGCATGCTCCTTCTGGGATAATATCACTGAAATGATTCATAAAAAGTTAAACAACTGGAAATATGCGCACATACCGTATAGGCATTAAACAGATAATTTGATGCATTAAACAGAGAATTTAACCAATCGATAGCGAGTTTAAAAGTTTTTCGATAGCAAGTAACATGTAGAAGCAGCTTGGCTAACAACATTATTGTATCTGAAACTCCATTTTTAGATTACTTTGAAAAATGATACCTACACAATGTCAAGATTGTGGGAAATAAATCACAATCTTTACAAAGCATTCTCTAACTCATTTTAAGAAACTCGTTTCTCAACCTAGAATAAAATTTTAAGACGATACGAAGTAAAACTAAAAATACAAAATCCCAGATGACTTAAAGGATTTATAAACTAGATGGACATGCTATAAATTATAATATACAATAACCTGGAAAAAGGAAATGAAAATGTAATTGTCTTTTTTTCTGTCAGAACTTTTATGAAACACTTACAATGCATCAAGTAAATCCACGAAAAACAGCACCACTTTAAGATTGAAATCCAATAGCAAAATACAGAAGGGAAACGAATGAAAAGAAAACAAAAAAATACCTTATGGATTATTTCAATAGATTGCATAGAAGTTGTGTCAGGATATCAAGGAGTTGCATATAGGATGACGAACATGGAGAAGAAAGAGGCTTATTTATGGTTGAGGCGTGAATGACGGATCACATGGGAAAGAAGATTTGAGAGATGGGTTTCAATGGAAGTTGAAATCTTTTGAGAGCGAAACTTATAGATATAGATTACGAGAGCAATGACTTTCATACCTGATAGCCAATTAATCTCGCTGTGACCACACAGCACTTCGCCACCGTGGAGGCTGAGAATTTCCTTCTCAAAAGCTCAAGCCGCCGAACTCTCTCACCGTTGCAAATCTAAGATAAGAGGAAGAAGAAGAAAGAAAAGGGAAGAAGAGGAAGAGAGATAAAGAAGAAGAAGAAATGGGTGAATGATACCTTGTTCTTCCTTAGGCGAAAAAAAATTGTTGGGATGGAGCTATGACTATGGAAAATTTCAGAAATTTGGGAGGAGAGAAAGAAGTGTTTAAACTAATGCCAACTGGAACCAAGTGTCTAAGTTACCTATGCGTTTTCGTAGAATTTTTGACGTTTTAAAATGTAAATAATTTCATAATTATTATTCACTTTACCTTTAAAAAATGTTAAGAATATTGAAAATTGGCCTATACTCTTCCTTTTTAGAAAAAATTTCGACACTTTAAAAACGTTAAGAATTTAATAGATATTACTTGACGTTTTCAGAACTTCGAAAAAAAGTACATCACTTGACATTTGAAAAACTTCAATAAAGCTAAGAATTGGCCTACCTCCACCATTTCATAAAAAATCTTCACGTTTTTTTCAGAAAAAAGTCAAGTTTGTAAATTCACAAACGTCAAGAAAGTCTCTTTTTCTAGTAGTGCATTATTCTCCAGACTTAAAAGTGGGTTGTGGGACCTGATAAGTAAAGGAAATTGAGAGAGATATGGAAATTAGAGGAGGAGGAAACAAAATTTGGTTTATGAGAGAGGTGTAATCTTTTTTGTTTTTACACTACTACAAAAACAAACTTTCTTGACGGTTTTAAACTATCAAGAATGTTTATTCTTGACGGTTTTAAAACCGTCATTGGATCAAGTGTCAAGAAAAACTAAGTTCTTGACAGTTGCTAAAAACGTCAAGAAAGGTGAATGTTGACAACCGTCAAGTATTCAATTTTTCATCAATACATTTATTAACCATCAAGAAAGTAATTGTTTATGACATTTTGTAACCGTCAAGAATATGCTTTTTCATGACATTTAAGAACCGTCAAGAATGTCGTTTATGACATTTTAAAACCGTCAAAAAAACTATTGTTCATGACATTTCAAAACCGTAAAGCAATTTCCCATCTTTTTTAATTGTAATTTATTTATATTTTTGTTCCTATATTATGCTCTCATTGGTCCTATATAATGGCCCAACAATTATTCCATTTTAAATACATATAAACAACAAATATTCATCAAATGACAACTCAACATCATCTATTCATATCATTTCCAAAACTTTGCATCATATTCGTATCATTTACAAAACCAATATAAACAATTTCATCATATTTCCAAGAATTCAACTAAACATCATCTAATTAACTAACTTAGCCCAAAAGTATATCATCTCCATACATAAAGTTTCATAACAGCAACCCCAGGGCCCCTACACATGAACAATTCACCTATCAACAATTCACCTAAACCCTAAATCACAACAATGTCTCAAAAGTATAACAATCAACCCCCTCCATATTAACAATTCAAAAAATCAACTACAACAAAAAGTTTCCTGCTTCAGAATCACAAATAAGTCATAGATTATATGTACGAACCCAAAAACTCAGCCAACTCAACCCGCACCTCATCTAACTCGGCCTGTGAGTATGGCTTTCGTGTATCAATATGTAAACATGCAAAATAAATGAATTAGTATTCATGAAAATTATTATACCCACAAAAGAAATAGTTTAATATATAACATACCGAATTCGAGATGACAATGCTCCCAATATTTAGAATTTCTCTCATAAACTTCATGATATAGTATCCGCACGCAATTTAAAATATGACACCAGAACATGAAAGGCAAATAAATACTTGCGAAAGAAACTAATAATAGCATATCTTTTAGGAACAAAATCTCCTCAAACATGATAGATACAAATTACAAAAAGGTTTCTAACTAAACGGTTTTTATCAGAGCCTGATTAATAAACAACCAACATTCTTGCCAATAATTTAAGCCACTATGGTTATAGAGGCACCTGTTGTCTTCGTCATGCTAATCGTAAAGTTGTAGCCTCAGATAGAATTTTAAGTTCAGCCTCCTCTTCCAAGTTCAAACTAAGCAACTCCGATGCACTTTCATATGTCAGCATGTAAGTTGGTTTGATGATTGAGTTTTCCATAGAGTATTCTGCAATGCTATTAGGGTACAAGGTGTTATTATTTACAGGTTTGTCTCCTTAGTAAAAACATCTTAATGGATGCCATAGTTCCATGAAAGCAAAAATTCTATTGTATAGTTTGACCAGATAAAAGATTTTTTTCACAATCTCTAATGAATGCTAGCTCAAACAACAAATATAACAAACACAGACAAGAAGAGTTCTCATGGCAATAAAAAGTAACAATGAAAAGGAAAGAACGATAATGTGCAAGCTACAACACAAAAACTTTCGCATAGGGTTTTCCGATTTAAGCACATAAACCACCAAATCTTCTAGTTATATGATATCAAAAACAAACTTCACCATTTGTTCTCTAAAATAACATTTGTAGTAAGGTATCTTTCATATTAAAGTACAATAAGGTAAGAACAAGCTTTGATTTCCATCAGAATAGAGGACAACAACATTTCTAGGGAGGAGGTGTCTTGTAGTAAAAACAACCAAGTACATAAACAAGCTTTAACTTCCATCAGAATGAAGGACAACAGATACAGTAACTGTAGAGGCTGTTTTATTTAATTCAAAACACATTAAAATAACAAACTATTATTTATATGTAAAAGGAAAAAAGGAGTAGAAATTAGTCCTAATTTTAGGTGACAAATGTCTAAACAAACAATTTTAAAGTATTATTTGACTACCTTCCTATCCATTAACACTTTGAAGAAACTATTTAAATAAACAAATTGTTACACTAACATTATAAATGTTAAAGTTGTTAGGTAATTATGTGGAATCTTCATATTAAACAAACAAATTAAACAAAGAATACTACAACTTTTACAAACAGTCAACCAGCTTCCAAGTTTTATTAAAAAAGAAAAACAAGTTAGACCCATGATTCAAGGCTTTGTTCAAATATAAAAACTGAGATAAAAGAGATTGTGAATTACAATTTTGTCTATTAGAACAAGATATTATGAACAATAATGTTTCAAGAAATTTTTTTCCTTTTTTTATTAATTTCAACAATTACAAACTAAAATGATGAACAAATCAAGAACATAAAAAAAAAATCGATCTATTCCAAGATTGTTATTCAGTTCTTTAAAAATATAATTGAAATGATAAACATAAACAAGAGATTCGATACATAGAGATTTGCATTTTTTTCTTGTTTAGAGAAATTGAGTTAAGAATACAAGTAAAAACACATAAAATTTATATATAATCAGCAGATTACAAATCATTCTAATTATAACAATGGAGTCAGTAAAAAGAAAGAGATCCAGAGAAAATTTTCGGATGGGAAAGAAAATTTCTTTACCCAACAAAATGCAAATTCTTGAAGCAAATTTTTATTTCGTTTTCTTCTCAATTAGCAGAATAGGATTTCACACAAGAAATTATGATATGGAGGAGAATCGAGAAATATTTACTTTAGATTAATCATCACGCAATCAATCTATTGCATAATCAAATTACACATATCTCAAATGTATTCAGCTTCTATCGCACAATCAGAGTAAAAGAAGCCCATGATTAAGAGAGAGATCTCTTCCACTTCCAATTTTAGTTCGTCTCTGATTATCACAATAGGATTCCACACAAGAAATAATGATTATACAGAAGAACCATGAAATACTTACTTCAGAAAGAGGCGATTCTTGGGGAGAAGTTTCGCCAGTTCAGGAGCAAGCACCACATGCCTACAAGAAATATATATATAAAAAAAAAAAAAACCATGAATTCCAATTAGAGAAATGGATTCGAAAACTGGAAGATAATTGAAGAGAGAAGAAGAATGGCAGACCTTGGAGAAGCGGTGAAGAAGAAGGGGAAAATGAGACGAAAAGCTTTTGTACATTCAAGAATATGCAAGCATTATAATGAAAATTTCAAGTTGTCCAATCATTCCAAGTTTCCTACGTGGAAAATAGTCCATAATGAAAATTCGATAATCCAAAATTATAACATCATAAAGAGAAAGCAAGAAATGGATTGATTAAGATCATGAATCCAACCAAGTCAGACAATGGAGGCATTTCTTCATACAAGTTGTGAACAAAAACGGAAAAAGGTAAAAATGAAAAAGAAAAACCAACCAGGAGATCAGGAAAGGCTCGTCTAAACTATTAAAGACATTGATAATCAAATTCTCATTAGTAACTGCCTCAATTTGTGGCCCTCGAAATTGCCCATTAATCAAAATACCTTGAAAAAGAAAAAAACACACGCACACTGTGGGAAATACATCTTTAAGCTAAACAAGAGAATGAGTGTTGCATTGATACAAAACTAATACCTGTTCCTTTACTCCAAGAGGCCAAATGTCTCCATATGTGATATTCCAAGTAAAAAACTTATATGGGTCTTCACCATTGATGCAGCTGAAGCTCAAAACCAGGAAGAAGGAAGTGAGTGAATATAAGAAACTATTTTCTCTCATTTTAGAGAAAAGGGGTCAATGGGAAATGAGAAAATGGAAGAAGAAAAGCTTATACACAATTCGAATGCGATGACTAAGATTTTCAGACACAGTTCATTTTCAATAACATCGCAAAACAGAATGGAATTTCTCAAAAAACATTCAAAATCAAGGTTAAAGCTAAAAGATGATAAAATTAAAAAGAAACCAAAAAGTTTAAGAAGCGTACCACAAGATTTAACCTAACTATTAAATCTCCACCACTCACCTTCAACAAAATCAAGACACAGGTAGGAGAACCAATCGAAGCTTAAAAAATGCAAAGAGGCTTGAAAAGATCTAAACGTCCAGAAGTGTGTCGATAATGGAAGATAGAACAACGCTTGACCTACACGTTCAGCTGAAGAAGTTTGGAACGAATGAACGTTCGGTTGAAGAAGAACGCTCGGAACGACGATGACAGAGTGACCTTGACCAAGCTGAAGAAGAACAGCGCTCGGTGATGGAGCGACACAAAGTGAAGAAAAAATTGGGGAAGGCGCGAGTTTAAAATTTGAGGAAATTTTGAAAAATTTTGAAGGGTTATTCTAAGAAATATGGTTTTTTTTTTTGAAATTATTGACAAAAATAGGGTGAGGTGAAAAGAAATTGCAAAAATAGGGTGATGGGGCAAAATATTTTCAAAAATAGAGTGAATTTGGAATTTTGGAAGGAAATCGTGTATGAGGTACACGATTTACCATGAATTCGTGTACCTCATACACGACTTGCATGGAAGTCGTGTACGGGGTACACGACTTCCACATCAGCTTGGACTTGTTGACCGTCCAAGTCCCGTCCAACGTGGCAAGAAGTCGTGTACCGGGTACACGACTTCTTTGTTTTAATTTAATATTATGTTGTTATTTTTTATTATTATTATTATTAGTATTATTATTAGGAAAGGAAGGAATGGATAAAATTATTATTACTACTATTATGTTTAGTGTTGTTATTATTATTATTATTATTATTATTATTATTATTATTATTATTATTATTATTATTATTATTATTATTATTATTATTGTTATTATTATTATTATTAGTATTATTATGTTATTATTATTTTTATCAATATTATTATTATTATTATTATTAGAATTATTATTGGATGACAACTCAAATTATGTTTAGCAAATACTTGTGTTAGTTTCCTTTATGAAGATTTTAATATAATTTCGGTGTAAACGATATGTTATAAATTTCAATTGAATCGAGATAAATTGTTTGTGTACTAAATGTGTAAGTTTTCAAGAGTTTATAGTCAAATTTCTTAGTAAAAAACTACCATACTTATAAAAAGGTTAGACATTTAAAAAATTAATTAACAATGTCTTATACATTTTTAATTGAAATTAACAAGAATTCAAAATTAATTTACAAACTTTTAATTATCCTCATCACCCTCTACGACATCATCGCCTTGCCGTCGTCGTCTACGTCGCATGCGTCTACGATCTGTGTCAGCAACAGTAATTCGTCGAGTCTGTTGAATAATGTGATCTACGCGCTCTGTGGTTCTAGCACATATTTGCCCTAAAGCTTCTATACCGTGTTCCACGGAGAAAGTTTGTACTTCGTCAACAAAATCATATTGAAAGATTGCAAGTAATACAAACCAAATTATTGTTTTATTTTGATTACCGTCCAAGTCCCGTCCAACGTGGCAAGAAGTCGTGTACCGGGTACACGACTTCTTTGTTTTAATTTAATATTATGTTGTTATTTTTATTATTATTATTATTATTATTATTATTATTATTATTATTATTATTACTACTATTATTATGTTTAGTGTTGTTGTTATTATTATTATTATTATCATTATTAGTATATATTATTATTATTATTATTATTATTATTATTAGTATTATTATTATGATTATCATTATTATTATTATTATCATTATCATTATTATTATTATTATTATTATTATTATATATTATTATTATTATTATTATTATTATTATTATTATTATTATTATTAGTATTATTATGATTATCATTATTATTATCATTATTATTATTATCATTATCATTATTATTATTATTATTATATATTATTATTATTATTTATTATTATTCTTATTATTGTTATTAGAATTATTATTATATATTATTATTATTATTATTATTGTAATTGTTATTATTATTATTTATTTTTATTATTATTATTACTATTACTATTACCGTAATAATTATTGTTATAATAATAATTATTATAATTATGATTATTATTATTATTATTATTATTATTATTTATATTATATTATTATTATTATTGTAATTGTTGTTATTATTATTATTATTATTATTATTATTATTATTATTATTGTAATTGTTGTTATAATTATGATTATTATTATAATAATTATTATTATTATAATTATTATTATTATTATTATTATTATTATCATCATTATCATTATTATTATTATCATTATCATTATTATTATTATTATATATTATTATTATTATTTATTTTTATTATTTGTATTATATATTTATTTTTATTATTATTATTATTATAATTATGATTATAATAATAATAATAATAATAATTATTATTATTATTATTATTATTATCATTATCATTATTATTATTATTATCATTATCATTATTATTATTATTATATATTATTATTATTATTTATTTTTATTATTATATATTATATATTATTATTATTATTATTTATTTTTATTAATATTATTATTATTACTATTACCGTAATAATAATAATTATTATTATTATAATTATATATATTATTATTATGATTATTATTATACATTATTATTATTATTATTAATATTATTATTTATATTATTATTATTATTGAAAAGTATTATTATTATTAGTATATATTATTATTATTACTACAACTACTGTAATTATTATTATTATTATTATTATTATTATTATTATTATTATTATTATTATTATTGTTGTTGTTGTTGTTGTTGTTATTATTATTATTATTAATATATTACTATTATTATTATTATAACAACATAAAAACAACATAATAATAAATATTTAATATATAACAAACTAAAAACAATACATAACTATTTCAATAATATTCCTAAAATATATAACAACCTAAAACTAATATACAACTAATAAAGAAAAATGGGAAATTGCCAAAAATAACTTAAAAAATGAGGGTTAAATGACTTTTGGGATAGTTTTTGAAAATAAAGGGTTTTAGGACAATTTAGGTGTGAATGTACAAAAATGTCCTTCATTAAATTTCTCTTTCCCTTTCCTTTCTCTTCCACGTAAAAACTTTCAGCTTTGGCTTTCCCTTCTCTTTCGCGTACAATTGTTTCTCTTTCCCTTCTTTTTCACGTAGAACACCTCAAGTAAAAAAAAAAATCGTCTTTTGTTGGCTTTTGAAATTTTCCGCTCTATTCCTACACTCTACTCTTCGAAGATACTTCGATCGTTCATCACTTGCTGTTTATTGGTCCTCCATTGCATTTCGTTGCTTCTCCTTTTCGAACCATTAAATCAACTTTGAGTCTTTTCTCTTATTTCAGTGAGTTTTATCTCTAACCAATTTTTAATTTATTTGCTGTAAATGTTTGGTTTAGGTATTTGTTGTGAGTTTCATCCATCTGGTTTAGGCTTTTTTGGAATCGACTTATTTGCTGGAAATTAGTAAGTCTCTTAGGCCTTCATGGTTTATCTCGCACGTATCTCGCACACATCTCGCACATTCCAAACTTTTACTATTTATTTCGAAATGAAATTGGTACCCCTGCTAATCCATTTGGAGTGATTCTATTGATGTTTAGTAAGTCTCTTAGGCCCTCATGGTTTATCTCGCACGTATCTCGCACACATCTCGCACATTCCAAACTTTCACTATTTATTTCGAAATGAAATTGGTACCCCTGCTAATCCATTTGGAGTGATTCTATTGATGTTTAGTAAGTCTCTTGGGCCCTCATGGTTTATCTCGCACGTATCTCGCACACATCTCGCACATTCCAAACTTTCACTATTTATTTCAAAATGAAATTGGTACCCCTGTTAATCCATTTGGAGTGATTCTATTGATGTTTGTTGAGTCTCTTAGGCCCTCGTGGTTTATCTCACATGTATCTCGCACCTTCCAAACTTTCACTATTTATTTTAACTTTCACCATGCTGTTATGACATGTTTAGTCAGTCTCTTATGCAATTATTATTTCATTTGTTCCTTTTTGTTCAGGCTTCAATTATGACATCGACATCGACTGATGGACCCGCGTACAAGATTAATCCTTCTCATTCTTGGCCAGTTATCATTGTCGACTCCATTCCACTACAACGAAATAATAGTGACTGTGGTGTATTCACCATTAAGTATTTTGAGTACATAGCTGCTGGTTTTGATTTAGATACATTATGTCAAGAAAACATGTCCTACTTTAGAAAACAATTGGCATTTCGATTATGGACCAACACTCCTATGTATTGAACTTTGTTGCGAGATTTGTAGGAGTTGTATATCATGTATGTTGCAAAATATGTATCGATTCTTCTCTATAATGCACAAGTATAGATGCTATATAAATTAGAATAAACGTAGTTTATGAATGGTCAATTGATGACATTCAAATATCATATTTGTTTGCAAAACTATTTGTAGGTAAACGATCGCTTAATATTTTTTATGTTTATTAAGAAAATCGTTTAGACTTTACTAAACGATCGCTTAAAGATATATGCACGATCTTTTACATTAGTGTGATTACATATAAACGATCGCTTAATATATAAATTAAAGCAGTTGAGTAGCAAAGAATTAAAAAATATATAAATTAAAGAATTACAAACTAAACGAATAGTCGTGTGAAATATATAAACGATCGTTTAATACAATTAAACGATCGTTTAGTTATTTTAAACGATCGTTTAGTTATATTTAAACGATCGTGAAACCAGTTCGTATATTAAACAAATTAAAATCTGTGTCAATACGTTTGTGTTTTTTGTGTTCCTAAATGAATAAGCCAGCTGTTATTTTCGTCTTCTTCATCTATCTAGAAGCACATAAAGTATGAATGTTTGGAGACATCATTATGAAAACACATCCAGATAGATAAATAACAAATTGAAAGAAAAGGAACATTCATTAATTAGTGTAATAATTAGTACATTGGTAGAGAAATTTTTAAATTTGTATGCTGGACTTCTCGGTATATGAAATTGTATTAGTACACGTTAATCTGTTGTGACCTATTTCTTTACTTCAACTCTTTTGACTACTTTCGGAGGTAAAACAATCATATGTAGATAGTCTTCGCTTGTCTTCCAAGCTGACTGATTTACAATTAGGTAGACGGCCTCCGCATATGCTGCCAACAAACATTCATTGGTGTAATAATTAACACATAATCTATAAACATTTATATTGCGATCTCGTGCTGCAACAATGACATGTGAGCATGGTAGTTGCTTAGCTTGAAACTCCTTGCAAGTGCACTCTTGCAAACCAAATCTTTTACTTCAATTCATTTTTCACTACCCATTGAACTTTCTAAGAACCTAAACCAAACTTTGACTAAACTAATTTACAGCAAATAATTCCATTCCAAAATAGCCTAAACCAGACATTTACGGATGAAACTCGCAACAAATACCTAAACCAAATATTTACAGCAAATAAATTAAAAATGGGTTAGAGATGAAACTCACCGAAATAAGAGAAAACGCTCAAAGTTGATTGAATGGTTTGAAAAGAAGGAGCGACGAAATGCACTAGAGGATCGACGAACGACAAGAGACGAATGGTCGGAGTATCTTCGAACGACACTAAAGCAGAGCAAAGTATCGGAGCAGAGCGATTTTTTTTTTTTTTTTTTACTTCAGGTGTTCTACACAAAAGAGAATGGAAAAGGAAACAACTCTACGCGAAAGAGAAGGGAAAGCGAAAGTTGAAAGCTTTTACGTGGAAGAGAAGGGAAAGGGAAAGGGAAGGAGAAGAAGAAATTTAATGAAGGACATTTTTGTCCATTCACACATAAATTGTCCTAAAACTCTTTATTTTCAAAAACTATCCCAAAAGTCATTTAACCCTCCTTTTTTAAGCTATTTTTGGTAATTTCCCAAGAAAAATATATATATAACAACCTAATAACAATACATAATTAATAATAATTATTCCAATAATATTCTAAAAATATACAACAACCTAAAATCAATATATAACTAATAAATACAAATATATAAATATCAAAAAATAATATATAACTAATAAATAAATATATAAAACATAATAAAACTTACCTCAATGGAGTTGGATGGAGAAGAAAGGTAGAGAAGATAGTTGAGGAGTAAAGGAGAAGAGGAAAATGGAGCAAAGTTTGGGAAGATAGTGAAGAAAAGGAAGAGAGGAGAGGGAAATTTGTTGAGAAATGGATTGAAGGATGAAGAAATGAAATCGGGTGGGGGGTTTTTATAGGCGGGGAAGTCGTGTAAGTGGGACACGACTTCCTGCATGAACGACACGTGGAAGTTCACGTGATGGAAGTCGTGTACGGTGTACACGACTTCCGCACTAACAGACAAATTGGCAATCAACGTTACTGTTGACTGCCATTTGTCAGTCTGCAGTACGGAAATCGTGTACGTGGTACACGATTTCCCCGCTAGCCGACAAACTGGCAGTCAACCTGACTATTGACCGCCACGTGTCAGGAAAACGTGTACGTGGTATACGACTCCAGTCAGAAGTCGTGTACCGCGTACACGACTCCAGTCATTTGTCGTGGCCCCCGTTCACGACGCCGACTCAAATCGTGTACGCGACCCACGATTTTGGTGAAGTCGTGTACCGGGTACACGACTTCACTACCCTATTTTTGACATTTCTTTTCGATTGGCCCTATTTTTTATAATAGTTTTATAAACTACATTTTTAAAAAAAAAATTCAATTTTGAAGGTTATGAAATATTTGTATTAAAATAATATTTTTTATTTAAAAATTACTTAGTGATTCTTGGCGTTTTTAAAACGTCAAGAAATTTGGAAAATAATTCCCTCTGTTTTTATAAAAATTCTTGATGTTTCAAAACGTCAAGAAAATAAACATATTACTTAACGTTTACAAAACGTCAAAAATGTTGATTTTTTAAATATTCTTGACGTTTTAGAAAACGTCAAGAATTTAATGGATATTCCTTGACGCTTAGCGTCAAGGAAAATACATATTATTTGACGTTTAAAAAACATCAAGAAAGCATAAAATTGACCTTCTATAAAAATTCTTGATGATTTCTCCTTTCAATCACCCATTTCTTGACTTTTTTTTTTTTCAAAAAACATCAAGAAATAAAAACTACAACCGTCAAGAAAGGTCTTTTTTCTAGTAGTGTTAATTTCAAAAATTAAAATGGTCAAAAGGTTTTTTCAATTTTGAAAACAACCCTTAATAGGCAAAAGACATGCAACTATTGCATATGAAAATTAAAATAAGTCCAACATCTCACGTTCCACTCATTCTTAGTGGGCTAAGTGTTTATATCACATGTAGAGACTTGTCCCACTAAGTGTTAGTGGGATTATCCAGTCAACATTTTGACTTTTACAACTTTGACCAGATCTTCTGAATATGAATCTGCATTCATATTTTAAAGTTGATCAACAAGCCAAAGACGGATATTAGCTAATTAACAAAACAAAAGTCAATTTTTGTTGATCAACAAGCTAGAGGCCGATCCAAGTGGATCAACAAGCTAGAAGGTCAATTATCTAAGCATATTCAACAAAGTCGATCAACAAGCCAAAGGACGATCCAAGTTGATCAACAAACTAGAAGCCAATCAAAGTTGATCAACAAGCTAAAGGCCAATCCAAGTCGATCAACAAACCAAAAGTCAATTCAAGCTGATTAACAAGAAGGCAATGGCCGATCCAACAAAATTAATAAACCAAAGTCAATCTTTACTGATCAACAAGTAAGAGATTGATCCAAATAGATCTAAAGCCAGAGGTGGATCCAAGTCGATCAACAAGGCAAAAGCGATCTAAATCGATTAATAAGGCAGAAGTCGATCTGTGTCAATCAACAAGTCAAAGTCTATCCAAGCTAATCAACAAGCCAAGGCTAATCTAAGCAAATCAATAAACCAAAAGTTAATTCTTGATGGTTAACAAGCTAGAAATCAATAAGAAAACCAAAGGTCAATCTAAACCAATTCAATAAAATCGATCCGAGTCGATCCAGGCCAACAAAAAAAGCTAGAGGTTGATCCGAGTCGGTTAACAAACTAGTGGTAGATCCAAACAGATTAAGAAGTTAAAACCTAAAGGCCAATCATCCCTAAAGATACTCAAGCTTAAAGATTAAAGTTTAGCTTTTCTAGATAAAGTACCGAAGACCCAAATGTTAGAAATTGTACTCATAACACTGAAATTAAATTTCTTCAAGAATCACGATGAATAGTATCGTCTATTATGTTCTTACTAAATATGGTAAACAACTACATAATAAATAACTCTCCAAATCTTATGCTTCAACAATTTTTTGTTGCTAAACATGCAAATCTAAGTGAGCTCCATTTCCCAAGAATACCAAAAAAGAAAAAAAAAGGGAAGAAGAACAAGAAAAGAAATACATTGATCTAACAATTGAGAGAGAAATATAGCATATCCTCTCACTACAAGAAATCGGAGGGTTTCTGACGCACAAACGACGTCGAGAAAAGGAACGTTAGAACAGACGACTATTCCCGATGTCATGTTCCATACGTTGAGACACAACAAAAATATTATTTTAATTTTATTTTTTCCTGACGTCTCATAAAGAACGTCGAGAAACAAGAAGGCATTCCCGACGATTCTCAACCGGCTTTAGAAATAGGAACATAGTTGCCGATTACTTGCAAAGGGCGTCAGGATAAACTCGAACATTAATTATGTGTCATAGTAAGATTCTCAATGCTTCATGCATGACGTCGGGAATGGGGACACATGTCCCGATGGTTCTCAACCGACGTTGGAAATAGGTAATATAGTTCCCAATGACTTGTGTGGTTGTTGGGATAAACTCAAACATTAATTATATGTTAGAGCAAGATCCCTGATGCTCCATGCATGTCGTCGGGAATAGGGATACCTATTTTTTATGGTTCTCAACCGGCATCGAAAATATGTAATATAGTTTCTGATGGCTTGCACGGGCGTTAGGATAAACTCGAACATTAATTATGTGTTAAAGCAAGATCCTCGACGCTCCATGAATGGTTTCAGGAATAGTTTACCTATTATCGATACCATAAGTGATTCATCGGAACTATCTCTAACTATTCTCGATGAATCGCTAATGGCGTTGAGAGTGCCTCTATATATTTCGTTTTAGTTCTCCAAAAGACAGAACTGAAATTTTGAAGAGAAAGAGAGGAGAAGATTTTGTCGCGCCCGTCATGCCTTGTCATTGTCGCAGTCTCCCTTGCCACCGTTCTTCCATTTTTGGTAAGTTTAAAACTTTTTTTTTGTTATAAAGTGTAATTTTTATAAAATGAAAGTTAGAATTAAACATGGGATTCTAAAAGTTTAGATTTTAATTCTTCTGTTTTGATAAATCTTTGTAAATAGTCTCTATAGTTTGATAAAATTCTTAAAAATATTCTTTTATCGGAGACTATTTATTGATTTTAGTTCTCCATGTTTGATAAATCTTCGTAAATAGTCTCTATAGTTTGATACTAACTTTCTTCGAACTATTTGAACTTAACATATTGAAGCTGGCCAGGAATTATAATCAATAAGCTTTATTACTAAACAGTCGAACTGAGTAACTAATAGAAGGATCAAATGAGTTCAAATGGATATAAAATGATGATATCATTAAACCTTTAACATATGTGCAAGCAATATAGAAATACACTTCGTTAATACAGAGGAAACAAGTAGAGTAAGAAGAAAGTGAATTCATTTCCAATGCTTTTTCTGATCGTTGTTCTGTTGTGTTGTATGTATATTGATGGTTGTTCTTTTGTGTTGTATTTATATTAAAATTCTGATGGTTGTTTTGTTGTACGTATATTGATGCTTTTGAATGTATTTTCGAATGCTTTTTTTTTTTAATGCTTGTTCTATTTTCATGCTTTTGAATGTATATTGTATGTATTTTTTATATCAAACTTGTTGTATATTTCCGAATTATGTGCAATAGAGGAACTCAAATAGAGGAAGGAAAGTTGAACATTATTTTAGCTGGTATGATCATAGAGACATGAGAGCATATGTAAAGAGGGTAGTTGGACATTATCATGACTCACGTTGGGAGAAATACAAGTTTGCTTCAAACATAAAGAACTCTTACTCTGGCGATTCCAGAGGATTAGAAAATGACAAGATCAAGAACCGAACAAGTAAGCCGTAGAAAGTTTTCCACTTGCATCTTGATTTTCTGCTCCTCTCTTCCTAATCAATTTTCTGGAACCACCATAAAACAAGTTGTTTCTGTTTGAAGGAACCTCATGTTTCTCCCAACGCAACTCGTAATAAAGTTCAACTTTCCTCTTTGCACATTCTGCCCATGTCCCTATGATCATACTAGTTACAGTGATGTTAAGGGAATGTGCAGAAGTTGAGAAACTGGCATCGGCTCTTAGAACTATATTTAAGTTTTCATTTTACTTTATATTATTCAGGTAATTTATATTTGAATTACTTGAATTACCTATGAACTTGTAATTTTTTAATATTTCAATTAATAATAAATTCGATTTGGTAATTTAATAATTTCTTTTCAATTTTACGTTAATTCTAATTCAATTTAGAATTTTAATAATTTTTATTAATTTACATTAATTATTAAAATTATTAAAATTTAAAATTTTAATAATTTTTTTATTAATTTTACGTTAATTAATAAAAAATTAAATCAAATAACATTCTTGACGCTACGTAATAGACGACGCTGACGTACATGGCGACGTCGGCAGTGAGGTATTATTGACGCCGACGTAAATGGCGACGTCGACAATGAAGTATTTTCGATGTGATTAACAAGGTCGGTGGTTCTCCACTGCCAACGTGTTGACCATGTCGGCAAAGAGTGTGTCAGCAGTAACCTTTTACCAACGTCGCCCGGTTCGCAAGTCGGGACTGCCTTTCATGACGCATTTCTCACAACATCCTTGCTTTTGTCGACACCGATTTCTGCATCTGTATAGCCTTTCTTGATCGATTCCTGGCTTCTGTCGACATACCCCTTCTTCTTGTAGTTCCTATAACTAAGATTAAGTTTATTAATTGCTTCTTCCTTTCTTTCTCCCCAAATTAAAAATAGTTATTTCACGGATGATTTTATAATCCTCAAGCTTAAAGATTAAAGTTTACCTTTTTTAGAGAGAGTATCAAAGACCCAAATGTTAGAAATTGTACTCACAACACTGAAATTAAATTTCTTCGAGAATCATATCGAACAATGTCATCTATTATGCTCTTGCCAAATATGGTAAACAACTACACTACAAATAACTCTCCAAATCTCACCCTTCAACCAATTTTTGTTGCTAAACTTGCAAATTCAAGTGAGCTCCATTTCTCAACAATATCAAAAAAGAAAAAAAAGAAAAAGAAGAAGAAGAAAAGAAACACATTCATCTAAAAATTGAGAGAGATATAGCAGATCCTCTATGACCAATGAAGTTTATTAATTGCTTCTTCCTTTCTTTCTCCCCAAATTAAAAATCAATCATTTGAAAGGAAAACTATTTCACGGACGATTTCTTAACTTTATTTAGTACTTATTTTATCACTTAGGGGCCGTTTGGGGGAAGGGTTGGGTTATGGAGGGTTAGGGTTATGATAAATCTAGTGTTATGATAAACCTAGGATTATGATAAGATGTGTTTGGGAGAAGAGTTATGGAGGAAGTGTTATGATAAAATGTGTTTGGGGGAAGGATTATGAAGGAAGTGTTATGATAATGTTTTGATAAGATGTGTTTGGGAGAAGGGTTATGTGGGTAGAGTTATGATAGTTTGAGGAAGAGTTGAAGAAGAGTTAAGGAAAAGTTGAAGAAGGGTTAAGAAGTGTTTGAGAATGATCGAGGAAAAGTTGAAAAAGGGTTAAGAAGGGTTTGAGGAAGGGTTAAGGGGCTAAAACTAAGGTTACATAACCCTTCACCCAAACGAGGGTTGGATTACATAACCCTAACCCCCATTACCCAACCCTTCCCCCAAACGCTCTCTTATTGTTTGAAAGGGTCGCCCAATCAGGTGTTAGTATGATTTAAATCAATCTAATCATTCTTTATTCATTTGAATTTTATAGAAAAAACAAATAAAATAGAAAAATTAATATGATTTATAAAGAAGAATCTTTACTTTCTCTTTTTCCGTTCCATTTTTGTCTATCTCAATTGACAACTTTTTTTTTTGCCAACACTATACTATATGTAGTTTAATTTTAATCATTCATTTTATGTTTTTTTTTTCCACTTTTATTATTTCAATGTTTTGTAATTTAGTGTTCCAGATATGCATATATGCGAGGTTGAACAAATATCAGTAATGAGAATATTTTGAATATAAAATATGACGTCATTGGGGCACTCAGAACCCCACAAAACATGCGCTCCGCACCTAGATCTTGGCTCGCTGATGGAGCAATGAGACTCCTATATTAGATCGTTCATAGTGTCACATAAAAAATCCAAACACATTTCAATAATGTAATATTGTACTTTATATCACAGCCAATTAAACATCCAACTTTTCTCAACATTAGAAAATTGATAGAAATTAATTTTGGTAGATAACCGTGAATATGTGTAAAACACATCACCAATCTTATTCTCAAAAACTTACTATCATGTTAGCTTAGAGGGATATCAATAAGTACAAATAGATAATTATGGCTAACAATATTCTGACACCACAAAAACACATTCTCGTGGTGTATCATGAAATTATCATATTGTTTATATATTCATAAGATTTTGTGAAAAAATCTTCATATCGTTTTACACTAAAGAAACACATACATATATCCACCAGGTGTATTGAGTAATATTTAATCACACGTGTACCAGATGAAAAACATTTTTCCATAATTCTCGCCTCTTTCATTTAGAGAACATATGCTTTTTCCCTATAATTTCCAAGCCTGCATTTTTTTTAATTCAAAAAAACACATAGTAAAAACACAGACTTGGTGTATAAAATTATTGAAAATTCGATCAGTTAAAAATTCTCTAAAATCATACGTAAATCTATGTTAAACTTTCGTAAATATAACAAATCGGTAAAATATTTACAATTCGTATAACAAATCCCATAAAGTTGGTCATTTTTAAATATTTCAAATTTGTCCTTCTGTCTTTCTTCCTCTTCGTCTGTTACATTGTCTTTCTTCTTTTTTCTTTTTTCTTTTTTTTTTTACTTTTCTTCCATCTTCGTTTGTTCTATTCTGTTTCTTTTCTTTTTTCTTTCAAACTGTTATTTGGTTCATCGTGTATTATTTTTTTTCAAATTTTCTTATTTGATTGTTCAAGATCGTGTAATAAATATAAAAAACTAGAAAAAAAAACCACGATTTGGGTAGTCAAATCTAAATGATCGTATACAAAAAAAAAAAAAAAAATAACCAAATCTAAACGATTATGTAAAAAAAAAACAATTTTGTATGAAAAGAATCTTAAGAAAAACCGTTTAGCCCATCTAAACGTGTACCAAATCCTAAAAAAAAAATCGTTTAGATTTGGGGTAGTAAAATCTAAACGACCGTGTACCAAATTTTGAAAAATAAAAATCGTTTAGATTCGGGTAGCCAAATCTAAACGATCGTGTACCAAATATTGAAAAAAGAATTGTTTAGATTCGGGGTAGCCAAATCTAAACGATCGTGTGATTGACACACAATAAATGAAAAGAGGTACCAAATAATTCAGTATACCCTTGTAGTGCAGAAAATTTGTCCCTTTCTACCTCTTCAAACTGCAAATGATTTTTTTCCTTTTTTCAAAATTAATTCTTTTATCAAATTAATTTTAGAAATATAGTAATTTTTAAAATTATTGACAAAAATAGAATAGGTTGAGAAGAAATGACAAAAATAGTGTATTTAGGCAAACTATTGTAAAAAATAGGCAGAAGCGATGACATAATGTCGGGCGTTTATGGTGTCCAATTAACCTGTTGAAAAAAAAACCTCCTGAAAAAACGAACGTGAGTAGTTAACAAAAAATAGAATTATAAAATATTCGTATAATAATTTAATATCTGAGACTGCTTCAGCCGAGCAAATATTCATTGATATGTCAACAACATATTTGCTGACTGTTCAGATGCAGGTAGAACACCGCTTCATCTAATTTATGAAATAAACCATCAATAAATTATAGATAGTGCAAATTCTATTAAAAAACAACATGTAAATGAAATAGTACCTGAAACTCAAAGGTCAACCAACTGGATACTTCAGCGTTCTTTATGGCACTACAATGGAGAATCTGTTGTATGTCCATACTTGTAGCAACATTAATGGGCCAACGATCTATAAGGATTGTGCATGACTCGTTCGACAGAGTTCCCTGTACAACCATGCGAGGGTCACAGCGCACCACGCATACGTACCAGTCTGGTTGAAATCGAATAAGAATTGGAGAAACATACAATGGACTAGGGTGTTTGACTTATTGACAAAAAAAAGTTGCCAATCAACTGCATGATGTAGGCACAAGCGTATCTCTGAACGCTCACAACGTCAGCATGTCGTACACGACTTTCCTGCATGTTGTACATATAGTAGAGCACGTGAACGAAGTCGTGTACAGACAGTACTGAAGTCGTCGAAAGTCATGGATCGGGTACACGACTCCGGTCCGAAGTCGTAGACCCGGTCCACGATTTACCAAAGTCGTGTACTGGGTACACAACTTCGTTACTCTATTTTTTACAATTTTTTTTTCGCTCCACCCTATTTTTGACAATTATTTTTTAAAATTACATTATTTAAAAAAAATTATCTTTTACCAAATCAAATAGTCTATTTTCTCTAATTAACCATCTTTCTTATTTCCTTTAAATTGATTAGCAATCCACCAAATACGGCTAACAATATTCTTCTTTACTTCCCAATCTCCTCACTCTCAACGTTTGGTACTAAAAAAATATTACCAAAATCTCAATGAAGTAGAGACCCAAGAACCTTTCCTCGAATCAAATGAGTTTACTCGAGGAATTTGTATTTTATTAAACAAGAAAGCCAAAACCAAAACTAAAATACCAAATTGATGTGAAGCGACTATTAATTTAATTTTGAAGGAAGAAAAACCCACAATTAATTTGATGTCTTCAACTAACATTTCTAACCCTCTTTGTGCTCTTGTAAGTACTTTATCATAAATAAAATTTGTGTTTTCCTTAATTTGGAAAACCTTTTAGCTTCTGCAGCTCGTCCATTTCCTTGTTCAAAAAAAAAAAAAAAACATTAAGGCTAATAATTGAAGTAACAACATAAGTAACCGAAAGTAAAAATAATTATAAAATACAAAAGATTGGTACCCAATTCGATACCACAACATCTATATTTTGTTGGTCTCACACCCATACGAAAAGATCATATATTGTCTTATGAAATAGTTCATGAGTACAAAATTATTCTCCACCACTACAAGAAATAACATAAACGATAGCTAACGAAAAACGCTATAATAGACTTTTTATAGCGTTTTTCGAGTCCTGACAGCCCATGTTATTAAAAGTCTGGGTCTTTTTATAGCGTTTTTTTGAAGCTATAACTAGTGCTATCGTAGAGTTTGAAGATATAGCTTATATACGTTGCTATAAAAACATTTGATAGCGTTTTTCGTTAGAGCTATAATAAGTTTATATAGCTTAAATAATGTGCTATCTTTAAGATGTAATAGCCTTTTTTCGACGCTATAGTATAGTATTTATAACTATAATTTTCAGCTATAATAGCCTTTTTTCGATGCTATAATATAGTATTTATGACTATAATTTTCAGCTATAATAGCCTTTTTTCGAAGCTATAATATAATATTTATAACTATAATTTTCAGTTATAATAGCATTTTGTCGATGCTATAGTATATTGTTTTATAACTATAATTTTTAACTATAATAGTCTTTTTCGACAGTATAGTATTTATAGCTATGATTTTGAGTAATAATGCTATTTAATCGTTTTCAATCAAAATATAGGTAACATTTTTCTCAAAAATCTATAAAACCATTCATAATGTACTAAAATTACCAAACAATGTAGTCATTCTAAATGTACCAACCATACACATTACCAATCAAAATACACATATTAGTAAATAATGTATGAACCGCACAAATTAACCTTCAAAATACAAATAAAGTTCATCATAAGTCTACAAGCAAAGTTCGTCATAAGTGTACAATCTTTAGTCCTCTGGTGAAGACGACTCCATTTCATTCACCTACATAAATTTGTAAAACATATATTAATTAAACAAGTATAGAAAATCTTTAAAAAATGTAGACAAAAAATATTAGAATTAGACAACATACTAATGATCACTTTATCAGATGGCCATGCAACTGTACTTCCCAAAGCTTCTTCAATACATGTCATTTCTGATGTTGGCCTCCACAAATATGCATTTGGTTTCTTTGCTACATCAATCCATACTCTAATTGCATGTGGACCAATAGGAATATGATGGACCATAGCAGTTGGATCATTAGAAGACCATCTTCCTTCAGCAACAATCTCTCCCGAGCCATACCAATCTAATAACTTGCACTTAGTTTGACTGTTGTTATTGATACTCTGTGAAAAGACAAATATGAGATACTAGAATAAGAAGATAATGACATCATAAACAATTTTCATCCTATTACAAATAAATTTACCGATGGAGAAGGCATTGGAGGAATATTTAGTCGCTTAAGCACACTTGTAGTAGCATTTGAAAGTTCCTCACTTGGTTCAGTCTATGATAATCACATATGAAACCAAAAATATAGTTAACTACTACGAGAAAAAAAAGAATCTAAGTTAGTAAAAGAAAAAAAGAAATACCTGTTTCTTTAAATAAGATAACATAAGTGTTTTCATTTCGATCATTTCATCTTTCATTGTTTTCATTTCTACCATTTCTTCCTTCATCTTCAAATATTCTTTTTCAAGAACCTTATACTTGTGATCTTGGTGAGACAAAAGAGATAGTTTTGAACGAGTCACACCAAACCCAAATCCTCTTACATGACCACGATCGGGGCCAAGAACTTTACTTAAAGCATCATCAACCACGTTTGTTGTTGAAACTGTCGTCTCAGCCTCAGTTTGTTCAATACGCTCCTAGCAATATATAAACAAACAGACCTTAACAATTCTTAAAGATCTAAGCTGCTGTAACTTTTAGCTACTGTTTTAAGCTGCTGTTTTATTAAAGATGTAAGCTACTGTAACATAATTCTTAGTGGACTGTAGGTATTTTGGCTTGCTGTTTTGTAACTTTTACCTACTGTTTTGTAACTTTTACCTATTGTTTTGTAATAATATATATGTAACGACCCAACTCTTTATACTAAGCTGAGGTCGTTACTAAAAGGAACAATGACAAGAGACACTTTTTGAAACGAGGGAAGAATAAATTTTCATTAAAAATGGAATATTAAAACACTGAAACATAAACGCGGAAGCAAAATTGAGTCCCCATATGGCATGTCACGGATCCTTCTCTGTCGCTCGCCAGCTTTCCTCTACCTTTACCTTCGCCTGAAATATTAAACATAGAAAGAGTGAGTATAAACATATACTCAGTAAGGGACCTACTACTAGTCCCGCTAGGTGTCTGTTAACTTCCCATTAGAGTCCTGAAAATGGTACCCAATCTCTGGCACGTTCCCGAACACGTGCAACATGCGCTCCCGTAGGAACGAAAATCTGGTCTTCGGTGTCCCGGGGGAGCACCTAGGACATGCTGGTCTGTAGTGAACCCGGGGGTAACACTAAGACGATCGGGATGCGAGGACCCCGTCGAATCACTCGAATCATATCTATATCCATGCTAGACTGGCGTCCCGTCGGACCACACAGTCCTAAATAGGTGGTGATCCCGAAGGACACCCATGCAGGTACGACTCTAATAGACAAAGTTAACAGAACACCCTATCCATAGCATGTAGCATAACATAACATCATAACATGGCATGAGTATTAATCTTAACGTCCTTAATCATGTGATTAATATATCATGCATTAACAATCATCAACAGTCATCAACAACATACTACCGGTCATTAACATAACATCAGTCATCATCATCAATCATCAACATAATAATCTCAGTCATCATCATCAACATCAACTATCATCATAATCTCAGTATAATCATTATCATCAAATTATGCATTTTAGCTACCATCAATGCATAATCATAATTACATGCGGTCTCTTGAATTCAGTTCGAAGGTCTAGTAGGAGAATCTCTTACCTGGAGATTTTAGCCAAACAAAGGTACTCCCTAGTTGACAGTAAAATTCTCCAATTAACTTGATCCTAATCATAAAAGGAACACTTAGTATCTTAATTAATGAAATTAGCAATTGGCTAACATCCAAAAATCCTCCCAAATTAATTAACTTTCTAAAAATTGGGGTTGAAACCAATTCAACCTTGATTGGGAAAAATCCAAGATTTAGATCTTAAAAAGTTTAGCCAATTGAACCTTTTACAGAAAACCCAAATAGATCCAAAATTAAATTAATAAAACATTAATTTAATTTTATTGGCTTACCAAGGTTACTCAGATGGAGGTTGGAAAATCCTCTTATCCTTGATGAAAAATTCATCACTTTAAATCCTCAAGCTTCCAAAGAGACCAATCTTAACTTCAACTGAGGCGGCGACAGGAGAGGGTTATCTTAGAGAAGAAGATAAAGAACCTTTTTCTTTTTCCTTTAATTCCATCTTAAGCATTCCAATGCTATTTATAGACCCAAATAATAACAATAATAATAATTATTATTATTATTTCCTTTTCCTTTTCCTTTTAGGATATATATATATATATAATACCAAAAAATATACATATATCTTTATTCCCATTATCTTTCCTAAATCAATGCCTTAATCTTAGGCATTTATAACCATTAGTAATAATAATAATACTTCTTTATTATTATTATTTTTCTCTCACCAAAATCTACAATAAATATATATTTATTTAAACCATTATTCTCTCTTATAAATATATATCTTTTTCGTCCAATCAAAATCAACCAATCTCTCTCTTCATGGATTATTTTCTTTTCCAAATAAATATAATTATATTCCATAATATAATTAACTACACTTTTCCAAATTATTAATTAAATATATATATCTATATATATATACTCAATTAATTAAAATTCCACCAAAACTAACTTTTCCCTCCAAAATCTCAAATTAACTTAAGTCCTCAATTAATTTAATCAATCAAATCTTTTCCAATAAATCACTTATAACTTCCAACATGAATTATCTTAACTCAACCATAACAACTTCACTCCATAAACAATATTTATCTTCCTACATAATAATTAATTATCTTCCACAATAACTAATTATTATTTATCTTTCTTCAAAACAATTAATTATCTTCCACAATAATTAATTATTGTTTATCTTTCTCCAAAGTAATTAATTATCCTTTTACAAATAATTATATTTTCCCAAAATATAATTATTTTACTTCTTCTCCTTTAATAAATATCCTTTCCCCAAAATACAACTATCTTTTCCTTAAGTAATTATATTTCAACAAATATAATTATCTTTTCCATTAACATAATAATTATATATATATTTCCACATATACTTATAATTATCAAATCTCCAACAAATTTTTCACCCGACAATTTAATTAAATAACATCCATAATTATTTAATTAAATTCAAGTTCAACAACACTAAAAATCCACAACTTTACTTAATCCTCTTAACCTACCATTTAATAAAAACTCAACAAACACCACGTGTCAAAACCTCTAATTAATTAAATATTCATCCAAGAAATATTTAATTAATTTTAATTCCCACATAAATCAAATAATTCTCATTAAATGGATTCAAAATAACGCCCAATAAATTAAATCTAGATAAACAAAATTAAGATAACTGACTCCAAAATTATCTAAATTTTTGGGGCGTTACAATCTTCCCTCCTTTAACAACTTTCGTCCTCGAAAGTTCTAATCTTTGAACAACTTGGGATACTTAGCTCTCACGTCTTAATTAATAACAAATTCTACCGAATTCCAAAATCTTTAATTAAATATACACACCCATGTATATATATTTAATTAATCCAACACAAAACAACCGAATATATTCCTTAACTTTGAAGTCCACTTAATGTAATACCCATAATAAGTTCCTTAAATTTATTGGGTGTTACAATCTTCCCTCGCTAAGAAACTTTCGTCCTCGAAAGTTTTAGTCCTTGAACAATTTCGAGTATCGAGCTCCCTTGTCATACTCTTGTTCCTAAGTAGCCTTTTCAACTTGGTAACTCTGCCATAAAATTTTCTTAAGTGCAACACTCATGTTGCGCAATGCTCTACCTTACTTGACAAAATATTACTTTTCTCAAATACTTTTCTTCTCTTTACACTTATCCAAGTAAAACTTAATTCATAACTCTTCAAAAACTACATTCTATTTTCCAACTTCGGACTTCCACCCTTAGTAAGGCATTCTCCACCATTTAGCAATATTTAGAACTCACTAATTTCTCTTTTCTTGTTTGATAAAGTTCCAACTCATGTCCAACTATTGACTTTCTTTAATGACATTAACTTAGCTAGTTATTCTAAAGGAGTTCGTTAATTCATCACTTGTACTTTAAACTAGCTGTAACTTATCCTTCATGGTAAACTCAAAAACAGTTTCTTGAAGTCTCACCAAAATAACTATGCACTAAAGTTTGCTTTGTTCCTTCTCCAGCAACTCAATTCTAAACACAATCAAATGTGCTTGATATACTTGAACTTAACCATGCCTTTAGTTCCCTTTAAAACCACCAACATAACTTATTTCTTAGATATCCAATCACAAAACAGTTCATCACGCTGAACACGTCCAACTCTTTTGCCTACTCAATCACCCCTTTGAGCATCTTTACGTGCCAACATTTTTCTTAAAACTTTACCACCAAAGCCATCACCATTAAATCATAACATTCATGCAGTTCTAGTTTAATACAGGCAAGGTCACGTGCATATTCATAATCATGTATCATAAAATACATACCTGGCGAGTGACGAAGGACCGTAGTAGCCATATATAGAGACAAAATCAGAGACTCACATCGTAAGTTAGTCTACAGAACCTAAAAGCTGACGCTCTGATACCAACTGTAACGACCCAACTCTTTATACTAAGCTGAGGTCGTTACTAAAAGGAACAATGACAAGAGACACTTTTTGAAACGAGGGAAGAATAAATTTTCATTAAAAATGGAATATTAAAACACTGAAACATAAACGCGGAAGCAAAATTGAGTCCCCATATGGCATGTCACGGATCCTTCTCTGTCGCTCGCCAGCTTTCCTCTACCTTTACCTTCGCCTGAAATATTAAACATAGAAAGAGTGAGTATAAACATATACTCAGTAAGGGACCTACTACTAGTCCCGCTAGGTGTCTGTTAACTTCCCATTAGAGTCCTGAAAATGGTACCCAATCTCTGGCACGTTCCCGAACACGTGCAACATGCGCTCCCGTAGGAACGAAAATCTGGTCTTCGGTGTCCCGGGGGAGCACCTAGGACATGCTGGTCTGTAGTGAACCCGGGGGTAACACTAAGACGATCGGGATGCGAGGACCCCGTCGAATCACTCGAATCATATCTATATCCATGCTAGACTGGCGTCCCGTCGGACCACACAGTCCTAAATAGGTGGTGATCCCGAAGGACACCCATGCAGGTACGACTCTAATAGACAAAGTTAACAGAACACCCTATCCATAGCATGTAGCATAACATAACATCATAACATGGCATGAGTATTAATCTTAACGTCCTTAATCATGTGATTAATATATCATGCATTAACAATCATCAACAGTCATCAACAACATACTACCGGTCATTAACATAACATCAGTCATCATCATCAATCATCAACATAATAATCTCAGTCATCATCATCAACATCAACTATCATCATAATCTCAGTATAATCATTATCATCAAATTATGCATTTTAGCTACCATCAATGCATAATCATAATTACATGCGGTCTCTTGAATTCAGTTCGAAGGTCTAGTAGGAGAATCTCTTACCTGGAGATTTTAGCCAAACAAAGGTACTCCCTAGTTGACAGTAAAATTCTCCAATTAACTTGATCCTAATCATAAAAGGAACACTTAGTATCTTAATTAATGAAATTAGCAATTGGCTAACATCCAAAAATCCTCCCAAATTAATTAACTTTCTAAAAATTGGGGTTGAAACCAATTCAACCTTGATTGGGAAAAATCCAAGATTTAGATCTTAAAAAGTTTAGCCAATTGAACCTTTTACAGAAAACCCAAATAGATCCAAAATTAAATTAATAAAACATTAATTTAATTTTATTGGCTTACCAAGGTTACTCAGATGGAGGTTGGAAAATCCTCTTATCCTTGATGAAAAATTCATCACTTTAAATCCTCAAGCTTCCAAAGAGACCAATCTTAACTTCAACTGAGGCGGCGACAGGAGAGGGTTATCTTAGAGAAGAAGATAAAGAACCTTTTTCTTTTTCCTTTAATTCCATCTTAAGCATTCCAATGCTATTTATAGACCCAAATAATAACAATAATAATAATTATTATTATTATTTCCTTTTCCTTTTCCTTTTAGGATATATATATATATATAATACCAAAAAATATACATATATCTTTATTCCCATTATCTTTCCTAAATCAATGCCTTAATCTTAGGCATTTATAACCATTAGTAATAATAATAATACTTCTTTATTATTATTATTTTTCTCTCACCAAAATCTACAATAAATATATATTTATTTAAACCATTATTCTCTCTTATAAATATATATCTTTTTCGTCCAATCAAAATCAACCAATCTCTCCCTTCATGGATTATTTTCTTTTCCAAATAAATATAATTATATTCCATAATATAATTAACTACACTTTTCCAAATTATTAATTAAATATATATATCTATATATATATACTCAATTAATTAAAATTCCACCAAAACTAACTTTTCCCTCCAAAATCTCAAATTAACTTAAGTCCTCAATTAATTTAATCAATCAAATCTTTTCCAATAAATCACTTATAACTTCCAACATGAATTATCTTAACTCAACCATAACAACTTCACTCCATAAACAATATTTATCTTCCTACATAATAATTAATTATCTTCCACAATAACTAATTATTATTTATCTTTCTTCAAAACAATTAATTATCTTCCACAATAATTAATTATTGTTTATCTTTCTCCAAAGTAATTAATTATCCTTTTACAAATAATTATATTTTCCCAAAATATAATTATTTTACTTCTTCTCCTTTAATAAATATCCTTTCCCCAAAATACAACTATCTTTTCCTTAAGTAATTATATTTCAACAAATATAATTATCTTTTCCATTAACATAATAATTATATATATATTTCCACATATACTTATAATTATCAAATCTCCAACAAATTTTTCACCCGACAATTTAATTAAATAACATCCATAATTATTTAATTAAATTCAAGTTCAACAACACTAAAAATCCACAACTTTACTTAATCCTCTTAACCTACCATTTAATAAAAACTCAACAAACACCACGTGTCAAAACCTCTAATTAATTAAATATTCATCCAAGAAATATTTAATTAATTTTAATTCCCACATAAATCAAATAATTCTCATTAAATGGATTCAAAATAACGCCCAATAAATTAAATCTAGATAAACAAAATTAAGATAACTGACTCCAAAATTATCTAAATTTTTGGGGCGTTACAATATATACACTTCTAGCAATATATAAACACATATCTAACATTACACTTAGTCAAAGTGATGTTCAACAATTCTTTAATACTGTTTGATTGGTGGTGTGTTGTAGGTTTGGAAAGATGTGGGAAAAGTTGTAGGCTAAGATGGATAAACTACTTGAGACCTGATTTGAAGAGAGGAATGTTTTCACAACAAGAAGAGGATTTAATTACTAGATGGATAAACTATAATTATAGGTGAACAGAAATGTCTAAATCTGCACGTCAATATGAAAACAAAAGGTTTATTTTCTCTTTCTTCATCCTTTAAAGTTTATGAGTTGGAATGTAAAGTCTGTCTTTTTTAATAAAATAATGTGAAGGAAGACCAAAAATTGATTGGATTTCGTAGTTGAAGAAAGAGAGAAAGAAAGAAACTGGAATTGGAATGTAAAGTCTGTCTTTTTTATTTATTTTCTCTTTCTTCATCCTTTAAAGTTTATGAGTTTTCTTCTCTTCAGCCAACTTTCTGAGTTAGTCAAATCCATTATTGCTTATTTGATAATCTCTTGGACTAATTTCTCTACTTATTTCATTTGATAATCTCTTCATCTTCAATACTTCTCTTCCTATAAAGCTGCAGCATCCCCTTAATAAATCCCGAAAAATTAAAAGAAACGAAACTTCTGGTTCATGTCATTTTGATGAATTAACAATTGAATTGATCTGGAATGAAAAAAGTTGAAGAATTTATATATTAGAAGAGAAAGAATGGATTTGGGAATTGGTGGGTGTTCATTTAGAAGCAATGGAAGTTTTAGATCAATAGTAGTGGATGGATTTTCAAGATCTTCATTAAGCTTGGGTTTCAAGATAGGTGGGTGTTCATTTAGAAGCAATGATATTCTTAAGCTTGGGTTTCAAGATAGGAAGAATTTGATTGAAATGTTACTCCATGTTGCTGAACAAGATAATGAAAAGTTCTTGTTGAAGTTGCAGAATCGTATTGATAGGTAAGATTTTGTTTTTTTCTTTTTTTCTTTTTTCTTTCACTTGTTTTCCTCTTTTAATTTCTTTTTATGAAGACGACCGGTCATCTTCCTTTAATGAATTTCTACTGTTTTTGAAATGTTTATGGGATGGTTTGGAAGATAATATTTTGAGTATTACTTTTTCTTGAATTTGTTATTTGACATTGTTAGAAAATCACAGTGTATATGTGTATTGAGAGTTATGATTGTTTGTGGAAAATTTGAATAAAGTTTATATGAATACATATGAGTTTTGGTTGAATATAAAAAATCATTAGAAAAGCTAAAGATTCCTGCACACAGAAAAACCCAACAACATATATAATTAAGATACCAAAAGATTCAATAACGATAATCAAGTCTAAGAATACGAACAGAAATTGCAAAGAAGACATACAAGTGTCTCAGCAACTTGTGAATTCACCGGTTGTCCATCCTTCCTTTTGTGAGCTTTAGTCCATAATGCAACCCTTGTGACCAAAGATGGATCCGAACTACTTTTTCTCTACAAAATGAGATTTATACAATGAAACCACATATACGATACAAATGCAAAATTAAAGTATAGTAACAAACTTTACCATCTCTTCGGCCAAGCGAGCATACCCTTTTCTACTACATGTATGTGGGAGTTGTTTTTTCTTCATGGCTTTGTACTTTTCACTTTTCAACTACTCAAATAAAAGACATTCAAACTTCACACAAATTAATAATTCAAATGTAAGTGTATATGTTTTGAAGTAGAGATTTACGTACCTTGAAGGTTGCACTAGTCTTCTCACTCACAAAATCCATCCAATCATCTACAGATTGTAAATTATCAGGCATTAGCTTCAAAATTGCATCCTTTGTTGGGGCATCTCGAATTTGTTTTACTAAACGAGATTTTCCAGCCCTCCATAATCTACCCATCTTTTGGAAGAAAAACTTTTTTTGCCAATCTTCCACATTGTACCTTGACTGAAGTATAAAAGAGTTAGAAATGAAAAATAATGTAACTTAATAAAGTAATGAACTTATTAGAGAAAAATAAAGTAACTTAATACCTGGATAGATTTCCATAACACTACTTTCAATCTTGTTGGTAGTTTTAGCCAATTCTCAAGATTCACTGGTACAACCTCCCTCACTAGTGGTCCAAGAAAAGAAGCCAATCCTACCGATTCATTACCAATGGGTTGTCCATATTCATTGAAAACAATGTCCACTCTTGATTGTTTTTCAACGGCTATTGTCTTCATTTTTGTAGGTCCTCTTGTCTTTTTTCGCAAAGTCATCGTTTCAAATGGAGGTTCTTCATCGACAACATGATCTTCAACTGCCTTCTCATTAGGCAAAGTTGTCGTTTCCAATTGAGGTTCTTCAAATCCATTCACGTTAGAAGTTGTTGCTTGCCTACGAATTGCTAATCTTGTTCGAGTAGCTGGTGAGTCTAATATAGGATTACCTTCAACTATCTTGTCAGTAGGCTTCGGTGATAAAGTATTGGGGTGGACATCAATGGGAGAACTTTCCATGTTTTCCTCATTTGGAAGAAGCAAACTATCACCAATAAGCTTCCTTCGTGTAGACCTTTTCTTACCTTTTACTTTTAGAGACATGGTATCTTGAAAGATAAAGAACAAAGAGCCATTGTTAAGCACATTCATTTAAGTGAGATGAGAATACATAAAAAGAAAAACAGAAAGGGAGTACATAAAATATAATACTTGTGTCTGATGATTCACATTTCACAAAAACGAATAGTCTAATGCTATAATGAAAGAAGAAAAAAGAAGAGGATATATAGAGAAAAGTCTAATTCACAATATCTCTATTGAGATGGGCACACCAAAAAGTTATAAGAACACTTTGGTTCTTCAAAAATCTATTACTTCTCAACCTACTTCTCAAACAACTTCTGAAATGAAAACACCTTCACAATCTTGTCTTGCATAAGTAAGCTCGTCACTTTCATCAACATCTTCAACTGCATTACTTATGTTTTCATTACTAACCAAAGTATCATCATAATTCTCATCGTACATTTCCAAGTCGTGAAACCCTCTTGGTGGTGCTTTTAATACGACATACCAATTTGAAGTGTCATTTTCTCTAGCGTAAAACACTTGTTTGGCTTGTGAGGCTAGTATGAAAGGCTCTCGTACAAACTTGCTTTGACTTTGATGTAAGTTAACAAGAGTGAATCCTTCCTCAACTTTTACTCCATTGCGAACATTTGCCCAATCACATTTGAAGATTGGAAGCTAGTAGACATAATAGTCTAACAAGATGATTTCTTGTAACACTCCGTAATAAGCAACTACATCCATAACTTGAGATTTATCTTTGGCACTAGATCGACATAATGTTGTAGCATCTACAGCAACACCATTGTTTTGAGTTGATTTTTCAACACTCTTTGTGTGAAATCTTTTCCCATTTATGATGTATCCAGTGTAAGACATTGCATTCTTTCGTGGTCCATTCGCAAGCCATTTTAACAACTCAGAGTAACCTTCAACGGATGAATCTAATTCAATCTGATAAGAATAAACATATCTACCTGTTAGTTAAAGTATCTTACAGTTTCATATATGCAGTGTTTGATAGGATGTTTACAAATTAGTTAGTATCACCTTAGACTTCAACCACAATGGAAATTGTTCTGTATGAATCTTCCAAAGTAGATTGGAATCTTTTTCTAGTCTCTTGTCTAAAACCATGAGTTCATTCATATGAATCCTGTCCAAATAAACGATCATTCATAGACTCAAATTACAGTATTAATAATATTGTTTAGGGTCATATCTCACTCTATAAATGGTTCCACCTCTGATGTGTTGAATAAGACATATCGATGTGCATTTTCAAGTACATCATCGAATAGTTCAATTGAAGTTCCAGAAGATATAGGACGACCCTCTAAGATGACATCGTTTTGGTATTCTTCATTACGTTGTTGACTATTCACTACCTCAACTGATTGTTTAAAATACTTGTTTGAAAAGTCAACACATTCATCAGCTAAGTAACATGATGCAATGCACCCTTCTGGTCGTGCTTTGTTTCGTACATAACCTTTCAATACCTTCATGTATCTAAAATAAATGTTATTAATACATGAAAAATCATAATTATGAATGGACCAAAGACATGTACCTTTCAAATGGGTACATCCAACGAAATTGAACCGGTCCACATATGCAGGCTTCGCGACCCAAATGAATTACCAAATGTGTCATTATGTCAAAAAATGACGGAGGAAAGTACCTTTCAAGAAGACATAAAATGTCCACCACTTCTTTTTCAAGATCCAACATAACCTCTCTATCAATTATACGTTGGCAAAGTCTATTAAAATATGAGCATAGCCTGTATATTGCATGTCTTGGACCTTTTGGGAGCAAGCCTCTAAGCACCACTGGTAAAAGTTGTTGCATCAACACATGATAATCATGAGACTTCAACCCCATCACTTTGCATTCATCTAATGATACACACTTTGAAATGTTTGAACTGTATCCGTCAGGCAACTTCAGTTTGTACAACCTTGAACAAAATATTTTTTTCTCGGACTTCGACAATGTATGTGGAGCTGGAGGTAGATAAGTTCTTCCTCCACAATCTTGAGGATACAAGTCAGGACGAATTTTCAAAAGTTGTAAGTCTTTTCTTGCATTAACCCCATCTTTTGACTTTCCATTTATATCTAATAATGTACCTATAATACTCTCACATACATTCTTCTCCACGTGCATGACATCCAAGTTGTGTCGTATTGGTAATTCCTAGACAATCAAAGTTTCAAATAGTTTATGACATAGTTCGAATCATACTAATTTGAAATGTAATAAGATATATCATAAACTTCAAGTTGGTTTACCTTCCAATATGGTAGATCGAAGAAAATCGATCGCTTCTTCCACCTTTGGTTTGACAAATCTTTATGACTTTTGCTCTTTTTCTTTTCACGTTTTCCCCAACAATTATTAAAATTTTGAAGTTGGGCATAAATTGCACTACCTGTAGCTATTTTGGGGGGTAACTCTTCTTCTATTCTACCGTCAAACCATGCTTTTTTTCTTCGATATGGATGAGCCCTTGACAAGAATCGTCTATGACCCATATATGCAAATTTTTTACTATGTTTCAACCAATAAGAACGAGTACTATCTCCACATGTTGGGCATGCATATTTACCTTTTGTAGTGCATCCGGCAAGATTTCCATATGCTGGAAAATCATTTATAGTCCACATAAGAATTGATCTCAAATTAAAATGTGTGTTGCCTACAATATCATAAACTTGTATTTCTTTCCATAGTTGTTGTAAATCTTCCACAAGGGGTTGTAGATATACATCAATATCATTTCCGGGTTGTCTGGGACCAGGAATCAACAGTGTCAACATTATGTTTTCTTTTTTCATGCATAACCAAGGAGGAATATTGTAAGTAACAAGCATGACCGGCCAACAACTATATCGACTACTTAAATTGGAGAAGGGGTTAAACCCGTCTGTAGCAAGGCCCAACCTAAGATTACGTGGATCCATTGAAAACTCAGGCCATTTTTTATCAATTGTTTCCCATGCAACAGAGTCAACAGGATGTCTGATCTTTCCATCAGTACTTTTATGACTCAAATGCCACCGTAAACTTTCACTAACTTCATTTATTTTAAACATACGTTTAAGTCGTGGAATGATAGGAAAGTATCTCAATACCTTGGCGGGCACACCTTGTTTGATTTGGTTTGTTCGTTCATCAATCTTCCATCTTGAACTCGCAGAATGAGGACAACTTTCTAACTTTTCATTCTCATTTCTAAATAGGCAACAGTCTTTAACACATGCATGAATTTTTTGGTAACCTAAATCAAATTCCTTAAATAATTTTCTAACTTCATAAATGGATCTTGAAATAACATTGTCCATTGCGAGCATGTCATGCAAAAGCCCCAAAAGGCTAGTGAAGCTTGTATCTGACCAACCATTAAAAGTTTTCAGTTTGTACAATGCTACAACTGCTGACATCTTTGTATACTTCGTACAACCACCATACAATGGTGTATTTGCCTCTTCCACCTTTTGAGAAAATTTGTTTTCCTTCCTTGATGTAGAATTGTCATGAATGATGTCCTCTTTTCCCATATACGTGCTCTCATAGAAGTTTGTTGCTTCACACATAAAACTATCATCAACTTCATTCTCCATTTCATCTCCTTCACATACTTTCCCATGATGGTACCAAAAGTTATATGTAGGGTCCATTCCCTTAATGACCAAGTGCTCATATATGATTTGAAAATCACAATGTGCCATGTTTCTACAATCTTTACATGGACATAAAAATTTGTTGGCATTTGGCTTCCTTTTCTTCACTTCTTGCAGAAAATTCCATGCTCCTTCCATATATTCATTAGTAGCACTATTAAATAAAGTTAATTTAGTTAAATATGCATTAAAGGTTAGCTCAATATTAAAAGTTGGTTAATTTCATACCGATTTAAATGTACCCAATCTTTGTTGAACATTTTTGAGATGTTGGTGCATTTAATTGAATGACCAATTCAATCGTCAATGACTTGGTCAACAAGCACTACTTGAGAAAAGAGAATATGAAAAGAAGTCAAAGAAGAAATGAAAAGGAACATAGATAGTACTCTTATTAATTAATCGTCACAACATAAATATTTTGATTATTTTGAGACAAGGTAATCCCATTTGCATGGAAAGCAAAAGGCAAGGCAAAGTCCTGTTAAGAAACTACTTGACTAGGTTGGGTAATCATGGTTGGTCAGGATATATAGGTAATCCTGTTAAGACAAGGTCCTTTTATAACTTGATCCAACACAAATTTTAACCCAATCAAACTCTAATTTTTGGTCTTTGCTGACGAATAACGAGACTGTTTTTTCTTTGTTTTCAAAGAGTTAGCGAAACCACCAAATAAAGAAAATGAACTAGTAAAATAACAATAAGTTAAAGAACAACTTGTTTGATCTGAACCGCACTAATTTGAGTCTTATAATGAGACAATTGAGTCAAAAAATGCAAAACATAAGTCAAGTCAGGTTGCATAAAAGAAAAATATTAACATAGAGATGTCGATATTGTTCAACAGCTCCCAACAAAAAATGCAAGTAGCCAATGCTAGGGGATGATTTTGTCCAAATATCTTCCACGTGAAACAATTATACAAATATTTCTTAAATGAAACAACGATAGAAGAGATATTACCCAAAAAATATCAAAATATACTAGAAAATTAAGCTAAATATGTCTCTATTCCAGATAATTTTGATTACATCCAGATTTCTTCTAAGAACAACCAACTTAGGAAATCATAACATTTCAAAATTCAAAGAACAACCAACTTAGAAATGATTTGATATTATAACAAAAAGGAGAAATAAACTCCATGCTTTTTTTTCCTTTTCTTGAGAAAACTGAAGGTAGCATTCATCAAGAAACTCCCACCTCGGCTCGTTTAGCACACCTTTTTGATCTTATAACATATTGAGCTCAACGGTCTGACTATAACTGTATGTATAAATGATATACCAGAGCTAACAAAGGTGACTCGGGAAAAGTTACATTCTTGTTTACTGTCATATCTTAAAGTTTCCTTAAGCATAAGAAAACGGAGGGAACAACAAGCAAACATACATAGGAGAGGAACAGCGGAAATAAATGGCGAATGAATGAGTTCGACTTTCAGAAGCAGCCAGCTAAGAAAGTCGTAAAAGTGTACATTATCTATGTAAAGCTCATAAAAACATGCATATGAGAAAATAGAGATATCTTCAAAGGTTCTTGTTCTTCTCAGCATTGGTTTCAAATGCAAGCTGCAAACGGATGCTTGTAAAATGTAAACAATTGCCAAAGAACTCAAATGCCACAAAGGGAGAACTCAGGAGCTGTACTATAACCAAATAATATATCACACAGCAGAAATTGATTCGTCTACGACCTCAAGCAAGTATACAAGCTCACAAAACAAGCACATTCTATAGCAGATATGAGAAAAGGCGTGAAATAAAGTAGCAGAAAAAGATGCTAAAATGACAATTGTGCAGATAGATATCAAATGCTTCAATCAGACATGAGAATTTCGTCTAAATCGTTCCTGAGACATTAAATGCACTCGGCTAGGAATGGCAAAATTTCAAAGATTGTAAACCAGAATAAGCAGTTTAAGATTCAGAACTCAATATTGTTCATAAAAGGTGAAATACAAAGAACAAACTAATAACTCCTTTGATTATGCAGAAGACTGAAAGCTTAGGAACTGACTTGAAAATCTGATTAAATGAGTTGTAAAGTAAGAGATAAGGATATAAGAGATAGACAGCAACACCACCGTTTACTTGGTCAGTCTTCCTTCCATTTCTCCTTTTTCTTCTAAACTAATTTAATTTAATTCAATTCAATTTTTTACTAATATATTTCAAATAGAGTTTTCTTTGCTTTTTTTTTTTCTCTTTTGGCATCCTTCGTTAATCACAAATCTTTGGTCCCTCACATTTTAGTATGTCAATTGGATTACTTCATATTCTCATATTTATGAAAAACCATTTAACAATATGAACAATGGCATGTTACCCAAGAAAAGTTACCTATGTATCTTCCAATTGAAAAGAATAATAAGTAAAAACAATAATTTCTTCTAACACATTTCATGTCAAACTGTTCTCATTAAGGCAATGATATATATACCTTTTCAGCAGCAGTTCATTGCAAAGCTAATGACGACGGGTAGAGACAATGACGATAATCGACAATAGAGAGACGACGAGCAGAGACGATAATCGACAATAGAGAGACGACGGGCAGAGACAATGACGACGAACAGAGAGACAACAGACACAGATGAAAGCGACGTCGTCGTCGGTTGAAATCGATTGAAGACACAGATGAAAGCGTCGTCGTCGTCGAGAGGGCAGCAAAAAAGATGAGAAATGGATTGAAACGAAAACCCTATCGCGCGCAGAGCAAAAGAGATTTGGGCGTGAAATTTCAATTTGGGCGTGCAAAGCAAAATATAATTTTTCTTTTTCTTTTTCATTTTTTCTTTTCAATAGCCCAATTTAAATTGGGCTATCTTCAAGGGCTATTAAAAGCCCAGTTTGTTGTAGTGCACTATATAAACATCAACATGATACAGAATATTCTTGTACACTGTCAATCCAAGGTTTATAGATACAACTTTCTTGGATTGTTCTACTTTGAACCTATCTCATGAATACGAGAGCATGTGTATGAGATATCATAGTGCAACATTGTCTGTCAAGCGTTCCCTTGACTCTTTTCAATCCCTTCGCTCCTACTTTCTCAAAAACTTTCCATGATAGTAGTAAGGTATCACGTATGATGGACTCACCAAGATTAGAGATACAGCTCCCAAGTTTCAATGAGAAATCCTTCAGGATCAAAAAGCTCAGTTTGGTAAAAAAGCATACCACACCAAACCAACAACCTTACACATAGAAACCCACAACAAGCGGCAAACCCAACCTGAAAATATCCAGCAGAATCCAAACAATCAAGAACTATTAATCTTCCGATTAGTTAGGATAAATAAAAAACTAACCAAATAAATAAATAAAAGAAATAGAAGCAACGGAAAAATTAACACTCAAAACATGTTCTTTAGGTTTGATGTATTTCTTTAATAATTTTACAAATAATTCATCGATTTGAGACCAAATCATATCAGTCATGATGAGACAAGATAGAAATATTTTTCAATAATTTATAAAGGTAAGGTTGGTAGAGACTTTTTTTTTTTCTTTCTTTCTTTTTTCTCCCTTGAAGAGCTTTTATTTGGAAAGGCTAACGCAAATTACTAACACTAAAACTAAAGACTAATTAAGACTTATTTAAACTACGAGGACTAGTACCCTTAAGAGTTTTTTTTTTCTTTTTCTTTTTCTTTTCTTGTAATTATAGATTAGGAGGGATTAGTAGATTCGCTAAAGTACATCTCAACTAAGTTAACATATCTATATCATCTTTATCACAATTCATGATATTTTAAGAATATAATCCTAAGATATATAACAAAAATGCAAATAAAGTTATATATCAAAGTTATTTATAGCAATAGAACCCTCTTTCCGACAATTGTTATGCTATAAATAAGATTTTACTGTACTTTATATCTTATATTATCTTATTATATAGAAAAGTGTAAACTTTTGTTTCGTAAGTAATTGATTTTTTAAATTTTAGGAATAATAGGATTTTGATAGTTGGTCTGTCCTTCCAAGAGGAAATCAAACTTAATAATATAATAATAAAATATTATATATAGACTCAAACAAACCATATGTGTAATACTTCTTTGGGTAAATATATCTATATTTTTATCTGATTGAATAAATAATTTTTTTTACCTTGTTAACTAATACTTATTAAAAAAAAAAATTTACTGCTTATAGTCTAAAAGTTAGTTTCAATTTCCCATTTAAAAGAAATAGTTTCAATTTCTTTTAAAAATTTCAATTAAAGGAAAATGTTATTAAAATTCACCAAAAATAAACTATTACATGAAAATGATATGAATTATGTAGTGTAAGAAATAGAGGGGAAAAAAATCAGCATCTACACAACCAACAGTAAGCAGATGTTTGTTGGAAGAAATTAGATATCTCAAAAGTATCATTTCCTCCTCCACTCTTTTAAATTCTCTGGACAACATCATTGATCAATTCTTTTCACTTTCGCTATTATTCCTCTAACTGTGTCATTTACAGTAAACCAGGTGGGTACCAAGTTTATGGAATATTTGGTTGGAAAGGGACAATCGCACCTTCCTCACCTATAAGAAATCACTTTTTTTTTTTTGAGAAATTATATTTTAAATGGTAAAACCGCCGTTAGTAAATGGTCCCACCTATTTTATTTCATGACATGCAAATTAATTCATTATTGATAGATTGGTTATAGAGTTGTTAAGGAATTGATTTGTTGCTTATATCTCGGTAAAATCATGTGTGAGAAGATGTATAGTTTGAAGCAAGGAAGAAAAAGCATCTAAGCTTTTGACGGTAAGTCTTTTCTCGGCAGTTCTTTATAGAAAGTAATAAGAAAAATCGGTAGAAGAAACACCAAGTTGTTCGGGATTGAGTTGAATACATCATCCGTAGTTTTGAGATTAAGAGGATATTTTATCCTTATGAGTTATGATTATTATCTTATTATTTATTTAGTTCTGATGAGTTAGTTCTAGTACAACACAGTGATAAATGTGTAGACCGTTGTACCTTCGATCATAACTATGTATTTAACAATTATTGCATGCACAATATATAAGATCTTCTATCTTGGGCAAACAAGCCCAAATGTAGATGTGTAACCATGGAACTGGATAACAAATTTTGACGTGTTATTTATTTTTCTTCCTGTTAATTTAATTTCATTGATTGCACACAACTGTGTTTACAATTACTGTACATATAACCAAGAACCGTATTTCTCAACCGCTTTAACAAATTTAGGAAACTCTAATTATATGAGAGCAGAACAGTAAAACTATACTTATAATTTATACCTATTGATTATTAGAAGGCAAAAAAATTCATCTTAACAATTTTTACGAGGAAGGACAGTAGCACAATTGAAGATTTTTTCCTATAAAAAGCCTTATTTCTTCCTTTATTCTTCACTTTCTCGAATCATCTCCCCAGATATCATTGAATATTTCCTCTTATGACAAGAAGTAATACTATGTCTTTTTCTCTTCTCTTCAATCTTGTGTTTCTCAACCTTTTCTTTAGTACTCTGCTCGCCTCTACCTTGGATTCTGACGATAATGGCAGAAAGGTACAAGACAGTCAAAGTTGAACAACTATAAATTATAATATATACATATATTTTGTTGAGGTTTCATCTACAAGTTTTTCTTTTCTTTTTTGGTTAATTTTGAAAAACCATGCAGATTTATATTGTTTACATGGGGAAGAAGCTAAAGGACGATCCTGATTCAGCTAATTTACATCACAGTTCATTGTATATATTCCTCTCTTTCACATCAAAACTACTAAACATTCAATATATTGTATATATTATACATTTCTTTCTAAGGTTCATGTTTTTTTTAAGCTCAGCTTTTTAAAAGAATATATATAAAAAAACTATACTGATTTTTGTCTCAAGAGTTGCAATTTTATAATACAATTAAAAAAAAAAAAAGGTATTAGAGCACAATAAATTGTTGAAGATCTTGTATGGTTTTTACTTCAGCCCTTTTGCTCCAGAATCTGTGATCTATACATACAACAGAAGTTTCAATGGATTCGCAGTGAAACTCACTAAAGAAGAAGCTGATAAGATTGCTGGTACGTGCCCTGTTTGGTGATCATTTATTTTGAAATGAAAGAATGAAAAAACTTAAATATAAGAACAAATTTAATTATATGTCACATCTAATACTCTTTCTCACTTGTGGGTTCGAAACATGTGAAAGGCTTAACAAATAAAAATAATATTACAAAGATTTGAAAACATAACTTGAACCAACTGAATTTGATAACTTTGAAAACATTAATTAACCAAAAAGTTTAATTTTTTATCCTAAACAAAGGTAAAATCTGTTAAGGAGGTCTGGAACAACAATGAAGGTCAATGGAATAGCTCCAAGAAGAATTATGAATGATAAAGAAATCACTCTCTCGAAACGGATCAAATCAGAGATGGTAAAGGAATCAGAAAGCCATTATGGATTCTAAGTAATGAAAATCTCTTATCTACGGCCTTAGTAAAAGAAGTCGTGTTTAATTATCCTTCAAATTGCAACAAGGGATTCGACCCTCGTACTTTTAAAAACCTCTAGAATTCTGTCATTCCTCAAAAGTGCAAGTTCTTCATTTGGGATAAACACTACGGAGGTTCTTCAACATAGACTACCCCATTCCTATCTCAATCCAAATTGGTGCGTTCTGTGTTACTCTTGTAGTGAAAACATAGATCATCTCTTAGTTCATTGCTGCTCCGTCAAAATCTTATGGGACATCCTCAAACGACAAATAGGTCATCAAATGCATGTTGATAATTTAAAATCTCTGTGCCACTCCCTTGGCCAAATAAAACCAACAAAGATGACAAAGAACATCATCATATTCAACGCAACAATGGCCATTCTATGGTACATTTGGTTGGAAACAAACAAAAGAATCTTCTCAAACCAACAAAAAGATCTACTAAATATATGGGAATATGTTTGTAACTACATAGGCCAATGGTGTAGTAGACACCATCTCTTTAGGAACTATACTCCAAATTCCATAGCTCTCAATTTCAAAGCACTGCTCAATTAAGAGATTTCTTTTTGGACTTTCCTCATAGCCCTTTATTTGATCACTTCTATCATCCTATCGATAAATTTGGGTGTTCTCGCTAGATCTTTAGGACTCCCAATTGGGTTTTCCTAAAGCTTTTTCGTGGCACTTTGTCTACTTTTCAAAGAAAAAAAAGCAACTTGTTCAAAAAATTAAAAACAAAACATCAGTAAATAGCAGGTAATAAAGAAAAAAAATGTGGAATTGGTCTATATATTTAATTTTCAAAAGCTAAAAACGAAAAACAACAATTAACAAAAAAATAGGGGGGGGGGAGGGGGGTCTTATTGTTTCATGATTGAGTTGTTTTAGAAATTAAGACAAAAAGAAAAGAGTGGTAATTGGAGAGAGATCTTTTTCAGGTATGAAAGGTGTGGTATCTGTGTTTCCAAACGAAATTAACAAACTTCATACAACAAGATCATGGGACTTTATGGGTTTTCCACAAAACGTACGTCGTGTAAAACAAGTTGGAAGCAATATAGCTGTCGGAGTTTTTGACTCCGGAATCTGGCCGGAGTCTCCGAGTTTCAATGATAAAGGATTTGATCCTCCACCATCCAAATGGAAGGGAACTTGTTCTGCCTTTAACTTTACTTGCAACAGGTAAACTAATGTTATATCAAAACCTTTATTTATATATTCAATTTGATCTCATATATTTTTTTTTTGACAATATGTAGAGGGGTAGGGAATGCAACCCCCTAAGTTTGAGAAATTAATAGTAAAAGCGAAGTACTAATTGAGCTATATACTCATTTGGTTCTATAATTTTTGTAGAAGAGGTGTATGAAATATATAGAGAAGGTGATATCCTATTCCATACAAGGGCAATTGTGCAATATGGTAAAAAAATATATTTGAAAAAATTAAGTTCATGATCCAAAGGTTTTTCTTTTCCCAAAAATAGCATAATCCGCATCAGACCAAATTTAAAGGTGGAATTGGAATGAAAAAGTCTATAATACCCTAATTGTTTCGTGAACTTTATGCATGAAATTTGATTGTCATGTGATTGCATTCATACCTTCTACATTTTTTTTTTCAATTTAGTTAGTTGTGTGAGATCGATAGACATTTGATTACCTTTTAATGGCATATGAATACCTTCTACTTTTCTTTTTTTCCAATTTTAGTAACATTGTGAAATAGTCATTTGATTATTTTCTGATTTCATCTAATTACCTTCTACTTATTATAATATTTTTTCAATTTAGTTAGCATTATGAAATAGTCATTTGATTATCTTCTTATTATCATCTGATTACCTTCTATTTTTCTTTTCAATTTTAGTGGATTATAAAATCAAAATAAAATTTAGTTAACTCACATTGATATATATGTATATAATACTAATATTGGCAACCATATAGAAATCACATAATAATAAAAAAGAAATCACCACCATCTATACTTAATAACAATTGATAGAAATCACAAATCAATGGGATAAAAATCATTGTGTTCTACTGCTACAAATCATGAAAATGGATTGAAATTCGATTTCTATGTGATTGCTATCAAATTTTCGTTTTATATTAATTGCCATGTGATTGTTGTTTAATTACAATACGGTAAACCAATTTTTATGATACTGATTGTTACCTGATTGTTGCCTAATTACTGTTTGATTATATTAATTGTTATCTTATACTAATTTGCTTTTTAATGGTTGTTTGATTGCATTGTGATATTGATTATTCAAATAATTAATATTACTAATTATCTGATTGCTGATTATTGATTGATTACAATCTAATAATATTAGTTATCAATGATACTGACTGCTATATGATAATAATTGTAATATCGATCATACTTTTGTCTAACTATCACAATCCACAATATCAAGAAGTTTTAATTCTCTCGCTCGCAATAGATTGTTAAGTGAAGAAAGAGGTGAGAGGAGAGAGGTTTTGATAGCAGCTTCAGATTAGACCTTTCCAGATTCCCGATGGCATTAACCCATTGTCGGATATAGACGTTACATAGCCTTAATCACCAATTAGTAAACATCAATCATCCGACCACCTACATTAACACTCAAGCCTCTTAACCTTCAATTTCATCTTCATCCCATTCTTTCTCTTTATAGTTGATCATCTTTCGTGTTAAATGTACTCTGTTCTTTGTCTTATTGTACTCTCATTTTTGTCCTTGAGCTGCTTTCCTTGTAAAGTCATTCTCCAAACAATTCCTGCGCTATTGTCAAGTTGAGAATAAAAAATTCACTTTGTCCCTAGACAAAAAGAAGAAAAAAAAAAAAAAAGAAGTATCAGATTCCATATCAACAAATTTAACCACCACAAAACCTATTCCATCACTGTCTACCCATAAGAAATCGAATGGTTGAAAAACGCCTTTTCGGTTCTATTCAATGCCAAAAAAACTAACAGATTCTTTCAAGAAACAAGAGGAGATGGACACTGCTCTTGGCTGAGAAAAACTCAAAACAAAAAAGGGAATCTAGTTGAACTTTTCAAAGTGGATGACAGATGAAGAAAATGATGTATCCTTATTCCAGAAAGTGTTGATCGTACATGATGGAGATCTTTCCTAAATATGTTATCCTACAAAACTACAACTCCATCAAGGGTTTTTCAACCATGACAAACAAGCAAAGAAACTTATTATTCCTCTACATCAAACTTAGCTTCGAATTATAGAAACACACTACTACAAAAATCGAATTACTTGACGTTAAGACAGTGTCAAGTAAACGTTTACTTGACGTTTTTAAAAGCGTAAAGTAATCGACTGTCAAGATAGTCTGATTACTTTACACTAAAAAACCGTCACGTATACATATACTTGACACTACAACACCGTCAAGTATAAGTATACTTGACACTTAAAAACCATTAAGTATACGTCTACGTGACACTAAAACACCGTCAAGTATACGTTTACTTGACACTAAATCACCGTCAAGTATCCGTTTACTTGACACTAAAAAACTATCAAGTATACGTTTACTTGACACTGTATTAACGTCAAGTAATCCATCAAAGTTCACCTTTTATGTGTCAAGTAATGTTGTATAGTTGACGCCTTCTACGTGTCAAGTAAACATATACTTGACATTTTTACATGTAAAGGAATATCGTATACTTGACATATATTTAAACGTTATGTATAGTACTGTTTATTAATATATATTAAATATACACATTTTTCATTTTCTGGTTCTTGCATTAGGTACATTTTGTTTGAATAAAACATATCCATCAATAAAATAAACTTTTCAGAACCAGTATAGTTACGCAACAAGAAAATGACAAAATAATTAAGTAAACCAACAATAATTTTATTTGTTCTCACCAATGTCATCAACGATTACAATTCCAATCCAAATATAGCCAACTAAAATTTTCTATCTGTGGCCTATTCCAAAATCAACAACAATAATAGCTACCTCTTATATAACCAATAAGGGGATAGAGATGGAGATGGAGATAGAGAGATTGGAGGGTTTTGGGAGAGAAAGTACAAGAGAAGATCTTATGCTGAGGTGATTTCTTTTGATAGTTCAACCTATGCTAGTTCCTCTAAGAATGATTCTCTAAAATTATCTTTATCTGATGATAGTGGCAAAGATAAAAGTGCTGGGAAGGAAGAAGTCCACATTGATTGAGAGAAAACGGTAGTGATTATAAGAAGGTACCTATATGATGATTTTAGGAAAAAAATTAATGTAAAAACTTAAGAGACAGACTGAAACCCATCTCACTTTCCAACCTTTTCATGCCGAAAAAGCTTTGATTTTTCTAAAAGACAAGGAACAAGTAAGAATCCTCTGTAGCAACAAAGACTGGAATACGGTAGGCAAATTTTATGTAAATTTTGAAAAATGGGTCGAAGAAATTCATGGCTATCCTAAATTTGTTCCTAGCTATGGTGGGTAGACAAGCTTAAGTGGTCTTCCTCTCCATGCTTGGAACATGAATTTGTACAAACATATTGGAGATGCATGTCGTGGATTAATGGAAGTATCAAAGTCAATTACCTGGAGGAAAACTGATCTTATTGAAATAAGATTGAAAATCAAGGACAATTATATAGGTATCATTCCAACACAAGTAACTTTTAAAGATGCAAAAGACAACATATTTACTGTTCAGACAATCTCATACTCTGAAGGAAGATGGTTCAAAGAAAAAATGTTAGTAGTTTAGGGACTTTCACCTGGCAAGCGGTAAATGAATTTGATGAGTATAATCTCAAAGCCGAACAATACAATTTTAGTGGTTTCTCGACCATTTCACCAGAACTAAAGACAACAAGATTGAAGAAGATGACCAGATCTTGCGGGAATCAGAAGCTTAGACCGAAAAATTTAAATTTGGAAAGCACAAGAAACAAAGCAATCACTATCTCTGACAACTCTGATGGAGGAAGGAGAAGTGATGGAAGACTCAAATCAATCATCTTAGGGAGTGTAAAGACAAGGGTAAGGGCATCATGATCTATGGGAAAAACCATCCTAGCCGACCGTTAAGTCCAAATAGAGGAAAGCGAGCTTTCCTTCCCCAAAGGAAAAAACTTTTTACTACAATCCTGAGAATGCCCCTGCAAAGCCAAGAAGAATTAAAAGGCCATCACAAAACCAAAATGCTCTATCAAAGTCAGGTAACACCACCTAACCCAATTCAAATTAGCCCCATGCTGACAAGAATCCACAGAGAAGAAAGAAGAGCCCTCGGTATGTATACAGGGAAAAATCCAAAGCACAAATTAGCTAAGTGATTGAACCAAAAGATCATGCTACTTTTGCCACAGTGGAAAATAAGGAAGGAATTAATCTAACAATTGACATTGGAAAAGTTTCCTCTCTGTCAAATGATATGAAGATTGAAAACATATCAAGTCTAGATTCGATGATGACCACTCTTGTGCGATGAGCTTTCCTTCAATCAAAGATCATCATAAACAATCTTATGGCACTTGTCAATAGTGAGGAAGATGATGAGAGAAATGAGAATTGGTTGGGAAGAAATGATTTGAGTGAAGAAGAGTTCAAGAAAAAGCTTATTTTTTGCTTGAAGATCAACAACCTACAGCTTACCTCTTCTTATGACAACATAGTAAGTACCTCATGGACACGAAATAACTTAGATACCAATGTTGATGAGAATGTTGAACCAGCGGGATTGAATAGTCTTCCATAAAAATCTGTAGTTGGAATGTTAAAGGGTTAATATCGGTCCAAAAAAGAGCTAAAATAAAACTTGTTATTTCCTCTTACGTCCTTGACTTTATTTGTGTTAAACAGAACTATCTCAATCACGTTTGAGAACTTTTCTTATTCTAGGTGAACCCTCACAATAGTAATAAGAATAACCCCGATTAAACAAATAGTTAAATAACTCCAAGAAAGCTAAATAGATTTTGACTTGGAAAGATTGATCAAAGATCAAGAAGAAAGAAGAACTTGTTTCTAACTTCAAGATTTCAAACTCTGCACAATCTAATTGATCAAACTCGATTGGAAGTCCTAAACATGCATCCTAACACAAGAATACAAAGGAAAGCATAAAGCTTGAGAGAAACACTCTATGAGAAAATTTCATTCAAATTCAAGTTGCGTTCAAAATATGGAAAATAAAATCCTATTTATACTAAGTACATATTAAAGATGTGAATGAATCTAAAAATGAAATGACACAACATTTAAATTTATGTCCTTTCAACTACCCTAATAAATGAAAATACATACCATTAAATAAGTACATATTAAAGTTGTGAATGAATCTAAAAATGCATTAAAGATGTGAATGAATCTTATTAATTTTCTAGATTCATTATGATCTTTAGGTGTCCAAGTGACTCTTGAAGTTTGAACTCTTTATTAAAGACCGAAAATCTAGCTTATAAACAAGCATTTAATCCATCTTGAAGTCTTTTAGCTTTAGCTTTTGTCATTAAGCCTTGAGCCATAGTGATTGCCTCTTGATTGGTTTGACTTTGAAAGTTCTCCCATGAATTTTCAGCATGTGCTTCATTTTCCTCTTCATTTTAGTTGGTGTGAGCTTGTTGAGTCTCATTTACTGCTTTGCTGAAGGAAAATCTCGTGGTATCTTATTCATGTCGGATGATACTAAACATAATGTGATGAACATGGTTGAAGGAAATTTCTCTATTTCTGTAAACATTATTGAAGATGATGGCTTCAACTAGTGATTCACCTCTATTTATGGGCCAGTCAACAGAAAAAAAGAGAAAATTCTTCTGGCAAGAGCTTAATAATCTTGCCTCCTCGTGTGGTCCCAATTGGTTCATTACGGGGAATTTCAATATTGTTCGATAGAGTTAAGAAACAACATTTATCAATCAACAAATTCAACTCCTTCATTCAAAGAAACTGCCTGACCGATCCTTCAATAATAAAAGGCTTTTGATAAAATCAGGTGGAATTTCATTGACTTTATGCTGATGAAGAACTTTTTGAACAAATGGAGAAAATGGATACAATCGTGTATATCCTTTATGTAATACTCTATATTCATAAATGGTAAAGCCAAAAGTAGGATTAAACCCTCTAGAGGAATTACCAAGGAGACCCAATATCCCCCTTTATCTTTGTTACTGCCATGGATTACTTGAGCATAATTCTTCAACGCCTTGAGGAAAGAAACAAGATCAAAGGTATTGAAATAAATGGTTTCAATCTGACTCACCTTCTCTTTACAGATGACATCTTCTTGTTAGTTGAGGATAATGATGAATATATTAGGAATATGCAATTTGCTATTCATCTATTTGAATGTGCTACTAGTTTAAACATCAAAAAGGCTAAATCTACCATCTCTCATATTAGTATCAACAAAGAGAAAGCTAATATGGATACCAATAGTTGGGGTTTCAACACTCAGTTTATGCTCTTTTCTTACCTTGGCATGCCGCTTGGGAGAAAACTCTCTCTTTGGCTTTCTAGGATAACATCCCAGTGAAAGTGGGGAAAAAGGTAAATAATTGGAAATATGCTCATATTTCTAAAGGGGGTAGACTCAACCTCATCAATTCCTCCCTTTTTATCCTTCCCACATACAACTGTCTATTTTTAAAGCACAATCTTCAGTTGGTAAGAAAATTGAAAGATCCTGGAGGAACTTTCTTTGGAGAGGCAACTAAGATAACATTTGTTTGGATGGTTAGCACAAGAACAAACTGAATCCAATCAGATGATCTTATATCACCCATCCTAAAGATAAAGGTGGCCTTGCCATAACTCCTTTGTATTACACAAACTTTGTTTTGCTTAAAAAGTGCTTTGGATGTACTATAAAGATCCTAAGGCTCTTTGGAGAACACCCATCGATGCCAGATACAGTAAAATCGACTCTGATAGCATCCCATCTTTTACCAGATTCAGCAACAACAAAGCCCCTAGGAGATCGATTATAAAAGGGATTGGTAGGTTCAATACAAACATTCAACGACAAGTCAATAATGGCAGGTATCTATCCTTTTAGCATAGTTTGTGGTGTCATAACGCTCCCCTCAGGCAGACCTTTCCTAGGTTTTATGAGCTCTCTCTCTCACAAAAAATGACACCATCAGTGATATGTGGGAGGATGATATTGATGATTGGGACCTAAATCCTAGAAGGCCTTTAAGAGACAGAGAAAACACACAATATGGAACAATATCAAGGCTAGTTTTCCTTAGATTTGTAATCAGAAAGGTATTGACATATCAATTTGGAAACTCAATAGTAGTGGCCTATTTTCTGTTAAGTCCACTACTAAGGCTATACACAACCATGCTCCCGAGTTGGATGTTTCTTTATCTTTCAACTCCTTATGGAAAGCAAGGATTCCCAAAAAATGCAAAGTTTTCATCTAGTTGGCTCTTCATAAAGGTACACTCACAATGGAGACCATTCAACAAAGACTTAAAACTCATACCCTTAATCCAAATTGATACGTTATATGCAAAATGAGGAATGAATTTTCTAATCATTTATTCTTCTCTTGTCCCATGGATTTGTCTCTATAGAACAAGGTGTACAATTGGATGGGCTATTAATATTAATTGCCTCACGGATTTTTGTCATCAAAACCTGCTCCATAAGTATCAAAAACCAGAAAAAGGTAATTAGCTTTAACTTGATGGTGGCCACTGTCTGGTCGATTTGGGTGGAGAGAAACAATAGGCTCTTCAATGACATATTCTCTACTGAGTCAAATGTGGAAAAACATATGCAACCTCACTAACTTATGAGCAAAGAACAACAATCTCTTTAAAGATTTTTCTTCTTCGAGTATTGCCCTTAATATTAATGTTTTTGCTAACTTTACTCAGGCTTATCTCTAGCCCTATTTTGTAACAAACTTTGTATCCCCTGCGCTTTATTGAATATATTATGGGCATTATGATGGTGCTATATAAGTGTCCACCTAGTGGGGATGCTTGAGTGCACCTACTGACCCTCGATATCTTTTCTCTAAAAAGAAACAATCAATGATATCTATTGTCATTTGATTATTCGTGAATTACTATTTAATACTTTAAAAAAAATATTGATTAATATTCCAAAATGCACCCGAACTAGAACTAAAGACAAAAACCATATCCCTTTTTCAATAAAATAAAAAGCATTGGTTTGATGGTAAACCAAACACAAAATGAAGCAAAAAATTATAACCACAATGTTATTTATGTAATTTGATGAAAAAAGAGAAAATTTATTAAGTTTAGATTAAAAATTAAGAAAGAAAAAAAGAAAGCAAAACACGCTACAATCCTAAAATTAAAAAAGAAAAAAAAAGTAAAACATACGTTACACCCCATCTTTTCCACCTTGCTTGACTAAGACAATCTTTCCTTACAAAAAGAACCAATGTTGCCAATAATAATAATAACAATAATAATAATTATCAAATTAATGACAAAAATATAAATAATTGAATTTTGGATTACTTAAAAGTTGATCTTTGTTTTAAATTGAAATTGAAGACATAAATTGACAAATCCTAATGATGTCATGTATTTTCATCATGACCGTTGGATGAAGTTAATTATTTTTGTCCAACTAAATATTATTTATTTAGGCTAAAGATCAGTTTTTTTTTATATCCGTAAGTATTTGTGCACCTCAATTAATCTCACAGAACAATTAGACTTACCCTACAACGTAATATTTGGGTGCCAAGAAAAGCTTAAATCTCCTAATGAAAGCTGTCAAGCAGCAAGATCATGAAATCGTTGTCTTAAGAGGTCATATGAAGGCTTATGAAATTACTGAGTTGAGTCGAATCTCCTGTTGCCAAAGCTGACAATAAAAGAAAAGCTGTGTTGTAGGAAAACTAAACGCAAAAATCCATCTCTGTCGCCTCCCTATTAGTCCAACAACTGCAGGATATGATCACATGCTCCATAAGAGCTCAGTATGCAGGACAACCACAAACTTCTTTTATGTACTCCAAGACATATACCAAGAGAATCGATGATCTGAGAATGCCTGTTGGGTACCAGCCTCCAAAGTTTCAACATTTCAATGGAAAGGGCAATCCATACATGTTGAAATACATTGCTCACTTTGTTGAAACATGCGAGATCACAGGATAAAGAGGAGAGGCAAACCGATAAGACGACTTGTCTGAAGCTTGAGAGAAAATGCTATCGAATGGTATACCGATATGGAGCCGAAAGTGATTAATAACTAGGAACAACTGAAAAAGGAGTTCCTCAACCATTTCTATAACACTAGACATGTCGTCAGCATGATTGAGTTGAAAAACTCCAAGCAGCAGAAGGGAGAGTCAATCATTGACTACATAAATCGCTAAAGAGCTCTAAGTTTGGATTGCAAAGACAAACTCACAGAACTGTTTATGGTGGAGATGTACACCCAAAGCCTGCATTGCCAACAAATGAGCTTCTTTACATCCGGGAGGAAAAAATAAACCTTACACGTTTGAAAAACTACCAACTCATGCCTTTGATATGGAGTTGAGCATTACCAACAAAGGAGCAAAATATTTTTCGTTTTGAAAATGAGGAAAATGACAAGAATAGAATCTTTAACATTAAGTAGATTGTGAATAGTGTCATAAAATAGTCTATGGTAATTCATGCGACTCTATTAAAATCTTTCTCTAAAGAAAAATAAACAAAAGTTAAAAGAAAACATGACGTCAATGAGAAAGGACAACCAACTCTTAAACAAAGACAGACAAGAAAAATTCATCCATTTCCTGAATTTGATGTTGCAGACATGCTGGAGTGTCAATTAATAGAGAAATAACACTTGTCCAGCCACTGGGATGCAAATGATCAGAACAAGTAGGTAAAGTAGATGATCCTAACTACTGCAAGTACCATCGAGTCATTAGACACCTTGTTGAAAAGTTTTTTTTTGTGTCAAATGAGCCGATTCTAAAGTTGGCTCGTGAAAAGAAGATCGAGCTAGATATATTGATGAAATAGCTCAGACAAATTATGTTGTGGTGGCAATAACTTTAGGTTATATCCACCATTGGCATTGCTTTGAACCACATCGCATCAAATCAACACAAGCACAACATCAACACAAGTTTAACTCCACAAAACATATTTCTTTAAAAGCCTCTTGCGAACATATTCATTTCGCAAATTAATTTTTTAAAGTTGGGTTTGGATTAATTGTGGAATTTAAATAGTGAAACTTTTGTAAACAGAGTTTTCAATATTTTTTTTAAGAAAATTCAAATTTAAAATTTTACAAGGGGTAGAATTATACGATTTATTTCTTGAATTTAAAATATATTATGTAACATATGATGAAACTAAGTATGTAAGAATGTAAAATTATAATTATACAAAATTCATAGCTTAAAACGTCTACATATATTTGTTTCTTGAATAAAAAAAGTCGACATATAAAGATTCAAATAGTCTACATATATCTACAATTGTCTCCTTTATAGTAGTCTTGCCTTTAAATGTGTTTAAACACTTATATTTTAGATCATTCCACATTATCAAGATATCCCCAGCACTTCCATCTGAATCAAGAGCCATGCAATTGGTGTGGGAAAGAGACCATAGAGATTTTGCTATGAAGTTATTGAATGAAGAAAGTCTTGTCTCAGAGATAATAGCAAAGTCAGGTATATAAAAAAAAGCTAAACTTTTTATTTGGGCTCTTTTTTAGGAGAGTCTAACCCTCTTACATTCCAGCAAAAAAATTTCATTTATAACCACAATCACCCGAAGGCCCTTGGCCTGAATTAATAAAATTTCCTTCATGAACTAAAACTGGATGGCTTGGGCAAATAGTCGAATGCTTTGGAGAGAGTTTTAGTTCGTTTTCTCTGAGCCAAATAACTAGTTTCTCCTTGAAGGCTTTTTCTTCATCTTCCTACTTTTTTCCTTCTGACTCATCATCAATTTTTCCTTCTGAGTTGACTTCCTTCTTTTTTCCTTTGCTTTGAGGAGTATCTGCATTGCTGATACTATTAAGAATTTGTGTTTCGTCAACCAAATTTTAATCATCAATGTTGACTATCGACTCAAGACTATTAAAGTCATCAGAATTATAATGGTTATTAACAATTAATAGTGACCCCAGGTTGACTTCCAAAAGTTTGTCATCAAGCTTCCCTTCTTTAATTTTTATAGATTGAAGTCGTTACTTGGATGAGGATAAGGATGAAACTTGTTGTCTTTTAATGCGATAGCAGATCTTCATTGGTTTCTTTTTTTTCTTTTCTTTTCTGTCAGAAATTTTCTTTTGTCTGTCCTTAGATGGGCTTCTAATTCTTAAATGTCTTCTGCTGCATTACCTGAGTTGTGGGAAAAGGTGTTTTGAGGAGAGAGAAAAGAAACTTTCCTTTTTTAGGATTTTGAAAAATCCTTTTCATCATCTATCATTATTGCTTTGCCTCTCTTTCCTTCTTGCATTCAATTTTAAATCTAAAGATGTAACGGCCCAACTTTTCAGACTAAGTTGAAGTCATTACTTTACAATCAAGACACGTCACCAAAAAGAAAAGTAGTTTCATAAATCATGTTTAAATTCAAATAACATCCAAAACTTTAGAAAAACTGTGTTCGGGCCCTGTTTAAAACAAAATTTCAAGGTTCATATGACCTCCTAAGAAACTATCAAACAAAACAATTTAATATCCTAAAATTTGACTCATTTCCATCCTCAAAATAATTTAAGTCAACAAAATAAAACAAAAAGAAAAGAAACGTCTAGCGGAAGCATTAAATTAGACATCCTCGTATGGCATTCACGAATCCTTCTTGCCCCTCGCCGGTCTGCCTCGTGTCAAGGGCATAATCGTCCAAGGTATTATTTATCGATGGCCGTATGCTCAAATACCCCCAAATCACTTTATCTTTATGTCTTGAAAGTAGTTTAGGTTAATTCTTTCGTTTAGGTGTCGCCGAGTCACAGTGTGACATTTCGGCTTTTTCATATGCAAGCGTGCCAAGGCCAAAAATCTCAATATGTACTATAGGGGGTACATGTCTAGTCCGACCCCCGCCCAAGCCTTGTCGCACTCTTTGCAAGTTAAGCTATTTTCTTTGCAATTGACAGTCTTCAATGCTTTCTTTATGATGTTTTCAACTATTTAATTTCTCTTTCCCGTTTTATAAAAACATTTTCTCAAGAACGAGGAGGGAGGCTACATCATACCGTGAGTTTGTCCGCGGATTCCGAATTTTGAACGGCTAACTTGTTGATCGAGCTAAACAAGTGCCGCACAATCGTGTTGAGAAGTTACGATTGTGACACCTCGCATGTTACCTTTACCTGAAAAAATTAAACAATAAAAAGGGTGAGTATAAAATATACCTAGTAAGGAACCCACTACTGATCCCGTTAGGGTAAAATAACGGTTAGCTTTCTATTAAGGGGTATTCTGCAACATAACAATCTAGTGATCTCGTCAGATACACATATCAGTCTAGTTATCCCGTCGGATAAACATATATATCAGTCTAGTGATCCCATCGAATACACATATCAGTCTAGTGATCCCAAAGGATACAAATTAGTCTAGTGATCCTGAAGGACACTCATCAGTCTAATGATCTTGAATGATATACAACATGTAGTAATCCTCTAGGACACCATGCCTACAAAGTACGGTACCCCATAGATAAAGCTAACAGTTACCCCTATCCCCTAGGACACCATGCCTACAAAGTACGGTTCAGTCTTTATGCATAATCAGTCAAGCAATCCAAGTATAGTCACAGTGCTCCTAGCCAGTATATGGAACTAAACTATACATCATAGTTAAAAATCAAATTCTATTCCAGAGTATAAACCATCAATATATAAGTACACCCGACAGTCCGATCATCATTTATAATCAACTAACAACACTACTCATCCGTATGCATAGACTACACATGACATCCTCAACACAAATTACGAACTACGCATAATAGTTAGATTGTATGAAATCAGTCAAGGCGTATACTATTAATGCTCTATAAATAAACGCACATCATTCAGTCCAGTACAGGCAATATAATCTAACTTTCATATCAGCCACTGCATTCTACATTTCATATGGAGTGCAGTAGTAGGAATTCCCTTACCTCGAAATAGCAAATCCCTTGCTTAAGCGAAGTCCAAAAAATCAACCTAACCATATACAAGAAATCAATCACTTTTGTAAATACAGTCGTCCATTCACCTAAACATGACTTCCACAAACTTACCCAATCTATGGAGTCTTAAGCCCCACACCAATCTCATTGTGAATTTGAATAATTTAATGTCACTTCTCCAATCGCACCTTCAAGGATTTAAACCACAATCAAACTTATTAATATGACATCAAGACAAAGACAATGGCTATGCAAATGGACATCCATCCACAAGTTTCACCTCTAACACAAACCTCGACGGCTAACGAATCTGTAGGTGGCGACGATTTTGGATGCATGAATGGAGAGGGAGGCAGACAGAATGCGGCAACATGGTTCGTGAGGAACGCGAAGGGCAGACGAAAATGGGAGCAACTCGTGGTGGCAAAACTGGGCGGATGAAGAAAGCGAGGCTAAGGCTAAGGCGATCGACGCTTTGCTCGGATGGGGAGACGTATGGCGACATGGCTTTCATGGACGAGGAGACGTATAGAGCCTCGCCTTGACGAAACGTGGACGTGGTAGAGGGATGAGCGGTGTTGGCAGCTAATGGTCGGGCGAAGAAGAAGAAAAGATTCAAGGCAGTGGACGACGGAACAACAAGAAGAAGAAGGGGGCGGCTGTTGCGAATGAGTGAGGAACAAGAATAAATTTTTTAGGTTTTATAAAAATACAATAATAATAATAGTAATAACAATAATAATATTATATTATATTATTTCATATTATTATTATTTTATACCATTACAATATATTTTCCTTTCTCTTTCTTTTCCTTTTTCTTTCCGAACTCACATAATATAACACCCAACAAACAAAAAAAAAAAAAATTCCATAACAAGGTAAATATGTTGAGAACATACCTTGAAAATTTGGGTCGTTACAAAAGAGTTATTTTCGGTATCTATAGAATAACTCTCTTCTTGGTCTTTGCATGATCTGATTCAAAGGATCCATCTGTTATTACTGTTATATTTTCAAATTTGCTATCAGAGGATTCCAATAGTATGGTATGGTTTCTGACGAAAATGAAAGCTTCTGATTTTGCATTGTACTCTTCGAATTTCAGTGCTTTTTCATTCTTGAATGTACCATGTATTCCAAATTTCTTTCATTTAACCATCTACTGTCTGGTGGGGGAACTGTGATAACGACGAATGCTTTCCTTCATTATCACTAATAAGGATTGATGCAGGAACAAAGCCAGTAAAGTTGTAATGAACTTTGACAGCTTTGGCTTCAATCAGGTTTTCTAGCTCCATAGTTTCCCTTGCTACGACAAAAACACCTCCATAGGCTTTACCAATATTAGTAAAAGTTTTGTAGTTCACGCGTGTAGTGGGACTTTTATGAAGCTTAACCAACTTCCATAGCTAAGAATGAGGGTATGTGTTGCATGAGAGTCAGAGGTCCATTTTTCAAAACAAACGTAGTGCTTACCTACTGTGGACCATCCATTGAAATACTTGTTACTACATAGTAGCAAATCATGTTCATGAGCTATGTTGATAATGGCTTTGTCTACATGGAAAGGTTTATAGAAGAACTTGAACTCTGTCTGTCATTTCAAAGCTGGCATGATCTTGATCCAATCATCATGAAAAAAACCTCCTAGTGATTGGATGCACCCATATTTTCTACTCAATTAATAGTCAACAACTATTTCAAATGCCCATTACAATAATATTTACTATTTGCTACAATTTTAATCTATTTTATACATTCATTATTATTTTTATTATTTGCTAGAGTGTATACTATTTGTCTCTCAAACTAAAAAAATTTATAAGGCAAGCCCATGTATTATTACCCAAACTAAAAAAATTTACATCCAAAACATGCAAACTATTACTACGACCCAACCATATAACAACCTATGACTATAATAACTAATTCTTTGCTTGAAATGTCTTTCAATGTTCTTATATAAAGTTTTTAAAGAAAATCTGGCTCTATCTTTCCTTTTTCTTCCCGAATATAAGAAAAACTTTGGTCTCTCTTTCCTTTTTCTTCCCATGATGAAAAAAAAATACTAATTAAACATATGCAAATTATTTGGTGTGCGTTTTTTTCTATTGATTTTAATAGGAAGGCTTTCCTCTGGCCGCTCCTTCATTGACTTTGTATGATTCTTAAAACACACTTTGTGTTTTTCTTTTGTTTTAATGGAATTATCGTTTTTGGTCTGTGACATGATGACGTGCTATCAATATGTCAACGCCTAGTTGAGATGTTTGGGTGCATTTACTGATTTCACTACATCTCTTACATCATGCTAAGTAAAAATAATTGGTGTTTGTTTGTTAGAAAAATCATTGGAGCACGAGCATATCACATTGGTCGTCCCCTTCCCCATGGTGATGTGGAAGGACCAAGAGATACAGATGGCCATGGAACGCACTGTGCATCGATAGCAGCTGGCGGTCTAGTGAACAAGGCAAGTTTGAATGGTCTTGGACTCGGTACAGCAAGAGGAGGTGTTCCCTTAGCACGCATTATTGTGTACAAGATATGTTGGAATGATGATTATGGACCTTCTTGCAGCCTTTGACGATGCTATTAGCGATGGAGTCGATATTATATCTTTATCAGTAGGTGGGAATATCTCGCGAAAGTATTTTTGTGATCCCATTGCTATTGGATCTTTCCATGCAATACAAAATAACATATTGACATCTAATTCTGCTGGAAATTGGGGGTCCCAATGTCTACACCGTCACAAGCTTGTCTCCGTGGCTTCTTTCTGTCGCTGCAAGCACCATGGACAGAAAGTTTGTCACAAAAGTGCAGATTGGCAATAAAAGAAGCGTTCAGGTCATATATGAATTTCTCTTCTTTTTTTTCTTCTCCTACGATTCAATGATTTTGTCCCAACGTATTCTATAGCATTTCAATCCTCATAAGCCATCTCGTTTCACATGACCTAAAAGTATAGGTTCAAACTTGGCGTAAGCTCAACTCGATTACTTGTATCGAGACTAACCTAACATTCAAGTTCACTATAACCTTTTCATTTAATAGAGGATTGCTCGTCTCGAGAGTACACTACTACAAAATCTACTTTACTTGACACTAGGCACTTTTACATACTTGACGCTTTTGTTAAAAAAACGTCAAGTATTGACAATTTTAAAGGAAAAACGTCAAGTATAGTCACAAAAAAATGGAGTTTTCACGGAGTTTTTTCGGATAATCTTATGCTAACCTTTACTTGACGTTTTTTTCGCGTCAAGTATAAAGGACATTTTACTTGACGTTGTATTCGTGTCAAGTATTGCGAAACGTTACTTGACACAAAAACAACGTCAAGTATAGTTTAAAGAAGACAAAATTTTCACAAAAATTTTTGAATTATTTTTACTTGACGTTTTGTGTCACGTCAAGTATAGTTGAGATTGTACTTGACGGTTTTGTCGCGTCAAGTATAGTGCAGATTTTACCTGACGTTGATTCCACGTCAAGTATAGTTGACATTTACTTGACGTGGAAATAACGTTAAGTATAGTTAAAAATTTTATTTGATACTTTGAAAATTAATATTTTAAAAATGTCAAATATAAAAATATCAAAATATTAAATATAAAAATATTTTTTATTTCTCTCATTCCATTAAATAAACTTATTAAAATAAATTTATTAAAATAAAATTACTAAAATAAAGTTATTACAATGTTATTAAAATAAACTTATTAAAATAAATTTTCCAAAAGAACCTTATTAAAAATTAATTTAGTAGAAGAAATGTATTAAAATAAATTTAGTAAAAAGAAATGTATTAAAATAAATTTAGTAAAAAGAAATTTATTAAAATAATAAAAAAATTTATTAAAAAATTGCCTCCAAAAAAACCTTTTATTTTTCCCCTTATACGTCAACGTCAAAAGTTTTATAAAATACAATGTCACTAAAAAATTACATCGGAAGAAAGTGAGACCCAATGATTGGGTACTTGGATGGGTCTAGTTCCATCCAAGGATGGTTCAAACTGGTTGTCTACTAGGCCACTACTTTAAAATGAGTAATTGGTTAACGTAAGATTAGCTTGGATTAACTTAAAAAAATGTTTTTTAAAAAGTTCATTTTTGTTTAAACTTATTTTGTAAAATTATTTAAAATACACTTAAAAAATAGTTTTCAATAACTTCCAAACACCTTAATTTGTTTAAAATAACTTAGTTTTCATTCTATAGCAGAAACTATATTTTTAAAATAAAAAAACATATTCAATCTAAGAAATGAATGGGTTGGGCTAACGTAAGCAAACCAAACTCAAATGTTTCGTTAACTTTGATTCAAGCTAGAGTTTTGTTACCCAAGCTTTTAGGTGAGGCTGATTTTCATACATAATTTCAGTATTTCCTGAACAGAGTTCTAAATCCAAACCTCTTTTGTAATTGTTATTTTATTGTTTTACATAAGGATTAACTCAGCTGTAATTATACTATCAATGTATTATGGTTCTAGTAAATTGCTAAAAAGAAACAAAAACCAAAAAACTTTATTATGGTTCCAAAAAAGAAATATTCATGGGGTTATAATTATATTTTTATGAATAATAATGTTTGCATGGAGTTTCAATTAACACATTTGGTACAACGGGTCAATATCCTCTTGTTGCTGCGCGTGATGTACCCAATAATGGTTTCGATAACCTCACCTCAACGTAATTTAATTCACTAAAATGCTATCTATATTTATATAAGAAAGTCGGTCTTATAAATGTTGTTTATTTACCAAATGTCCACTATTATATTTTGTGTTTTTTTATGTACATTTTAAAAATATTTTTAAAATCCAAACAAAAAATGATATTGCCTAGTATCTCTTTTAATGGGAAGGCTTTTCACTAGTTATATGTATTGCCCTCTTTCGAACTCCCCTCTAGTTCACTTTTGTACTATATCACATCTTTTAAATCAATGCATTGTATATTTTGATTTTGATTTGAAAAGTGAGGAGGGTGCTAAGGATATGCTAACCAAATTGAGATGTCTCAATTCATCTATCGATCTCTTTTGTATTGTTAATAGTTTTTCAAAAAAATTTAAACAAAAAATGTGAGTTTCAATTTAAAACAAAAAATTAATTTTTTTAATTAAAAAATAGTGTTTATTTTTTGTATGTAGTAGATTGAATGAAAATATTAACAAATATGACAAAATATCATCGATAAATGTTATTAGACAATGACAAATTACCAGCGGATAAGATTTGATATTTTAAAAAACTGGAACAGATACTGTTTTAACAACTCGGTGAATCTGAAGTTGGTGAAAGGAAAAATCCTTTTTTGTGAAAGTAGTTTCCATCCCGTGCTATTCTCTAGCTTTGGTGGCATAGCGGGTGTTCTAATGGTGAATGTTAATCCGTTGGATGATGCATTGTCCTTTCCCTTGCCTTCTTCTGTTCTCAATTTCCATGATGCCATTACCATTTTCGATTACATTCGTTCAACACGGTATGTTTTTTAATCAAAATACCTTTTCCAATTTCACTTTTTTTTTTCATTAATGAATATTGAATCATGTGGTTTTCATTGCATATATATCCTCCAATTACTAATTGGTTTTGGGATGGAACCTGTATTAGATAATACGGTAACAGAGCTGTAACGTCTAAATGCATTTGGTACCATACAAATAAATTGTAATTCCATAAAAAATAATGGTCAACAAAAAGGAGACTACATCTTTAAAGGTATATTGAGAATTCTATTTACATGGGAACCCTAAATTATCTCATGTTTTCTCTAACATGGGAATTCAGTCCAAAAAGAAAATGGTAAACTCAAAGTGTGTTTAAGTATATTATAAATATAAATAGATTTAATAATTGGCTCAATTAGTAATTTAACACAGTATATATCAAAGCATGAAGTCCTGAATCCTTGTAAATTAATTTGTTTTTCCTCTCACATTAATATTAATTGAGTTTATTTTTGTATTCAATGTCTGTTTGGGTTGATTGCCTCCAATACTATTTTAGATATATAACATGAGATATCTCAAAAACGTTTTGTTCAACGTAAATCCTCAACAACAATCAATTGTTTTTAGATGGCCAAAACCCCATTTTATGTAGTAGCATATACATTGAATTAAATCAATATCGATAAAATTTAAACTTTATTTTAACAACTTTTGATGTGTATAGCTCTCCTAATGCATCCATTTAAGGAGTACTGCAGTACGTAAGGAGCCTGCTCCTGTTGTAGTTTCCTTTTCATCGAGAGGACCTAATAATCTAACCAAAGAAATTATCAAGGTTAAATTTACTTTAAATTTTCTATTTTTATTTTCTTTAGGTTCGCTAAGATGATTACTTAATTAACAAGTGTCATGAGGTTTCATAAATAATGCAGCCAGATTTGAGTGGTCCGGGAGTTGAAATCCTAGCAGCATGGCCTCCAGTTGCTCCAGTTGGTGAAATTAATAGAAATACGCTTTATAATATTATCTCAGGGACCTCAATGTCTTGCCCACATATCACGGCAATTGCAGCCTATGTTAAAACATTCAATCCTACATGGTCTCCTGCTGCAATCAAGTCAGCACTGATGACAACAGGTAATTATTCCATTCATAATTTGACTACTCAGTTAATCAATAATAGAGTAAAAAGATTATAAGTATTTCTCTATCTCTTTCGTACTTGAGAAGTGTATCTCATCTAACTGTGGTGTCTCTTTTAGTTCTTCAATTTTCCTATATGGTCTTGATGTTTTTTTTTTTTAATATCAAATTCCCGTGTTAGTCATTTCGTAGGCTCTAATACAATATACCATCAAAGTGTTACACCTCCTTTTGCCGATCGATGGTAATTAAGATGGTGACATCATATGTTTTATCTAATATAGTATCATAGTATACTAATACAAATGTGGGATTTTACAACTTTTAAAAACTGTCACAAACGATATTAGAGTCATTGTATTGTCGGTAAATCTATGAAATAACAGTTTTTTTAAAAATATCTGTTGAAAATTAAACATGTAAGTTATATGTGAGTTAATTTATGAGAGTTAAGAAATTAAAGGAGGTGAGAGTTAAAATGTTAGAGCTAATTTAGTAAGAGTTTCATATTAGTTAATATAGGGTTTAAATTTTTATATTTAACTATAGTATGAGTTATACTCATGACAATCCTATAATGTTGTAATCTAAATTATCCAAGTGTGAGTTGAATACACACAAAAAGTCTTCCAATAAGTGTTTTTTTTTCTCTCAAATATTCTATTTGGTGATTATTTATTTGGGGTGTTCATCACACGTTTTCAACAAAGTGGTATCAGAGCTTGAGTTTGGAGTCTAAAAAAATTGTTTTTGAAAATGACAAACAACAATTTAATTTTCCCTTCCTAGTAACTTGGCTTACAAAAAATATATATATATATATATATATATATATATATATATATATATATATATATATATAACAGTTGGTGTATTCGCATGAAAGCTCTATTTGGTTCACAAGATGTGTGAGACATTGTTAATAATGGTTATGAAGAACCAGAAAGTGATACAACTTTGAGTCAAGCTCAACGAGAAACTTTACAAAATACAAGGAAAAAAGATCAAAAGGCTTTCACCATCATTCATCAAGCCATGGACGATTTCAATTTTGAGAAAATTTCTGGACTAACTACTGCACATCAAGCATGACAAATTTTGAAGAATGCGTATAAAGGAGTAGATCGAGTCAAGAAGGTTCGCTTTCAAAAATTGGGAGGTGATTATGAATAAGTGCATATGAAGGAGTCTGAATCAGTTTCAAATTATATTTCAAGATTGCTAGCAGTAGTAAATGAAATTAAAAGATTTTGTGAGACAATAAGCGATGAGCAGGTAGTAGAAAAGATACTTCACTCATTGGATGAAAGATTCAATTTTATCATTGTAGCTATTGAAGAATCAAAGGATGTGAGTACAATGTCCATTGATCAACTTATGGGTTATTTACAAGCCCATTAAGAGAAGCTTCTTAAGAAGATCAAGCAGACGACTGAGCAACTTTTTTTCAGTCAAAGTTGAACTTAAAAGACAAGGAAGACAGACTAGAAATAGGCAATTGAGGTCGAGGACATGGAGGCAAGCGTGGTCATGGTGATTTCAGAGATTGAGGTTGAGGAAACTACGGTCAGAGAAAATTTGATGAGTGTAATTCAAATTCAAATTTATCAAGAGGTCGTGGAAGACTACATTATTCAAGATCAAATGGAGAAAGATCGAAGAATGACATAAGGTATGACAAGAGACAAGTGGAATGTTATAATTGTCATAAATTCGGCCATTATTCCTGGAAATGAAGAAATAGAGTTGAAGAAAATACAAATTATGTTGAGAAAGATGAAGAAAGTGGTAATTCATCGTTGCTTCTAGCATGCAAAGGTGCAGAAACATGTGAAACAGTGCATGGTATCTCGATAGTGGTGCAAGCAATCACATGTATTGAAGTAAATCAATGTTCGTGGAGCTTGATGAATCTGTTGGCGGCAATATCATATTTGGTGTTGCCACAAAAATTCCAATGAAAGGAAAAGGTAAAATTTTGATCAATTTGAAGAATAGGAAGCATGAGTATATCTCTAATGTTTATTATGTGCCTAATATGAAGAACAAAATTTTGAGTTTGGGGCAACTTTTAGAGAAAGGCTATAATATTTTGATGAAGGATTATAGTCTTTTAATAATAGATAATCATGACAAAATGATTGCTGAAGTGAAAATGATGAAAAATAGAATGTTTCTATTAAACATTCAAACTAGTGTTGCTAAATGTTTAAAGTCATGTTTCAAAGATCCAAATTGGATATGACACTTGAGATTTGAGCATTTGAACTTTGATGACCTCAGACTATTAGTCAGGAAGAACATGGTGAAAGGGTTGCCATATGTCAAACATCCAGATCAATTTTGTGAAGGTTGTCTTTATGACAAACAATCAAGGAAGAGTTTTCCACAAGAATCGTCTTTGAGAGCAAGGAGACCACTGGAGTTAGTTCACACTGATCTTTGTGGACCGATCAAACCAAGTTCTTTTGGTAAGAATAACTATTTCTTATTATTTATTGATGATTTCAGCCAAAAAACTTGGGTTTACTTTGTCAAGGAGAAATTAGAAGTATTTCGCATGTTCAAGAGATTTAAAGCTCTTGTTGAAAAAGAAAGTGGTTATTACATTAAAGCTTTGAAATCGGACAGGGGAGGTGAATTCACTTCAAATGAATTCAAAACATTTTGCACAGAAAAATGGATCAATTCGTTGACATATGATAGTTCTATTCACTCCTCAACAAAATGGTGTTGTTGAGAGGAAGAACCGTACAATACTTAACATGGCTCGAAGCATGTTGAAGAGCAAGAAGATGTCAAAAGAATTTTGGACACAAGATATTAAGTGTGCAGTGTACTTGTCAAATCGTTCCCCTACTTGAAGCTTATGGAACAAAAATCCTCAACAAGCATGGATAGGAGAAAAACCATCCATTGCTCATTTGAGAGTATTTGGATGTATGACTTATCTGCATATACCGGATGAAAAACGTAGTAAGCTTGATGATAAAAGTAAGAAACATGTTTTTGTTGGCTATGATGCAAGCTCAAAAGGCTACAAGCTTTATAATCATGTTACAAAGAAGATGATTATAAGCAGAGATGTTGTGTTTGATGAAGAAGCATCATGGAATTGGAATGACGAATCAGAAAACTACAAATTTTTTTGTTTTTCCAGATGATCATGATGAGCCTAGTGACATTGCTTCAACATCAACACCACCAACATCGCCAATCACTCTCCAACAAAACACATCTTCATCATCTGCAAGTTCAAGTGAAGGGCCTAGCACTATAGTGGCATGAGAAGTTTACGAGACATATATGATGAAACTGAAGAGTTAAGTCAAAGTTTTAAAAACCTTACTCTCTTTGTGTATTTGGTGACAATGAACCTTTGAATTTTGAAGAAGCTTCCCAAAATGACAAATGAAGAGATAAAAGCCATAAAAAAGAATGATATGTGAGAACTTTCTACTCTTCCAAATGGAAAAAAAGCAATAGGTGTCAAATGGGTGTTCAAGATAAAAAGAAATGAAAATGGAGAAGTGGAAAGATACAAACTAAGATTAGTTGCTAAAGGATATTCTCAAAGAAAAGGCATTGATTAGGATCAAGTATTTTCTCCCATTGCTCGTTTGGAAACCATAAGGTTGTTAATTGTGCTTGTTGCTCAAAATAATTGGAGGATCTTTCAGATGGATGTCAAATCAGCATTTTGAATGGATATCTAGAAGAAGAAGTCTACTTAGGACAACCTCCTGATTATTCTGTGAAAGACCAAGAGGATAAAGTTCTGAAATTGAAGAAGACATTATACGAATTGAAACAAGCACCAAGAATGTGTGATAGCAGAATCAACAAATATTTCTTTGATAATGGATATTTGAGGTGCCCTTATGAACATTCTCTTTATATTAAGGCTAATGGTCATGGAGATATTTTGGTGGTTTGTTTGTACGTGGATGACTTCATTTTGACAGGAAATTATTGAAAGTATGTTAACTAACATTTAGCAAGAAAAAAGTCGAGAAAATGCAATGAAAGAAAGAAAAAAAGATTTCAGATCATTTGCTTAACGCATTCATTCCTAGATTTCTGAGTTGCACTCCTTCAAGCCATTGAATAGGGATAAGGACTTTCGCTTTCAACTCCTAACCGCTCCTTTTATTTCTCCTTCTTAGTCGAGCTGCTTCGCACCCTATTGTTTTAAGTCGAGTTATTGAATAATGCACTCCTTCTAAGAATAAGGAATGAGCTTGAAAATTCTTTGAACCTCTTCTTCGATGCTAATTGGAACTCCCTCTCAAATGACTTAAAGGCTACAAGTGGCTATATTTTTAATATAGAAGGAGGAGCTGTTGCCTGGAAATCCAAGAAACAGACAATATTAGCCCAGTCAACTATGAAGTTAGAGATAATAGCATTAGCTACTGCTAGTGAAGAAGTAAGTTGGCTTCGAAGCTTGCTATCAGAGATTTCCTCATAGGAAAGACTGATACCAGCCATACTAATCCATTGTGATAGTACTGCAGATATCACAAAAGTTCAAAACCGTTACTATAATGGTAAGAGACAACAGATACATTGTAAGTACAGTACCATTAGAGAATTGCTCACTACTTGTGCAGTGATAGTGGATTATGTACGGTCTGACGATAACTTGGCCGATCCTTTGACGAAAGGACTCGCTAGAGAAAAGGTTTTTAAAACCATAGAAAGAATGGGACTCAAGACTATTAAAACTTGAATTACTGTGAGGTAAACCCAACTTGAAAGACTGGAGATCCCAAGAAATAAGTTCAATGGGTAATAACTGATCACAAGTAATATGACGAGAATCATGCTAAATAATTAGAAGTTCCATTCTTATGATTTAATGATTAGCATTACATTCTGAAGCATATGATGAGGCTGAATTTTGTTCTTAATGAATTCTATACTTGATATCAAGTAGTGTACCTAGCTATAAGAGTACTCTTGATATCAAGTAGGCTGAATTTTGGGCAGATCCTTAGAGTATTCACTAAACTGGGATATACGTGTAAGGCTATAAAGCACAGGCTATTTTAGAACTTCACTCAAATAATGCTATGTGTGCGATAGCGTTAGAAGTAAAATTTAAAACTACGAGTTACTTTACAATACTCTTAACCATTGTCATTACGTAAAGGTTCAAGTCATCAGACACATGCTATAGAGACAGACACTGCTCGATGAAAATATTTTTAAAAATTTTCAAGTGGGGGACTGAAAGTAAAATTTTTTCAAGTGGGGCATTATTTGATGAAAAATTTGTAAAAAGAAAAAATATATTATTTTATTCTCCAAAGCATTCCCACGTAAATAAATTTAGAATGTGGAGACGCTTTTATATACCTATTGATTGACCAAAGGGTTTGGGCCCTTAGGGCACGCAAGTTTTGGAAGGAAAGAGGAGATAGGCAAATGAGGATATGCCTACATCTCCACACGCGCGCGCCTCGGTCGGTCGGACGTGGAGAGAAGAGATAAAATTTTACTAAAAATTTCTATAAATTTCTAAATGTTATACGTTAATTAAGTGATTACGTTTACTTAATTAATTTTACCGTTTAATGTTTTTAAACGTTTCCTAAATTAAATTAATTTGTCCGTTTAAACCTTTCCTAAATTGAATTCATTTGACCGTTTAAACGTTTCCTAAATTAATTATTCTACCATTGTTGATCTCTTCCACCACTATATAAGTCCCTCAGCTTTCATCTCAAAACACAACACAAAAACCATCTTCTCCTATTTCACGTTCTAAGTTTCCGAGTTGTGTGTGTCTCTCAGTTTTTGAGTGATTATCAGTTGATTTTCATGCAAAATCAACTGAAGGGTGAGGCTGTTTTATCTTGGGGACGACGGGGCAACAATTTGTTTGCACAATTCAGAGCAGAGCTGCGAAACGTCTTAAAGAGAGCGTGTTCCGCGACTTAGTCGTACTAATCTCATTCTATTTTGCAATCCTTTCTTTTGTTCCTCAACCGATCCATCCTGCCATTGCTATTTATGCCTTTGTCATACCAGTTGAAGAATCTGAACGTATTGTGTATTGGAAGACTGAAGTACAACAACAACTAGTTTGTAGATTTCAGCAATAAATCATCCCTTTTTGTTTGACGTTTTTTCGATCCAGTTTGTAGATTTTTTTTTTCATATATGATTTTCAACATAAATAATATTCATAAGATCAACACTGCCTGATAAAATAAGGTTACATAAAAAAAACATGAAGCAACCTCAAAATATTTATATAACTGCGTATAAATACACCTTTCCATAGTCATGCATAACTTCAACCTCTAAGCTTTTCTCGAACCAATTTGTACAGCTTTGCCTATGAATGCTACACTCAATTTAGAGGCGGAGTTTGCATATGGGTCAGGTCATGTGAACCCAATAAGGGCAATAAGACCTGGGTTGGTTTATGACGCAAATGAAATTGACTACATCAAGTTGTTGTGTGGTCAAGGTTACACCAATGATATGGTTGAAATTATCACTAGCTACGAGGATGCTTGTAATTCTAGCAATATTGGCAGAGTATGGGATTTAAATTATCCTTCTTTTGGACTTTCTGTATCCCGTTCTAAAACCTTTAAGCAATACTTCACAAGAACTCTCACAAGTGTGGCATCTCAAGCATCTAAATATAAAGCTATGATTTCTGCTCCGAGAGGTCTTGTTATCACGGTGAATCCTAATGTGCTATCATTCAATGGCATTGGAGATAAGAAATCTTTTAAGTTGAAAGTTCGCGGAACAATTAAAGAATCCATAGTCTCTGCTTCCTTGGTGTGGAGTGATCGTGTGCACTCTGTGAGAAGCCCTATAACAATCAATTCTCTCTAGTGTAATTTAGTGTTTGAGAACAAAAAGGTTGAAATAAATAATGTAAGTGTGAGAGAAGTATAATATGTTGATCTCTTTGCTTTAATTCACTCTTACATTTGGGTTGTTTATTCCTAATTATCTAGTTGAGCTGGTGTGGTGGCTCGTGAAGCAAGGTTGTGTGTCTATCATTAGTATTAATGAATACTATTATCTTCTATGAGTTTTTTTTTTTTTGTTATCTGATATTTAGAAAGTAATAGGTTTAAAAATGTGGTTTTGTGTACTGTATGATCTGTTATTACAGTGACAAAAAATGATGTTTTTGAACCAATCATTATACACACTTCGACAAATATCATTTACAATAGCGTTAAAAAATTAAATTGCTACTGTAAACTATCCATAGTGATTTTGAAACGCGATCATAGCCAGTTCATGACATTCCACAAATACTATAATAAGTCTATTTCATATAGTCAAAAATTACTGTTGTGAAAACTTTTCTAAACGCTATAAAACATTTTTTATAGCAGTTTCAATAGTTGTGCAGAAATGCTCTGAAACACTTCCAATAGTGTTTTAAGCAACATTTCAAAAACGCTATAAAAACGTTTCCATAATGTTTTAGAGATGTTGTCATAGTCAAAATCGTGCAAAGGACGACTGAAATTGGTAGAGCCTCCACCTAGGCAGGGAAAATATCTTTTATAATATTGTGATGGTTCCGCGATGCTGACAACGCTGCGCGCTGACGGGAAGTCGAAGGAGAATCACCTTTGTAATGTCGCGATGCGTGTTTTTCGTTTCGCAGACCACAAGGCTATTGTTTTATATCTCCAGGGAGCCGCAAGGCATATGGCAATTTGTCCCTTTTCTTTACTCTTTGCCCCGTCCCATGCCTATATTGACTTTGTTTCTGCTCAGTTTAGCTCTAAATCAACATCAACGCTGAATTCTTTTTTCATATTCCACGCAGAAACCTATAAAGTAGATAAATTAAAACAATAAAACCATGGAATGATCCAGAATTAGACAACAGATTTTAGGTGCTATTACCAAGTCAATTCTAGAGTAATCCTCAGTTAGGTAGGGACATAAAAGTATCAGTTGCCTTTGAAAATTGCTTCTATTCAAAACTTCAGAAAAAAATTAAGGAGTAAGCTCATTTAAACTTCAAGAACAAGAAATGCAATCTTTTCCTATTATTTATTTACAAGTACAACGCGTTGTCGCGTGGCTGTTCTTTGGTTTTGTTGTCTGTTTGCCTCTTTTTGTATTTGTTTTGTTAATTTAAGAACCATTTTCTTTTCTTTTTTGTTGATTTAAAGTACATGTAACCATATCATACATGAATAAAAAATAGTACATCCAGTTCTGGTTTGATATTATACCTTGATCAATTTAATTTATTTTAAACATATACAAGTTGCAATTAAATTACTAAAAAATGTTCAATTAAATGTAGGTTAATTCCAGAAAAACTTGTGAATTAATTAACATACGTATGCATATTGGTCAACTTTGACCGAAGGATAGAGCTCGTATAATTGTTATACAAATTTATTTATATTTCTATACTGCTTTACCTTTAAATAATATATATGAAATCAATTTGATGTATGTTGTTGTTTAAAAATATTAAGAGAGGGAATTTTTGTTTAATGAGAATTAGTCTTTTCCAATTAAAGTATTTGAAAGGAGAGAGAGAATTATGGTTGACCTTATTTAAATGTCTCTACGGTTCGTGTTTATTTTTTATTTTTTATTTTATTTTGGTGGATTACTTTATTTCTCCCGAACAAATTTCTTGATGGATTATGTTTTGGAAAGTAGTCAACAATTATAAGTTTGATAAAATATTTATAAAATATAACAAAATTTAAGATTATATTAATAATAGACATTGATAGATACTAATATATTTATAATAGATACTAATAAAAGATTATTAATTTCTATCGTGGATAGAATCCAAAATTTTGTTATAGTTTGAAAATATTTTAGTTTATTTTACTAACCCTCAATTCTTTTCTAAATGAGTTAGGGTTTAGAGAAATTGTGATGGGTGACAATTTGAGTTTAGGGATTTGGAAATTTTCATATACTCTTCTCATTTTGCAAATATGACCAAAAAAACAAAAAAAGGTTGCTCAAGTGATACACATGATGTACACTTGATATACTTATACACATATTTATATACATAAATGTTGAAAATAAAATTTTTTAAAAGGGTTTTAATTTAACGGAAACTAAGTAAATATGTCTAATGACATTTGAGTAAATAAAGTGGTGTATCAAGAGTATATTCGATGTATCAAGTGTGTATCACCTGGGTTGGACTTATTTTTTTGTCATTTTTTTTTCAAAAGTAAATAAGTTCGTGCTATGAGCCTATAAACTGATTTTGTTAGATATGCAAGAAATGCGAGATTTTAGGGCAATTATGATGGATAACAAGTTTAAGGATAATAATAGAGAGTATAATAACATTTTTTTAAAAAAATAACAAATATCACAAAGTTTATCAAGGATAGACTTATAATGCTCAGACTCTTACAGTTTATTAATAATAGATATCCAGACAGACTTTGCTATATTTGCAATGTTTTAAAAATATAATGTTGCTATTTATGCTAATACTTTGAATTTAATTACTACATATATAAATATGTAGGGACGTGATATGATAACATAAATGAGATGTCAACCTAGTTGAAGATGTTCGGATGTAAGACTGATCCTTTGATCTTTGGTACTCTTCTCAAAAAAGAATATCATAATTAGTATGTAATATTTGAGCGGGTTGAAAGTTGAGCTTTAGTTTCATAATATTTATTAGAGTATATACTAACTTATTTGTTTTTTCTTATAGTGTTTATGTACTAGAGATAAAAAAAAATTTCAAAATTGCTTTACTAGCTTGTTAGTTACCAGTATATACTTTGAATACATGTTTTGGTTAGGTATACATACTTGAATAAAACTATAAATTTGTTTAAGGCAAAATTAAAATGATCATGCAGATGGAATGTTTTTCAAAATAAATTGAAAACTAAGATATATAATCCATGATAGCCCCCTATTTAGGAATTAATTTTCTACGAGTTCTTTTGACACCCAAATATTGTAGGGACATGTGGGTTGTCTCGTAAGATTAGTCAAGGTGCACGTAAACTGGCCCGAACACTCACGGATATGTATATATTAGAACTTAAGGGAGCATATTAAAAGTATTCATATGAAAAGTTCAAAGACCAATTAACTTTAAAAATATTGATAAATATAAAATTTCATTTAAATTATAATTTTAATCATAACATATTTTCATATAAAGACATGAAACACCCCTTGATTAGTTCATAATCAAAATTCTGTTTTGTTTTGTTTATTTTTCTTTTTTGATAAAATGAATTGAGGAATTATGTGTTTGGCAGACAATCTTGATTCCATTGTCTAATGACATTTTAAATTTTATGATCCAAATAGTATAAGTAATGAAAACAACAATTTTTGGTTTTATGAGATGATAAGGATGCTAAGGAGGTGTATCAACCTATTTAAAAATCTTGATGCATCTGCTCATCTCCTCTCCTCTAATATGTTTGACAACATCGAAAATGAGCTATCTTACTCTAATTAATTGAAAATTATTCTTAAATGTGTTTATTTGGCTATTTGAAACTCAATCATTTGAGATCAACAGTTGCAAGGATAAAAGTAAAAACAGGTTGCCAAAAAAGGTATCGAGCATTCCTCTCCTATCCTTTTCAATCTTTCCTTTTCAAGTAAACAAGAAGAATGTCGTTTATCAAACAGCTCCACAAAACTATCAACTTGAAAGGAAGGAGTTCATCCTTTCTCTAGATAGCAAGACAAAATACTTGCCCATGTGGTTAAAGGAAGTATGTCATCACAAATCCTTCTCAATGTATATCACACCCAGAAACTCTCGGTTGGGTAAGGAAGTCTTTCAAGTCATTGCTGGAAAATCCATCCACAAAAAATTTCTTTGTTCAAAGGAGGCAATCTGATAACTGCATGTGGGTAAGGAAAACAAAAGACAAAAACATATCAGGAAACACTAAGGAGATCTTTAGAATTGATAACAAGGGAAGAAAGTGTAGCATTTTGGTGCCAGAGGGATAAGATAAAAAAGGATGGATCTTTTAACTTTCGTTCATTACTTTCTCCTCATATTGGGTTCCAAAAAGATCAAGATCCACACTTAGAAATGTTCATGAAACAAGGTATATTTCTTCTTCTAATTTTGTGACACCCAAAAGATCCTATGCAAATATACTTTCAGACAATAGTGGTGAAGAGAAAAAGAAAAGACACAAGAATCACTCTGATGAAAGCATAAGCAAAAGAAGCTCATCAACAAAGCATAAATCAGCAAGTGTAATGGATAATCCTCTGGAGCTGGACTCGGTGACTATCACTAGGAGGTTCTTTAACGATGACTGGAGCAAGATCATGACAACATTAAAACGACAGACTGAGTTTGAGTTCTCATACAAACCTTTCCATACAGATAAAGCAATTATCAACATTGCTTGTGAACATGCATTACTATTATGTAGTAACGAGTGTGTCAGCGAGCGTTGGTCTACAGTTGGAAGGCTTTATGTTAAATTTGAAAAGTGGAACTCAGCCTCTCACGCAGTACACACTCTCATTCCCAGTTATGGAGGTTGACTAGAATTATTCAAAGGAGTGCCTCTACACATGTAGAACTACAAAACTTTCATAGATATTGGAAAAGCATGTAGAGGTTCTCTGGCCGTGGCAAAGGAAACTATAGAGTTAAGCAACTTGATTGAAGCCAAAATCAAAGTCGTTACAACTATTCTGGTTTTGTTCCTACATCAATTCTTATTAACCATGCTAAAGGACAAGGTTTCATTGTTAGCACAGTTCCCCTCCAGATAGTAGATGGTTAATAGAAAGGAATTTAAGAATCCATGGCACATTCAAGAAGGAAGCAGCTTTGGAGTTCAATGAGTACAATGCAAAGGTAGAAACTTTCACTTTCACCAGAAACCATGCCATCCCACCGAAAGTCTCAGATAGCAAATTTGAAAATAGGACAATAATGACTCATTACTAAAAAAAATAGTTTTTGTTGACGGTTTTTGAAAAAACGTCAAAAAATGGGTGATTTAAAAGAAAAACCGTTAATAATTTTTATGAAACGACAGACGGTAGTCAATTTGCAGCTTTCTTGACGTTTTTGAAATGTCAAGTAATATGCATTTTTTCTTGACATTGTAAAACCGTCAAGTATTATCTATTAAATTATTGATGTTTTTAAAATGTCAAGAACTTTTATAAATTCGATATTCTTGACGTTTTTTAAACGTCAAATGATATGTACTTATCTTTGACGTTTTAAAAACGTTAAGTAATATCGATTAAATTCGAATTTTTATGAAAAAGTGGAGGGGATTAATTTTTTAAATTTCTTGACAATTTTTAAATGTTAAGTAAGATACTTTTCCTTGACGTTTTAGAAACGTCAAGAATTACTAAATAATAATAATAAAAAAACTTATTCTTTTTTAAAAAAAACCTAATTTTCCCTTTCCCTCCATGCAAAATCCCAATTTCCCTCTTCCTTTCTCACTACCCACATGATCCTAAACTCACCCATCTAGAATGCCACCGAATGTCGCGGAACGCCGCCGACGCTTCCCGTGCTCACCCATTCTGAACACCACTGAACGCCGAACGCTAACTTCCATCTGAACGCCTAACGCAAACGCGAACGCGAACGCCGCTTCCCCTCTTTGCTCAGCTGCCTAGTAAATCAGAAGGAGAGTTGGAATCTTCTATGTATCCTTTGTTTCTTACCTACCCTACTATATATTGATTTTCCTTAAAATAAATTAAAAAATGTAGTGCTATTTATACATTGCTTCACGTTATTTTGTTTCTTGTTGTTTGTTGGATACAAGATTTTATTCTTGAATTGTTAGTAGAAGTCCCAGAGCAGGAGATGAAAAACCAAATAGGGTTGGGAAACTTCCTTAACTATGGTTTTAGTTTTAGATGCAATGAGTGTGCTGAGAAAAGACAAGAGGTTTGTTTTTTCATACATTTGAATGCATTTTTGTTTTGTAATTTTTTAGTGCTACTCTACTCTTCTCCAACGATTTCAATGTTGACATTTTTTATCATCATCATTAATTCTATATATAATGTGGGACAGTTCTATTCGAAACTTAAGGAAAAGATACAAGCCAAGAAGTAGAAAAGAAAACTTTACAGGCAAAGTCCAAGGTATCACTGTTTCTATTTTCACTTTAATTTGTTCAACATTTGATTCTTTTTATGAGTAAGCCGCTTTGTTACAAGAAACTCAAGAGGCTGAGATTAAAATGCTTAGAAAGAGTTTGATCTTTGAACTTTAAATACCATATATATCGTGCTCAGCTGCTTTTGGTGTTCTCATTTTATCTCCTCTTTTTGGCAAAATCTTGTTGTAGTTATGTGTTAGAGAGTTGAAGAAATACGAAAAAGATTTCTCTAGGTGGTGTGGAGAATGTCAACGTGAGAAAAGAGAAAGACAACTCCTATCAATTGATGCAACAAAGCAGTTAAGATCTTGTCTAGCAGATTTGAGTACCACTTTTAAGTTTTTGCCTCAAATTCAACCTGGTTTATATCTCATATCTCCAAGTGTTACTTACAAGGGAAGTAAAATCTCCTCCTTAAGCCAGGCTACAAGGTGAAAAACTATGGTTGAGGAGGAGCTGTAAATTTAACCAAAATATGAAGGATTTGATGAGCTTCTATTATTTCCCATTGTAGTAAAGCCCAGCCCATTTATTTAGGGCTAATCATTTTTATGCAATTGAAGAAAAAGAAAGAGGGGTGTGTACGTGACGACAATCAGCGTGAGAGAAAATAGAAAAAGAATATTCTGCAGTTCCGTTCTTCAGCTATTTGGGGATTGATCCATGGTCCGATCGGGTTGAAATTTTGACAGTATATTCTTGGCACGAGGTTCTTCATTCTGAACAGTGGAGATTTCGTTTGGAGCTATCTACAGTCAGATTCTAGTGGATAGTTGGCTACCACATATTGTGAGATATTTCTTATTTTTCTCATTGTTATTGTTGTTTGATGCAACATATTGTGAGATATTCCAGTTTTTTCTGATGAGAAACCTGACGACAAAACTGATAGAGAATGAGAATTATGTCATAGGAAAGTGTGTGGGTTTATGAGGCTAATGGGTAGAAGATAATTTTCTAAACCATATTTGTGAAGAAACTCATGCACGAACTATGTGGAATAAGCTCGAATCGCTATGTGCCCTTAAAACTGGTAATAATAAAATGTTTTTGATTAAACAAATGATGGAGTTAAAGTATCAAGATGGAGCGCCTATGTTAGATCACTTAAATAAATTCCAAGGTATTTTGAATCAGTTATCTAGGATGAATATTAAGTTTGAGGATGAGATACATGGATTATGGGTGCTTGGTACATTGCCAAACTCGTGGGAAATATTTAGAGCTTCCTTATCGAACTCTGCCCCAAATGGTATACTAAGTATGAACTTAGTAAAAAGTAGCATGTTGAACAAGGAGATGAGAAGAAAATCTCAGAGTTCTTATTTACAGTCAGATGTTCTAGTTACTGAAAGAAGGGGGAGGAGTAGAAGTAAAAGTTCGAGAGGTAATAGCAGAAGCAAAAGCAAAAGCAAGAGTGACCAGTTTGCAAATGTTGAGTGTCATTATTGCCATGAAAAAGGGCATATAAAGAAGTATTGTCGAAAATTGAAAAGAGATAGTAAAAATCACAAGGGCAAGGAAAAAAAGAACGATGATGACAGTGATACTAATACAATCACTGTAGCCATTGAAATTTTTTACATATTGTCTGATGGTGATGTTGTAAATCTTGCCATACAATAGAGCAGTTGGGTGATTGATAGTAGTGCTTCCGTTCATGCTACTTCAAAGAGGGAAGTTTTTGCATCCTATACTCTTGGTGATTTTGGGAGTGTTAGGATGGGCAATGACGAATCAGCAAATGTAGTTGGCATTGGAGATGTACACTTGAAGAACAGAAATGGTTCTAGATTGATTCTGAAAAATGTGAAACATATTTCCGATATTCGTATGAACTTGATTTCTACAGGTAAGCTTGATGACGAAGGTTTCTGCAACACCTTCGATAATGGCATATGAAAGCTTACTAAAGGTTCTATGGTTATAACAAGGGGACATAAATTTTCTTCACTGTACTACATGGATGCTAAAATCATGGATTCTGATATAAATACAGTAAATGATGAAGCGAATGTTGAGCTTTGGCATAAGAGACTTAGCCATATGAGTGAGAAGGGTTTAAAGATTTTAACCAAGAAAAATCATCTTCTTGATTTAAAGAGTACACCTTTAAAACTGTGTCCTCATTGTTTGGCAGGAAAGCAGATGAGGGTTACCTTTAAATCATCTCAGCATTCAAGAAAGCCAAATGTACTAGAGTTGGTATATTCTGATGTGTGTGGTCCCATGAAAACAAAGTCGCTTGAGGGTGCATTGTATTTTGTAACATTTACTGATGATCATTCAAGGCAAATATGGGTTTACACCTTGAAGACTAAAGATCCAGTGTTGCAAGTGTTTAAACAATTCCATGCCTCTATTGAGAGAGAAACTAGTGAAAAGCTTAAGTACATTAGAACTGATAATGGAGATGAGTATTGTGGACCTTTTGATGAATATTGTAGAAATCATGGCGTTCGACATCAAAAGACACCTCCTAAGACCCCACAGTTAAATGGGGATAGCTGAAAGATTGAACAGAACATTGGTTAAGAGAGTGAGATGCTTACTATCTGAGTCACAGTTGCCACAGTCATTTTGGGGCGAAGCATTAAATACAATTGTACATGTTTTGAATCTCACACCATGTGTTCCATTGGGATCAGAAGTTCCAAACAAAATATGGTTAGGTAAGGATATATCTTATAGTCACTTACGTGTTTTTTGTTGTAAAGCTTTTGTTCATGTACCTAAAGATGAGAGATCAAAGCTTGATGCAAAAACTAAACCATGTGTGTTCCTTGGCTATGGTCAAAATGAATATGGTTATAGATTATATGATCCAGTTAAGAAAAAGCTCATAAGAAGTCGAGATGTTGTATTTGTTGAAGACCAAACAATAGCAGACATTGAGAAAATAGATGAACCAAAGTCTAAACACAGTGATACTCGCATTGATTTGAGTTCAACTTCTTTGACATCGCCTTCTACAGAGATAGAAGATGAGATTCAGAATGAATAGTTTTTGATATAGATGAGAGTTCATAACAGATTGGGGTAGAGGATAGTGTTCAAGAACAGTTAGCAGAAATAGTTGTTCCTACAGATGTTTCACTCAGGAGATCTGTCAGAGATCGACGTCCGTCAACAAGATATTCACCTAATGAATATTTTTTATTGACTAACGGGGGAAAACCTAAGAGTTATGAAGAGGCTATAGAGGATGAGCACAAAAGAGAGTGGAACGATGCAATGAAAGATGAGATGGAGTCTTTACATGCAAACCACACTTTAGGAAAAACTGCATTGAGAAATAAATGGGTTTATAGAATTAAACAAGAAGAACATACCTCACAGCCACGTTACAAACCGAGATTGGTTGTCAAAGGGTTCAATCAGAAGAAATGTATCGACTTTGATGAAATTTTTGCTCCAGTTGTCAAGATGTCCTCCATACGTGTTGTTCTAGGTTTGACAGCTAGTCTTGACTTAGAGGTTGAGTAGATGGATGTTAAGACTGCATTTCTTCATGGGGATTTAGATAAAGAAATCTATATGGAACAACCAGAAGATTTTGAGCAGAAAGGCTAAGAGCATCTGGTGTGTAAATTAAAGAAAAGTTTTTATGGGTTAAAACAGGCACTGAGACAGTGGTACAAGAAGTTTGAGTCAGTTATGGGGGAGCAAGGCTACAAAAAAACTACTTCTGATCACTGTGTTTTTGTCTAGAAATTTTCTGATGATGATTTTGTTATATTATTACTCTATGTTGATGATATTTTGATTGTTGACAGGAATGTTATCAGAATTGATAGTTTGAAGAAACAGTTGAGCAAATCCTTTGCCATGAAGGATTTGGGGCCAGCTAAGAAAGTTCTTGGAATTCGAATAGTTCGAGACAGAGCATCCAAAAAGTTATACATGTCACAGGAGCAATACATAGAGAAAGTACTTGAACGTTTCAATATGAGTCAAGCAAAATCAGTTAGTTCTCCCTTACCTAGTCACTTCAAACTAAGTTGTAAACAAAGCCCTTCTACAGATAAAGAGAAGGAGGATATGAGTGAGGTCCCGTATGCTTCAGCAGCAGGGAGCTTAATGTATGCCATGGTATGTACTAGACCTGATATTGCTCATGAAGTTGGTGTTGTTAGTCGTTTTATGTCTAATCTAGGAAAACAATATTGGGAGGCAGTCAAGTGCATCATGAGATATTTGAGAGGTACTTCTAGTTTGAAGCTCACATTTGGGGATGGAAAGCTAGTACTTATTGGGTATACTGATTTAGATATGGCAGGAGACATAGACAGCAGAAAGTCTACTGTTGGTTACTTTATGACATTTATAGGTGGTGCAGCGTCTTGGCAGTCAAGGTTGCAGAAATGTGTTGCACTTTCTACAACTGAAGCAGAGTATATTGTAGCAACAGAAGCGTGTAAAGAGATGTTGTGGATGAAGCGCTTTATACAGAAGCTTGGCTTTAAGCAACAACGATATGTGATATACTGTGATAATCAAAGTGCTATTCACCTTGTTAAGAATGCTACATTTCATTCTAGAACAAAGCATATTGATGTGAGATACCATTGACTTAGAGATGCTTTAAATGATAAATTGTTTGAGCTTGAGAAGATACATACCGATCATAATGGATCAGATATGTTGACAAAGAATGTACCAAGAGCGAAACTTGAGTTTTGTCGTTCCACAGTGAGAATGAAAAGTTCCTCCTCAAAGTGAAATAGGGGGAGATTTGATGGGATTTTATTATTTCCCTTTGTAGTAAAGCCCAACCCATTTATTTAGGGCTAATCATTTTTATGCAATTGAAGAAAAGAAAGAGGGGTGTGTACGTGATGACAATCAGCGTGAGAGAAAGACATCTTGGGCTGGTTTTCTGTTGGGAGTACATAAATTTAACTAAGATCCCAAATTGCATATGTAGAAATGGAGATAGATACGCTGGTGAATATTTTAGGGACAAAGTACATGGTTTTGGAATCTACCATTTTGTGAACGACCATTGTTACGAAGGATCTTGACATGAAGGACAAAGGAATGTTGATCTCTAGTCACCATAACGGTGAGAGTGTTGGCTATAGTTGAGTATTGAGATGAATTCCGATGATGTTTGTACAAAATCAAGGCATCTAGGAAGGCAACAAGGAATGCTATAAAATATAAATCTTCCCAGGTTGTTGTTCCAATCCATTAAATTGAATAGGTGTAAGGGGAATTTAAGGGATTGTGAGAATGTTACTTGTACTTGCTGATGGAGATATAGAGATTAAAGGGTTCAGGAGTTCTACTTTTACTTCTACTTGAGGGAAAAAAACCCGACCCGACCTGAATGTGGTTCGGGTCGGGTAGGGTTCTACCACCAAACTAACCGTATATTTTGGGTCGGGTCGGTTTTAAAGGAAACCTGAACCGGACGTGACCCAATTACACCCCTAGTTAAGTTTGTGTTTCTTTGAACTAGAATTGTAGTCTTATGATTTTTGGAATAGCATAGTTTGATTGATTTTTTAATTTTGGAATTATCATATTAAGTTGAGTTGATAGAAGTGATGTTTTATATATGACAATATCGAACAAAGTTTTTGAAATGTTGATACATATATGGTAAAATGTTAATATATGTTAATGTTTTGAAAGTGTCCTCGAATGTTTATGTTCGATTTTTCCAACTATATTTGATGAATATTGTCGTTTATATATATTTATGAAATTGTTGTTGGACCACTATACAAGACAATGAGAGCACAATACAGGAACAAAAATATAATTGAATTACAATTTTTAAAAAGTTTGGAACATGTTTGATAGTTTTAAAACATCATAAAGTACATTCTTGATGGTTTTAAAATGTCATAAAGAAGTACATTCTTGACGTTTTTAAAATTTCATAAATAAATATATTCTTGACGATTTTTCAATGTCATAAACAATCAATTTGTCGATGGTTATTAAATGCCATGAATACTCATACTCTTGATGGTTTTAAACGTTCATGAACATTATACTCTTGACGGTTTTAAACTGTCATGAAAATTTGTATACTTGACGTTTATAAAACGTCAACTTTCACTATTCTTGACGTTTTTGTCAAGCATCAAGAATTTCGACTTTCTTGACGCTAGTTTCCATGATAGTTTTAAAATCGTTAAGAATAATAATTCTTGACAGTTTAAAAACGTCAAGAGCGTCTATTTTTGTAGTAGTGACTGACGATTCCTCTGACTCAGATCACGCAAAGACCAAGATAGTAAATCAATGGATTCATAAAATAATTTTTTAGATTCAAAATTGAATGCAAGAACGAAAGAGAAGAGCAAAGCAATTATGACAAATGATGGAAAGGATTTTTCAAAATCCTAAACAAGGAATGTTTCCTTTTTCTCTCCCCAAATTTCATCATCCCGTAGCTCAAACCATGCCAGTAGAAGAAAGCTAAGAATTAGAAGCCCAGCTGAGGACAAACAGAAAGAATTTTTTAACCGAAAAGAAAAACAAAAAAGAAACCATTGAAGACCTGCTACTGCATTAAAAGACAGCAAGCATCCTCCTCATCCTAGCAGCAACTTCAATCTATCAGCATAAAGGAAGGGAAGATTGAGGATAAGTTATCGGAAGTCAACCTGGGGTCACTATCAATTGCTGATAATTAGTTCAATTCAGATGACTTTAACAGCCTTTGAGCCAATAGTCAACATTGCTGATCAGAATTTGATTTACGAAACGCAAATCATCAACAACACAGTAATGCTGATACACCCCAAAGTAAAGGAAAACATAACGATATCATCTGAGAAGGAAAAACAGAGGAAGAATGTAACGCCCCAACAATTTGGAATTTAATTTATTATCTTAAGTGTAGTCATTTTAATTTTGGGATGTTTTGAATTAAATATGAACATTTGATTTTCAGACATCAAGAAAATATCTAAGGGTGATATTTATTTAGGAAAGGATTAAGGTGATTGGGTGATTTTGTTATTTTGATGGAGATTGTTGGGCTTAAATAAGAAAAAGATTAAGTGATTTAATTGGTTAAATTAGGAAAAGAGAAAAGGAGAATAATATCAAGCTTATTATTATTTTCCCTTTAAAAAGGACCTTTGGGACCCGTGCAAGCCATCATCACATTCTTTGAGAAAGAAAAAGAAAAAGAAAAGAAAAAAAATCCCTTCTTGAAAAACCCTAGGTTGCCGCTGCCGTAGACCGTCGCGTCTCCGCCCACCACTCGCCGCGTCTCCGCCGCTCCGTCTCCGCGTCGCCAGCCGATCGCTCCCCGTAGATCGAAAACTCAACCCGCACAGCCGATCGTGTAGCCAAGCGAAACGCTTCGTCGACCGTGCCTCCAGTCGCCCGACCTCTGCAGATCGAAAACCCGACCCGCATCTCCTCCCACCTGAAAGTCGTCGTCGAGCGGCCACGCTTCGTCTCTGCCCTCGCCCGAACCCGAAAACGCGACCTGCGCGTCCGTGAGTCCACTACCTCGCGAAGTCGACCTGACCCGCGCCTCTCCTTCACGACCCGAGTCGAACCCCCTTTCCCGTCGAGCCGCACGCGGGCCGCGCATGTACTGTAGCCTAGCCGCACGTCGCGTGAGTCGCGCGTGCTCTGTCGAGCCGCACGCCTTCTGTCGCAAGCTGCGCTTTCGTCCCAGTCGAGCCGCCAGTCGATTCTCTCTTCTTTAGTCGAGCCAGTTGAGCTGCCAAACTCTCTTTCAGCCTTGTTTTGACCCACGTTTTTTGTAAGCCTCGGTAGGTTGATTTTGGTTTTAATCTATCCAACTAAGGTTATTTTGACCCTAACTAAGTTTGTTGTTGGATTAAATTGACTGAGTTGATTGGAAGCCGAGCTAGGGATTTGTCCAACTAAGTCCAACCCGAGTCTGGCCTTGATATTGGGTAAGTCACTTCAAATGAGTTTTTGGACCAAATTTCTTTGAGGGTTAAATTATTAAATTGTGGGTTCCTGACCATTTAGGACTTTCGCCGCTTGGGGAGCGTGTTGTTACTGCTAGGACTTGTTGAGTAACCTCCAGGTAAGAGATTCTCCTACTAGCCCTTCGATTTATATTAAGGAGACCGCATGTTTGAATTTATGGTTACGTATGAATGGTAGCTAAGTATTTAACTCAAGGTTGTTGAGAGAGAGAGATTGATATTGACATTGTGCCTGCTGATTTACTCTATGGTTAGTGTGAATAGTATGTCGATGCTACCGTCTTCGTCCTAACGACATGGTTGTAGTGTTGAGCATGACTGATATGATATGTTAGGGTTGGTACACTATGGTTTGTTATGTTATAGCATGAATTGACGTAATTATGACATGTATGATAAGTTATGATGTGATTGATGCGATGTTGTTTACATGCTATGGGTAGGGTGTATGTTCGCTTCTTATTAGAGTCGTACCCACATGGTTGTCTTTCGGGATCACCACTATTATGACACAGACATGATGGAGAGACCCGACGGGGTTGCTCACACTTATGACTGCGTAGTCTGACGGGATTACCAGTCTGACATTGACATTGACATAGACATGACGTAAGTGATCCGACGGGACCACTCATAGCCCGATCGTCCTAGGTATTCCCTTGGGAATCAACAATGACCAGCTTGTTCCTATGGGGGCACAGATTGTACGTGTTCGATGACGTGCCGGTTCAGGGGTACCACTTTTAGGACTCTAATAGGAAGTTAACAGGCATCTAGTGGGACTAGTAGTGGGTCCTTTACTGAGTATTTTTATGCTCACTCTTTCCATTTCCATTTTTCAGGCCGAGGCAGAGGTAAGAACAAGGGCAAGCTAGCGAGTGACCAGAAGTGATCGTGGTAGGCCATAGGGATACGTTTGCTTCCGCTTATGTCAAAATTTGGATTTTAGTATTGCATTTTCAGTTCTTTCTCTATTGGTTAATATATTTCTTTAAAACTAGATAGGACCCGAGTTAGGACTTTATTTTATACTTATTACACATTTTCTTTGGTTATTTTTTTATTATTTGAAAATTTGAAGTTTTTGTCTTAATCTATTTTTAAAACTTTACAAACTTATATACCCTTTTTAAATAGTAATGGCTTCGACTTAGTATAAGGAGTTGGATGGTTACAAAGAAGCAGAAGAAAAAAAAGAAGGAAGATGAAGAAAAAGCTTTCAAGGATAAACTAGTTATTTGGCTTAGAGACAACAAACTAAAACTATCTCTAAAGCACTCGACCGTTGGAACAAGCCAAGAGCAAGAAGAAAACTCTGTTCGAATGTAAGATGGTTAGGCTCTCCCTAAGAAACAGTCCAAATAAAAAGTTTAGTTTTCTATTATATGCTTGACTTTGCAATTTTCAGTGAGACAAAACTCTCATCTTTCAATAACTTCAAAGCTAAGTCACTTTGGTCTCTGTCTCACACTAAATGGCTTGCCCTTGATTCAAATGAAAATTCTAAGGGCATCTTAATAATGTGGAATGATTTTACTTACAAGTATATAAACACAATTAAAGGAAACTACACTCTTTCCGCTCAATTTAAAGATGATACTAGTTTGACATGGTGTGGTTAACTGCTATTTATGGCCCTTCTCAGACTTCCTTTAAAGATTTTTTTTGGGATGAATTAAAGGTTCTACAACCAGAATGAAATCTTTCTTGGATGTTAGCTGGTGATTTTAGCACCATCAAATGGTCTAGTGAATCGAATGCAAAAAATTTGGATAAGGTCAGTATAAGCAATTTCAATGCCTTCATCCAAAGAAACCAATTAAGAGATCCCCCACTCTCTAATGGAAAATACACATGGTCAAATTTGAGAAAGAATCCAACTTGCTCGAGAATTGATCGTTTTTTCTTTACAAAAGATTGGGAACAAAGTTGTAACCAACACTTTTCTAGAGCGTTGGTCAGATCATTATCAGATCACTTCCCCATTGTGTTGTAAACAAATCAAATCAAATGGGGTCCATGCCCTTTTTGCTTAAACAATTCCTCTTTGTTGGAAAAAGACTTCAAGAAAAACATCCAATTATGGCGGGAAGATACTGCTCAAAATGGCAAAAATGATTATCACTTCACGAACAGGCTTAAAGTTTTGGCAAACATTGTCAAAACATGGCAATACAACAAACATAATCATTTTACTGAATTAAAGAATCTATTAATGAAGGAAATAGACCAGATAGACAAGTTAGAAGCTAAGGATCAGATGACAGAAACTCTTCATACAAAAAGATTCTCTCTAAAGGCTGATCTTAGTGAAATTAAGTTAAGGCAAAATCAATTGGCACAAAGAACTAGAAAGCTTTGGATCTCAGATGGGGATGAAAGCACTACTTTTTTCCACAAACTTTGCTCAATAAATTAGAGGAAAAATCAAATCTCAGCCCTTAGAGGATTGCAAAGGTGTAAAACATGTGACAAATGCAGCAATTTTTGATACTTTTATCACTCACTTCCAGAATCTATTTCAAGCAGACTTGGAAGTCCCAATATGGATGTTGGAATGCAATTAATCACTCCCACCACAATGACCCCTATGCTTCTTTCAATGAACTTAAAGTGAGAAAGGCCATTGACTCTTTTAATATTGGAAAGGCCCCAAGGCCAGATGGTTTTACAATCATGATCTACAAAAAATGCTGGAATCTTGTAAATTAGAAGGATCTAATGGTTGTATGTCTTTGAAGATTTTCATAAAAGAGGCATCATCAATAATGTAAACAACTTCATTACTCTAATTGGGAAAAAAAGAAGTAGCTGGATCAAAACTACTGATTATAGACCAATTAGTTTAACCACTTCACTCTACAATATTATCTCAAAAACCATGGCTACAAGACTAAAGAACACTCTAAAGGAGAAAATTGTTGAGAACCAAATGGCATTCATTGTAGGTAGACAAATTACTGATGCCATTATTATAACAAACGAGGCCATTGACTATTGGAGAGTGAAGAAAATAAAAGGTTTTGTTTTGAAGCTTAATATTAAAAAAGCTTTTGATACCATTAATTGGAGCTTCATTGATTATATGTTGAGAATGAAAAGCTATCTCAAGAGGTGGAGAAAATGGATAAAGGCTTGTGTTAGTAATGTGCAATACTCTATTATTATAAATGGGAAACCACATGGTAGAATCAGTTCAAAAAGAGGAGTCAGGCAGGGAGATCCCATCTCACCATTAATCTTTGTTACAACAATGGACTACCTAAGCAGATTGTGGAACCATTTAAAAGGTAGAAAACCAATCAATGGTGTCATCCTTAATGAAAACTGTAGCATCAAGCACCTTCTTTTTGCTGATGACATTTTAGTTTTTATTGAAGACAACAATACCAGCTTGAAGAACCTCCAAATGGCAATTAAATTGTTTGAATTAGCTTCAGCTCTAAAGATAAATTTAACTAAGTCTACAATTAGCCCAATAAATGTTGGCCAGGAAAGAACTAAAAGAATTGTTGATCAATAGGGAATCACCCATAAAAAATTTTCTATCAATTATCTTGGTACCTACCTTAGAGGCAAGCCAAACTCTAAGTTATTTTGGAAACAAGAAACAGAAAAGGTCGACAGAAAACTCAATGAATGGAAATACAATCAAATATCAAAGGGAGATAGGCTCACACTAATTGATTTTTCCCTAGCAAGTACTCCTACTTATCTTATATTTATTTTCAAGGCCCTCAAAGGGATACAAAAGCAGATAAAAAAAACTTGGAAGAATTTTCTATGGAATGGAAGTAGTGAGAGATTGAACAACTATCTAACAAATTGGGCTTTTTGTACCACCCTAAAGATGAAGGAGGGCTTGGTATTACAAAATTAAAGGATACAAATTTTGCTTGCCTTAGCAAGTGGCTCTAGAGGTACCATCATGAAGAACAGTCTTTGTGGAAATAAATCATTGAGGCTAAATACTCAAACAAAATACCAGGAACCTTCCCATCTGATATAAAATACAACATAACTAAAGCACCTTGAAGGTCTATTACCAAAGGAAGAGATTGGTTTGAGGAAAAAATTAAATGGAAGATAAACAATGTCGAAAACCTTTCTTTTAGGCATACAAAGTGGCTTGATAGCATCCCCTTATCAAGAAATTTCCCGAGGTTATATGCTCTATCCAACAACCAACAAGCCTTTGTGAAAGAAATGTGGAATTTTAGTTTAAACAATTGGATTCTTTCAGCTAGAAGAGCTATAAATGACTGAGAAGAAATCCAATTCGATAACATTAAATGCTCATTCCCTTCACTTGATATCACTAAAGGTCCAAGTAAGCCTTTATGGCTGTTAAATAGGAACGAGTCCTTCACAATTGCCTCTGTTAAAAGATCTCTAAGTGATGAATCAGTAGTGGCTAACTCAAATACATAGATTATCAACTTCAATAATTTATGGAAAGCCAGCATTTACAAAAAGCGAAAATTCTTCTTATGGACGATGTTCCATGAAAGACAAAACACTTTGGATGTTCTTCAAAGGAGATGCCCAAACATGGCTCTCAATCCAAATTGGTGTTTTCTTGCAAAGCTACTACAAAAGATCTTGATCGCGTATTCATCCATTGCAGAAAAGCAAAAAGTATTTGGTAAAGGGTAAAAGATGCTACAAAAGTAACAATTCGAGAAAGTAGTGTAAAGCTTTTATGCACAAACCTTTGCAAAATCAATCAAAACATCATATGCTCCATAATCAAATTCAACACAATTGCAGCTGCTGTATTGGCTATCTCGATTGACATAAACAACATAATCTTCAATGAGAAAAAATATTAGTCTCTAAAGTCTGTTGTTAGGAGAACATCTGCAATCTTGTAGGACTATGGTCTACTAGAAACATGCTTTTGGAAAACTATAGTAAAAAATACCATCTCTCTGAATCTTCAAGCTCTTTGTAGCTTATTCTCATTCATTGGCTGCCTTCTAGCCACACAATGTCACAACTCTATGTTAATAAAATGTGGGATATGGGTATGATATACCCATATTTTCCAGGTTTCCTTTTAAAAAAAAGATAGAACTAGACATTATTGACCAAATTGCGCTTATACAAAAAAGTAAGCAAAAAAAAAAAGAAAGAAAGAAAAAAAGAAACACATAGATGAAGCTACCTAGGAGAAGAGGAGATAGGGCACTTGCCTAATGGTAGGTTGACGAAAAATCCAGTAGCCTTCAAAAGGGTGAAGTATTGCGACACTTTATTGGAGTGCTATAATGCTTATAAGTTTGGTTGAGCGTGTACATCACGTAGCATCCTGACGCTCCAACAATATACATACATCCATGTATATGTATACATACATACATCCATTTGTATATGTACACATACATCCATCCATCTATACATAGATACATCCATATATATATATATATATATATATATATATATATATATATATATATATCTAATTTTTACTAAATTTAGGTCATTTACCTATGAAACCCATCGTTAATCGGTATGTTGACGAAGAGTTAGGTACTCTTTCTAGCTTAAGTGTTGAGAAATTTTTCTATATTATAACATGGGAGATGGTTGTGTAAGAGCTATTGGTGTTTGCAAAAAAAAGAACATGAAAAGTCTCTCTCTCTCCTTGAAGTCCAATCGTTCGCAACAATGCACATCATCTGTCGGATTCTACAAAAGTTCAACCATTGGTAGAAAAAACTAACAGCTACCTCAATTAACTGCATAGCACCTTAAAGCAACTACTACATTCAATATGGCAGCTGTCATACAATATTTGCTTTTAAATGCTACACTTCTTTATCCTTAACTCAGCTTATCATCCCTACATTCCTTACTACAAACAGCAAAACAAGTACTCTAAAAAATGGCATTCTTCAATACTCTCCCACGTTCATTAAAAATCGAAAGAAAAGAGTTCGTGCTATCTCTAGACAAGTATTCAAAATCCATTCATTACTGGTTAACTGAAATGGGAGCACACAAGTCATTCTTAATAGAAGTCCCCATCTGCTATTGTTTAGATTAGACGCACCATGAAAACTTTGATTACAACTCCAAGCTCCAGCTTCTTTTATGCCTTACAACAGTCTAAATCTTCATTACTCACCTTCAAGCATTGACGATTGTAAACGTTTATATGCAAAGGCAGTATCAAAAGGAAGCTTAAGTGACTTAAGCTATTCCTCAGATACAAGCACACCTGTTCACAAATTCCTACTGATCTTACACATAATGTAGTGGTTCTAGTTAGATGCTTTTTTCATGACGATTGGCAAAAAATTATGAGTAATTTTAAGAAATAAACTGAAGAAGAATTTACATATACCCCATTTCATTCTGAAAAGGCATTAATCAACTTGAAGGATCTAGTCCCTACCAATCTACTCTGTCAAAACAGTGGTTGGTCAACGGTAGGTAAATATTTTGTGTAGTTTGAAAAGTGGTCCTATTCCCTCATGCCTCTCCAAAACTCATCCCAAGCTATGGTGGGTGGACCAAGTTCAGAGGAATCCCACTCCATTTGTGGAATATGAATACATTTCAACAAATTGGGAAGGCTTGCGGGGGATTCATTAAAATTCCCGAGGAAACCAAGGAAGAGAGCAATCTGATTGAAGCAAAGATTAAAGTCAGGTACAACTATTTTGGTTTCTTGCCTGCTAGTATCAAGACTTTTTATGAGGAAGGTAATGAATTCATTATACAAATTGTGGCTCACTCTGATGAAAAATGGCTCACTAAAAGGGATGTGCATCTTCATGGAACTTTCAAAAGACAAGCCGTAGTTATCTTTGATATAAAATATAATTTAATGTTTTAGAGTCTTACAGTTAGAAATTTTATTTATCTTTGTAAATTGAGCGTAATTTGTAGAGAGTCATTAATAGCCATACCACTCTTATTGGTCTGAATAGGTTAATTGTTGTGTTTATTGAAAGTTGAGTTGTCATGTATATAAATATAATATTAGACATAAAGCTATGTAGAACAATTTCTTCATATGGTAGAAGTAATGACATTGGATTACTTGACAGGTATAATTAGTTTGAGTTGATGGAAATATAATTAGTTCTTTGATGGAAAGTTTGAGTTGATTCAATTGATCAATTAATGTGTAGTTTAGCACATTTGTGTATTCTCTTGCTTTATTTTTGTTCGTCATTGTTGGACTTCAAAACAAGTGCAAAATAAATTATATGAATATTTTAAAATATATAATTTTTCATTTTTAAAAAAAAACTTGACATGCAAATCGCGTCAAGAATAAACAAATTCTTGACATTTATAAAATGTCAACAATTCTTATATTCTTGATGTTTATAAATTGTCACGTATAATTTTACTTGAAGCGTAAAAACTATCAAATAAAAACCCCCTTATTCTTGATACCGGATTACTTGACGTGTAACAACCATCAAGTAATCTCATATACTTGATGCTTTTTACCTGTCAAGTAAAATTATAGTTGACGCTTAAAAACTGTCAAGTAAACCTCACTTATTCTTGACACTGGATTACTTGACGGATTGAAAAGCGTCATGTAAAAAAATATTTGATAGGTAAAAAGCGTCAAGTAAACCCTTTTTTGTAGTAGTGTTAAATGAAACATTATCACTAGAAGAAATCTGACCTTTAATGTCGGTTTAAAACCGACATTAAAGAGCTTTAATGTCACTTAGCAACCGACATCTTTGTGAGCGTTATTAAAGGCTTTTAATGTCGGTTGGGCTTTAATATCGGTTTAAAAACGACATTAAAGGCCTCTTTAATGTCGGTTTAAAAACGACATTAAAGGTCTTTAATGTCAGTTTTCAACCGACATCTTTGATACTGTTATTGAAACCCTTTAATGTCGGTTTGGCTTTAATGTCAGTTTCCAACCGACATCTTTGATAGTGTTATTGAAGCCCTTTAATGTCGGTTGAGCTCTGATGTCGGTTTAAAACCGACATTAAAGCATAGTTTTTGGGTTCATTTTTACAAATTTATTTTTATTTAATTATTGCATTATTGTCCATTTTTTATAGATCAACATTGGGTCCATGTAGATAAATATTTTTTTCACGCCAACAAATCAATGAAATTCATATTATTTTAGAAACAATAATATTTGTCTTTTACATTTGAATACACAAAATAAAATCTTAATATTGTGTTTATATATACATTCTACAAAAGTACATGAAAAAAGATCCTAATACAAGAATTAAATAATTAGAAATCCTAAACGCCTTCTCAGTCTTCAATTTTCAACGGTCGCCTTGCCATCTGCACACTCGCTTAGCTTTCAACCCGATATGACTTTAATCATCTACAAACAATATCCAAATAAACCGTTTATTTAGAATAGCAAAGTTGTTTGAAGCACTAAAATTGCAGAGAAGATAAAAAGTAGAAAGCATAACCAACATTGACTATTAGAAATTATGGAAATTTAGCGCTCAGTAGTGCGGTAGATCATATAATCATATATCCTATAGGTGCATTAGTCTCCAAAATAGTCAAGAAACCACATGATCCTACTAACTTAGTTCTTGAAACAGCAACCCTTATCTCATAATTAATTATATGAATATCTTTAACTTAAAACGTAAAAAGGGGTAACATGCTTAGAAACTTATCTTTAATTTTCAAACAAAACATCAACACACAACACAAGCTCACATTCATGCATTTTATGCCATGGAATTACTGCCCCCAAACTTAACTTCTTTTTTTGTCATCAATTAATATTATAAGCAATTCCCTTACCTAAAATTTTCCTATCCACGTTCAACCAAAGCCTTCTCATTTTCCTTTACCCAAAATTTTCAAATTATATGAACATATTACATTCTTAGAGGCTATTCAACAATATTAAATTACTTTAATTAATTTATATGCAGCACTGAAAATATATAGGACATAATTAATTTTATACCTTATTTGCTAGCTGCCTGTTCTCCTCTTGCAATGCCTTTTCCTACAATCATTTTATGAACCAAATTTTACACCATGGAAAATAAAAAATTATAGTCCTGTATGAATAATTAATGAAGCCAAAACATTAATTACTCTAAAACTAAGTTATTCACCTTTTTGTGCAATATTGAAATAGATTCTTGCATTCGTTGTATATGTAAAACCAACATCAAAGTGCGGGGAAAATAGCTAACATGGATCGAAGTATCTCTGTTGCCTAACTTACCAGGGAAATTTTCTTCAACTTCTCGGCTAATTCTTTCTGCATCTGTAAAGCTTTCTTAGCTTTTGTTAAAGCATCAAGAGAGAGATTTCCACTTTTCCCAGCAGTTGAGGATGTCCCATCTGTACTAGATTTTCCATGAACCTCATGAGATCTAGTAATACTAACTCCCTTATTTTCATTTGTGGTAGAAATTGAAGATACCTTGATAGGAAGGGAATGACTAGGATGTAACAAATTCTGGGGCACACTTGCTGATGGTATATCGGTAGGTTCCACCATAGATCCCTGCATGATTACGACTTTAGTTCATTAAGTTCATTACTAGCAGTCTAGCACTACCCAAAGGCAAGGCATCATAATCATGGAAGAGTTTCCTCGATATTATAGAATTAACCCATGTATACAGATTAAAAATACAGATGCAAAGAAGGTACGAATCACTATAAGGAACCTTGAACCAGACGGGGCGTTATAAACCAAACAGTTTACAAAATTACTAAATATGTCAGCTCTTACATCCAACAAATGTCAAGTAACACTCAAACTGACTCCCACGTCAAAACTAATGGGTAGAAAATTGCCAAGATGATTAATATAACAAAGAATGAATAAATGTCCTGAGCTTAAACTTACAAATCGAAACAGAATACAATCACCATAAAGCTTCAACTTACAAAATCCATTTTGGTGACTTAATTAGCATAACATAATCAAAAAAAATTCTTGAGCTTATACCCATCTATGAACAGCACCATATTACAACAAGACTTGTGAATATAATTTGTCCACAGCTTAAAAAATTCAAGATCCCATGAGTAGTACACATCCTAGCACTGACAATTCTTAGGCTTCATAACGTTTTATAGAGATATGAGTCTACTCACATGAAAATTACCTCTCAAAAAAAAATTTCAAGCCTAGAGGTCACACAATGACGTTCACATAAATTTATGTATATATACATATTATAAGAGATACCACTTTATTGAAGGAACAAAAAACAAATGAGGAAATTCCGAAGAGCTACGGTAATTCTAGAAGTCTCCTCAAATGTACTTGGTTCCATTTTTCATAAACAAGAAACACTTTCCCCACCATTGATGATTGAAAACAAAGTGATACTAGGATGAATTGCCAATAATAGTAAAACACAATGCCAATTATATATGGCAGAACTTGATTGCTAGAGCCCAATGCATAAGAATAATACTAAAAAACCAAACAAAACCAAACAAAAGCCCAATGCATCTTTCGAACAACCTACATTCACAAAAATAATACTAAAAAACCAAACAAAATGCTCACTCAAGGCATAAGAAAAAGAGACTTTTACGAGACATTTCATCAAACATCTTATGAGCATAAACTAATAACTCAAGAATGCATCTTCCTCATTTTTTCACATAGCACAAGGTGAAATCTAAATTCCACTAGCAACAAAAAAGACATTTTGAAGTCTGTCAAACCGCCTTGCAACCATCCTAGCAGGATATACCTACCAATAACGGTCCTATATGAGTGCAAACTATGGGTCTATGAACAGTAAACGAAAACCTGTTAGAAATGCAGTAGAAACATATAATTAGAAACATACAAACTAATTCTCACCTTTAGGATTCCAATCTGGTTTGACAATAAGGTCCTTCAACAAGCATCTTATCGGTGAAGTAAGTGAGTTAGAAAAGCCACCATTAACCGCTTTCCCATCGCTCTGCATATAATTAGAAGAAATGATATCTCAGACGCACTCATCATTTGATCATATACGAGGCTAAGAAAGGATGCATTCATTTGCAGAAAATCTTAATTTAATTTGTAATACCTAACTAAACTAAGAAACTTCAAATTCTTCCGTTTAATTTTACTCGTCATCATATCCGCTCAAAGGATAGCCGTAAGCTAAAGACAGTGAGAAACTGCAAACTGTTCTGAAATGATCTTAACAAACTTACCTCTGGAGGGCTTTTTGGACTCGAATTAAGGCACCGACGAGGAGATTTCCAATTCACCGATGTAGAGACAGGGCTTTGTTGCCTCTGCACACTACTGGATCTCAGTTTCCGCTTCGGGGAATTGGTCTCCGTTACACTCTCGACCTTGCACTGATTTACTCGTGTAATGGCTGTCATTGATCAAATCCCGACGAAATGCGGCACAGCCGGGCGAGATCCGTTGACAGCTAGACCCAACAATCGCACCCTAGTGATCGGAATCGGTGCTGGACGCAAACTGGAATTCGACGACAGTTGCTGGTGAAGTTTCCTACAGAAGGTCGAGAGAGAGAGAGAGACGCCGACGACCTGCGGCGTTTGAAGGCGGAACGGCACGACGGTCGCAGGACCTTCTCATTTACCGGCCATATTAAATCTTCAAATCGTCGAAGGAAAAAAGAATCTACGATGGTAGGAAATGAAAGCAAGAAAATTTGATTGGTGGCTGCAGAATTTAGGGTTAGAAGATTTCAAAGTTATAAGAGGAAGAAGAGAGGAGGAGAATTTATATAGAAACTTTTAAGGAAAAAGAAAAGGTAAAGTAAGAGAGAGGAAACTTGATTTTTTACCAAATTAAAAAAATAAAAAAAATTATAAAGGGGCTTTAATGTCGGTTTTAAACCGACATTAAAGCTCATTCTTTAATGTCGGTTTAAAACCGACATTAAACGTCCGCCTTTTGAAAACCGACATTAAAGCCCATTTTTCATTTTTTCCACCCGACATTAAAGGCCAGATTTGTTGTAGTGTATATTGAAAAAGATGGTGGACAAATACGAAGTAGGAAGGCTACCCAGGTTTTACTTTCATTCAAAGACTTAAAATCCTAGCAAAAGGCATAAAAAACTGGCAAACTGACAAAATGTGCTCTTTGAAACTGTCCAAAGATTCCATTTCACAAGAAAACCACTTAATTGACGAAAATGAAGAGGACAACACCATGGATATCAATGACAGGAATAGGAGACTTTCTATAAAAAATGAGTTAAGTCATATCTCCTAGAAAGAAGCTCAATTCTGGTTGCAAAGGGCAAAAAACTGTGGTTCAAAGATGGGGATGAAAATTCCTCCTTCTTCCACAGGGTCTGTACTGCTAAGCAAAAAAGAAGTTCCATTTGTGAAATTCTTGATAATGATGGAATTCATCATAATTCCAATGTGACAATTGCCAACATCTTCATCAACTACTACAATACCTTATTTTGGTGAAAGAATTGAGAGACTTTTTATTAATTGAAAATCTTGGTTGGCACCCAATCCCAATAACCGAAATTACTAACCTTTGTCCCCTCTTTCAAGAAGATGAAGTCAAAACTATGATTCATTCTTTTGAAAAAAATAAAGCCCCTGGTCTAGACGAATTCCTTCTCTTATTCTACAAGAAATTCTAGCATATCTTCAAGGTTGATATGATGGAAGTCTTCAAATATTTTCATGAAAAAGGAATTATAAAAAAAAATTGAATAACACATTCATCGTTGAAAAGACTGCACCCAGGCCAAAAGACTTCAGACCGATCAGCCTAACAACCTCTCTTTACAAATCATTGCTAAAGCTTTAGCTAATAGATTGAAACCTTCTTTGCTCTTAACAGTGTCTGAAAACCAACTTGCTTTTGTTAAAGGAAGATGTATCACAGATGCAATCTTTTGTTAAAGGAAGACAGATCATAGATGTAATCCTCATGGCAAATGAAGCAATTGATTGTTGGAAAGTTAATAAGACCAATGATCATTCTAAAATTTGATATTGAAAAGAACTTCGATAAACTCAATTGTAACTTTATCAATTATATGCTAAAAGTTAAGAATTATCTAGAAACTTGGAGGGACTGGATTAAGGCTTGCATATTAGCAATGTGAATTAATCCATTCTCATTAGTGGAAAACCACATGGGAGAGAATTCAAGATAATAGAGGAATATATAAGGCAAGGGGATCCCATTTCTCTGTTTATCTTTGTTATTGCAATGGATTACTTCAGTAGATTATTGAAGCATCTTGAAGATTGCGGGTCTATAAAAGGAGTTTCCTTCAACAACAACGGTAAACTTTGTCATATTCTTTTTTTTTTTTATAACATTCTACTTTTTATTGAAGATAATGATTTTTATCTCAAAAACCTCTAAATGGCTATCAAACTTTTTGAGAAGGATTCAGGTTTGAATATCAACCTAGTTCAATCTAAATTTTGCTCCATCAATGTGGCTAATCCTTGTGTCATAGAAGTTGCTCAAGAGTGGAATATTTCTTGTCGTGATCTTCCCCTATCCTATTTGGAAGTTCCTCTTGGAGACAATTCTAATTCGTCTAAGGCCTTCCGGATAAATATTGAAGATAAGATCAACAAAAAGCTTAGCAACTGGAAATACTCCCAAATTTTCAAAGGTGGAAAACTCACCTTAATCAATTACAGGTAGCTTCCTACTTACCAACTCTTTGTCTTTAAAGCCCCAACCTCGGTCTACAAAAGCATTGAGAGATTCTCGAAGAATTTTCTATGGAGAGACAATAGTGGTGCCAAAGGCTCACATATTATCAATTGGTCGAAAGTCACAACCCCCAAGGAAAAAGGAGGGCTAGGTATCACCAGCCTTTTGTAGCACAAACTTTTCCCTTCTCTCAAAATGGCTTTGGCGGTATCACATGGAACCTTATGCCCTATGGAGAAAAATGATTCAAGCCAAATATAAAGGAACTTTCATGAGCTCTATTCCTACGTAAGGAAAGTATAGCTTTAATAGAGCTCCATGGAGATCCATTATCAAGAGGCTTACCTAGTTAGAAAATAATCATGCTTGGGAGGTGAACAACGGTGAATTAATTTCTTTTTGGAATTCCAATTGGAGTCAAGATGACCCCCTTTCTATCAGATATCCTCGAGTACTCTTTCCTCTCTCCCTATCTAAGGATCAAACAATTAAAGAAGCTTTAAATGCAAATGATGGCCAATGAATCAATATAAATCCAAGAAGAACCATGAATGACAGAGAACTCACATTATGGAATTAAATTAGTGACAATTTGCCAGTTCATCGAGAAGACAATGGCATCAGCAAGCCAACTTGGAAGCTTGAAAGTAACAAGATGTTCTCCATTTAGTATGGGTAAAAAAGGCAATACTTTTCTCAATATTTGGAGGTCATGCATCCGAAAAATGCAAAATTTTCATCTAGATGATGATTCACGAGGGCATAAACACCATGGAAGTCCTGCAACGCAAATTGCCGAATTTCTGTCTAAATCCGAATTGGTGTGTTCTGTGTAACTTCAGTAACAAATGCTATGATCATCTCTTTGTCCACTATAGATCAACCAACTATCTATGGGGTACTCTATAATAGAAAATTAATCATCAAATTCCTTATAAAGATATGCTGATCTCACTATGCAAGTCTCTTAGCCAATTGGGTTCAACCAATATGAGAAACATAATCACCTGCCACTACAACAAATCTGGTCATTAATGTCGGGTGGAAAAAATGAAAAATGGGCTTTAATGTCAGTTTTCAAAAGGCGGACGTTTAATGTCGGTTTTAAACCGACATTAAAGAGAGAGCTTTAATGTCGGTTTAAAACCGACATTAAAGCCCCTTTGTAATTTTTTATTTTTTTAAATTTGGTAAAAAATCAAGTTTTCTCTCTCTTACTTTACCTTTTTTTTCTTTAATAGTTTCTATATAAATTCTCCTCCTTTCTTCTTCCTCCTTATAACTTTGAAATCTTCTAACCCTAATCAAAATTTCTTGCTTTCATTTCCTATCATCGTAAATTCTTTTTTCCATCAATGATTTGAAGATTTACTATGGCCGTCGGAATCGATCTTGGAACCACGTACTCTTGCGTCGGGGTGTGGCAGAAGAAGAAGAAGAAGAAGGTATGAAGTTTTTTTTTTCCCTTTTATTGTTTTGGAGTAGATAGTTTATTTATATGCATTTGTGGACCAAGTAATTTTTCATAGCTTCTTTTAAAAGGGATTGTTTTGAAAAATATCAGTAAAATGGTGAACTTCTTGTTTTTATTGTTTCAATTGTTTTTAACTTATAGAAGTGGAATATTTTATTTGTGATTAAAAACCATTAAAAATCATTGGTCAATAGCCAAGACCATTCTCAGCGGCGGACTCCAACACAAGCCCTTGGAAAATCTCTGGAAACTCCATTTTCATTCATAATAACCCTAACAAGTTTGAATTTGGCAAGTTTCCATTCATTTCTCTTCTTTACCCTTCTCTATTTCTCCCCCAATTTTCTCCTCCTAACTGTTTTTCTTACTTCCTTTTTGCTTTTTTTTTTTTGAAGACCGAGTTTTCGGTGAAGATTGTAAGACTTTTGAAGTCTATCAAGCTCGCACCAAAGAAATTGTTGCCTCTGCAGTTCGTGGATTCAATGGTGATGTTTTGGATTCATTCATGTGCTAGTAATATTTGGCTTAGTGCTTGAAAGTCACTCTTTTATGCTTTACTTTTGAAAAAATTTAAAAAAAAACCATCATGAAAACTATGAGCCAAACATTAGGTAACATATTAGTATTAATCTTCGTGGATTCAATGGTGATGTTTTAGATTTGCTCGTGATGTTGGATCTCAAGATGATGTGTTTTTTAGAGAGGTTGCAAACGACTATGTTGCTGAGAATCATTGCAAAGAGAGGCATTTGAAGTCTAATAGATCTTCCAGACATGGGACTTCATTGAGGAAAGAAGAATCCGTGTTACATTCTGATGGAGGGCAAAGTGATGCAATGGCGCGATTGATACTAAATCAACCCGGGGAAGAGAATGCTGGATCAACAACGGAATCAGATGGTGCTGAGAAGGTAACATCCATTGAAAAAGTTGGCAGTGCCAAGCCCCTGCGTCAAGAACGGCCAACTATGGAGGATGGAATAAAGAGATTAGGAGTACATAATAACAATGCAACACCTAGAATAATCAGCGTTGTAATTGGGGAAAAAGGGGCTTTGGTTATTGCTGGATGGCCTTCTTGGCTGACATCTGTGGCTGGAGAAGCAATCAATGGATGAGTTCCTAGAAAGGCAGACTCTTTTCAGAAGTTGGATAAGGTTAGTTTTAATAGTTTTACATTTATTGATCTGTTTCTGCACTCTTTTCTGCAACATTTCTTTACATACGCACTTGTTTTGTTTCTATGATATGAGCGTAACCTGAATTGGGCAGACTAGGAACTTCTTCTTAGAGGCTTAGATTTATAGTTTGTGGTGTTTTTTATGATATGAGCGTAACCTGAATTGGGCAGAATAGAAACTTCTTCTTAGAGGCTTAGATTTATAGTCCATGGTGTTTGTATGCTCCTTTTTTTTTTTCTTTTTTAATTTTTGAAACCACTGGTTTTACTTCTCCTGACCATGTGAATAGACATCTTTTTGCCATTTGTGGGCTGGCTATTGCTTTGTAGGTGTGTACTCTAAATCAAATCTATTGCCCTAAGATAAACATGCGTTTGTAATCCTTTTCATGGAAAATGGATCAAAATTTAGTTACTATAATGAATATTACAGACAAGAATGGATTTGGCATCCCACCTATAAAAATATAAGCATTGTCTGCCCAACTCTCAGAATACATACCCCAAGCTTTGTATCCATAGGGAAATTGTAATGATTTTCAATTATGTTGATGGGGAGAAGCAAAGTGCTACTTCGAGTTGAACCTTAACCAATTATCAAATACAGTGAAGGAAAAGGCTCCCACCTTGTGAGCTAGGAGGTGATTGAGAAGCTTGTGAACTCAAGAGGGCTATAACTTGGAAATCCAAGGACTGTTAAGAAAGCCCTGTTGGTGAAATGGCTTTGGCATCCCTCGAGTCTAATTCTCTATGGTGGTGGATAACCGGGAGTAAGTACAGGTCTCACACTTTTGAGTAGCTGGTGGGTGGGAATAAAGATGCACAGTGAAATTTGTGGAAGGATATCTCCTCGAGTTCCCTTCCTTCTCTCACTTTGTTTGTTTTGGTGTGGGGGAGGGAAAAGAAATGTATTTTTTAAGAGGGTTGGTGGATAGGAAATGTATTTTTGGAATGCTCAGCTCTCTCACAAAAGGCCATATAGTGGCAGATATTTGTGATGAAGACAACTTGGATGTGGACTTGTTGAGAACAAATTTTCTTGATTAGGTAGCCTGATGAATAGTTGAACCTTGTTGGAAAATTTGAAAAACAAAGCCTTAACCAACTTGAAGACCAATTGATTGGAAGGGGTATACGTCCAAAAACTTCATCTTCAAATCATCTATAATTCTTTTGTCTCCAAATCATGGTAGATTGGTGATTCTTTGATAAATCATATCTGGAATTTAAGGTTCCTAAAAGAAGTTTAAATTTTAATCACGAGTTTACACCATTTTTTGTGGAAGTGTTCCTCAATAGATAATGATTCTTTCACAATCAAAGGATATGAAAGGGAAATTTCTATTGCTAACCTAAGCATGCTAGTTTCTGTTGGTGGTGGACGGATTGGGTTTTTAAGTTAAAGGTGGGGAAGGTGATCTCTTATCTGTACCTTATTAATGCTTGCTTTTCTGAGAATGACCTCCTTGTAATTAGTTCTATCATCACTAATGACACCATTGGATTCTGAGTTATAAATGGAGACCTGTTGCATTAACGAGGCATATCCCTTCCTTTGGCTCCTCAAAACGATTATTAAATTTAATTCTTCATTGTATGTTTTTCTAATTACCGGTTTGGTCTATTTTTTACATTGGGATCCATTCTTTAATTAGGGTGGGCGGCTTCTTTTGGTAGGTTTGCATTTGTACATTCTTTTGTATTTCTTATTGAAGACTTATTTTTTAACTAAAAAATTCAAACTAGGATTATGCTCGTTAGTTTCCTTTCTTAATTTTTGTTGTTTTTTAACTGTACATATATTAACTTCAATTGTTAATAAAAAAATTCTATTACAATACTCTAAATTTAGTTTTGATGCATGCACTGATTCACAAGTTAAACAACTTTGAATACTACCACCTCTTATCCGATACCTCAAAGGGTCTTCCTTTGTCATCTATTCTCTTTGTCATCTATTCTCTTTTACATTAGAACTCAAGGACACAGATGTACAACCTATAGAACTGGTTTTGTTCAAGTAAGTTCGTTTTATTCTCTTTTACATTTGAGCCCATATTTTTCCATGGTGGTTCTTGCTTCAAAAGAAAATATTGAATTTAATATAACACTAATTTTCATTAAGATATATATCTTGGCCTTTACACTCAGTTTATACTGCTTATGTTTTGAATAACTCGAATGTAGATTGGACAAGAAACGTACAACAGTGTGTATAGGGCCCGTGACATTGAAACAAACAAGATTGTTGCATTGAAGAAGGTACAATTTGCTAACATGCATCCTGAAAGTGTTCGTTTTATGGCCAGGGAAATTCTTATCCTGCGTAGGCTTGACCACCCCAATGTCATGAAGCTTGAAGGTCTTATTACTTCAAGGGTGTCGGGTAGTTTTTCTTAGTCTTTTTCTTCTATTTTAATTTTTTTAATCCTTTCACGTAAAGTAGCTTTTCTTTGTCTTGAATCATAAGGTTTTTGTTTTCATTTTTATTCATCTTCAAGTATCAGCAGATAATGAAGTATGAAGTTACTATAACTGTGCTTTACTTTTTAGCTTATTGTGTTGATGTTGCTTATTTCTTTATAGATTGATATTGGTTTTCATAATAACGTTATGTAAAAAAATGTTGATTATTCATTTGGTGGGCAATATTATGAGCTAATCAATTACAAGATTTCATAGGTTGCCACATAAAATGTTTTTTTTTTTTTTTATTTGGGAAAAGGATTGTATATGATTGCATCTATGGAATATTTCTAATATTAGATTGAAAAGATTTAGGAAAGCCTGATGGATGAGGTAGACTGAAGAGAGTTATGTGGATTGGGGTGTGGATATAAAATCTTAAGAACTTTTCATCCTTCTCTGCAATTTTAGTACTTCAAACAGCTTTGTTATTCATATAAATGGTTTATTTGATATTGTTTGTAGATAATTGAAGTGATATCGGGTTGAAAGCTAAGCGATTGTGTAGAAATGGCCAAGCGACCGTTGAAAATTGAAGACTGAGAAGGCATTTAGGATTTTTAATTATTTAATTCTTGTCTTAGAATCTTTTTTCATGTACTATTGTAGAATGTATATATAAACATAATATTGATATTTTATTTTGTGTATTCAAATGTAAAAGACAAATGTTATAGTTTCTAACATAATATGAATTTCATTGATTTGTTGGCGTGTGAAAAACATATTTGTCTACATTGACCCAATATCGATCTATAGGACAATAATGTAACAATTAAATAAAAATAAATTTGTAAAAATGAATCAAAAAACTAGGCTTTAATGTCGGTTTTAAACCGAGATATCAGAGTTCAACCGACATTAAAGGGCTTCAATAACACTATCAAAGATGTCGGTTGAAAATTGACAAACCGACATTAAAGAGGGCTTTAATGTCGTTTTTAAACCGACATTAAAGCCCAACCGACATTAAAGGCCTTTAATAACGCTCACAAAGATGTCGGTTGCCAAGTGACATTAAAGGCCTTTAATGTCGTTTTTAAACCGACATTAAAGAGGCCTTTAATGTCGTTTTTAAACCGACATTAAAGCCCAACCGACATTAAAGGCCTTTAATAACGCTCACAAAGATGTCGGTTGCCAAGTGACATTAAAGGCCTTTAATGTCGGTTTAAAACCGACATTAAAGGCCAAAATTCTTCTAGTGTGCAATGCAGTTGTTGGAGTCTTATGGTGCTTATGGATTGAAAGAAATAGCAGAATATTCTCAAATAATCACAAACCCAAAACTTTACTAAATCTTTGAGAAGATTCATGCAATTTCATAGGCATATGGTGCAGTCCTCATACCCTTTTCGAGAACTATACTTCTAGCTCCTTAGCTCTCAATTTCGCTCCATTATGTAATTAAGGACTACGCGCTTCACTCTAACCCCTCGTGTACCCTCTTCGATAATTAATAGAAGTTTGCGTCATGTTCATATTTAGGTCCACTCCCGGGTGGCCTATTGTTCATAGGCGGCACTGTTTCCCTCTAAAAACAATATATATTTTAACCTGGCAGAATTAGATATATATAATAATTGTATGATTCATCTGTTTGTTCCTTTTCTATGTTTAAGTTTATGATTGTATGTGTACGTACTGCTGGTAGCTAGGCATCTAAACATAATAGATGACATATAATTGTGATTCAACCCAAGTGGCAAAAAGGTTAAATTCGCTTGTTTGTTCTAATCAACCATAGGAGGAACCACAATGAATATTAATTTCCCAGTTGATATTTACCTTAGCGTAATACTGATTCTTAACTCTTTTTTGCTTAAATTAATTATGATTCTTTCAACTAACTAAATTAGCTAATTGATCAATTAAGACTCTCGCTTGGTTGTTCCATGTGATTTAGTTAAGCTTAGATAAAATAGAATATTTTTAATTCGATAAATCTATAATTAACCTTATAATTCGAAAAAGAACTCAAAAATCTAGGGTAGACCATTTAATGATTCTAATTCAATTTCTATTTAAATTCTCTGCAATTGCAACAAACAACTTCAACCCACTCCCCCTCCCATTTAGTTACTCTTGCGCTTTTAACTATTTGATTGAGAAATTTACATACTACCTGTGTTTGACCCAATTATTTTGTCACTAAGGCAGCTGGTTCATCGTGGTAGATTCGGTTTAATTATTTCAGTTCACATTTGCCCAATGAAATTCGGAAGATCAACATTCTTAAAAAAAAAAAACAATTTTATGTTTTTAGTGTATTTAAATTTAAAATTTTAATGCTTAAAAATAAAATATTATATTTACATATTCATAAATGCACCATGTCATGTTATAAATACTATTAGTTTTTTAGCTTGGATATGATTAAGGTGCTAAAGGATGTAACCAAGTTTAGATGTCCAAATATACCTACTAATCCTTTCTCTTCTATCTTTCTATCTAAAAAATACTATTGTTTTTTTTTTAAATTATATGTATTAGGATTTATTTATAAATTTTATAACACTACTTCTATCTTTTTGCTCATCAAACCAAAACAGAATCAGGTTCTAACGTTAGCTTAAACGGATTCATGTGAAACTTAAAAAAGAAGAGTGAGTAAGCAATCACATATTTCAAAAGCAAAAATAAAATTAAAAATGCAAACTGGTTACCAAATGAGACATATAAAAGAAAAACAATTGTCAAACAAGAGCTTTCAAAGTTTTATACTAATAGTTGTGTAATGAAGATCTCCCATTGGCTTTAGTGTGTTACGAGCATGCTACAAATGTGTCAGTCTAGTTGAGATATATCGATGTCTCTATTCATCCTTTATCTCCGTTTAGTATTTTTGTTAAAAAAAAATTAATATATATGGATGATCTAAGCACGAATGATTAGGAAGCTATCAATAGTGAGATCATGTTGCAAAAGAAGCTGTATTTACATGCCAAATGATTAAACTTTAACATACATTCGACCAATTCAAACAATATTAAAACAAGTTATTTACGTGTAATATCGTGTGCTTGTTATTTTATTCATTATACCTTTAAAAATATTGTGATCAAGAGGGCCGTTTCCCTCTATCTCCTAACTCTAGAAGTTGAAGTTCTTCAATATATGATTGACTAAACCAAATGCTTGAAAGGGTCGGCTGTAATATCAATTTTGTAATCAACGAAGAATTTCGAAGATGATTCGGTTGTAATATGCAATTTGACTTTCTTTAAGTTTCAATGAAAGAGGCTTAATTTTTTCCTTTTCACTTTATCTAATTTCTTCTTAAACTTGTCATATATATGTATGTGTGTTTTTCCACCCTTAGTAATGACAAGAAACATCATGTCCTCTTCTCTGATCTTCAAGCTCGCGCTTGTCCTCGTCCTCGGCCTTGTCTCTAGTCTGCTCGCTTCTGGCTTCGATTCTGAAAATGTTGATCGAAAGGTCTAAAACATTGATAGACTTAGATGTCTAATTATGTTAGAAATTTAATGTTTTTATTTTCTGTAATTTTGTGTCCCTAGCTAAATTAAAATGGTGTGCTATGCGTAAAACTGTTTATGCAGATTTATATTGTATACATGGGGAATAAACCACAGGATACAGCTTCTACTCCTTCCCATCATATGAGGATGTTGCGAGAAGTCACTGGGAGGTTCATATTCATTTTTTCACTACAATGAAATTTTTATTTAGAATTGATTTTTTAAAAAAATTAATTACTCAATTTTTTTTTAATGTTTTTAGCAATTTCGCCCCAGAATCCCTACTCCACAGCTACAAGAGAAGTTTCAATGGATTCGTGGTGAAGCTCACCGAAGAAGAAGCTCATAGGATTTCCGGTATGTTTTGTCTATTTGCCATTGGAGTGAATTGAACAAATTAAGATAAATGAACGAAATACTATAGTCATCTATTTTCTGACTCATCCAAATATCCAATCATAATCTTTCACATGCACAAACTATATCTAACGCTTGGAGAGGACCGTTAAAACATGGGTGTAGTACTGTAGGATGCGTCTTAAGTATTCCTCATATAATAATTCCAACAATTCATCCTATTTAAGACTCAAACTAGTTATATTCCATATAATTCTTTTTGGGACATGTATATATTTTCAGCAAAGGAGGGCGTTGTGTCAGTGTTTCCAAGTGGAAAGAAGCATCTTCATACAACACGATCATGGGATTTCCTTGGTTTTACAAAGGATGTTCCTCGTGTAAATCAAGTTGAAAGTGACATAGTGGTCGGAGTTTTGGACTCAGGAATATGGCCAGAAAATCCAAGCTTCAGTGACGTTGGTTATGGTCCTATACCTGCTAAATGGAAGGGCACTTGCCAAACTTCTGCCAATTTTACCTGCAACAAGTAACCACTCATTCATGTTTTTAAATAATAATAACAATAATAATAAATAACATCTAAAAGAGGAAATAAAAAAAATATATATTTTTCTAAAAATTTGACCCAATATGGCTCTAATAAGTTTCTAAACTTTCTTTTGGGTAAGACTTTCACTTTCGAATAAGTTACATCAAGATTCAATTTTACATCTAATAATTTTATAATAAATAACCTATGAAGTTAATTGAACTATTTGATATAAATTTAGATTCTATTTTCAACAAAACATTAAAATTTATCACTTTTAATTAATAATTTGTGCCTAATTGAAAGGTCAATTTTAAGAACTATCGAAGTTCTTCCAAGAGTGCATTTGTAATTCATAATGGATGCATTTGGTGCATCTTTTGATACCTATTTTCTATGGTATATATCCTACTCAGTTTATTGGACCAAATAGAAACTAATTAAATCTAAAAAATGGTATTACAAACCGAAAAGCTTCAAAGGTATAAGTTCATGAGATTGTCTATTCTACAACAATAAACTAATTTCCAAGTGGTAAGTACTAACATGAGTTTTTTAGAAAGAAAACGTGATGAAAGACTACTTCGTCTATTTTATCATCAAATTAAACAATATAGAGAACATTTTCAACTCAAATAATATTATTCATTACATCATCTTTTTTTTCTTTTTTTTTTTTGTTAATTTAAAGAAATACAAACTCAATCCAAAAAAAAAAAAAAAAGTCAATTCATGAAAAAAAAAAAAGCTTTTAAGAAATTAAGAAGAAAATTTGAAATAAAAAATGACTTAAACATCAAAAGACTAAAATATATATTGGCATTACTAATTAATAAACCCTTCCAATCTATTATTAGAAAAATCATTGGAGCTCGAGCATATCGTAGCGACAACGTGTTTCCTACGGCAGACATTCCAAGTCCTAGAGATTCAAACGGCCACGGGACGCACACTGCATCGACCGTAGCTGGCGGTCTAGTGAGCCAAGCAAGTTTGTATGGTCTTGCACTTGGCACAGCCAGAGGAGGGGTTCCCTCAGCTCGTATTGCTGTCTACAAGATATGTTGGTCTGATGGGTGCAGTGACGCTGACATTCTTGCAGCGTTTGATGATGCAATCGCTGACGGTGTTGATATTATTTCTCTTTCGGTTGGGGGAAGCGAAGCACGGTATTACTTCAACGACTCAATCGCCATTGGAGCTTTCCACTCGATGAAGCATGGAATATTGACCTCCAACTCTGCTGGAAATGACGGCCCTGACTACTTCACCATTAGAAATTTCTCTCCATGGTCTCTCTCTGTTGCTGCAAGCACTACAGATAGGAAGTTGGTGTCAAGAGTGGAGATTGGCAATACGAATGTTTATCAGGTAGTGACTCTCACTTGGATATTATTTTGTAAGTGGGAGAGAATATCGATTGAATTATAATATACAACTACAAATTTTAATGGCTAAACAAATATGTTTGAATATTGGGTTCAGGGATATACAATCAACACATTTGATCCTTTGGGAAAACAATATCCTCTAATCTATGCTGGAGATGCTCCCAATATCGATGGAGGTTTTACTGGTTCCATCTCCAGGTATCGAAAGGGAAAAAAGAATTATTACTTTTTACTCTCCAATATATAATTATGGAGTGAGTTTTCGGGTTTTTGTTTTACTAACATTTTTCATACTTTGTTCAAAATAGATTCTGCTCTGAAGGCTCAGTTGATGCCAATCTTGTTAGTGGAAAAATCCTTCTTTGTGACTCCATAGTGGCCCCTTCGGCGTTCGTTTATTTTAGTGAAGCAGTCGGCGTAGTAATGAATGATGATGGCGTGAAGTATCCTTCAAATTCCTATCCCTTGCCTTCTTCCTACCTCCAGACGGTGGATGGTGACGCCATTAAAACCTACATGGCTTCAAACGGGTACGCTTCCATATTTTCAGAAAATTGAGTTCTCGACGTAATGTTAGTGTGCGTTGATAGTAAAAGTTTGATAGTCTTGTATGTTTTAATATTGACTTCCGATTGATTATGTGATCTCAATCGACAGAGTTCCGACCGCAACAATTTTTAAGAGTGATGCAGTGAATGATAGTTATGCTCCTTTCGTAGTTTCGTTTTCCTCTAGGGGACCTAATCCCGAAACGTTGGACATTCTCAAGGTTTGTATTTCTCCTGTTGATTGTTATTTGTACATAGTAAACATGAAGTTTATCATAAAATTAATTGAATTTTTAAAGTGGTCGTGTGGAGGGAAATTTGAAGTGATTTGCAATATTGTTTTGTACTGCGTATATTTGATGGGCTTTGAGAATCAATCTCACATTTAAAAGAAAACTGAGAGATCACTACATGTTCTATAGTTCTTTATATAAGATGTCGATTAGTTGTGAAATGAATTCATCAATATAGAGACTACAAAGCTCAAAATAATATTTTGTACATACTTGAAGAGAGAGGGACAAAAACTTGAGGATCTATTGAAAAGATAATAATGATGAAACCTCAACGACGACCATTGCCATTACAAGACATATGAGATACTTCTCTCGTTGTCATTTGATTTTAAGATAAAATTTCGTGTTTATCTTTGATGATTCTCACGTTGGAAAGATAGAAAAATCATCTTGCAGTCTTTTTACGAGTTACTCCCCTCGTAAATATTTGATTTACCCGAAAAGAAACTCTCTATGTGTTCATTTTTTGTTTTTATAACATTTTCATATTTTGCTAAGATCAATATATGCAGCCGGATTTGACGGCTCCAGGAGCTGAAATTCTGGCGGCATGGTCTCCTATTGGACCGGTCTCAAGCGGAGTAATAGATTCGAGGACAACAATGTATAATATAATCTCAGGAACATCAATGTCTTGCCCACATGCCACTGCAGCTGCTGTGTACGTTAAAACATTCCATCCCACTTGGTCTCCCGCCGCGATCAAGTCAGCTCTCATGACTACAGGTAATGATATAATAGGATACGTCAATTTTAATTTAAAGTTGCACAAACCACTCTAAATTTATTATGGAATTTGTTACCATGAACCCACCCTAACTTTTAATTTCAATCGAACAATAATTTGTCCTTTGTTAGAAGTACGTACACTCACGAACTTTTAATTTGATCACTTAAACCCTTTTAGTTTGTTAATTGTAACAATTAATAGTCTACTTTATTTAAAGAAAACTGAACAAGAAATTAATGGAGAGGAGTCATCATCAATAGGTGTAGCTGAACATCTCTTAAGTATATTAAAATTTTCTATTTACCCTTGTTCATGAGATGCATATATTTTCAACTGTTTTTATATTGATGAAATTTAATTTTACAAATATATATCGATATCACTGCTAACATAGGGTTGAATGTAACAACGTAACAAGTTATAGAAAGCTAATTAATCTAATTAAAAGTTTTGGGTGTAATTGTAAAAAACCACAGTCTAAGGAGCGATTAATAATCAAATTAAAAAGTTTAGGAATATGATTGGATATAACAGACTGCAGAGTTCATAGATGGTTTGGGCAATGTTTCTTTCTAATTGTATCAGAACCATCAACAATGCATATTGATTTGCAATCTAGATTTTGCCACTCTAAAATAATAAAATTGTTTTCTCTACCTCAGACCGTAGCTAACATACTACTGAAATTTCTATGTTGATTCTCTATTGGTTAAGTTCTTTCGTTCATCTTTGATTGTATATGAACAAACTATTTCTAAAAATAGTTTTAACTCGCAATTTTCCCTTCATTTTCTTTAGCTACACCATTGAAACCTGATATCAATGTAGAAGCAGAATTCGCATATGGTGCAGGCCAAATCAACCCATTAAAGGCAATAAATCCAGGGTTGGTCTATGATGCCAATGAATCTGACTACGTGAAATTCTTGTGTGGCCAAGGTTACACCTCCGCCATGGTCCAAAGTCTCTCCAATGACAATACTCTTTGTAATTCAGCCAACATTGGTAGAGTATGGGATTTAAACTATCCTTCTTTTGCACTTTCTTCCACCCCTTCACAATCCATCAACCAATTCTTCACAAGAACTCTAACAAGTGTTGATTCAAATGCATCAACATATACATCTACGATTCTTGGCGCACCACAAGGCCTCACAATCACAGTGAACCCTAAGGTTTTGTCATTCAGTGGCATGGGAGAAAAGAACACATTTACGTTAACAATTCAAGGAAGTATTGATCCTACAAGTATAGTATCTGCTTCGTTGGTGTGGAGTGACAGTTCTCACGATGTGAGAAGCCCTATTACAATATATGTTGTCTCTTAAGTTTGGTTTGGTTTGTGTCGGTGCGTTTTTTCTTCTTTTAATTTTAAGTTGGACTTGTATGTTAATAAATTTGTTGGCTCTGCCTGTGTGGCGCAAAATGTCAAATTATACAATTGTTATTAATATGTCAGCTACAATATCTTGTAATATAAGAAAACCCACAGCTACCTTTTCTCGCACAAACTGATAGTCTAGCTTTATATGTTTCCTTTTACCATGAAAAACTGGATTGTTAGACCATTTTAATTTCACAAAATAGTTGAGGTGTTTTGTTTTATGGTATTACCATGTTCAGGATCCACCTGGGGTAAAAATAAAACAACCTTACATTCAAGCTTATAAGATTTGCTTAATTTATCATTAATTTGAGCAAATAACAGTAAGCAGCACAATTTTAGTTTTTCATTTCAAAAGTAGCATAATTTCGGAAAACTCGTAATGTTGTTTTCCTCGGTCAATATATCTCATCTGAACTCAACACCGAGATTCTTCAAAAATTTTAAAAAGCTCTTTGAATGTAATCTAATTTCTCGGTCCATTTCGGCCGTGATCAACACCGAGATTGTGCATTTTTTAAATTTGAAAATAAAAGGATTTATCAAATAACCAAAATACACTTGGAAGTCCGAATGCTACATATTCTCACAAACAACTAAACCTCAAACACTATGCTCATTTTGATTGAGACTAACCACAACTTTTTAGTTTCTTTCCCTTTGGATCTCCAATTTTGATATTGCGCTCTTTAAAATGTTTTTGTTTTTTTAGAAGGAAACAATAGAATTCAGACTACAAACCAGGGAACTTCTAGAGAGACTGGTGCACAAAGAGCTCCAAATATATGAATTAGATATGAGACATAACAGAAGGAGTTTGAAGGCTAGAGAGAAGCCTAAAAAGAGACAGATTAGCGAATGAAAGCTTGAAGGTTCAAAGAGATAGAAATCGGTTTATAGTTTGTGAATAGCTTATTTCTACTAGACCACAAATCAATATAATTACAAATATCTTCCCATATCTTAATGGTTGGATTTTGCTTCTCTTTGAAAATTTTGTTGTTTCTTTCCTTCCATATAATATTGTCTAGAGAAGAGCGGCACCCCAACTAAGTTTGATAACATTTTCCTCACTTGTTTGCTTGAGTGAGCATAGAGAATTACTGAGAGATTGGATAGTACTTCTATTTGCAAAGTCGCCAATGTTTTAGCATAATTTATTCTAGAGATTGGTTACCTTGCACTGGAGAAAAAGATGGTCTATATCCTCACTATTCTCAATGCATAAGACACATAACTGTGGATTCAAGCAAGAATTTTGAAACTTCTTTTGTATGACATCTACTGTATTGATTTTTCCATGAAGTAAGGACCATAGGAAGAATAACTTACATTTCATTGGCAGAGAAGATTTCTATAAGTTTAAGAAAACCTGCCCATCATTATGTTGTGAGTTATGTAATGCATCTGAAGCTCCGTTTGATAGAGGCTATAGTGAAGTTGTGGTCGCTATTGAGAATCCATGCATTTTGGCTTGTTGTAACCTTTGTTAGGGGCAGGGATTTGTAGATCACTTTTGATTTGGTTCCAAGTATTTGATTCCCTTTCATTAAGGGGACTTCTTGTGGCCAACGTCCATTCCTACAGAGAGTTGTCCCATCTATCTTTGATTGTTGCGTTTTGATCAATGACTAAAGCAAATAATCTAGGAAAAGCTTTTGATAGGGACCCCTGTTTGTCTAGTTAGCATGCCAGAATGATAGATTTTCGCCATTATTAACATCTCATTTGTAATTTCTCTCAAACCAATAAGTCCTTTGGTGATGGAAAACCAAGGAGCTCTCCAGTTGCTATATTTGTCTTTAGAAGGGATCTCTCCAGCCTAGGAAGCTTCATATTTGGTTGAGATAACTTTTCTTAAAAGAGCATAAGTTTCGGTTAGGAAACACCAAAGTCATTTACTCAAGAGAACAAAATTAGTGTTCTTTAAGCTCGAAATACCAAGACCCCCTTTATCTTTAGCTCTAGTGATGACAAATCATGTGATCAAATGGGATGCGCAAGATTGTTTGTTGCTTCTTCAAAGGAAATCTCTCCAGTGTCTTTCAATATCCTTATGTATGGATGCACGTACTTTGAAGACTAAAAGCTGATAAGTTGGCAAGCTCCCAAGAGATGCTTTAAGGAGAGTGAGTTTACCTCCCTTCGAGACATGTGAGTATTTCTAGCTGTTCAATTTTTTATGTATTCTTTCTTTTGATGTTTGCCCAAAATCATTTTGAGAGAGGTTTTTCGGCCAGAGGATCACCAAGATATTTAATTGGCAATGGTTGGCAAGGGACGTTCCACTTAGCTACTACTTGATTGGCTTTATCCATAACATTTATGGGAGTTAGTGTTGACTTAGAACGGTTTATGGTGAGGCCTGGGGCTTTTTCAAATAGAAGAGTTGCCATTTGTAGATTTTTTATAAAGGTATCATCATCCTAAGTGAAAAGTAGGATATCATCTACAAAGAAGATGTTATTAAGAGTGCATTTTCCACCTAGATCAACCCTTTTTGTGGCTTTTTCCCTTTGTAGAAAGTTCAGAAGGCTACTTAGGTAATCAATTGCAATAATGAAAATGAAGGGTGATATTGCGTCACCTTGCCTGATTCATCTGTCAGGAATGATTCTTCCATGAGGCTTTCCATTGATCATCACTAAGTATTGAATATTTTTGATGCAAGCTTGAATCCACTCTCTCCATCTTTCTTGGTAGTTCTTTTTCATCAACATAAAATCTATGAAATCCCAACTGATTGAATCAAACACCTTTTCAATATCAAGCTTTAAAACAAAACCTTTAGTCTTGCTTCCTCCAATATTCCACCATTCTTTGATCGTAAAGATAAAAGCTTTTATCTGCTTTTCATTGAAAAAAAGCAAGCTAACTTTTTGAAATTGTATTAGGGAGTGAACACTTTAGTCTTTCTGCCATTGTTTCGGCTATAATTTTGTACAAGGAGGGTAATGAGACTGATAAGCTTGTAGCCAGTTGGTCTGCAACAACAATCCTTTTTAGTAATGAGAGTGATAAAGTTGTTGTTGACATTCTTGGAGTATTTCATATCTTCTAAGTTGGGTTTAAAACTTAAATTATTTTTTTTAGATGTTGAAAATAATGAAGAAGGAAACCAAGTACGTTTAAATTGAAGTGAGGGGCACTTTGGTCATTCTATTATTATTATTAAGGTTAAAAAAAAAGGAAAAGAAGAAAATTTCTTCTTCTTCTCCAAAAATCGTGAAACCCCCCCCCATCCCCTCTCTAGAAATCTCTCTTCCACTGACCACACTAAAAGAAATTTGACCTTTAATGTCGGTTTAAACCCGACATTAAAGGGCTTTAATGTCACTTGGCAACCGACATCTTTGCGAGTGTTATTAAAGGCCTTTAATGTCGGTTTAAAAACGACATTAAAGGCCTCTTTAATGTCGGTTTAAAAACGACATTAAAGGCCTTTAATGTCAGTTTTCAACCGACATCTTTGATAGTGTTATTGAAGCCCTTTAATGTCGGTTGGGCTTTAATGTCGGTTTTAAACCGACATCTTTGATAGTGTTATTGAAGCCCTTTAATGTCATTGGGCTATGATGTCGTTTGAAAATCGACATTAAAGAGGCCAATAATGTCAGTTTAAAACCGACATTAAAGGCTTGTTTTTGTCCATTTTTAGAAATTTATATTTATTTAATTGTTGTATTATTGTGCATTTTTTATAAACCAACATTGAATCCATATAGATAAATATTTTTTTCTCGCTCCAACAAATCAATAAAATTAATACTATTTTAGAAACTATAATATTTATCTTTTACATTTGTATACACAAAATGAAAACTTAATATTGTGTTTATATATACATCTTACATCAGTACATGAAAAAAGATCCTAATACAAGATGTAAATAAGAAAAATTCTAAACGTCTTCTCAACCTTCAATCTTCAACCTTCAACGATCGCTTGGCTATCTATACAATCGCTCAGCTTTCAACCCAATATAACTTCAATCATTCAACATAAAGAGGAAACATTGTCATGAACTTTACGTAGTTGCTAGCTGAATAAAAAATTACCCATCTGCTATTGGAATCTCTCACATCCTATTGTCTTTTACTAAAAAATAAAAGAATTTGCCCTTGATACTAAGTAGGTGATTATGAGTTAAATTCCAGATCTCTTCAATAAGATTCCTCTATGTCATAACCAGACACAAAACTATGCAAATAACAAAAACAAATTCAAAGACAATCAAACTTTTCAAATAGGTATTTCGTGTTGTGTGCATACAAAGAATACCTCCTTCCTCAAACTTTAGTACCTTCAAGGATGAGTTCCACTTCTATTTGTGTCTTAGTGATGGAAATCACAAGTTCAGCGGCAGACTTCCCTGGTGGATGGTTCTAAAAGTTAGTGATCATTGTTATGAAAACAATGATTCCCATAACCAAAACTGTTAGGAGTAAACCAAAAAGAAATAAAAAGATAAATTGCAACAACCTACATATTACATGCCAATGTGGGTATTTGTTCACATACTAAAACTCAAGATGGATACTTTCGGCTAAAATCTAAGATTTATTTTGATAAAGAAAATGTTTATTTAGGATTTATTCCCAATTATGTTGATACTAACTTTTTCCCTTCATATTATTTAAATTTACAAAGAAGAGATGAGAGGAGAGTTTTTAGCTGGATCTTATAGTATCAATGGCATGAACCAAATCATCGAACTTTGCTCCAGTTAGTTCTTTAACGACCTTCTTATCCTTTAGAATTTTGAAAGTTGACACCACTTTTATCCCAAGTTCCTTTGCCAATGTTTGCCAGATAAAGACAATTTAAGTGTTCTTACTTCTTATATGAACTATTCTGCAAATACATTTCTAATTTCCAGCAAGAAATTAGGGATCATGAGATGAACCTTATTGTCTTGGTTGCAATCAAGCTTTAGAAAGACAACGTCAAGATATTTGTTCAGCCTGCTACTCATTACAAGACAAAGTAAGAAAGAGCAAGTAATTTTTATAAATAACAGAAAAGGAGCAAACGGACAAGCAACAACTTATGCATCAAGTACATGACCTCTAAGAAAAATTGAGAATAAAGAGCATTAAATAATATCAAAAAATCCAACCTTAGAAATCAAAACATCATTGGAGTCACACATGTAAAATGATGAAATCTCTGGAAAAAGTGAAAATTTTGAGGTGTTTTCTACATCTTCTATATTGCAGAAACCCAAACAGAAAAAAATGACCGGCAAAATTTTTCAAACACTTGCAGATAGTGTAGACCGTTTAGCTGAGCAAAAGATGTTGGTATCGAACCAGAGAACCGGTTGTTTGAGAGATCTAATGTTTGAAGCAATAGGACAGTTCCAAGTTCAATGGGAATTGGACCGAAAATGTTGTTATTCTGCAACAACCTTCAAATTTGGATAAGAAATAAAACAGTAAGAAAAACTAAACGAAACGTAGTAAATCCATGGTGTGCTATGTTTTTTAAGAAACTATCATATACCAGGATATTATTGTTGAGAAAACATAGTAGATAGGAGAACACACAAGAAGACATAACTCTTAATTACGATCTTCAACTAAACAGAGCAAAGAAAACCACACTTCCAACGAAAACAAATTTGAAACTAAAAAAAGATTTCATATCACTTGCTTCAATTTTTAATCTATGTTTAACTATCTTCTACTTTTAATATGTTGAAACTCTAATAAACTTACATTTCAATTCCAATGATTCGAAACTTCAACAAATTTGAAAATGAAACCACTTCATGGAGTTTAATTTCAACTTCCTTAAAAAGCCTTGAACATTGTTACTGATTTCTATGTTTAATTTACCTTTGAGTTCTGATCATCACCCTTAGGCATAACCGACTCTACAGCCTTAAGTTCCTAGCCATCAAAATTGTCCACCTCCTTGCCTTCATCCTCAATGCTATCACCGACGTTTGCCAACTCAGAATGAGCATCACTCCATTAGCTTCAAAATTTAAAGCATCGCCATCAAAATTTAAAGCATCACCACCACCTGACAAGTGTTAACATCTTAGACAATTACTCCCTCATAATCACTACTATAAATGTGACTTTTTGTGTACTTGGAAGAAAACATGATGCCATCTTTCACCCAGATGACCTGGAAAATAAAGTAAGATTGCAAGAAAGCATGGATGTCCTTCAAAACAACAGGTTTATTTATTGAGATATACGATAGCTGATGAGGGCCCTTCAAAGTATTTACTTTTCAAAGTTGGAATTGGCAGAGACACGTTTTAAAGTGTGCAATAAGGACTTAGAGAAGAAGCTTAGATTGGAGTGGAGAGTCTTTTAAACTGGTCTCACACGCAACAACCGCATTTAATTCCCAAAACAGGTTGGTTGTGGAAAACTGTGTCGCTGCCTTCATTTTCTTCTTGGTTTGAAAGTTTTAGTGTGGGATCAAACGGTAAAACTACTACTTCAAAGCAATCACAATGACATGTTCTTATTTGTCTTTCTTCATAACCTTTGCAATTGCCATCTCGAAATCTTCTTCTGTCACTTGAACCCTTCTTTCTCTTAGAGCAAACATTCCAACTTCTGTGCAAATAGCCTGAAAAGATGAAACAAGATTGACATTAAAGTTTGTTCACCTGAAGTAGAAAAAACAGGAATGTTTCGTGTAAAAATCTAACTGACCTTAACTTCAGCACCGGATGCACCATTCATCTTCTCAGCAATCCCTTTCAAGTCGATCCCTCGCATTGGATTCATTTTTCTCGAATGTATTTTTAAGATATCAAAATGAGACTGCATTACAGAAAATATACCATAAGGTCATCATAGTTAAAGAGAGTTGATACTAAAGGGCTACTACATAAACAATTCAAATTTTTGCCTATCAAATACAAAATTGAAGATTAATGACTTAATAAACCTACTTTAAAGTTTGGAGATCTATTTGAAACAAAATTTATAGACTAAACTTGTAATTTAACTTCTTTCATAAATAAGAACCTATATTTCAACTATGTTTTAGAAGTTAAGTTCTGAGTATTAAACTAAAATACATCTTTTAGGACTTAAAGTAATATATACTAAAGTTTTTAATTATATGGCTTGCACGAAAATGCATAACATCCATGGACTTTCAGCTCCATACATGCCACCATATTTATAAGGGTAACCTAAGATTTTTATGAAAGTTTGTGATTAGATTTGTCTCACTCCAGCTGTTCTTGTCCATTTTGACACTTCGAGAACATGTCAATCTTTGTGTAATCAATCTTCAATAATCAAGCTTCTTCTTTTAACAACCTATGAGAGGAAACTGAAAGATTGTTGTGAGAAGAAATGTAATCCTAATATGATATCTCTGAGAAAGCTGACCTACTAGGCTTTTGCAAGGCATTCAAATGCCAGCCTTTTGATGGCATAATGTCACTGACTTCATAAATGTCAAGAGCAGTAGACCCAAATGCTATAATTGTCATGTATGACTTTCTGATAACAAATAACTCGAGAATTTCATTTATTCTACACCAAAAAGAACTGAATTTTGAAAGAGAAAATCACCTTGTGCAATTCTTCATAGCTTAAATAGATGAATAGGAAGCATACTAAAATAGAATGAACCTCCTATGTATCTCTTTGATACTTCCATGATATCTGTAAGCAATTAAACCACAGTGAGCTCAAAGCCAAGTAACAACAACAACGAGTGTCATTAGATTGACGTTGTAGATACCTTCTTCTCTCAAAGACACCCCCAAGACCAAGGAATCAAGCCATTGGGTTTGCTTCCAGCTATTTTATAAAGCCCTCTAGACCATTCACTTACTATAAAACCAAAATCGAAAAAGGAAAAGTCATTTCTACGAGTTCCACCACAACAAAAGGAAGAGAGGGAGAATATCTCTTCTTTTTTTCAGTAGAATGACTTTTCTCTAATGAAAAAGATGAGTACGAAATTGTATTAGCTTAAGTCTGTGACAAGTCTTCAAACTCTCCATGAAGATTTCTACTTATGGAACATGACAAGAAAACATATTTTATAGCTCTCAGTTTCGTAAATACATCTCAAAATAAAGTTAAACTTTGATGACAACCATGGAGACCCAATAGCTGCCACATTAGTAACTATGAAAATCTAGTGAATATCTCTCAGATATTTTTCAAACACCTTAACTACAACAAAAAGGTTATACTAAGTTATGAAAAGTAATTTAAAATAAACAATCGTCAAAATAAAATCTCATGAAAATTTCTCATCAAAACTTTAAGATAAGAAAGTTATTTGCTATAGTAAGAACTGATAAATATAGCTACAAAACTAAGTTTAAGGTCAAATCTTATAAACATTACAACAATTAACTCCATCAAATTAACAAAACAAATTAAAGTCACTAAGTAAACCAAACAAATTAAAGACTTCACTTACATAAAAACCAACATAGTTATTACTTCATTTACACGGAGAAGTAAAAAGCCTTTAGAAACCTGAAACTTGTTTTCATTAGAGAGTTCATCAAGATATGCTAGAAAGGAATCAGCCAAAGTAGCCTACAAACCCCAAGAAAAGAATCTGAAAAATTAACAAACAAGATAAATGACAATATCTAAGATGCATTCAAAACAAGAAGCACCATACCAAGTCGAAAAGCCTAATGAAAGTATAAGAAATAAGTCAACTAGAGTTTACATACAACGTAGCAACTAAACTAAACTAGCATACAAAAGAAAAGTGTTGAAATCTAAACATAAGAAAGTTACAAACCATTTTCTATGCTTCGCTATAAGATTTATAAAGCTTCCCTGATCGTAAACATCTGAATATCAAATTTTCAATTTTCAGAGTTAAAGGAACATATGTGTATATTAAACCTAAAAGGATAAAACCACACATAAATGCTTTAACACAAAAGAACCGTGGCTGGGCACGAGGGACGATGACAACTGTATGTGAGGTGACTATTCGCCAGAGAAGAGAGGGTTGAAAGTGAGATTGAGAAGAGATGGAAGAAATTGATAAGGAGAGGGAAGAAATCATGTGGCGTGGCATCGTGAGAAAGAAAAGAGTAAAGTAAGGGAGAAGATACTTAAGTTTTTTTTTTTTTAAAAAAAATTAACTATACCTTTAATGTCGGTTTGAAACCGACATTAAAGCTCTCTCTTTAATGTCGGTTTAAAACCGACATTAAACATCCACATTTTAAAAAGCGACATTAAAGCTCCATTTCCATTTTTTCCAACCGAAATTAAAGACCATATTTCTTCTAGTGGCATTCTCCACGGGCTTAGTGCCTCTCTTTCTCTCCTGTAGTCGATGCCACCATCAGCCACCCCTTGCGGCGTTGGACTCGCCGGCCAACGTAACCTAGTCGACACCGGCGTTTAGGTCTTCCTCTTTGCTTGTCAGCCACGACGCCTTCAATCACAGCCACACCACATCGAACCCTTCGCGGGTCACACAAATTTAAAGTCTTTGGGTTCGATCAAGACATTCTGTTTGAGTCCCTCCAAGGATTTCGTTGTCATTCAAGTTGCCTATCACCTAACCATCGTTTTACAAGTCGAATCGCTGCCAACTTCGTTCTTTTCCAACTCTTTATCATCAGATCTAAGTTTTGGGGTAAATATTCTTTATTTTAGTTGGATTTCTTAATGAGTTTCTATTATTCATTAAGTTTCAACTTGGTTTTCACGATACCCATTACTTTTTAATGCTAAATTTGAATATTAATGGAGTTTGAGCCATTGTCCAGCGATTCAAAAGTTCAAAATTAGGCATTTTGACACCACTTTGGTAATTTTCTAAGCTTTTAGGAGCGGGTGTTGAGTACCCATTTAACTTCATTGATAGTATTGAATAGCTCATGGTGTTGTAAGCTAGATTTCGAAGTTAGAAGGTAGTATTGGTGTTGTCCATTGAAGTTTAGGTTACTTGGTTAACTTCTTGATAAGTTTTGGAGTAATTTTATTGAGTTCTTTTAGAGTTCTTCAATGCCCATTAAGTTTAAGCGTTAAAATTGAATGACTCATGATGGTGGATGCTTGTTTTTGAAGTAGAAAATCACTAGGTGCTATCCATTAGGATAAAAGCTACTTCAATAAGTGTTTAGTAAGATTTTGAGTAATTTTGGTAAGTTTAATGAATACCCATTTAATTGTAACATGAACTTGATATTACTCATATTCTTATGTAAGTAAGATTGAAGATTTGGAGGACTAAGAAACATTGATCAACACGTTTAAGATCGTTTTAGATAAGTTTTGGTAACTTCCTCAGTTTTGACTAGTTCGATTGATATTAATTTGTTAATGGATTTAAACCTCTTAGGCATCGTTATGTGATATATGAGCATAAGATTTTAAAATACAACTTAAATTTGGCTGCTTGTGGCGTTAGGAGTTTAAGTTGAGGTTAAGGGTCCAAAAGTGAAATTTTTAGGCTAAATTAAAGCATGTGGTGAATGTTGCAAGTTAAAAAGAAAAGTGGAAGTCGACCCATTGAATCTAAAAGACCCTAAACTAGTTGGAAAAGAATTTTAGAATGTTATACCGATAGTTTCTCACCGAAGAGGAATGAAGTTGTTAGGGAATGGGTAATGGATGCCCTTTGATGCTTACCCATCTACATCGCATCCTTTGGAGCTGATTTGCTCATGGATGTTGATTGAGGTATTGAAGAGCTGAAACCTTTAAACGATGAGGTACATGGCTTGGATGAAGTTGCAATTAGAGCATCATCAACAATTTTTGAAATGGGTTTCAGATTCAGATGGGTTCTGAGATTTGATGATGAATTTATGTTTAAAAGAGAAAAGGAGAAGCATTTGGAGAGAGGAGATGTGAGGCATTGCAAAATCGAAGGAGGCCGATTGTAAACGTTTTTGTCACAGGTTGCGGCACTGCGTAAACATTTTTGTTTCAACATTTTCGGCAAAGGCTAAGGCTACTGAATGGTTTTCATTTTTGTTAAAAAGGAAAGGCTCTTTAAGTTTCGTGAATAATTATTTCTTTATGTTTTAAAATTATACTTGACTTTTTTTTTCTGCATTAAGTGAATGTTAACTATATTTGACGTAAAAAAATGTCAAGTAAAATCTCCATTACACTTTACGTGAAAAAATCGTCGAGTAAAAGCTCCACTATACTTGATGCGAAGAAAATGTAAAGTTAAAGCTAATGTAAAATAGTTCGAAAAATTCCGTGAAATTTTTGCTTTTTTAAAACTATACTTGACGTTTTTTTAACATCAAGTAAATGTTCACTATACTTGACATCAAATAAAACGTCAAGTAAAATCTCCCTTATACTTAACTCGAAACAAACGTCAAGTAAAAGCTAATGTGAAATAGTTCGAAAAATTCTGTGAAAACTCCACTTTTTTTAAACTATACTTGACATTTTTTCTTTAAAGTGGTCAACACTTGATGTTTTTTTAATAAAAATTTCAAGTATTTAAAAATTGCTAGTGTCAAGTAAAGCAGATTTTGTAGTAGTGATATACTAATATGCGAAGAAAACTGAGGGTCATTGTTCATTGTTTCAGGCCAAATTGAAGTGGAGAAAGCGTATAACCACGGGGGATCGAGTTATTGACTGTGAATGGCTTATTTTCAAGCTTTTTTTTTATACTTATACATGTTATCTCATGATATTGCTTGGAAACTACCATGATTTACACTTTTTATGACCACATTTTTGTTTATGTTTAAATAATGTGTTTACACGTTATGATTTTAAGAATGTTTATGACTTGAATTTTATATAAGCGGGTTTGAAGTTCCTGTTTTCATTTACACTTAAACGATGTGTTTGTCCGTCTCGATTTTAAGAATGCGCATGGCTTGAATTCAAAGTTTGTATTTCAAGTTTTGATTATACTTGGTTTGAAATATATTTAATCGATGTTTATGGTGAACGAGAAGGTGATTTCCCCAAGGCTACGTGAATTTGTTTCCATAGCGCCACCTATAGTTGCAGGGGGTTCCATGGCTAAAAGAGGTTGTGACCAGAGATCCGAGAACCTAAGTCTTGGTGAGGATGTGGATGGAGGATTGTGATATGGCTTTGAGCCTACCATAACCCATAGTCGGTGGCTCTATGTGCACATAGGAGAGATATGGATGTTGTTAACTGTGGTAGGTGCTAAGTATGCGTGATCTTTGTTTGGCCGCGTGTTTCCTTGTGGATGTGGATCACGTGTGAGATATTCCAGGTCGTTTATTTAGTATGCTATAATGGCTGGATTGGATGGATGTTGTTACTGTGGTAGGTGTTAACTATGTGTGAGCTCTATTTGGCTGTGTGTTTCCTTGTAGATATAGATCACGTATGAGCTATTCCGGACTGTATATTTAGTATGCTATCATGGTTGGATTGGATGGAGGTTGCTATCATGGCGATGAATTTGTCAATCACGTTGATATCCCTATTGTCAAGAATTCAGGTTCCAATGGAAGAAAGAAGTGAATTTGTCACTTCTGAGGGAGATCTAAACTTATACGTCTCTTATGTGATATGTTCCATAATCTCTACCACATAAATGGATCCAACGCTAGAAAAAGTAAGCTGAATATGTATTCTCGCACGGAATGGAGACCAAAAGGCTATTGGAATCTTAACAAATGCAAGATTGCTCTCACATCTATTCATAATTCAAAATCTACTAACTGGTATTTTGACAGTGGATGCTCGCATCACATTACAGGGAATGCTATGTTTTTCTCTGAGTTAAATGAATGCCAGCAGGGTCTGTTATGTTTGGTGATGGTGTGAAAGGAAAAAGCATTGGAAAATGAGTTATAGATCAATCAGGATTTCCATATCTACATGATGTTCAAATTTGATTAGCATCAGCAAATTACGTGATCAAGGATATTCTGTCAGTTTTAATATAGACAAGTGAAAAGTGATAGATAGAAAAAATCAAGTTATCATTGATGGTACAAGGTTATCAGATAACTGTTATCACTAGAACTCTAAGATGGATGTGTGCAATTTTTCAAAAACTGATAAGGCTAATTTATGGCACAAAAGATTAGGTTACATCGGTAGTTCGTCAATCTCTAAAACCATTAATACTGATGCCATTCTAGGGATTCATGTATTAAAATTTAATTCACACAAATGTTGCTCAGGTTGTCCTACAAAGAAATAGATTAAATCTTCATATAAAGCTACGTATCACCATACAACCACTCGCATACTTGAACTCTTACATATAGATCTAATGGGACAAATGCAAGTTGAAAGCCTTGGTGCCAAGCAGTATGCCTTTGTATGTGTAGATGATTTCTCTCGTTGTACATGAATAAAGTTTGTTCAAGAAAAATCAGAGACATTCAAAGTTTATCGTGCCTTGTGTTTACAGCTTCAATGTGAAAATGGTAGAGGCATTATTCGTATTAGGAGTGATCATGGTCGAGAGTTCCAAAATAGCAACTTTAATGATTTCTGTAAATCTGAAGGTATTCTCCATGAATTCTATTCTCCTTTGACACCACAACAAAATGAGTTGTAGAGCCAAAGAATAGAACATTATAGAAGATGGTTGAGACATCATTTGCTGGTTGTCACATACATAACTGAGTCACATTATGACCTAGAATATCCTCTACAAACTATGAACTGTGAAATGGAAAACCCAATGTTAAATACTCCCATATTTTTGGAAGCACATGTTATATCCTAAGTGATAGGGAAGATCACCGTAAATGCGATTCAAAGTCTCACAGAGGACTATATCTCGACTATTAATGTTATTGTCAACGATCACAGATATACAAACAAAGGTCATTTAGATGATGGTGATGGTCTACTATAGCTTGATTCTCCTCAGACAAACAATCCTGCTAGCTCAAAAAACTTTTCTCTAACGAAGGAAACATCACCAACTAAGTCTTTAGACACTACAAGAAATAAGACTTTTAATAGCCTTGGAAGATAGCCCATTTTAAATTGGGCTATTGAAAAAAAGTGAAAAAATAAAAAACTTAATTTAAGCCCGCCCAATTTTTCACCTTTCCCGACCCCCCTTCTTTTTGCACACTCTTTCTCCATTTCACACTCGCGATAGCTACTCCATGTTCTACTGTGATCTCCCTCTCCTCTCTTCATTGTTCAAAACACGTAAAACACATTATTGTTGTTTGTGAGTTCGTCGTCTCTCTATCATCTGATGTTGTCTTCGTCCATCGTCACTCTCCTTTTTGTCGTTCAATCGGCCACCGAAACGTAACCGGCCTATTCGTCATTCAACCGGCCACTGAAATGTAATCGGCCTGTTTGTCGTTGTCATCAAAGCCTAACGGCCACGTTGTTCGTCATTCAACCGAAACCCACGCCAAAACAATACTTTTTGACGATACCAGATTTTTGTTCATCGTTCAACTGAAACCCATTTTTGCGTTTTTCGAATCAAGGATGTGGGTCGTTTAAAGTAATTTTTCCATCTATTCATTTCTCTTAATAATACTTCTTGGATTTTCACTATTTCTAAGAATAGAAGTCTTGTGGTTTTAGATTCTGCCAATATACCATCGTCTTCAAATATTTATTCTTCTTCTTCAGCAACCAACAACACAATCGTGGGTTATACCTCGTGGAACTCCCCTTTTGATCCATCTACAGGTAATTTTACATTTTGTTGGATGTTCGTAATATTTCTGAAGTTGTGATTTTGAATATTGGTAAAACTTATTGGAGATCTGGTCCATGGTACTGAGCTAGACATTTCATCAAACATCAGAAATAACAGAGAAATACTTACTTTCAGACATGCATGTGTTGAAAGTTATTGGCAATCTTTCATACTCTTTGTTTTCATATTTCTTTGAAAAGAATACTTTAATTTTTAGTCCAAGTTTAAAAATAAAATCTATTCTTTTTCGTGTTTTAGTTTGGGTGTTTTAAAAATATTAATATTTAATGAATATAACCAAAACTTACGAGTAGAATTAGTGTATGATTAATCTTTTAAATTGAAAAAATGACGTGATTATCAAATAGGGTTGAAATTTTTAACAGGTCTATGGTTTGGTTTGAATTCTCTAGCACTAAAGTCAGAAATGGTATGCTGAATGGGAATCAGTAAGTGTGCATATAAGATATGTGTGAAGAAGATGGTCTGTTTTTGCAATGATTTCGTACTTGGTTGTATTTATCATTGTTAGGAAATAGTTTTGGGATAACCATTGTCCTGAGCTGGAGAGTATTTGACTCTATTTTTCAAACTTTTTGATTGAATTTAAAGGTGCTATATCTGTTGACTAATGCACCAATATGACGTTTTTGTTATCTCTTTCTCTATTGATAAGGCTAAGGGTAGAGGGTTATCTCCCTTTCTCATGTTCGTTGTAGTTAAAATGTATTTGGTATACTACCTTATGCAAACAGTTTTGGAGGAGTCTTTCATTATTCATACTCCTTATTATGAATATTTTACAACTTATGTTTACGCTGTTTTTGGTTTTTCGATCTTATTGTTTCTAAAAAAGATGGGAATTCAGTTTGATGAATTTACTTGCCAGAATCTGCCTATGATTTATACAAAAGTTCATTGTTAGTTGGAAGTAGTAGTGAAATGAACATAATCTATTTCTGCATTATCAAGTGGTGTCATATCGAAAGATATTGTTCATTTTGTAGGACTGAATAATAAAGATTGTGACTTTTCCAAAGGAAATATCAAAATAAAAATCTTAAATAAGAATCTTTGTTCTTTGTTTCTTCTTTTCCATGAAAATGTTTTCGAGTCTAAGCATTTGGCTGAAATATATGTATCATTGGGAAAAACTACAAATCACAAGTGCACTATTACGTCAAACATACTAGCATTAGGTTTGGAATAATTTGCTAAAAAATTTCCTTTTTTTTTTCTCTAGGTAATATGAAATTATTAGTTCGTACATGTGCGCATAGATAATAAGTTCCCAAAATCTTTTATTTTTTTTAACTATAATAAGATATGGAACAAGATAAGTTATTGTCTTGTTCAAAAATTGATGCTTCTCTTTGCTTGCTAGTCGTTGGAAAATTGCAATTCAACTACTCTCTTTCTCCCATTTTTATAGTAGCCAGCTCCCTTTGATGTCATGAACTTGTGTTTTTATTTGTTCCTCTTGCAAAACTTGTTGGAGAAAACACCATATTCTAAGAGAAACTAAAGTATTGATAATTAAAACTTAAACTGATATTTATCATCATATATTAATCTCATACAAACGTATTGATAATTGATGAGATTAATATCTTTACAGTTGCAGTAAAGTGACTATACGAGAATAATATTGGGTACAAAAATGTTCAACAATGATTGGGTACATTTAAATAGGTATGAAACTAACTAACATTTAATATTGAGTTAACCTCTAATGCATATTTAACTAAATTAACTTTATTTAAAAGTACTACTAATGAGTATATGGAAGGAGCATGGGATTTTTTGCAAGAAGTGAAGAAAAGGAAGCTAAATGCCACTAAATTTTTATGCCCATGTAAAGATTGTAGAAACATGGCGCGTTATGATTTTCAAATCATATATGAGCACTTGGTCATTAAGGGAATGAATCCTACATTAATTTTTGGTACCATCATGGGGAAGTTTGTGAAGGAGATGAAATGGAGAATGAAGTTGATGATAGTTTTATGTGTGAAGCAACGAACTTCTATAAGAGCACATATATGGGAGAAGAGGATATCATTCATGACAATTCTACATCAAGGAAGGAAAATAATTTTTCTCAAAAGGTGGAAGAGGCAAATACGCCATTGTATGGTGGTTGCACGAAGTATACAAAGATGTCAGCAATTGTAACATTGTACAAACTGAAAACTTTTAATGGTTGGTCAGATACAAGATTCACTAACCTTTTGGGGTTTTTGCATGACATGCTCTGAATGGACAATGTTATTTTAATATCTATTTATGAAGTTAGAAAATAATTTAAGGAATTTGATTTAGGTTACCAAACAATTCATGCATGTGTTAAAAGATTGTTGCTTATTTAGAAATGAGAATGAAAAGTTAGAAAATTGTCCTCATTGTGCGAGTTCAAGATGGAAGATTGATGAACGAACAAACCAAATCAAACAAGGTGTGCTCGCCAAGATATTGAGATACTTTCCTATCATTCCACGACATAAACAGATGTTTAAAATACATGAAGTTAGTGAAAGTTTACATTGGCATTGGAGCCATAAAAGTACTGATGGAAAGATCAGACATCCCGTTGACTCTGTTGCATGGGAAACAATTGATAAAAAATGGCCTGAGTTTTCAATGGATCCACGTAATCTTAGGTTGGGCCTTGCTACCGATGGTTTTAACCCATTCTCCAATTTAAGTAGTCGGTATAGTTTTTGGTCGGTCATGTTTGTTACTTACAATCTTCCTCCTTGGTTATGCATGAAAAAAGAAAACATGTTGACACTGTTGATTCCTGGTCCTAGACAACCCGAAAATGATATTGATGTATATCTACAATCCCTTGTGGAAGATTTAGAACAACTATGGAAATGAATACAAGTTTATGATATTGTAGATAACTCACATTTTAATTTGAGATCAATTCTTATGTGGACTATAAATGATTTTCCAGCATATGAAAATCTTGCTGGATGCACTACAAAAGGTAATTATGCATGCCCAACATGTGGAGATAGTACTCATTCTTATTGGTTGAAACATAGTAAAATATTTGCATATATAGGTCATAGACGATTCTTAACAAGGGCTCATCCATAACGAAGAAAAAAAGCATTGTTTAATGGTAGAATAGAAGAAGAGTTACCTCCCAAAATAGCTACAAGTAGTGCAATTTATGTCCAACTTCAAAATTTTGATAATTGTTGGTGAAAACGTGAAAAGAAAAAGGGCAAAAGTCATAAAGAATCGTCAAATCAAAGGTGGAAGAAGCGATCGATTTTCTTCGATCTACCATATTGAAAGGTAAACCAACTTTAATTTTATGATATATCTTATTACATTTTGAATTAGTATGGTTTGAACTACGTCATAAACAATTTGAAACTTTGATTGTCTAGGAATTACCAATACGACACAACTTGGATGTCATGCACGTGGAGAAAAATGTATGTGAGAGTATTATAGGTATGTTATTAGATATAAATGGAAAGTCAAGAGATGGGATTAATGCAAGAAAATACTTACAACTTTTGAAAATTCGTCTTGACCAGTATCCTCAAGACCGTGGAGGAAGAACTTATCTACCTCAGGCTCCACACACATTGTTGAAGTTCGAGAAGGAATTATTTTGTTCAAGGTTGTACAAACTGAAGTTGTCTAACGAATACAGTTCAAACATTTCAAAGTGTGTATCATTAGATGAATGCAAAGTGATGGGCTTGAAGTCTCATGATTATCATGTATTGATGCAACAACTTTTATTAGTGTTGTATAGAGGTTTGCTCCCAAAAGGTTCAAGACATGCAATATACAGGCCATGCTCATATTTTAATAGACTTTGCCAACGTATAATTAATAGAGAGGTTATGTTGGATCTTGAAAAAGAAGTGGTGGACATTTTATGTCTTCTTGAAAGGTACTTTCCTCCGTCATTTTTTGACATAATGACACATTTGGTAATTCATTTGGGTCACAAAGCTTGCATATGTGGACCAATTCAATTTCGTTGGATGTACCCATTTGAAAGGTACATGTCTTTGGTCTATTGATAATTATGATTTTTGGCGTACTAATAACATTTATTTTAGATACATGAAGGTATTGAAAGGTTATGTACGAAATAAAGCACGACCAGAAGGGTGCATTACAACATGTTACTTAGCTGATGAATGTGTTGACTTTTCAAACAAGTATTTTAAACAATCAGTTGAAGTAGCGAATAGTCAACAACGTAATGAAGAATACCAAAACGATGTCATCTTAGAGGGTCATCCTATATCTTCTGGAACTTCAATTGAACTATCTGATGATATACTTGAAAATGCACATCGATATGTCTTATTCAACACATCGGAGGTGGAACCATTTATAGAGTGAGATATAACCCTAAACAATATTATTTAATACTGTAATTTAAGTCTATTAATGATAGTTTATTGGGACAGGATGCATATGAATGAACTCATTGTTTTAGATAAGAGACTAGAAAAAGATTCCAATCTACTTTGGAAGATTCATACGGAACAATTTCCATTATGGTCGAAGTCTAAGGTGATACTAACTAATTTGTAAACATCCTATCAAACACTGGATATATGAAACTGTAAGATACTTTAACTAACAGGTAGATATGTTTATTCTTATCAAATTGAATTAGATTCATCCTTTGAAGGTTACTCTGACTTGTTAAAATGGCTTACGAATGGACCAAGAAAGAATACGATGTCTTACACTGGGTACATTATAAATGGGAAAAGATTTCACACAAAGAATGTTGAAAAATCAACTCAGAATAGTGGTGTTGTTGTAGATGCTACAACATTATGTAGATCTAGTGCCAAAGATTAATCTCAAGTTATGGATGTAGTTGCTTATTACGGAGTGTTACAAGAAATAATCTTGTTAAACTATTATGTCTACCAGCTTCCAATCTTCAAATGTGATTGGGAAAATGTTCGCAATGGAGTAAAAGTTGAGGAAGGATTCGTTCTTGTTAACTTACATCAAAGTCAAAGCAAGTTTGTACGAGAGCCTTTCATACTCGTCTCCCAAGCCAAACAAGTGTTTTATGCTAGAGAAAAGGACACTTCAAATTGGTATGTTGTATTAAAAGCACCACCGAGAGGGTTTCATGACTTGGAAATGTACGATGAGAATTAGGATGATACTTTGGTTAGTAATGAAAACATAAGTAATGCGGTTGAAGATGTTGATGAAAGTGACGAGCTTACGTATGCAAGACAAGATTGTGAAGGTGTTTTTATTTGAGAATTAGTTTGAGAAGTAAACAAACTAACCTGCAGCAAGATACTATATATACACTTTTCTCTATATATGTGTTTTCATTTGAATTAGCCTCTTCGTTTATGTGAAATGTGAATCATCAGTAAGCACTATATTCTGTTTTATATCTAGTTATACTCCCTCTGTCTTTTTCTTTTTATGTATTTTCATATGACTTATGTATATTATCATATGACTTATGATAAATCAGTTATATTTATCTGAAACATGGCAGTGTATTATTGCACTCTCACTGGGTAGGGTTACATAATACATAGCTGTAATCTAGTCTGCATCTACCTTTTCTCTATGCTTTCAATTTAAAAAATTTATTTAAAATTTTCTTAACAAACAAATCAATTCCTACTGTTTCCTTTTAGTTCTTTAGGGTCCCTGTATTTGAAAATTAAACACTTTTAAAAAGCTATTAATTTTTCTAGGGACTCCATTAATGACACTGTTCTCACCTAGAAAAGCATATTATAAATTAAATATGGATATTGGGAAAGGATGAAGAGATAGAGTTCTAGATAAAAGGGTCCCTCCCTCCATACACCAAATCCTAATTAAAGAAGCAAAGGCCAAATGGATATTAAGGTTTGCAAAATACTTCATATGAATTATGGAGATGGAGACAAAGGCTATGTCAAAAAACTCCTTACTTCAGGTCTTTCACTCTTTTCTAAAAACATATATTTGTGTGCTTCCATTTCATCTCATCATTATATTTGTGTTACTTTTTCACCATTTCAATCCAACATAGTTTGCCAAAGGTCAGTTAATACTTTTACTCGCAATCCATTGTTTGCTTATTCCCAATGCTTGTTTACATATGTTATTTCATTTCCTTAATCATAAGTTATTTTCTATTCAAGTCCTTTAGGTTGAAATGGAGAGAGGTTTACAAGATACCGTGGGACTAAAAGTAAAAGGAAAGAGAAGGTCTACACGAAGGAAGCTTATTGACGATAGTCTACTTATTCCAAATGAGCAAAACAAGGAAAGTTTATCACCCAAGCCTAGTGAGAAGATAGTTGAAGGTAATCCTATATTACACTCACCAACTGCTCGAACAAGATTAACAATTCATAGGCAAGCAACAACTTCTATCGTGAATGAGAAGCCATTGCCTAATAAGAAGCCAGTTCAAGATCATGTTGTAAATGAAGAACCTCCATTGGAAAAGACAATTTTTCCTAGTGAGAAGGCGCTTGAAGATCATGTTGTCAATGAAGAACCCCCATTTGAAACGATGCCTTTGCCAAAAAAGACAAGAGGACCTACAAAAATGAAGAGAATAGCCATTGAAAAACAATCAAGAGTGGACACTTTTTTCAATGAATATGGACAACTCATTGGTGATGAATTGGTAGGATTGGCCTCTTTTCTTGGACCACTAGTGAGGGAGGTTGTACCAGTGAATCTTGAGAATTGGCTAAAACTACCAACAAGATTGAAAGTCGTGTTATGAAAATCTATCCAGGTATTAATTTACTTTATTTTTCTCTAATAAGAATAAGTTGGTTGCTTTTCATTTCTAACTCTTTTATACTTCAGTCAAGGTACAATGTGGAAGATTGGCAAAAAAAGTTTTTCTTACAAAAGATAGGTAGATTATAAAGGGCTGGAAAATTTCGTTTAGTAAAATAAATTCGAGATGCCTCAACAAAGGATGCAATTTTGAAGTTGATGCCTGATAATTTGCAATCTGTAGATGATTGGATGGATTTTGTGAGTGACAAGACTAGTGCAAACTTCAAGGTATGTAAATCTCTACTTAAAAACATATACAGTTACATTTGATTATTATTAATTTGTGTGAAGTTTGAATGTCTTTTATTTGAGTAGTTGAAAAGTGAAAAGTACAAAGCCATGAAGAAAAAACAACTCCCACATACATATAGTAGAAAAGGGTATGCTCGTTTGGCTGAAGAGATGGTAAAGTTCGTTACTATACTTCAATTTTGCTTCCATATCGTATATGTGGTTTCATTGTATAAATCTCACTTTGTAGAGAAAAATTAGTTCAGATCCATCTTCGGTCACAAGGGTTGCATTATGGACTAAAGCACACAAAAGGAAGGATGGAAAACCGGTGAATTCACAAGTTGCCGAGACACTTGTATGTCTTCTTTGCAATTTATGTTCTTGTTCTTAGACTTTATTATCGTTGTAACCTTGTTGAATCTTGCTATCTTTGATTATATATGTTGTTGGGTCTTTCTGTGTGCAGGAATCTTTAGTTTTATGAGATTTATTTCTGTGTGCATGATGCTTTGTTCTTCCTCTGATTAGTTATTAAATACAGTATTGAATATTTTGACTTTCTACTACTGCTGCTAATACTACAATTTGAGAGAAAGCTAAGTTAATACCTACAGCAAAAATTCCCACTTAGATCATGGGAACAAAAAGGTAGGACTTTACTTACTTAGACTACTTGGTTATAAACAAAGGGGAGTGTCCAAGTACATCAAATAACTTAGTTTGTCTTGTAGTTTGGTCACCTACTATATCTCAATATATTTGATCATGTATTTTAGGAATCTAGAAAATGGTGGTTTCATTACACTTAACGAAGAGAGTATGGTAACTTTTGTGAGACATTTAGATACAAATACAATCCATCTTATCAAAATTTTGGTTGAAAAATATTCAAGAAAGTGCATATTTGAAATTACTTTTTAAGTGCTAACAAGCTTAGCTTGTGCAAAAATTTGGACCGAATATCAAAACTCTATTGCTCTAACTAACTTTTATCAAATAGTATGGATTAAAGTACCTGTCTCTGCAACTGTTCAAGTCTTAACTTCTCTGCATTTGCTAACTCCATTTAACTGATGTGGTCTAAACCTTGAGTCAGTTGGAGGCAGTATCTCCATCAAACCTGCTGTGAGTTCGTTCAAGGATATTGTAACGACCAAACTCTTTATACTAAGCTGAGGTCATTACTAAAAAGAAACAATGACAAGAGACACTTTTTTTGAAGCGAGGGAAGACTAAATTTTCTTTAAAAACAGAATATTAAAACACTGAAACATAAACGCCGAAGCAAAACTGAGTCCCCATATGGCATGTCACGGATCCTTCTCTGTCGCTCGCCAGCTTTCCTCTACCTTTACCTTCACCTGAAATGTTAAACATAGAAAGAGTGAGTATAAACATATACTCAGCAAGGGACCCACTACTAGTCCCGCTAGGTGTTTATTAACTTCCCATTAGAGTCCTGAAAAAGGTACCCAATAACTGGCACGTTCCCGAACACGTGCAACATGCGCTCCCGTAGGAACAGAATCTGGTCTTCGACGTCCCGAGGGAGCACCTAGGACATACTGGTCTGTAGCGAACCCGGAGGAAACACTAAGACAATCGGGTTGCGAGCATCCCGTCGAATCACTCGAATCATATCTATATCCATGCTAGACTGGCAGTCCCGTCGGACTACGCAGTCCTAAATAGGTGGTGATCCCGAATGACACTCATGCAGGTACGACTCTAATAGACAAAGTTAACAGAACACCCTATCCATAGCATGTAGCACAACATAACATCATAACATGGCATGAGTATTAATCTTAACGTCCTTAATCATGTGATTAATATATCATGCATCAACATCAACAGTAATCAACAACATACTACCAGTTATTAACATGACTTCAGTCATCAATATCAATCAATATAATGAATTATGCATTTTAGCTACCATCAATGCATAATCATAATTACATGCGGTCTCTTAAATTCAGTTTGAAGGTCTAGTAGGAGAATCTCTTACCTGGAGATTTTAGCCAAACAAAGTACTCCCTATCTGACAGTAAAAAAAAGTCTCCAATTAACTTGATCCTAATCATAAAAGGAAAACTCAGTATCTTAATTAATGAAATCAGCAATTGGCTAACATCCAAAAATTTTCCCCAAATTAATTAACTTCTCAAACAAAAAGGGTTGAAACCAATTCAACCTTGATTGGGAAATATCCAAGATTTAGATCATAAAAAGTCTAGCCAATTGAACCTTTAAAGAAACCCAAAATAGATCCAAAATTAAATTAATAAACTATTAATTTAATTTCATTAGCTTACCAAGGTTACTCAGATGGAGGTTGAAAAATCCTCTTATCCTTGATGGAAAAAAATTCATCACTTTAAATCCTCAAGCTTCCAAAGAGACCAATCTTAACTTCAACTGAGGCGGCGACAGTAGAGGGTTATCTTAGAGAAGAAGATGAAGAACCTTTTTCTTTTTCCTTTACTTTCTAACTTAAGCATTCAGATGTTATTTATAGACCCAAATAATAACAATAATATTTATTATTATTATTATTTCCTTTTCCTTTTCTTTTTAGGATATATATATATATATATATATATATATATATATATATATATATATATATATATCTTTATTCCCATTATCTCTCTTAAATAAATGCCTTAATGCACAAAATCTTAGTCATTTCTAACCATTAATAATAATAATAATAATAATAATAATGCTTCTTTATTATTATTATTATTTTTCTCTCACCAAAATCTACAACAAAAATATATATTTATTTAAATCACTATTCTCTCCAAAAATCTCAAATTCACTTAAATTCTCAATTAATTTAATCAATCAAATCTTTTCCAATAAATCAGTTATAACTTCCAACATGAATTATCTTAACCCAACCATAACAACTTCACTCCAGAATTAATATTTATCTTTCTACAGAATAATTAATCATCTTCCACAATAATTAATTATTATTCATCTTTCTCCAAAATATTTAATAATCTTCCACAATAATTAATTATTATTCATCTTTCTCCAAAATAATTAATAATCTACCACAATAATTAACTATTATTTATCTTTCTCCAAAATAATTAATTATCTTTCACAATAATTAATTATTATTTATCTTTCTTCCAAATAATTAATTATCTTCCACAATAATTAATTATTATTTATCTTTCTCCAAAATAATTAATTATCTTCCACAATAATTAATTATTATTTATCTTTCTCCAAAAATAATTAATTATCTTCCACAATAATTAATTATTATTTATCTTTTTACAAATAATTATATTTTCCCAAAATATAATTATTTTACTTTTTCTCCCTTACTAAATATCTTTTTTCCAAAACCGTCAAGTATACGTATACTTGACACTACAACACCGTCAAGTATAAGTATACTTGACCCTTAAAAACCATAAAGTATACGTCTACGTGACACTAAAACACTGTCAAGTATACGTTTACTTGACACTAAACCACCGTCAAGTATTCGTTTACTTGACACTAAAAAACCATCAAGTATACGTTTACTTGACACTGTATTAACGTCAAGTAATCCATCAAAGTTTACCTTTTATGTGTCAAGTAATGTTGTATAGTTGACGCCTTATACGTGTCATGTAAACATATACTTGACGTTTTTACATGTAAAGGAATATCGTATACTTGACATATATGTAACGTTATGTATAGTACTATTTATTAATATATATTAAATATACACAATTTTCATTTTCTGGTTCTTGCATTAGGTACATTTGTTTCAATAAAATAAAATTTTCAGAACCAGTATAGTTACGCAACAAGAAAATGACAAAATAATTAAGTAAACCAACAATAATTTCATTTGTTCTCACCAATGTCATCAACGATTACATAATTCCAATCCAAATATAGCCAACTAAAATTTCTTATCTGTGGCCTATTCCAAAATCAACAATAATAATAGCTACCTCTTATATAACCAATAATAATAGCTATCTTGTATACCAAAACTAAAGTCTCTATCCCCTTGCATCTATTACACCATCTATAAGTATAATGGCTATGAACAAAACGTTTACACAAAAAATATTATGGGCATTCTCTTATGTTAACCATTTACAAAATTAAGAAGAAGATCATATCTAGGTGTATCTATCATATGTACCGGGATAAAAATTCAGCCCACTCCACTCATACTTTATCCAATTCAAGCTGTGAGTACGAGTTTCTTGTATCAATCTATAAAGCATAAAAAGTCAAGTAGACACTTTGTTAAAAAAATAGTCATATTATAGTATTTATAACGTTACAATGTAAGTAGTTTAAAAACATACCGCATCAGTAATAATTCTTGTGTCCTTGCTCACGATTTCGCGCATGTATCTCATGACATAATATCCACATTCAACAGTTCCTACCTGTAAAGGACACTATAACACAAAACCAAATAAAAATGCATATTAAGTTATGTGCTAAATTAAAATTTAAATAAATTTATAAATATATTTACCTTTACCGCTTTCCAGAATGTTGTTTTTCTGGTCTTTTTCAAATTCTTCTGAGATTGGAAAATCGTCAAGGCCCTACATTTTCCAAAGTATAGTATAAATTAAAATGAACTAATTTCTTTAGTGATTAAAAATAAAGAAACATAAATATAGTTAGCTTACATATTCGTTACGTATTTAATATCATCTCGGAAGCTTGTTCTCAAGGAATCAAGATGGTACACCACATCATCATATGGATTAATAATTACTAATGACCAATGATCCCTAAATGAAATAAATATACAAGTAATTAGTATTTTCATACTAATGCAAGTTTAAATTGATAAAAATTATACTTACCCAGGATTATAAGGAGCAACAACCAATTGATCTTGTTTAGAAGTCATTAATCTACTACAAAGGTTTCGAGCTCTAATCTCTCGAGTACTATGGCCAGCTGAAATAAGAGATGGATCTACAAAAACGTACTTTGAAACCTTCTTTAAATCAATAATGAGTGAGTATAAGTACCTACAATAAATTGTGAATATATATATCATGAAGAAGTAACATTTAATTGCATACATCAACTTACTACTAACTAAAAAGTGTGAATATATATATCATGAAGAAGTAACATTTAGTTACGTAATATAAGCCACCATTGATAAAGTCTTAACTTTTTGCATGTTGCAAAAATCAATAACATCTTCTCGCAAAACATAACTCTTTCGAGATATACCAAATAACTCAAGAGGTAGTTGAAATGAAAAACTAGACCCATCAACCATTACCCTTTCAGCATATCTAAGAATATACTTCAATTGTATTGGTACATTTAATGGTTCACTAGTAACTTCCACCTCTTTTGTCATCGGCCTTGAAGATTTTACCTAACACAAGTAAGTAACAATCTAAGAACTCATATACGTAAAATTGTTTGCTTACAATCCACCTTCACATTTACCTCATTCCTTGTCATCGGCGTAGTAGCAATCATTTCCTCCTCTTTCACTTCCTCTTCTTCTTCAACCTTCTTCTTTGATGTAAGAGATACCGGTGGTACACTAGAAGCAATCCCTTTCTTCTCTTTTACTACATTTTCTAAAACTTTCTCCTAAAACCATCAATATTTTCAAAGCACAAGTAAATGATAGCTTCACTTTGATAAACAATTAATATTGTAACTTTGCTTTAGAAACAAACATTTTACCTTCTCTTGGACTTTGCTCTTGGAGCAACTACCATGTTCTGACGTTGGGATGCTTTGAACTTTTTGTTCCAACTCTCGAATACGTTTATGAAGTGCTTCATTTTCATCAATAATTTGTTGGGTTGTATCCACCTTGTTTGACTTTCTTGGCTTTGTTTGATTAAAATAAACAGTAGGTGTAATGAAACCACCCACACCACGTACTCGTCCGCCATATTCTGGAGTACCCAACGCTTGAGTCAATGCATCATTGGGTGATTCCTCATTGGGTGCTTTATCCAAAATCTCATCCTAAAAAAGATTAAATATGACCAGTAATACGTTAGAAGTATATTCATGTGATTTGGTGCAAATGTAGCATTGAGAATCTTACTATTTCATTGGCAACTTGTTGTACATCTTTGTTTATGTATCCTCCATCTTCTTTTGTCTGAGCTTTTTTCCACATATTAGCTCGTCCAAAATCTTATTCTTTAAAAGAACCCTTTTTCTGTATATCATTAAGCACACCATAGTTAAATTTTAGGATATTTGTAAAATACAACAACATTTTTAATTACCATATCCTCGGCAAGATTAGCATAGCCACGTCTTGACATATTATGAGTATATTTACTCCTCTTTCTTCGATCTTGTTGTTCCCTTCTCAGTTTCTATACAAATTTTACGTAAAAAGATTAAAATAAAAAACATGTGCTTTATACTATGATTGATTTGATTACAAGACAAAAGGTTAATACCTAAAATTCTGAAGACATTTTTGACCTAACAAACTCTTGCCAAACAGGTTTATCAATTATGCGAGCATACAACGAAGGTGGATCTATCAAGAGTTGTGGTTCATCCATAAAAGAGATAATATATTGAGTTGTCAACCAACTCTTGAATTGACGAAATGATGATGCACACAAGATCCAATGAAAGATTGAAGCTTCTGCCCATTCTCCCCAATAGGTATTCCATTTTCATTGTATTCAACTACTGTTTTCTCCCCCGTACTCTTAATTCTTGTAACATCATGCATCAATGTTAGTCCTCTTGTTTTCTTCTTCTCGTTCTTTGATGCATCAACTTGTTTTAAGTGATCCGTATGTGCATTATCCAAACCTATTTCAACCTCGTCCAATCCAAGTGTTAAGTCCTCATCAGTTAGTAGCTCCATTGTATAAGAATGAATCTGAGAAAAAAATAAAGTTTAGTTAGCTAAGTATAAGATGCAACATATTCATACAAATTAATAAGTATAAACCTACCCAAACATTTACTCATTATTAATCCATGTGCCTTTACAATCAGCTCGTACATATGTTGGAGTATTTTCGTCTAAATCAAGTATAGATTCAATATCTATTGTAGCTTTAGGCATTCCTTGATAATTTAAAACTGTATCTCCAAGTTCGTCATCATTAATTGATCCGCAAAATCTCTTTGTGGTGGAGTAAGAACAATAGACCACCGACTATCACTTGGATCCTCAACAAGAAACACTTGTTTTGCTTGGGTTACAAATATAAAAGAATCATTCTAATGCCCTACTTTACTTAAGTCAACTAACACAAACCCAAGCTCGTCAGTTTTGATACCACCACTATTTTCAACCCAATCACATTTAAAAATGGCAACCTTAAATGAATTATAATTAAGTTCCCAAATCTCTTCTATCACGCCATAAAAGGACATTTCTCCGATTATAGGATTTTTATCTTTCGAGCTACATACTTGCATTGTTTTTGCAACTAAACTAACTCCACTATTTTGTACAGTTTTATTCTTGTCATGCGACGTTGTGTGGTAGTGACATCCATTAATAGCGTAACTATTGTAAGTAGTAACATCTGGATGAGGGTCATGAGCAATCCACTGCAAGTTATCTGAAACCTCAACATCTCCTATTGCAAGTTCTGTTTCAACCTAAGTGACAACGTCTGAAACAATTAGAATATAAATGAGAACGGATAATGTTAAATAACTAATTTCAAGTTATACCTTCTCTCGTAACCAAGATACGAAGGTTCGATTGTGTTCATCTTGAATCCATTTCTGGTTCTTTGATCTACCTCGGTATTGTTGTTGCAATGCAATCAAATGTTTCCTTATGAAGTACAACAAGAATGTAATTACTTGTAGTTTCATGAATTTCAATGAAATAAATGGATTATAGACAGAAGAACTTACTCTATATATGGTTGCACATCTCCAAAACATATCGATGAGCTTGATATAAAAGCTCTCCTTCAGGTATGCTAGTAACTTCACTTGACAATGGTCTACCAAGTTCTGAATAGTCAGAATTGTCTCTTAACTTTTGACAACCAAGTCCAATAGGATCTACTCCACATAAAAATTATGAACAAAATTCAACAGCTTCTTATAATATAGAACCTTCAGCAATACAACCCTCTGGACGATTTCGATTTCTCACAGCGTTTTTTATAACCTTCATGAACCTTTCAAATGGATACATCCATTGCAAATAAATGGACCCATAAAGTTTTACTTCTCTAACAAGGTGTACAATGAGATGGACCATTATCGTGAAGAATGAAGGAGGGAAATACTTCTCTAGTAAACATAATGTAATCACAATGTCTTCTTGCAGCTTCTCTACTTGTGTAACATCTATAACTTTGTTACATATAGAATTAAAAAAAAGACACAAACGAGTTATAGCATATCGAACATGTTTTGGAAGCACAGATCTGATGGAAACAGGAAGCAATTGTTGTAAGAGGACATGACAATCATGAGATTTTAGACCATTTAGTTTTGAATCTTCTATTGACACAAGATTCATAACATTGGATGAGTAACCCCAAGGAACTTTCATTTCTGATAACGACTTCAAAAGAAATCACTTTTCTTTCTTAGTAAGTGTATAACAAGCAGGGGGAATGAAATTTTTTTTCTCCCCATTAATAAAAGTAAGCTCAGGTCGAATCTTCAAATCAGCTAAATCACGTCTAGCATTCAAATTGTCCTTAGTTTTTCCTGGAATATCGAGAAATGTACCTAAAATATTCATACAAACATTTTTCTCAATATGCATCACATCTAAACCATGTCTAACATGAAGATGCTTCCAATAGGGGGGCTCGAAAAAAGCAGACTTCCTATTCCAACAACTCTTGGTGCTTCATTTAGAATGTTTTCTTTTTTTGTTTATTTTTCCTCTTTGAAAGTCAAGATCTTTAGTTTTTTCAAATACAACCTCCCCAGACAAAGGTTCAAGAATACTTCCAAGTTCTCGCTGACCATTAAACGATTTCTTTTGACGCCGAAAATGATGATTATGTGGTAGAAATTTTCGATGCCCAAGGTATGCCATTTTTTTCCATATTTCAATCGTATTGAAGATGTGTTATCTTCACAAATTGGACATGCCTTATACACTTTCACACTACATGCACTAAGGTTTCCATAGGTTGGAAAATCATTAATCTTCCATAGTAGAACTGTTCTTAGGTTGAATAGTTCCTCATTATAGGCATCATAACATTGCACACCACTTTCCCACAAAAGTTTTAAATCATAAATCAATGGTTCTAAGTATATCCCAATGTCATCTCCTGGTTGCTTTGGACCCGAAATCAAAATTGATAACATCATGAACTTTCGTTTCATACATAACCATGGGGGAAGATTATAAATCACCATCACAACTGGCCAACAACTGTACTAGGAGCTCATATCACTATAAGAATTTATTCCATCTGCTGACAATGCTAAACGAAGATTCCTGGGTTAAGAACTAAAATTTGGCCACATGGTGTCGACTAACTTCCAAGCTGGAGAGTCAGCAGGATGCCTTAATTTATTGTCAATTTCTCTTTCAGTAGAATGCCAAGTTAAGTTTTTAGCACATTCAACACTTCTAAACATCCGTTGAAATCGTGGAATAGGTGGAAAGTACCACATTATTTTAGCAGGGATTTTCTTTTTCTTATTTGCATCTCTACCATATTTCCATCTAGACTCACCGCATTTAAAGCACACAATTGCGTTGGCATATTCCTTTCGATACAAGCAACAATCATTAGGGCATGCATGAATCTTTTCATATTCCATTCCTAATGCACCTAACGTTTTCTTTGCTTCATACATTGATGTAGGGAGGTCATTAGGAGAAGGTAAGATATCTTTTAACGCTTTCAGTTGTTCTGAGAAACTAATGTTACTCCATCCATGTCTAACTTTTAAGTTATACAACTTCACTAATGTAGACAACTTGGTGAATTTTTTGCATCCTTCGTATAACGGCTTTTCAGTATCATTAAGCAATTTCTCAAAACTACTTGGATCCTTTGAATATTGCTCATGAGCTATTTCAACCATTTCTTTGATATTTCCAACATCATTCTCCTCATACATACACTTAGAGGATTCTCCATGAAATGATGAATTAGGAAGTTCTTCACCATGCCAAAACCAAGTCTTATAACTTTCATCAATGCCATTAAAATATAAATGATCTCTTATATCATTGGCTTTATGTTTTTGACAATTTCCACACTTTAAACAAGGGCAATGTATAAAAGTATTAGTTGTATTGGAAAATCCAAATCTGATGATGTTCTCTACACCCAACTCAAACTCTTTAGATAATCTACTCTTTGACATCCATGATTTATCAATACTTATAATATGATAATCTTGGATCTATAAAAAAAATTACAATATTCAAAATCAGGTAACTCATGCAACTTACTATCCTATCAACAAACAAATCCCAATCTAGCCTAAGTGTTCTACTACTCGAAATCAAGCTCAAATTAACAAGTGTTGTAATGGTTTGGTTTGTTTTCTTAAGAAAATAAGTTCCAATTAAATAAACAAAAAGAACCAATTCAAACCAAAAGTGGAGATAAAAAGAAAAACAAAATTATAAAAAATAAACATATCAAAAGCCAAGAACCAATTCATCCTTGTTACTTCCAACACCACCCATTAATCTAAGTTTCTAATGCAAGATTCGTTAAACAAGGCATTTATGTCTACTTTTAAGTTTGAATTATATAACTATTGATATATTTCAAATCTAGAAAAGTTTACGATACCCACCAATTATCAGAAATTCAAGATGATCCAAACAATAAAATAGTCTTGTCCGATGCAATCATAAAAGTGCTCTACACCTAACTAAAACATATATTTATCAAAATTTACTTTGTAGATGGGATGTGGAAACTACTTAGCTCAATAATCATATAATTCTCAATCCAAAATTCCACTTACTTGAAGAAATACCAACTTTTAGAAAGCCTAAATGATAAATATCAACCTTAATCAACACCATGGGATTTCAAAAGTAATATACTTATCCAAAATCCACCATAAACCTTAATTAATCACTCCAAATTAATTCAGAACTAAGCCCAACAAACTTTTCCGGTTCAAAACTAATCTAAGACATTTTAATCAAGTGCGAATTAGTCCAAAATGTGTTCAACCTTGCTGAATCTTAGTCAGACAGTTAGTAATATACCCAAACAGAATAACAAACGAATTCCAATAGCTCATATGAATATTCAAATACTTAAATCCAATTCGAAAAAGAAAGTATAACAATAATCCTTACCGACTCTTACCGAAAAGGCTCGAAACCTTGCTAATTGGTGACCGAAAAGTTGATGCAAGATAACGAGGGTTGAAAACGGGACGTTGGCGCGGGTCTTCGCGCGGCAGGCGTGTTCGGACGGCGGGCGTGTTCGGGCGGTGGCATTTCGGGCTGAAGGCGTTCGAGCGGCGTGGTCTTCGGCGGGGGGGGGGGGGGGGGGGGGGGGGGTCTTCGCACGGCGAGTGTTTTCGTGCGGCGTGGTCTTCGGCGGTCGTCGGCTGGGATATGGACTTCGCGGCGGTTGTCGCCGACTTGGGCGACGGGCGTCTGGGTCGTCGGCGTCACGGCTGGAGAGAGATGTGGAGATAGAGATGGAGATAGAGAGATTGAAGGGTTTTGGGAAAGAAAATGGGGAAAATGAAAGGTTGTTTTGGAGGGAATTTTTTAATAAACTTTTTTATTATTTTAATAAATGTCTTTTTACTAAAAATTATTTTAATACATTTCTTTTTATTAAATTTATTTTAATACATTTCTTCTACTAAATTAATTTTTAATAAGTTTCTTTTGGAAAATTTATTTTAATAAGTTTGTTTTAATAAGATTATTTTAATAACATTGTAATAACTTTATTTTAGTAATTTTATTTTAATAAATTTATTTTTATATTTAATGTTTTTATATTTTTATATTTGACATTTTTAAAATATTAATTTTCAAAGTATCAAATAAAAATTTTAACTATACTTGACGTTATTTCCACGTCAAGTAAATGTCAACTATACTTGACGCGGAATCAACGTCAGGTAAAATCTGCACTATACTTGACGCGACAAAACCGTCAAGTACAATCTCAACTATACTTAACGGGACACAAAACGTCAAGTAAAAATAATTTGAAAATTTTGGTGAAAATTTTGTCTTCTTTAAACTATACTTGATGTTGTTTTCGTATCAAGTAATGTTTCGCAATGCTTGACACGAATACAACGTCAAGTAAAATTTCCTTTATACTTGACGCGAAAAAAACGTCAAGTAAAGGTTAGCGTAAAATTATCCGAAAAACTCCGTGAAATCTCCGCTTTTTTGTGACTATACTTAACGTTTTTTCTTTAAAATTGTCAATACTTGACGTTTTTTTAACAAAAGCGTCAAGTATGTAAAAGTGCCTAGTGTCAAGTAAAGTAGATTTTGTAGTAGTGAGAAGAAACACACATTGAAGAGGAAAAAAACCATGATCATAACTAGAAGATACCTCCATGATGATTGGGATAGGATTTTCGTCAAGCTTGCAAGAAAAATCGAATAAAGGTTCACTTATCAACCCTTCCATGCTAAGAAGACCATTATCTTTCTACAAGACAAGATTATTATGTAGCAACAAAGACTTGATCACTGTGGGTAAGTTCTACCTTAAATTTGAAGCTTGGGCAAAGGATCTACATGAATGCCCCAAACTCATTCCCAACCATAGAGGCTGAACCAGCTTCTGAGGTCCACCCTTCACAGTAGGAACATGGATTCCTTCAAGCAAATTGGAAATGCAAGTAGAGTTTTAGTTGAAGTATCCAAATCTACATTAAGAAAAACTGATCTTATTGAAGTTCGATTGAAAGTGAGGCACAACTACAAAGGATTCATCCTAGTCGAAACTAACATCACAGGTGACAAAGGCTTTTACCGTTCAAATGGTTTCTCTTGTGGAAGGCAAAGATGAAAGAAATACAAATATTCATGGATCTTTCACAACACATGCAATTACGGAGTTTGATGAATTTGAATTTAATGTTGAGCAACATTGTTTTAGTGGTTTTGTAGCAATCCCACCAGAGAAGAAGGGTGGAAAATCAAATAGGGCAACAAAATTTAGTCGAAAAGGTGATCCACAACCGACAAATTCAAAATCTACTCACCTGAAAAATCCAAGCCCATAATTATATTTCACAACTCGGTGGCAGAGGCAATGGCGGCAGACTCAAATCAGTCATATCAGGTAGCTTAGATAAGGGTATGTAAGGGCATTATGGTCTTTCCTGAAGAACCAGCTGGACACCAACAAAATACAAATTCAAAAAAGAAAAGTTAGTTTCCCTTCCCCTAAAAACCAAAACTTTTTTCTACAATCCTAACAATGCTTCAATTAAGCTCTTACGCATCAAAAGCCCAACACATAGCAAACCACCAAAGTTTCAGAACCCACATAAACCCTAACAAATCAGCCTACCGAAATCTAAATTTGATCAAAGGAAAAAAAGTTGAAGACTGGTTTATAGAGTGAAATCAAGCAATGACATTAAGCCAAAATCCCAGTTCATCTCCGATTCACCAGGCAGAAAGGAGAAAGGTATAATCTTAACGGTGGACCTTGGAAATATATCTCCTCTATCGAATGATATGGAAGTTGAGCATATCTCCAGCCTTGAATCCCCATGATGACTACAATTCAGATCTCTCCTACTTAATCATAAATAATCTAAGATAGTCTGGTTTCTTTAGTTGATAGTGATGATGAAGAAGGCCAATCAAACAATTGGATTGGGAAAAAAGAAATCAATGAAAATAATTTCAAGAAACAGCTTGTTATATCTTGTTAAAGGACAACAATCTCAAGTTAGCTTAAACTTTTAACAACAATTAAGTACTTCCAAAAATCATGTAGAAAATGAAAACAATGTTGAAATTGGCTATAAGTCATCTGGGTCCAATGGTTCCCCCTGAAAATCATGCCCTGGACTGTAAGAGGGATCAACTCATCCCAAAAAAGAGCTTAAATAAAACGTGAAATTTCTTGCTATTCTTCTGATTTTGTCTGCTTATCTAAAATTAAATTGCATGATGTTAATAAGAGATTGATCCTTATGGAGTTCACTTGGCATAAAATGGATATCTAAACAAGTTGAGGATAGATCTGGTGACATCCTTCTTATGTGGGATGATTTAAAACATAAAATGATAAACTTCATAGAAGGATCCTTTACTATTTCTGAAAACATTATTGAGCATGATGGATTCAACTATGGATTACTATTGTTTATGGTCATGTTAATAGAAAGAAAAAAAAACTCTTTTGGGAGGAGCTTACCAATTTTGCATCCATTTGTGGTCCAAACTGGCTCTTGGGGGGAGATTTGAATGTGGTTAGATAAAGAACTAAGACATCCTCTTCAAACCCAGCCGGATACAGCAAGAATAAGTTCGACTCTTTAATCCTTAATATGAATCTTATAGACCCTCCTCTTATTAATGCTCAATTTACTTGGTAAAATTGGAGGAATCAACCTGTTTTATCTCGGTTGGATCGTTTCTTTTACTCTTCTAACAAGGAAAAGAGATTCCCAAATCATCTGAGCAAGCTTTTGATTAGAATCACTTCTAACCACTTTCCAATTATTTTGGAATCTCTAAACTATAAATGGGGTAAGACTCCTTTCAGACTTAACAATTCTTGGATCAAGGAAGCTTGTTTTCAAAACAATATTCATAGATGATGGGTTGAAGCTAAACAAGATGGCCACCAGGGATACTTTTATTGAAATTTGTGTCCTAAAACTCGTACTTTATTATTTGATTCAATAAAATTTATTATTGAATACTATAATCTTAAAACCAATAAATTATGGTCTCGAGGGTATTTTACTGAGTTTGTTAGCACACTTGAACTTTATGTAGAGACATAAACATAGATTAAGTTCGATTTAATAGCCCAAATAGTCTATAGTGTATGAATAAGGTTGGGTGCCTTATTTTGGAAAAACACTATGGATGTGGTCCGCTCCATAGTTAGTACAAACGATGTAATCCTGAATCGTTCATGTAGAGACATGAGGGTGGGGGCGTCCTAGGTAAATGGTTTGCATAAGTCTGAAACCACGAAATAGTCACTTTTAGTTATAACACTGTAAACTATAAACTGACTATTTCATTTATGATGGCCTAGGTAACTGGATTTTAATCCTGAGCTAACTATGAACTTCGGTTCACTCGGTAATATCCTTAGATCTGCATAGGTGAGGGCAGCTCATCAGCGTTGGCACAATAAGCCTCCCATTTTAGGGATAAGACCAAGTGGATAGATATAGACATAGGCTGCACGACAGAATTCACTCCTACCCACTTCTGGGATAGTAGATAGGTTGTTCCCTTAAGGACTAAATCCAAGTCTTGAACAAAGGGTCCCACCTTCTCATTGGCCCAAGAAGAATTTAGGTTTATAAGTTAGACCTTAAACCAATTGTTCAATAATGGATCAGTGGGTCTTAAGGAGCAAGATGTAATCTCGGAGGTAAAACGATATTTTGACCTAGCCAAGATTACGAACAACCTGTGAAGGATCAACTTACTCATCATGGTTATATCAGGTGGACAGAAATATATCTATATTGAGGGGAGTGCAACTAAGAGTTTTTAGTGGAATGACTATTTAGTTAACTAATGTTGATTAAGCTTGGTCTAAAAGAGTTTTGCCAGTTAATCTCGAATCGTTGGAGCTCACGATCTATAGGTCCATTAGGTTCTCCTACTAGCTCATATGGATTCAACTAAGAACAAGTATGTTGAAGTAATTCGAATTGTTCGAATTAAGAAAAAATAGAGAAACCGACAAACATATAAGATATAAGTCAGTAGATATAAACTTTAAGCTTTGTGTTTAAATATGATTTAAATAAATACGAATATAGATTCATATTTAAAAGCTTGGAAAGTTTAGAAACGGTCAAAGTTGTAAAAGTCAACATGTTGACTTTTAATTTTGAACTTTGATCGGATTTATATTCAAATATGATTTAAATTTTAGAGAAATGAATGTGGATTCATACTCGGGAGGTTAGAATTAGTAAAGACGAGTAAAATAGCAAAAAGTCAAAAGTTGACTTTTGACTAAGAAAAGTCAAAGTTTAACTTTGACTTAATTGGTTAAATGACCAAATTGCCCCTTTGACTAATTACTTAATTAATTAAAAGTTAATGGGCAATGTGGCAGATTATTGAGAATTTGAAGCCACTAATTCCATTAAGAGTTAATGGATTAATTAGGTGTCGAGATTATATGAAATAATTTGCATGTAAATTTCATATATAAACTTCTCATTACAGAATGAGAAACTATGATGTTTTTGCTAAAAAACACCTAAACGATACACCTCCTTCCTTTCCTTTCTCTCTAAATTTTACTTTACAAAACCGAGTCCCACAACTTCGTTCTTGGTCCTGAGATTAATAGGTCAAGTTGGTGGTTATCCTTGCTCGTGATTTTAAGGCAAAGAAGAAGCTTTGGATCGAAGAAAAATTTCAAAACTATAAAAGGTAAGTTCATCGTTTACCTTTTATACTCTTCGTTTAGGTCCATCGTAAAGCACATGCATGTTAACTTCTAAATTGTTTAGATGCATATAGAGTAAAGCATGATTCTTTTTATTCCGCTGCTGCATGTCTCTTGTTGTTTTCCTTTGAACTTTTTCATGCATAGACTTAAACAAATAACCAAAAAAGTAATGTCTTGGCAGCATGAGAGAAAAATTGACTTAATTAATAATGCTTCCCACTGGAAATCAGAAATTGAAAAAATTGACCCCTTGGAAGCTCATAACCTCCTTACTGAGGAGGATAGTGACAGAAGAAAAGCTTTGAAAGCTAACTTGGTAGATTCTACCATTAAAGAATCTCAATATTGGGCCCAAAGAGCCAAAAGGCTATAGATAGAAGAAGGTGATGAAAATACAAGCTTCTTTCACAAAGCTTGTTCAACTAGAAGAAGAAGAAATTATGTTGCAAACATCTATGATACTTGGAGGTGAAACTACAACACTAATGTGGGGCTTGAGAAAGTCTTCAAAGATCATTTCATCTCAATATATACCACCAATACTCACGATCATCTCCTTATTTATAATCTCGAAGTGATACACCTTAAGGGACCTACTACAAAAAAGCTCACGGCCCCTTTCACTGACAATGATATCAGAGATTCCCTTTTTTTCCTTTGAAGGCAAGAAAGCACCTATCCCAGATGGTTTCTCCCTTGAATTTTATAAAAATTCTGGAACATTTTTAAGCTAAACTTATTGGAAGTGGAAGTGTTCTATGATTTTTTCAAAAATAGGGTGATCCATAAAATTACAAACAAAACTTACATTGCTTTGATAGCAAAGAAAAAGAGTAGCAAACTTGCCTCGGATTCTAGGCCTATCAACCTAACTACATCTCTGTACAAGATTATTGCAAAAGCTCTATCATCAAGACTGAAAAATATTCTCTCAAACATTATTTCTGAAAATCAAATGGCCTTTGTTCATGGAAAATAAATAACTAATGTAATCCTTATTGCAAGAGGCAATTGACTATTGGAGAAGTAGAAAAGTTAAAGGCTTTGTCATTAAACTTGACATTGAAAAAGCTTTCGACAAGATCGATTGGAGATTTTCATGCTCATGAAAAACAAAAACTTCTCTCAGAAATAGAGGGATTAGACAAATGCATGCATCTCTACTGTGTTTAGTACTCAGTCATTATAAATGGTGAACCTTGTGGCAAAATAAACCCCAACAGAGGCGTTAGAAGGGAAAACCCTATTTTCCCCTTTATCTTTGTTATTGCTATGGACTATCTTAGTCGTATTCTTATTCATTTGGCCAAACCAATAAAATTAAAGAGGTCCACATTAAAAATATTAATCTCACTCACCTTCTCTTTGCAGATGAAATTCTTTTGTTTGTTAAGAATAATGATGAATACATCAGAAATCTCCAATTTACTATTCACCTCTTTGAAGCTACCTCTTGACTGAACATCAACTTATCTAAGTCTTCTATCTCTCCCATTAATGTGAACGAGGAAAGGAAAGATAGAATTTCCAAATGTTGGGTATTAACATACATTTTTTTTCTTATCCCATACTTGGATATGCCACTTGGGGGTAAGCCTAGAACTTGCTACTTTTGGAAAAATATCACTAATAAAATTCACAAAAACTCAGCAATTGGAAATATGCTTTCTTTTAAAAAGGTGGTAGGCTTATACTGATCAACTCCGCTTTGGTTAGCCTCCCCACATATCAACTATATGTTTTCAGACCCCCCACGTCTTCTTATAGAAAAATTGAAAAGCATTAGAGAGACTTTCATATCAAAAGGAAATTTTGGTAACCTCTACATCAAAGACAAGCCTAAGCTAGGTAAAGTGGTCTGTTATTACTACTCCATGAAGGAAAGAAGGACTTGAATCACTCTAATTGGCAGCACAAAATTTTGCCCTTCTAACTAAATGGTTGTCAAGGTACCACTATGAACCGAAGTCTCTTTAAAGATCCTTTATCGATGCCAAATACTCAAAGCCTTGCTTAGGCAATATACCATACACTGGTAGATTTTTTAGTACAAACACCCCTTGGAGAGCTATTTGTAATTGCATACAATGATTTAACGACCAAATTGAATGGGAAGTCAACAATGGCATATATCTTTCCTTCTAGAATGGTAATTGGTGTGGCAATTCTCCTCTTAGTCTCAAATATCCCAGGCTTTTTGCTCTCTCCCTCATCAAAGATGGATCGATCAAAGATGCATAGAATGATAACATCAATGATTGGAACTTTAAACCAAGAAGACCTCTCAATGAAAGAGAAATTAACTAGTGACTCTTAATCAAATCCAATCTTATTACCATCTCTAACCAAAGAGATAAGGATATCCCGATATGGAATCTGAACAGCAATAGAAAATTCTCTACTATATCTGTTAAAATAGCCACCTTGTTCTTCTCTGCTTTAAAATAATTTACAGATTTCCTTCAAACACCTTTGGAAATCTAAAGTCCTAAAGAAATGCAAAGTTTTTCTACTAATGAAATAAAATGAGATCCTCACTATTGACTTTGTCTTTGAATCCAAACCGATGCGTGTTATGCAAATCAGATAGTGAGTCCTCTGATAATCTTTCTCTTTTTTGCACCACAACATAATTCTTTTGGAATAAAGTTAAATCTTTGATGGGTCGGCCTGATAATTTTGATAACCATAATAGTCTTTATGATCATGTTTTGTCCTTAAATACAAAGACCAAAAGGAGTTGATATTCCATAACCTTATGGTGGCGATAATTTGGTCAATTTGGCTCAAAAGAAACAAGAGATTATTTTGAAGGAATGGATTCCCAAAGCCGAAGCATATGAACACCGTGCAAGTGAAATTCAATTTGTAAAACCAACAAATTCAAAAAAAAACAAAAACAAAAGCCTAAGCATGTTTCTATGGAGGAAAAAAGAAAAAGAAACTAACCTTTGTAAAACTCTTCTTCCAAGCTTTCAAGAACAACACGAAGTCTTCCTTGTTATTCTCAAGGAAAGAATCTAATAGAGAATTGTGCGGCTTCTGTAATTTTGGTGAGGAAAAAATTTAGGAGAAAATTGTTTTTTTTCTTTTAGAACACAGAGAACGTCCAAAAAAGAGACAACATAGCAATTAAAATTCAGAGTGATCTCAACCAACTTTAAGAGAGATAGAGGGAAGTTATCAAAATAACTCCCTCATTCTTTACAAGTGGGAGATACTTTATTATTTAAATATGTATTAATAAAGAATTAATATAAATTTAATTCATATTATATCTCATATAATATAAACTTTATATTATATCATATATAATATTATCAATGATTTAAATCTCTCATATATGTATAGTGCTGATATGAATTGAATCCATATTAATTTAACGTATAGGTTATTTATAAACCTTATTCAAATCATTAATATTATTTGAATCATATTCAAATTTTAATTTCTCTAAAAAAAAAAACTTTATATTACAATGTATACAATTTATTCTCTTTAATCAATTTGAACAATTCAAATTAAAACAAAATAAATTTGATTCTCATTTATCCTTATTGAGCTAACAAGAGGACCTTATCGACCTACAGATTGAAACTCCAATGATATGAGATTAATTAACTAAACTCTTAATTAATTAATCTCTATTCATTAACTATTAGTCATTCCATTAAAGACTAATAGTTGCACTCTTCTTACTGTAGATATATTTTTGTGTCTATTAGATATAACCAATCAATAGCGCAATAACCCTTCACAAATTGCTCGTAAGTACAGCTAGGCCAAAAATTACCGTTTTACCCCTATATTTACATCTAACTCCTTTAGTACCATTGATTCCTCTAATGAACAATAGTTATAGTCTCACTATAACTAAACTCCTCTTGAGCCAAGAGAGTGTGTGGCACATCATTGTTCAAGTCCTATTGTCAGCTCTTAGGAGAGCAATTTCTCTACTTACTCTATCTATAGAGAACAAGTGAATTCCTTCTTGTGTAGTTGCATTTCCAGCTCCCTAATCAAACAAATCTCTAAAATGGTAGGCATATTGAGTCGGCGACATAGGCCACTCTCACCCATGAAAATCAAAGGACCGTCTTCATAGGCAGACTCAGGATTCAGGTCAAGTCACCAATGGTCATCCTAGTGAAATGTAGTCTCAACTAATAACGGTGTTAATAAGAAAGACTATTCATTTCATGGTCCGATCTTATACAAACTCTTTGTATAGAATACCTTCGCTCTAATGTCTCGACATGAATGATGAGGATCAAATCATTTGTAGCAGTTTAGAAAAATTGTAACAACTACAAAGTAAGTCGTATTCATATTGTCACCTGATAAGGTATATATCCAGCTTTATCCTTTTACTACAGATCATTTAGGTTATCATTTAAACATGATCCACTTGTATGTCTCCACATACATGCTTAGGTTACAGAAGATAACCTTGGATGTTTGTTTATTGGTTTTGTGGGTTAATGCAACTAAATGTCAAATAAAATAAAACACTTCATTTCATTAGATAAATAAAAAGTTTGTATAATATATACAATTACAAACTAAAAGACCACGAGATTTAGGGCATCAACCCCAACATATTTAACAATAGGTTTTATAGCTCTTTTTGTAATTTTTGAGATTGTTGTTCCCCTTGAGCTTATTAAATATATTTTTGGGGATTATGAGGATTCTAAATGGGTGTCCACCTAGTGGGGATGCTTGGGTGCACCTGCTGACTTTCATTGGTTTTCTTTTTAAAAAAAAATTCTTTCGGTCAGTTTATATCATTGATAGATTTAGAGAAAGTTGAATTTTCATATGGAAAATAAGAATAATATGGATATCATTGTTGTTATTTTAGTGTACTTGTTAACAAGTGTCTATCGATGCCATGTTTCTAACATTGATAGACTTGAAAAATGTATTGAATTTAATTTCATGAAAAATAAGTAAAGGTATAGTTCATTATTGTTTTTCTAGTGTTCTTAATTTAAGTCTATCGACAATAGGTTTCATAGACTTGAAAGATAATTACGTTGTTGTTTATTTATTTATTTTGGATTATCAATGTTAATTAAGTTTTTATCACTAAATTACATACTTAAAAAATTAAATTTATTTTTCAAGAAAATGTATAGATTCCTATCGATCATGCTTTTGTTTTATCTTGTTATTTCTCATAAAAACACTCCTATTGCGAGTAATGTTTCATGTAATTGATTATAGAAATATTTAATTATATGAACAAGCGATGAAATTTGGCGCCAATGAATTTGTTTTAATGTTAAATCAAAGAAAAGGTATAACGAAAATTTTGATTGAAAATCAATGGGATTTCAATAATTAAAAGGTTGTGGCTTAAGTCTAAACTAAGATATTCTACTTGGAATTCCACATATTAATTGATTACATGAAGTCTAAACTCATAAGTTGATTACACCTGATCCATTGTTGTTGCTTTAGTTAAAAACTCCATTAGCTGTGATAAGCTTTCAATAATCTCTATTATAAAAGCTACTCATTTGTTGAGAAAATGATCAAATTCTCAATTTCATTGTTTCTTACGAAATTTGGTATGAGCAAAGGAGGAGAGAAACGTTGGAGTTGAGCAAGTAAAAGATGAGAGAATCCCAACAAATATGATGAGTGTGTTTGGTTAAGAGGATGACCAATAAAATCACGCTAGATTTCATTTTTTCATTTGAAATCAAGACTATTTTTAGAATAATTAAAAAATAATAAGAATATTCAAGAAAATTTGTTATATTTGCTATCTGTTTTCAAGTTTCTATATCATTAATTAATTCTTTTAAAAATGCTACTGATCCTCATTACTCTAATTAAAACAAGAGTATTTTAGAAATATAAAATAAAAATAAAATAGAACTTTACAATATTTGCAAATTGTTTTAAAAGTTTCTACGTCGTTAATGTTTTAGGCCAAGAGGATTACTTATTATAAAACTTATTTAAAGTGATGTAGGGTTTAGATGGATGATAAAGATAGATTTAGATTTGATATAAATGAAATATAGACTTTTGAAAATATTTTTTTAAAAACAACACCAAAATTTCAATACATAGGGTTTTTTATTTTTACAAAAATCATCTTTTTATAAACGTTTGGAGCTTAGATTAGATATTAGATGGTATATAGATTTCTTTAATTATTTTTTTAGAAAAATAATGTAACGCCCCGAAAATTTAAGGTAAAATTTTTTCTCGTTTTATGTAAAATGCAAGTTGATATAATAATAATATAATATTAATTATATTATTATTATTAATGTTTATTGGTTATAATATTAATATTATAAATATTATTATAAATTAATATTATAGAAATATTGTTATTTCTAAAACACTAAAATAAATTATTATTTATTTAATATTAATATTTTTAATATATTATTATTATTACTTTATTATTATTATTATTATTTATATTTAATATATATATTATTACTTAATTTAAATTATTAATATTATATAATTATTAAGAATTATATATATATATATATATAATAAAATTTTTTTTTTTTATTCAAAACCCTAACCGCGCGCCGCCTACCCCCCCCCCCCCCCCCCCGATTTTTCGTCTTCTCCTTCTTCCTCCCCGACGCCGCCTCCGTTTTCCTCTTCTCGTCCGCCTCCGTTTTTCTCTTTCTCTTCCGTCTCCATCCTTCTCTTCATCTCCGTCTCTGTCCTCTGCCCTATCTTCATCTCCGTCGGTGTGCGTAGCCTCGCCGGACGTTCGCCGCGGCCTCCATCCATCTCCATTCGCTTCCAACCGCCGGCAACCGATAACTCCCTCTCTCTCTCCGTTTCTGCCACCACCGTCAACCTCTCCGTCATCAGCTCGTGTTTCCGACGCCGACACGCCGTCGTTCGCCGGAAGGAAGAAGCCCCAGAACCGTGCTGCCATTTTTCGTCCAACCCGACTCGGTTCCAAGCCGTACCCGAGCCGCCATCCTTTTCCGAGCCGAGCCCCAAGCCGAGCGAGCCGCAAGTCGAGTGAGCCGAGCCGCGAGCCGAGCAAGCCGAGCCGAGCCGAGAACCAAGCCGAGCCGAGCCGAGCCGAGCCGAGCCAAACCGAGCCGAGCCGAGCCGAGCCGAGCCAAGCCGAGCCGAACCGAGCCGAGCCGAGAACCAAGCCGAGTTAAGCCGACCCGAGCCGAGCCGAGCCGAGCCACCTGAGCCTTCCTTCCTCCACTTCGGTTCACGGTGAGTCTTCGGTAAGGATTGTTTTGATGAATTCCCTAATGTTACCTCATCCGATTCGAGTTTGAATGTTGGATTAAGATATGGCCCTACTTTTCTCCCTTGAAGGTAGTACAGAGTTGACGCTTAAGTTCTCGGGTTCCGCGGCAGACCTGGTTGGAGATAGTTTCCTTTCCTTGGGGTGAGTCAACGGATGACCTTTTAAAACAACTGCTACTAACGTCATCAACTAAAACCGTTGTGTTTTCGTTTAGGTTGATCTGTTGGGCGTGGATTCAATCGAGGGGCATAACCGAGTATCAGGTAAGGGTTTTCCTACTACTGGACCCCGAGTCCAGGCTGAAACCGTAGTAATCCACAGGAGATTACACGTTTGTGACTATACTGAATATCTGTATGCGTGTTGACTGTTAAGTACTGATACTATATTTTGTCTGATGAAAATATACTGTGACTGCTATTTGTGGATTGAGAATTTATGTTGATGGACCCTAAACTTACGGTTCAGTATGTAGTAAAACACTGGTCTGGATGTGGTTCATGGAATTTGGACGGGGATGGACCGTGAGTCCGGTTTTGGTTGGTTAGTCGATTGGACTTAGGGTTTTCCCTATTGGTGTGCGAATCGGTAATGCATATAGCAACTGAGGGTGTAGATGTTTAAACTTATACTATCTGACTGATAAAGCATATGGCGGGACTGTGATATGAATGCCGTTGGGATGTGATTGATGTAGACAGTTTAGTTTGGACTGAGGGGTAACGGTTAGCTTCATCTATGGGGTAGTGTGCCTTACGGATATGTGCATCCTTCGGGAGCACTAGACTGATATGTGCATCCTTCGGGAGCACAAGACTGATATGTGCATCCTTCGGGAGCACTAGACTGATATGTGCGTCCTTCGGGAGCACTAGACTGATATGTGCGTCCTTCGGGAGCACTAGACTGATATGTGCATCCTTCGGGGGCACTAGACTGATATGTGCATCCTTCGGGAGCACTAGACTGATATGTGCATCCTTCGGGAGCACTAGACTGATATGTGCATCCTTCGGGAGCACTAGACTGATATGTAGGGTACCCCCGAATAGGAAGTTAACTGTTGTCCCCTAACGGGCCCAGTAGTGGGTCCCTTACTGGGTATGTTTATACTCACCCTTTCTCTTCTTTAACTTTTCAGGTAGGGGTACAGCGAGGGGCAGACCGACGAGAGGCAGGATGGATGCGTGAAGGCCATATGGACGCGTCTGATTTTCTTTCGCTTCCGCTATGTATTTTGTCAGAATATTTTGATTGTGGTTTTTGGACTGGTGACTTGACATTTTATCTTGTGATTTTTTTGAATTATTTAAAATAGGGCCCGAAACTGTCTTTTGTAAGGTTTATACTGTTTTAATGAATCGTATCTGGTCCGTTTTGAATTTTACGTTGAATGGTCGAGTTTTGGTATTTGGTAGTGACCTCAGCTTAGTCCGGAAAAGTTGGGTCGTTACAGTTGGTATCAGAGCCTAAGTTTTAGGTTCTGTAGACTGACTTATAATGTGAATCTGTGTTTTGTGTCCTTATGGCTGAAACGATCCTTGCCGCTCGTCAGGTACGCTCTCATGAGAGTATATGTATAACTCTACATGCATTACCTTACCTAAGTTAAACTGCAAATTCAATTACCATTTATGACTAAAGGAATCGTTTGGTGGTTGTTAGGAAAATGCCACCAAGGAGAGGTGCACGTAGGGGTGGCCGAGGAGGCCGAGGAAGGGGAGCAGGACGCGTTCAGCCTGAGGTGCAGCCTGTAGCCCAAGCCCCTGACCCGGCTGCGCCAGTTACTCATGCGGACCTAGCCGCCATGGAGCAGAGGTTTAGAGATATGATTATGCAGATGCGGGAGCAGCAGAAGCCTGCCTCGCCAACTCCGGCGCCAGCTCCAGCACCAGCTCCAGCACCAGTTCCTGCTCCAGCTCCGGCTCCGGTACCAGTTGCGCCTCAGTTTGTGCCGGATCAGTTGTCGGCAGAGGCTAAACATCTGAGGGATTTCAGGAAGTATAATCCCACGACGTTCGATGGGTCTTTGGAGGACCCCACCAGGGCTCAGATGTGGTTATCGTCCTTGGAAACCATATTCCGTTACATGAAATGCCCTGAGGATCAGAAGGTTCAGTGTGCTGTTTTTATGTTGACTGACAGAGGTACTGCATGGTGGGAGACTACAGAGAGAATGCTAGGTGGTGATGTGAGTCAGATCACGTGCCAGCAGTTCAAGGAGAGTTTCTATGCGAAATTCTTCTCCGCCAGTTTGAGAGATGCCAAACGGCAGGAGTTTCTGAACTTAGAGCAGGGTGACATGACAGTGGAGCAGTATGATGCGGAGTTTGACATGTTATCCCGCTTCGCTCCCGAGATGATAGCGACCGAGGCGGCCAGAGCTGATAAGTTTGTTAGAGGCCTCCGACTGGACATTCAGGGTTTGGTCCGAGCTTTCAGACCCGCTACTCATGCCGATGCACTGCGCCTGGCAGTGGATCTCAGTTTACAGGAGAGGGCTAACTCGTCTAAGACCGCTGGTAGAGGTTCGACGTCAGGACAGAAGAGGAAGGCTGAGCAGCAGCCTGTTCCAGTGCCACAGCGGAATTTCAGACCAGGTGGTGAGTTTCGCAGCTTCCAGCAGAAACCTTTTGAGGCAGGGGAGGCTGCCAGAGGAAAGCCGTTGTGTACCACTTGTGGGAAGCGCCATCTGGGCCGTTGCTTATTCGGGACCAGGACCTGCTTTAAGTGCAGGCAAGAGGGTCATACAGCTGATAGATGCCCGTTGAGACTCACGGGGATCGCGCAGAATCAGGGAGCAGGTGCTCCACATCAGGGTAGAGTCTTTGCTACCAACAGGACTGAGGCTGAGAAGGCAGGCACAGTAGTGACAGGTACGCTCCCAGTGTTGGGGCATTACGCCTTAGTCTTGTTTGATTCGGGTTCGTCACATTCTTTTATCTCTTCCGCATTTGTGTCGCATGCCCGCTTAGAGGTAGAACCCTTACACCAGATTCTGTCAGTATCTACTCCTTCCGGGGAATGTATGTTGTCGAAGGAAAAGGTGAAAGCATGCCAGATTGAGATAGCAGGCCATGTGATTGAGGTAACGCTGATAGTTCTGGATATGCTGGACTTTGATGTAATCCTGGGTATGGATTGGTTGGCCGCTAACCACGCCAGTATAGATTGTTCACGTAAGGAGGTAACGTTTAACCCTCCCTCGATGGCCAGTTTTAAATTTAAGGGAGGAGGGTCAAAGTCGTTGCCTCAGGTAATCTCAGCCATCAGGGCCAGTAAACTGCTCTGTCAGGGTACTTGGGGTATCTTAGCGAGCGTGGTGGATACTAGAGAGGCCGATGTATCCCTGTCATCAGAACCGGTAGTGAGGGACTATCCGGACGTTTTTCCTGAGGAACTTCCAGGGTTACCTCCGCACAGAGAGGTTGAGTTTGCCATAGAGTTGGAGCCGGGCACGGTTCCTATATCCAGAGCCCCTTACAGAATGGCCCCCGCAGAACTGAAAGAACTGAAGGTACAGTTACAGGAATTGCTTGATAAGGGATTCATTCGACCGAGCGTGTCGCCTTGGGGTGCGCCAGTCTTATTCGTTAAGAAGAAGGACGGATCGATGCGTCTGTGCATTGACTATAGGGAGTTGAACAAAGTAACCGTAAAGAACAGATATCCCTTGCCCAGGATTGACGATCTATTTGACCAGTTACAGGGAGCCACAGTATTCCCTAAGATTGATCTTCGGTCGGGATACCATCAGCTGAGAATTAAGGATGAGGATGTACCGAAGACAGCATTTCATTCCAGATATGGACACTACGAGTTTATTGTAATGTCTTTTGGTTTGACGAATGCTCCGGCAGTGTTTATGGACTTGATGAACAGAGTGTTTAGGGAGTTTCTAGACACTTTTGTGATTGTGTTTATCGACGATATCTTGATATACTCCAAGACGGAGGCCGAACACGAGGAGCATTTACGTTTGGTTTTGCAAACACTTCGGGATAATAAGTTGTATGCAAAGTTCTCGAAATGCGAGTTTTGGCTGAAGCAGGTGTCCTTTCTGGGTCACGTGGTTTCTAAGGCTGGAGTCTCTGTGGATCCAGCTAAGATAGAGGCAGTCACCGGTTGGACCCGACCTTCCACAGTCAGTGAGGTTCGTAGCTTTCTGGGTTTAGCAGGCTATTATCGACGGTTTGTGGAGAACTTTTCTCGTATAGCTACTCCTCTTACTCAGTTGACCAGAAAGGGAGTTCCTTTTGTTTGGAGCAAGGCATGTGAGGACAGTTTCCAGAACCTTAAACAGAAGCTAGTTACCGCGCCGGTTCTTACTGTACCTGATGGTTCTGGCAGTTTCGTGATTTATAGTGATGCTTCCAAGAAAGGTTTGGGTTGTGTTTTGATGCAGCAGGGTAAGGTGGTCGCTTATGCGTCTCGTCAGTTGAAGAGTCATGAGCAGAACTACCCTACACATGATCTAGAGTTGGCAGCAGTAGTTTTTGCTTTGAAAATATGGAGGCATTATTTATATGGTGAAAAGATACAGATATTCACAGATCATAAGAGCTTGAAATACTTCTTTACTCAGAAAGAATTGAATATGAGACAGCGAAGGTGGCTTGAGTTAGTGAAGGATTACGATTGTGAGATACTGTATCATCCAGGCAAGGCAAATGTGGTAGCTGATGCTCTTAGTAGGAAGGTATCACATTCAGCAGCACTCATTACCCGGCAGGCCCCATTGCATCGGGATCTCGAGCGGGCTGGGATTGCAGTGTCAGTGGGGGCAGTTACTATGCAGTTAGCCCAGTTGACGGTACAGCCGACCTTGAGGCAGAGGATCATTGATGCTCAGAGTAATGATCCTTATCTGGTTGAGAAACGTGGCCTAGCAGAGGCAGGGCAAACGGCTGAGTTCTCGTTATCCTCTGATGGTGGACTGTTGTTTGAGAGACGCCTCTGTGTTCCGTCAGATAGTGCGGTTAAGACAGAATTATTATCTGAGGCGCACAGTTCCCCATTTTCCATGCACCCAGGTAGTACGAAGATGTATCAGGACTTAAAGCGGGTTTATTGGTGGCGTAACATGAAGAGGGAAGTAGCAGAATTTGTTAGTAAATGCTTGGTGTGTCAGCAGGTTAAGGCACCAAGGCAGAAACCAGCGGGTTTATTACAACCCTTGAGCATACCGGAATGGAAGTGGGAGAACGTGTCCATGGATTTCATTACCGGGCTACCGAGAACTCTGAGGGGATTTACAGTGAAATGGGTTGTGGTGGACAGACTTACTAAATCAGCGCACTTCGTTCCGGGTAAATCCACCTATACTGCTAGTAAGTGGGCACAGTTGTACATGTCTGAGATAGTGAGATTACACGGAGTGCCAGTGTCGATTGTTTCTGATAGAGATGCTCGTTTCACTTCCAAATTTTGGAAGGGTTTGCAGACTGCTATGGGCACGAGGTTGGACTTTAGTACGGCTTTCCATCCACAGACTGACGGTCAGACTGAGCGTCTGAACCAGGTTTTAGAGGATATGTTGCGAGCGTGTGCATTGGAATTTCCAGGTAGCTGGGACTCCCACTTACATTTGATGGAATTTGCTTATAATAACAGTTATCAGGCTACTATTGGCATGGCACCGTTTGAGGCCCTGTACGGCAAATGTTGTAGATCCCGGTTTGCTGGGGTGAGGTAGGTGAGTAGAGATTGATGGGTCCTGAGTTAGTTCAGTCTACTAACGAAGCGATACAGAAGATTAGATCACGCATGCATACCGCTCAGAGTAGGCAGAAGAGTTATGCAGATGTGAGGCGGAAGGACCTTGAGTTTGAGGTAGGGGATAAAGTGTTCTTAAAGGTAGCACCTATGAGAGGTGTCTTGCGTTTTGAAAGGAGGGGAAAGTTGAGTCCCCGTTTTGTTGGGCTGTTTGAGATTCTGGAGCGGATTGGCCCTGTAGCCTATCGCTTGGCGTTGCCTCCATCACTCACGACAGTCCATGATGTGTTTCACGTTTCTATGTTGAGGAAGTACGTGCCAGATCCATCCCATGTTGTGGATTACGAGCCACTAGAGATTGATGAAAACTTGAGCTATGTTGAACAACCTGTTGAGGTGCTTGCTAGAGAGGTGAAGACGTTGAGAAATAAAGAAATTCCCCTAGTTAAAGTCTTATGGCGGAATCATCGGGTAGAAGAGGCTACATGGGAGCGTGAAGATGACATGAGGTCCCGTTATCCCGAACTGTTCGAGGAATAAAACTTTCGAGGACGAAAGTTCCCTAAGGAGGGAAGAATGTAACGCCCCAAAAATTTAAGGTAAAATTTTTTCTCGTTTTATGTAAAATGCAAGTTGATATAATAATAATATAATATTAATTATATTATTATTATTAATGTTTATTGGTTATAATATTAATATTATAAATATTATTATAAATTAATATTATAGAAATATTGTTATTTCTAAAACAATAAAATAAATTATTATTTATTTAATATTAATATTTTTAATATATTATTATTATTACTTTATTATTATTATTATTATTTATATTTAATATATATATTATTATTTAATTTAAATTATTAATATTATATAATTATTAAGAATTATATATATATATATATATATAATAGATTTTTTTTTTTTTAATTCAAAACCCTAACCGCGCGCCGCCTACCCCCCCCCCCCCCCCCCGATTTTTCGTCTTCTCCTTCTTCCTCCCCGACGCCGCCTCCGTTTTCCTCTTCTCGTCCGCCTCCGTTTTTCTCTTTCTCTTCCGTCTCCATCCTTCTCTTCATCTCCGTCTCTGTCCTCTGCCCTATCTTCATCTCCGTCGGTGTGCGTAGCCTCGCCGGACGTTCGCCGCGACCTCCATCCATCTCCATTCGCTTCCAACCGCCGGCAGCCGATAACTCCCTCTCTCTCTCCGTTTCTGCCACCACCGTCAACCTCTCCGTCATCAGCTCGTGTTTCCGACGCCGACACGCCGTCGTTCGCCGGAAGGAAGAAGCCCCAGAACCGTGCTGCCATTTTTCGTCCAACCCGACCCGGTTCCAAGCCGTACCCGAGCCGCCATCCTTTTCCGAGCCGAGCCCCAAGCCGAGCGAGCCGCGAGCCGAGCCGCGAGCCGAGTGAGCCGAGCCGCGAGCCGAGCCGCGAGCCGAGCAAGCCGAGCCGAGCCGAGAACCAAGCCGAGCCGAGCCGAGCCGAGCCGAGCCGAGCCAAGCCGAGCCGAACCGAGCCGAGCCGAGAACCAAGCCGAGTTAAGCCGAGCCGAGCCGAGCCGAGCCGAGCCGAGTCCAAGCCGAGCCGAGCCGAGCCACCTGAGCCTTCCTTCCTCCACTTCGGTTCACGGTGAGTCTTCGGTAAGGATTGTTTTGATGAATTCCCTAATGTTACCTCGTCCGATTCGAGTTTGAATGTTGGATTAAGATATGGCCCTACTTTTCTCCCTTGAAGGTAGTACAGAGTTGACGCTTAAGTTCTCGGGTTCCGCGGCAGATATGGTTGGAGATAGTTTCCTTTCCTTGGGGTGAGTCAACGGATGACCTATTAAAACAACTGCTACTAACGTCATCAACTAAAACCGTTGTGTTTTCGTTTAGGTTGATCTGTTGGGCGTGGATTCAATCGAGGGGCATAACCGAGTATCAGGTAAGGGTTTTCCTACTACTGGACCCCGAGTCCAGGCTGAAACCGTAGTAATCCACAGGAGATTACACGTTTGTGACTATACTGAATATCTGTATGCGTGTTGACTGTTAAGTACTGATACTATATTTTGTCTGATGAAAATATACTGTGACTGCTATTTGTGGATTGAGAATTTATGTTGATGGACCCTAAACTTACGGTTCAGTATGTAGTAAAACACTGGTCTGGATGTGGTTCATGGAATTTGGACGGGGATGGACCGTGAGTCCGGTTTTGGTTGGTTAGTCGATTGGACTTAGGGTTTTCCCTATTGGTGTGCGAATCGGTAATGCATATAGCAACTGAGGGTGTAGATGTTTAAACTTATACTATCTGACTGATAAAGCATATGGCGGGACTGTGATATGAATGCCGTTGGGATGTGATTGATGTAGACAGTTTAGTTTGGACTGAGGGGTAACGGTTAGCTTCATCTATGGGGTAGTGTGCCTTACGGATATGTGCAACCTTCGGGAGCACTAGACTGATATGTGCATCCTTCGGGAGCACAAGACTGATATGTGCATCCTTCGGGAGCACTAGACTGATATGTGCGTCCTTCGGGAGCACTAGACTGATATGTGCGTCCTTCGGGAGCACTAGACTGATATGTGCATCCTTCGGGGGCACTAGACTGATATGTGCATCCTTCGGGAGCACTAGACTGATATGTAGGGTACCCCCGAATAGGAAGTTAACTGTTGTCCCCTAACGGGCCCAGTAGTGGGTCCCTTACTGGGTATGTTTATACTCACCCTTTCTCTTCTTTAACTTTTCAGGTAGGGGTACAGCGAGGGGCAGACCGACGAGAGGCAGGAAGGATGCGTGAAGGCCATATGGACGCGTCTGATTTTCTTTCGCTTCCGCTATGTATTTTGTCAGAATATTTTGATTGTGGTTTTTGGACTGGTGACTTGACATTTTATCTTGTGATCTTTTTGAATTAGTTAAAATAGGGCCCGAAACTGTCTTTTGTAAGGTTTATACTGTTTTAATGAATCGTATCTGGTCCGTTTTGAATTTTACGTTGAATGGTCGAGTTTTGGTATTTGGTAGTGACCTCAGCTTAGTCCGGAAAAGTTGGGTCGTTACAAATAAAATCCAAAACTGTAGATTTTTTTTATAATTATAATAGGTAGCAATTTTAAGAATATTAATTAAGTATATAGTAACATTTTATAAAAATTACAAATATAACAAAGTTTATTGGTGATAAACTTCTATCGTTGATAGACTCTTATGCTTTACTTGTGATAGACCAATATTTACAATATAGTCTATCAGTGATAGACTCTTATCATTGATAGACTTTGACAGATTTTGTTATATTTTCAAATTTTTAAAAATGTTACTATATACTTTATTATTTTAAATCTAATTCACTATCTTTTTTTTAAAAAGAAAAAAAGATTTAAATAGGGAAAACTTTCATAAATATAATAAACAACTAAAATATTCACACGCTCTCCTAAAAAAGATCATTCACCTTTCATGCTAAAACAAAAATAGGAGAAACATAAGGGTTTTTGTATTCCCTTGATGTGATTTTAAAAAGGGATATTTAAAAAAAAAATAGAATAGAACGCGAAAATATTTACTTATAGAACAATTTTAAAAAAGAAAAAGCTCACAGGCTCACAACGTTAAATAAGAAAAATACCCCCACAATTAATTGGTCACACACACGTGAAAAAATGGTTTTCTACCAGTATAAAACGATCTCGTAGCAAGTTGATTTTATACCCTGATACCAAGTTTAAGCGATCTTGTAGTTAGTTTAAACGATCTTTTACTCAGTCAAAATGATCTTGTTCTCAATCAAAACGATCTCGTAGTAGGTCTAAACGATCTTTTACAGTTGTACCAAGTTTAAACGATCTTGTACTCAGCCTAAACGATCTCGTACCCTTGTACCTTTTCTAAACGATCTTGTACCAAATCTAAACAATATTGTACTCAATCTAAACAATCTTGTACCAAATCTAAACGATCTTGTACCAAATCTAAATGATCAATTAGTGATAGTGATCTATTTTTGTCTATCTGTAATAGAAAACTAACCATTTAGATATTGGTACATGATCGTTTAGATCTTGTACCAAGAAGAAAAAAGAAGAGAAATGAAGAAGTAGGAAGAAATTGTGGAAGACAAAATGAAGAAATTGGTAAATATTTACATAAATAACCATAATATTGTAAACCGAAGAAGTAATAATATGAAAAAATTAATAATATGAAGAGAAGATGAATAAATCTTAAAGAAGAAAAAAAAAAGTAAGTGAAAAATCGTATGCATTATTTAAGGAAAAATCTGAAATTTATGAAAATATAATGAACTTTTTTATTTTGTTACGCATAGAGTAAATATTTGGATGTTTTGTTATATTTATGAAAATTGAGATAAAATAGTTTAGTTAATGATTTTAAATGTGAAATTATCTCTCCATGGCCATACACTAAACGGGGCAATAAAAGTCAAATATTCTCTCCATAGCCCCATTTAGATATTAAATAGATTCTATGAATGAAATGTTTTTTCAAAAAGAAAAAACAATAAATTTCCCAAAAAATAAACGTGACCGTACCCACTCAATTAATTGCTAGTAAATATATAATTAAATGAATTACGGTCAACCCACGTAAAACTTGTTCCATTAATCAACATTATGTATGTTGGCTCGATCAATAAATAAATAAGTTACCTACCTATACTTAGGTCAACTTAAAATGAAACCAAAGATGCAAAATAAATTGACTTCTTGTATATTTGCAAAATAAATTTAAGAATTCAAGCACATAATCCGTACAATTTTTTCTTTTTTTAAATGGCAAAAACAAGTTGGACCCACATTTCACCTTTTTCTTTTTACTATTGATATCTTTTCGATAGACTTTATACTCTCGATGCACTACTAATATACACTTGAAAAACTACTAGGGGACAATGTCCTGATACTCTCAAAATCTACAACCTACTATTTTTATCTTCATGTATGGCAGCGCCAACCAACGTGTAGGCATTGTGCCTCCGTGGCAGTGGTTTTATATTTTTATTGCATTTTTTGGTGTAATTGCTTCATAATTAGTTAGGACTCCAAATTGATCCATTTTAGTTCACCTTTTTTCCTAATGCTCGATTCTACCTCTAAATTGTCTATCACCAATAAGCTCATTCAATAAAACATATAAAATACATGAATAATCTCGAGCTAAAAAAGAATATTATAGCACATTTAACACTTGTAAGAAACTGGAAACGATACTAGTGTTGTGTAAGGCATGCACACTCTGATATGGTTACATCAAAAAGTTTGAAGATTCATTTTAGTATGAAGTTTACTAACGGACAGACGATAACTTAGCTCTTCTGACTCCCTTTATTTATTTAAAGGATAGATGGTCATATTCGTTTCACACTTTAGGGTTTAACCTTGAATCTTGGATTCTTATCTTTCTTTGTATGGTTAAATCATGCAATTAAGGACTAATTTGGGGCTCCACCTTGGCCAAAATTCAGGTTGAACGACTTAACTTGGCTTTGGGCCAAGTTAGTGCCCCTCTCCAGAGTTGTGTGCTAGATTATCCTTATGATGGGTTGGCTCTCAACCTTGGTCAAATCCGACCAAGCTAGTTTGGTTTTAGGCCTAGTTAAACCTTTTTTTCTAAATCCATTTCATTGTACACGCACAATAGCTTGTCTATATATTATCATCCTCTTAGATCCATTAGCTTCCTTCTTCTTTGATTTGTTGATCAATTTTATCTTTTAATCCAAAATCACCTGGAACAACTATTTTATTTAAAAAATTTGGGGTCTTGAAGATTTGTTATATGGTCTCCAACTTTTAGAGAAAGAAAAAAAACAACCTTTTTGTTACCTTTTTTATATATATGTATATATTGTTTTGAGACCTAGAAAGCTATAATTGCGTTATTTTATTCATAATGGTGTTCGTTTTCAGTTACTATTGTATATTTAACTCATGTTTTGGTTAGTATACAAACTTGAATACAAATGTTGCAAAGTTGTTTTAAACCAAAATAAAAACAATTAAGTTCGAGATTTATTTTTTAGAAAAATGGAGTTTGAGGACTAGAATGAATATTTTAAAAGTTCAAGAACCAAAATCTTTTATCTAAAAGAATCTTCACAAGGTAAGAGGGATCTAGCAGTTGCACCGAGACATCTCAACTAAGTTGACATCTCCTCCTAGCACCCTCATCATGTACTAAGACCAAATTAAAAGAGATTCATTCATAATAGAAGAAGAGTACAAAAACGAGCTAGAGGGAAGATCGAGAATTAGAGAAAAACAATTCAAAAGAAATTATATAAAAGCATCCAAATTGAGGGATATACGAAACATCGTAATTGTCAAAGGATCAATGACTTCGAGCATTAGGAACCAAAATCCAAATACTAAGTATTTCTGTTGAAGAGTTTGTCTAAAAGATTTTATTAGATTATTCTTCAAAAAGATAAGATAATTAAAGGATAAAAAGAATTTCCTATATTTTAGGAATCTTACTAATTATCTTTAAAAAGAAACCACATTTATGCATATAGATTATATATGTATAAATAGGGCTTTCGTAGACAGTGTGCGTGTGTGGAAAAAGATCAAAAAGATTATTTACGGCTGAAGGTCTTCGAAGAACTGGTTACAAAATGTAACGTCCCAAAAATTAAGATAATTTTGGAGTTAATTATTTTAATTTTTTTAATTAGATTTAATTTATTGGACGTTATTTGGAATTCATTTAATGAGAATTATTTGTTTGGAATTGAAATTAATTAAATATTTCTTGGATGAATATTTAATTAATTAGAAGTTTTGGCATATGGTGTTTGTTGAGTTTTTTGATTAAATGGCAGGTTAAGAGGATTAAGTAACGTTGTGGATTTTTAGTGTTGTTGAAGTTGAATTTAATTAAATAATTCTAGACGTTATTTAATTAAATTGTGGGGTGAAAAGTTTGTTGGAGATTTAATAATTATATGTATATGTGGAAATATATATATAATTATTATGTGAAAGGAAAAGATATTTGTTGAAATATAATTATTTAAGGAAAAGATAATTGTATTTTGGAGAAAGGATACTTAGTAAGGGAGAAAAAGTAAAATAATTATATTTTGAGAAAATATAATTATTTGTAAAAGGATAATTACTTTGGAGAAAGATAAATAATAATTAATTATGGTGGAAGATAATTAATTATTTTGGAGAAAGATAAATAATAATTAATTATGGTGGAAGATAATTAATTATTTTGGAGAAAGATAAATAAGTTAATTATTGGGTAATTATAATATGTAACAATTTTTAGAATAATTATTAATTATGTAGCAATATTTTTAAAAAATTGCAAATATAGCAAAGTCTATCAGTTTATGTTTTATCAGTGATAGACCAACATTTGCTACATGGTCTATCAGTGATAGACTCCTACCATTGATAGATTTTGACAAATTTTGTTATATTCGCAATTTTTTTTTAAATGTTGCTATATACTTAATTATTTTGAATATAATTGCTACATTTGCAATTATCCATTAATTATTGTGGAAGATAATTAATTATTTGAGAGAAAGATAAATAATAATTAATTATTGTGGAAGATAATTAATTATTCTGCAGAAAGATAAATATTGATTATGGAATAGAGTTGTTATGGTTGGGTTAAGATAATTAATGTTGGAAGTTATGAGTGATTTATTGGAAAAGATTTGATTGATTAAATTAATTGAGGATTTAAGTTAATTTGAGATTTTGGAGGGAAAAGTTAGTTTTGGTGGAATTTGATTTAATTGAGTATATATATGTGAATATATATATTCAATTAATAATTTGGAAAAGTGTAGTTAATTATATGATGGAATATAATTATATTTGTTTGAAAAAGAAGATAATCCATGAGAAGAGAGATGGTTGATTTGATTGGACGAAAAAGACGTATATTTATAAGAGAGAATAATGGTTTAAATAAATATATATGTTTATTGTATATTTTTGTGAGAGAAAAATAATAATAATAAAGAAGTATTATTATTATTAATAATGGTTATAAATGCCTAAGATTTTATGCATCTAAGGCATTTATTTAGGAAATATAATGGAAATAAAGATATATGTATATATTTGGTATTATATATATATATATATATATATATATATATCCTAAAAGGAAAAGGAAAAGGAAATAATAATAATTATTATTATTGTTATTATTTGGGTCTATAAATAGCATTGGAATGCTTAAGTTAGAAAGTAAAGGAAAAAGAAAAAGGTTCTTCATCTTCTTCTCTAAGATAACCCTCTGTTGTCGCCGCCTCATCAGTTGAAGTTAAGATTGGTCTCTTTGGAAGATAAATTTTTCCATCAAGGATAAGAGGATTTTTCAACCGTGTAAACTAATGAAATTAAATTAATATTTTATTAATTTAATTTTGGATATATTTTGGGTTTCTTTAAAGATTCAATTGGCTAAACTTTTTAAGATCGAAATCTTGGATTTTTCCCAATAAAGGTTTAATTGGCTTCAATCCAATTTCATTAATTAAGATACTGAGTTTTCCTTTTATTATTAGGATCAAGTTAATTTGAGAATTTTTACTGTCAATTAGGGAGTACATTGTTTGGTTAAAATCTCAAGGTAAGAGATTCTCCTACTAGACCTTCGAACTGAATTTAAGAGACCGCGTGTAATTATGAATATGCATTGATGGTAGCTAAAATGCATAACTTGATGCTATTGATGATGACTGTCCTTTTATGGATGATTGATGATGATGACTGAGGTTATGTTAATGACCGGTAGTATGTTGATGATGATGACTGTTGATGATTGTTGATGCATGATATATTAATCACATAATTAAGAACGTTAAGATTAATATTCATGCCATGTTCTGATGTTATGTTATGCTACATGCTATGGATAGGGTGTTCTGTTAACTTTGTCCATTTGAGTCGTACCTGAATGAGTGTCCTTCGGGATCACCACCTTTTTAGGACTGCGTAGTCCGACGGGACCGCCAGTCTAACATTGACATAGACATGATTCGAGTGATTCGACGGGATCTCCCGCAGCCCGATTGTCTTAGTGTTTCCTTCGGGTACACTAAATACCAGATTGTCCTAGGTGTTCCTTTGGGTTCACCGAAGACCAAATATGTTCCTATGGGATCACATGTTGCACGTGTTCGGAAACGTGTCAGTTCTTGGGTACCACTTTTCAGGACTCTAATGGGAAGTTAACAGACACCTAGCGGGACTAGTAGTAGGTCCCTTACTGAGTATATGTTTATACTCACTCTTTCTATGTTTAACATTTCAGGCGAAGGTAAAGGTAGAGTAAAGCTGGCGAGCGACAGAGAAGGATCCATGACATGCCATGTGGGGACTCAGTTTTGCTTCTGCGTTTATGTTTCAGTGTTTTAATATTTTGTTTTTAATGAAAATTTAGTTTCCCTCCTTTAAAGAAAGTGTCTCATGTTATTGTTTCTTTTTAGTAATGACCTCAGCTTAGTATAAAAAGTTGGGTCGTTACACAAAAACTGCAGAAACAAAAAGTTATTTTGATCTTATATTTATAAGATCAGCATGTTGATCTAAACTGAGATTGTTGATGAGTAACGAAAAGGACGAGACAGTGATAAGTGTGGTCACAATAATCTTTAGAAGTATATAAAGATATCGTCGAAGATATTCACTCATGTGTTCAGGGTGAGCCTGAAGTAAGACATCATGAAGGAGAATAACTCATGCATTCAGAGGGAGCCTGGAGTCTAAAGCTAAGACACATGTTTTTTAGTCATATAATTGAACCGAGTTTATATGTTGTATCGATGTATATTGACTTAAGTGAATATTAATAAAATTACTCATCAGAGCTGTGCGCAGCTCCCCAGACGGAGGCAACATTTGTCGAACGGGGTTACCAAAGTTTCTTGTGCTATTCTCTTTTGTTGTCCCTCTTGGTATTACAATAGTCATTGACTTTTGTATTAACTAAAGGTTTATTTGATTATCTCACATTGCTTTTTCTAAGATTGTGCGGAAAGTTCTTCGATCTTTATCGAGGAAATTTGACATGAAGGTCACTGCCATAGAGGAAGCACGTGACATTACTACATTAAAACTTGATGAGTTATTTGGGTCCTTGCTTACGTTTGAAATGACTATATCTGATAGAGAGAACAAGAAAGGCAAGGGGATAGCGTTTAAATCCACATATGAAGAAGAAGCTACAGTGAATCATTCTAATAATGAAGCGAACATGGATGGGTCTATAGCTCTACTAACTAAGCAGTTCTCTAAAGTGGTCAGGAGATTCAAAAATATGAATACTACATGATTGAATGCTCAAACTTCAAATAAATATCAAAGAAAGGATGGTGAGAACATTAAAAGAACGTATAATGAAGCCTCAAACAGGAGAAGCGATTATTATGGAAAAAAATGAGGGAGAAGGAAGGTTTTTAAGATCTAGAGAATGTGGGAGAGTTGGTCATTACCAAACTGAATGTCCCACATTTTTAAGAAGACAAAAGAAAAAATATCATTCTACCTTGTCAGATGAGGATATTGATGATACTAAAGATGACAGTTGCATAATGCCTTCACAGCATGTTTTACCGAAATTAATCTCGAAGATGATAGTGAATGTTCTGATGAGGATGGTGATGAAGAACTAACTCTTGAAGAACACAAGATGTTGAGGAAAGAGCAATTCAAAAAGAAAGAATTCAATATCTAATGGAAGAAAATTAACGATTAATGTCAGCCATGTAATCTCTAAAGCTAAAATTGAAAGAGATTCAGAATGATTATGATTAGACAATTAAATATGTTAAGATGTTAAACTCAGGGACTGAAAACTTAGATTCAATACTAAAATCAGGACAGAACAGTTCAAATATATATGGTCTTGGTTTTGATGCCTCAGTAAGTAGTTTTAAATCTACATATGGAGTAAAATTTGTTCCTGCTTTAAGGAAAGCCGAAACTGAAACAACTTTAACAACTACTGTCAACAGTCCTTGTGCTAAATGTCCCAGAAGGATTTGTAATTACTATGGTTAAAAAGGTCATATTAGACCTTTTTGCTATAAATTACGAAGAAACTTATGGTATCAGCAGAAGACTATTTATGGAAGCCAAAAACGAAATCCTACATTTTCAAAATGGAACGGAAGTAAAAAAAGTCGGATGGTTTGGAGAGTTAATTAAATCATCTGAAAGTTACAATATTGCATTTACGATTGTTCCAACCACGAGTGATGTGTGGTACTTTGATAGTGGATGTTCTAGACATATGACTGGTAACAGGTCATTCTTCTCTGGATTAAAGGAATGTGCCTCGGATCATGTCACTTTTGGTGATGGTGCAAGAGGAAGAATTACAGTTACAGGAAACATTGATAAAAATAATCTACCCTGTCTAAATGATGTTAGATATGTGGATGGATTAAAGGCAAACTTGATTAGTGTGAGTCAGCTATGTGATCAAGGCTATAGTGTATGTTTTAATAAAACAAGTTGTTTTGTTACTGACAAAGATAATCAAGTATTTATGAGTGGTAGACGACAAGCAGATAACTGTTATAAATGGAGCTCTAATTTGTGTCACTTAACTAAAGAATATCAAACTTAGTTGTGGCATAGAAAGTTGGGGCACATTAGTTTGAAAAGCTTAGATAAAGTTATAAAAAACAAAGTTGTTGAGGGCATTCCTACTATAGACATCAATAGTAAATTCTTTTCTGGTGACTGTCTAATTAGAAAGCAAACTAATACTTCTCACGAAAGTCTAAAAAATTGTACACAAATAGAGTACTTGAGCTCCTACATCTGGATCTTATGGGTCCTATGCAAATTGAAAGTCTAGGTGGAAAGAAGTATGTTTTAGTTGCTGTGGATAATTATTCAAGATTTACTTGGGTTCGGTTCTTGAAAGGAAAATCAGACACTATTAAAATTTGTATCAGTCTATGCTTGAATTTGCAACGTGGAAAAGAGAAAAAGATAATATGAATCTGAAGTGATCATGGTAAGGAGTTTGATAATAAAGATCTTAATAATTTCTGTTAGTCGAAGGTATAGATCATGAATTTTCTGCTCCCATAACTGCTTAGCAAAATGAAGTAGTTGAACAGAAAAACAGAGCCTTACAAAAAATGGCTCGAGTCATGATACATGCCAAAAATTTACCATTGAATTTTTAGGCAGAAGCTGTTACACAACGTGTCATATTCATAACAGAATTATTACTCGATCTAGAACAAGTGTCACTTTATATGAACTATGGAAGGGAAGAAAGCCAAATGTAAAGGATATGATCGAAAGTGGGATGTGAAATCAGAACAATGAATTTTTCTTGGATATTCTCACAATAGTCGAGCTTATAGAGGCTTTAATAATAAATCTTATACAGTTATGGAAATGATAAATGTTGTGGTAAATGATTTTGAATCAATTGACATACAAACTTATGATAAGGATGATGAGACTCTAAATATGCCTGAGGATTCTTCTACGCTTCTTATGGAAGTACCTAAAGTTGATGATCAAGCAGATGGTACTAATATAAACTAAAAAATAATATCTAAGGAAGTTATAGCTAATAACTCTGAACTGGTTCCATCTGTACATGTGAGAAAGAATCATCCATCAAGTTCTATAATAGGCGATCCTTTAGTTGGAATCATTACCAGAAAAAGGGAGAAAGTAGATTACTCGAAGATGATTGTTTATTTATGTTATACATCTGCTATTGAACATTCAACTGTTGATGTTGCTCTGAAAGATGAATATTGGATAAATGCAATGCAAGAAGAACTACTTCAATTCAGGCGTAACAATGTCTGAACATTGGTTTCCAAGCTAGAAGGAGCAAATCTTATAGGTACAAAATGGATCTTCAAAAACAAAACTGATGAAGTCGGATGTGTGACAAAGAATAAAGCTCGTTTAGTGGCTCAGGGTTATGCTCAAGTCGAGGGGGTTGACTTTGATGAAACATTCGCACCTGTTGCCAGACTTGAAGCTATTCGCTTGTTACTCTAAATATCATGTATTCAGAAATTTAATTATATCAAATGGATGTAAAGAGTGCTTTCCTGAAAGGTTACTTAAACAAAGAAGTCTATGTTGCTCAACCCAAGGGATTTGTTGATTTTAAGTATCCACAACATGTGTATAAGCTTAATAAAGCTCTATATGGGCTTAAGCAATCACCTAAAGCTTGGTACATACAACTAACAGTCTATTTAAGTTGTAAAGGCTATTCTACAGACGAGGCTGACAAAACATTATTTATTCATAGAAGAAATGATCAACTCATTGAGGCTCAAATCTATGTTGATTATGTCATATTTGGAGGTTTTCCTCAAGATTTTGTTAATAACTTCATTGATATCATGAAGTTAGAATTTGAGATGAGTATGGTGGGACAACTATCGTGTTTTCTAGGGCTTCAAATTAGGTAGAAAATTGAAGGTATATTCATATCTAAAGAAAAGTATGCCAAGAACATAATTAAAAAGTTCTGATTAGAACAGTCTCGACACAAAAGAACTCAAGCTGCAACACATGTTAAAATTACCAAAGATACTGATGATGCAAGAGCAGATCACAAACTTTACAGAAGTATAATCGATAGTCTATTATATCTAACTGCCAGTCGACCTGACATAGCTTATGCTGTTGGGATATGTGCTCGTTATCAGGTTGACCCTCGAATGTCACATTTAAAAGCTGTTAAACGGATCCTCAAATATGTTCGTGGAACAAGTGATTTTAGAATTATGTATTCCTATGACACGACTTCTATTTAGGTCGGATATTGTGATGTTGATTGGGCAGATTCTTCTTATGATAGAAAAAGCATCTTTGGAGGTTGTTTCTTTCATGGAAACAATCTTATCTCATAGTTCAGTAAGAAACAAATTGTGTTTCTTTGTCTACAACTGAAGTTGAATATATAGTGGTAGGGAGTGCTTGTACCCAGTTAATTTGAATAAAAAATATATTGCATGAGTATGGGCTCACACAAGATATCTTGACTTTATATTATGATAATATGAGTGGCATTGATATATCAAAAAATTATGTTCAACATAGTCGAACAAAACATATTGATATTAGACATCACTTTATCAGAGAACTTGTTGAAAATAAGGTTATTAAACTTGACCATATTCGTTCGAACTTGCAATTGGCATATATCTTCACTAAGCCACTAGATGCAAACTCATTTGAGCATTTACGCACTGGCTTAGGAGTTTGTCGTATTTAACTCCATGAGCAGCTAAAAGGAGGGTGCATGTTTAGACGTTCAAAATATTAATGGTGTCAGCGCCATCTTCAGATTTAATGGCTATTATTTCGGCACTTGAAGAGTTTTTCTTTTAATTATTTAAAGTAAGATTATCATGCTCGTTTCATCTTTGTCATTCTTCACTTTTGAAAATTTTTTTTTTGCTTTGGACCTTGGTGTAAACTGCATTATGGCGAATACTCGAAAGGGTTCGTATATGGTGAAATCGATCGAAGATGAATCTGCAGTTCAAATCTCGTCGCCCTCTATACAAAAGGTGGGAGGTCGGAGGTTTAAAAGTACTCGATCATGGAGACCATATCGTCTCCCATCCGAAAAATCTCAAGCGGAGGTTTCAAGCAAGCTACCTAAGTTTGTGCTAGAGACTGTTGATTCCTCTTATCATGCGACTTCGGGTACACATGCACTGAATATCTCTGAGTCTCCTCTGTCTGATATGGATTCAGATGACCCTGGATAATGTATCTTTGGCTCGTTTGGTGAAGAAGACCATTCATATTGATGGAAGTGTGTGATGAAAAATACTATTCATATTTTGTCTACAACATGATAAAATCTATCTAAAGAGATCTATGTGGAAGCATTGTCTTGAACTAGAAAAGAAATTTCTTTTAGACAAAAGGGAGAGTTTGTTGAAGAGTTTGTCTAAAAGATTTAATTAGATTATTATTCAAAACGATAAGATAATTAAAGGATAAAAAAATTCTCCTTGATTTTAAGAATCTTGCTAATTATCTTTAAAAGAAATAAGGTTTATGCATATAGATTATATATGTATAAATAGGGCTTTCGTAGACAGTGCGCGTGTGTGGAAAAAGATCAAGAAGATTATTTACGGCTGAAGGTCTTCGAAGAACTGGTTACAAAAACTGCAGGAACAAAAAGGTATTATGATCTTATGTTTATAAGATCAGCATGTTGATCTAAGTTGAGATGGTCGATGAGTAACGAAAAGGACGAGACAATGATAAGTGTAGTCACAGTAATCTTTAGAAGTATATAAAGATATCATCAAAGATATTCACTCATGTGTTCAGGGTGAGCCTGAAGTCAGACATCATGAAGGAGAATAACTCATGCATTCAGGGGGATCCTAGAGTCTGAAGTTAAAACACATGTTATTTGGTCATATAATTGAACAGAGTTTATATACTGTATCGATGTATATTGACTTAAGTGAATATTAATAAAATTACTCATCAGATCTGAGCGCAGTTCCCTAGATGTAGGCAACATTGGCCAAACTGAGTTACCAAAGTTTCTTGTGTTATTCTCTTCTGTTGTCCCTCTAGCTATTACAATAGTCATTATCTTTTGAATAAACTGAAGGTTTATTTGATTATCTCATATTGCTTTTTCAATTTCTATGAAAGTTTAATGACCAATAAACTTTAAACCTATTTATTAAGCTAGGTTCATCAATGTGAGATCCTTAACGTAACTTTCAAGAATAATTACATAAGGCTCACATTGGCTCTTCTACCATATTAGATATATCAAATGAGAAGACATCTCAAATCTATTCACAATGAAAGTCAGCTATCTTTTAACATAGTACGAGCTTTCTTGTTTTTTTTTTTTTTTAATGTGTGTTGAATCATTAGCAAAATGACAGACTTTAACTTAGTGATTAATGATCTCAAATAATCTTCAACGTAAGGTGTAAAAAATTGTTCGACTATGGCCTTCTTAATAACGTTTCTGTTTCCTTGTTTCTCGTTTATTGTTCTTGTTTCCAGTTTCTTATTTCTTTTTTAAAAAACTATAAACATAAATATGTTTGGTAACTATTCTTGCTTCTCGTTTCTTGAAAAAAGAAATAGAAATAGAAATTTATTTGATAACTATTAATTGTTTCTAGTTTCTCGATATTTATTGGCTTGCAATAATATAACATATATTAAATAATTAACAAAAGTTCATATCAATTAATATAAATAAGGTTTTGATCCACAACTAAATGCAAAAGCAAAGTTATATTTATCTTCCAAATGTTGTCCAATGGTAATATCGATAATGTGTTATCTAGCTCCGCTTAGTTCAAGATCGCTCCATAGTTTTACCATCTTATTTGGATATTTTATAGGTTTGGATCAATTAAATGACAGAAAAATCATTATTGATGTTGATTTGGAGCTTAATTGAAAGAATGTGGAGTCAAGCAGCATCAACTAGAGCAAAAATGAGAACTAAAGAATCTTATTTTGTAGTGCTATGGTGCCCTATGGTGCTATTGTGTGGCACTGTAAGGCAGTAGGGGTGGGATAATTTTGCTAAAATCACACGAAACCATAGTTCAGTCTTTGAGAGTATCATGACGCTACGAACTTGTTGAGCGTGAAATTCCTGTCAGCGTCGGGATCTCATAATTTTTTTTATGAATACTCATTTTCAGTGCAAGGTCAAAGGGACCTCCATTTCCTCCATTCCTACACGGTTTTTACCAAATTTTCTCTAATTTTTTCGTCAGTTCATGTCCCCAAGCATCTTATCATCCATCATGTGGATGAGTGGTGCAGGAAACATTTTCTAGCTTTAGTCGTTAGGATATACCTTCCCTATTTCATTGTTTATGAGCTATGGAACCATAATCTTGATGCATGACTGATTTGATTATGTTTAATATTGATTGAGACATATTATCGAATGTTTGGGGATGTATGTATATCGCTTGAATTCATATACAGTTTCGTGACAGTTTCATTGTATAGATTTTAATTTCTAGAAGCAAAGGGTTAAGTTAGCTTACTAATCAATTAGAGATAAGTATTGATCTAACCGACTTAGGATCAAATCAATAGAACAATAAACTAGGCACTTGAAAGTTAATTATTCACCTAAAATGCCCTAAATCTTAACGTGATTAATGAAATTAAAAAAGTATGTTTTTCTTCTTATTATATTTCACTAATTTATATATTAGGACAATATTTTGTTAGAGTTTCTACTTAAATTGGTTAAGATTTAACATTAAAATCTAATAATGAAAATGCCATGATGACACAAATCAAAATAAAGAATTTTGTTTCGACTCAAGCTAGTTAGGATTTTTAAGTCATTCAGCATCTTTCCAATTTTACTCTTGCGTTATTTTCTGTTTCTAGCAATCAAAAGCCATCAAACCCCCCTCGGATATCTTGGGTGGAAAATAATTTTACTTGAGAAATTCATGTGTTCATTGAGTTCAATCCAGACTTACCTCATAGGACTAGCTATTGGTGTATAACTCGATAATTTTACTTGAGAAATTCATCTCCCACGTTATTTTAAATGATTTTGACTAGCATCTAATTTGCAACTATATTATGTTTTAGTAAAGTTTATAAAATAATAGAAAGAAAAAAAAGGCAATATAACATGACAACAAAAAAATGTCCGAAAAGAATTTTAAGAATATAATAAATAGAAATAAAAATTATAGAAATATAAAAAAAACAAAAATAAAGAAATATAGCATAAAAAATGAGATAGTAAGGTTTAAGCCCTACCATAAGGATCATGGTACACGATGACACACAGAAACACCAATAGAACAAATTAGAAGGGCAATGAATCGAAGGGAATGCGAATAATTATAAATAGAAACAGAGAATAGGAGAAACTATTTTTTATTGTTTCCTAAATTTGGGTCTCTCCTTAAAAACGTTTTTCAAATTTTAGAAACAAAAGAGAGTGCAGTATTTTGTATATATTTGACTTCTCTTCAATTAGCTGCTACCTAGAGAGTTTTATAGAATGGGCTATTAAATCATTTATGAAGTTTAAAGCTAGCTATTATGATACTTTTAATTATAATTGACAATACTTTAATCAATCAAGTGATGACTTCAACCAATGTTTTTTTTTTTTTTTTTTTAACTTGGAATGACATAGAAAGGTTCAAATAATATTACGTTTTGTTTTCATACTATGTTCAATCATAACTAATCATCACTAAACTTAAAATAGTAGACTTTGTTAAAGAGTTTGTGTAAAAGATTTTATTAGATTTTTTTCAAAAAGATAAGATAATTAGAGGATAAAAAGATTCTCCTTGATTTTAGGAAACTTGGTAATTATCTTTAAAAGAAACAAGATTTATGCATATATATATATAAATAGGGCTTTCGTAGACTGCGCGTGGGTGTGGAAAAAGATCAAGAAGATTATTTACGGCTGAAGTTCTTCAAAGATCTGTTGCAGAAGTTGCAAGAACGAAAAGATAATATGATTTTATGTCTATAAGATCAGCATGTTGATCTAAGTCGATATTGTTAATGAGTAATGAAAAGGACGAGACAGTAGTCTGTGTGGTCACAATAATCTTTAGAAGTATATAAAGATATCGTCGAAGACATTCACCCATGCATTTAGGGGAGCCTGAAAATGAGACATCATGGAGGAGAGTTACTCATGCATTCAAGAGGAGCCTGAAGTCTGAAGCTAATACGCATGTTATTTAGTCATATAGTTGAACACAGTTTATATGTTGTATCGATGTATATTGACTAAAGTGAATCTTAATAAAATTACTCATCAGGGTTATGTGCACCTCCCCAAACGTAGGTAACATTGACCGAACTTGGTTACCAAAGTTTCTTGTGTTATTCTCTTCTATTGTTCCTCTAGCTATTACAACGATCATTAGCTTTAGTATTAACTGAAGGTTTAATTGATTATCTCACGTTACTTTTTTAGACTTGTTTGATAATGAGACATTTTCAAATATAGCAAAATAAACTAAAATATTTATAAACTAGAGGAAAATTTTGGATTCTATCGATGATAAAAATTGATAAGCTTCTATCACTATCCATCACAATGCCACTGAAAGAAGTATATCAATATCTATCAATGTCTATTATTGACAGAGAATTTGAAATTTTGTTATGTGTTGTAAATATTTTGTCAAATTTATTTATTTTTGACAATTTTTATTTGATTTATTTAATTTAAAAAAAATTAGGTATTTTACCAACTAAATTCTTCATTTTTGTTATTACAAATTTTTTAAGAATCCAAACTAAAATTTGGAATCTGAGAAGGAAAAAAAAAGAAGAAGAAATAGTTTATATTGCTTTATTATGTATCCACATTTTACAGAGTTGTAAAAGAAAACGAAGCCAATTTTTTAAAATTAAAAAGGAAAAAAGAAATAGTGTTCACGGAATTGTACAAAAGGAAAAAAAAAAAAAAAAAAAAGGACTTAGGTTTTGACATTCGAAAGTTAGAATAGACTTGATTCTCTTGAAGCTATCTTGATGGCATTAATTTATAGATGTGGTTGTCTTAGAGGTCCTTAAAAAAAATTTCAATTGTTTTAGGTTTATCTTTTTGACTTAATCGGTTATTCGGTTAGGGGCGTGTCCTATTTGTCGTTTTGCTAGGCTTGGGGCCTCCCAAGGTCTAGGCCGAGCACCACACTTTAGTTATCTTTTGAACCTATAATGATTACTTGAGCTAACATGCTACATGCATCTTTAGGTATTTGGTGAAGTTCGGTTTTAGCTTAGATTCATTTTGGTCGTGAGTTATTACCTTTGACCCGAATCATAATATATCTTATTGACTTTATTGCTCATGTTCACGTCAAATGCTTTTTTTGTATCATTGTTGAGCAACTAAACTTGCCTTATATTTTTCTATTTCACCATTTGGTTTTAGCTTCAAAGAAAAAAACTCATTCGCAACCAATAACAATGGGATCAAAAGGAGGAGAAACAAGATGAATTATTGTTTTGAACCATGGCCTTTTTTCCATTTTCGATGCAAAAGAGTGTCTTTATGAGAAAGTGGTTCAATCTAGTTCAAATTAGACGATTCAATAACAATTCTCAATGGGTTGTTTCTTCCCTCTTTCTAAAGTCTAGCGAGAATGTTTAAGTTGTTCGATATAATATGATAGACTAGAGCAAAAATAAGGGTAGAAAGGGTTAGCTAAAGTTATACCAATATAGTTGTAATAGACTAAGAATTTTGAACACAATTCGGCAAGAATAATGTTTAGTCATTAATTAATTGGATATATGACTTTCTTCAAGCTTCAATGAATGCCATCATTATTTTCTTCTTTTATTTCCTCAAACTTTTCCTTTTAAACTTATCATATATATATATACATGTATTTTCCAGTTATGACAAATATAAGAAACGCATCATGTCTTCTTCTCTTATCCTCAAGTTCGCTGTCATTGTCGTCCTTTGTCTCATTTCTGGCCTACTCGTTTCTAGCTCTGATTCCGATCATAATGGTCGAAAGGTACAAAACATTGCCATAGACACATACTTTTGAAATTATATATATATAATTTTGTTTTGTTGACTCTTTTGGGAGAGAACTATAGGCAATTCAAATGATGAATTAAGTGCCTCTTTTTAATTAAGTTATAAAGTTTATATATATATATATATATATATATATATATATATATATATATAATTTTATGTCCTTAAATTAAGATGGTGAGTTATGTCAAAACACTATGTTCAGGTTTATATTGTGTACATGGGGAACAAGCTAGAGGATACAGATTCCGCTCCTTTCCATCACATGAGAATATTGGAAAAAGGCACCAGCAGGTTCATTATTCGTTTCTTTCATTGCGATGATAAATTTTAGGCGTGTTAGTTTCAAATGAACCAAAATAGTTACAACATACGATAAAAAATCTACTATGGGTACATCAAGATATATTATCATATTTTGCTATATTTGTATATATTTCAAACATTTTGTTATTTAAAATAAAATAAATTTGGGGTCTTTTAAAAAATGTAACAAATCGGCAAAATATTTACACTATATAAAAAATTCTGAAAATGAAAAAAACCCACAGGTCTGTCATAGAAAATACAAAAAATTCCCTCAACAATGCTCATAATATAGTTGGTAACGCACGTAATATATTTGGTACACGATCGTTTAGATTTTGGTTATTGTTTTGTATATACGATCGTTTTAGATTTGACTATTGTTTGGTACACAATATTTGTTTTTTTAGTTATATCGTTTAATTTGGTTACATGATCATTTGATTAATTAGCTTACATGATAATTTAGATTAGGGTAGACAAATCTAAACGATTCTTTTTTTTTTCAAAATTTGTCACACGATCATTTAAATTTGGCTAAACGATTTTTTTTCAAGATTCTTTATATGTCATCTTTTCAATTTGGTTACTCAAATCTAAATGGGTAAACGAATTTTTTCAAAATTCTTTATACACGATCTGATCTTTTAGATTTAGATCTTTTAGATTTTGTTACCTTAATCTAAACAACTTAAAAAAAAAGGAAGACAATACATGTAGCGAACGAAAAAAAAGGGAAACGAAGAAAGAAGAAGAGAGACATGCACACAGCGAAAAAAGAAGGACGATAGAAAAAAATCTGATTTAGTTACTCAAATCTAAATGACGTTAGAAAAAAGATTGAAAGAAATCGCAACTAAAAAAAAGTAAAAGAGAAAGACGATTTTGGAGAAGAAGCAAATCTAAAATATTTAAAAAATGGTTAACCTTATGAGTTTTGTTACACAGACCACCGTAAACATTTTAGTAGTTTGTTATATATATATATATATATATATATATATATATATATATATATATATATATGAAAGTTTCCCAATAAATTTTGAAAATTTTATTTATAATTTGTTTCAAAAAAAATTAATTACTCAACTTTTTCTATATGTTTCTAGCAATTTCGCTCGAGAATTCCTACTCCACAGCTACAAGAGAAGTTTTAATGGATTCGTGGCGAAGCTCACCAAAGAAGAAGCTCAAAAGATTTCCGGTATGTTTTGTCAGTTTAGAATTAAAGTAAGCACAAGGAAGACTGAAAAAAAGTATTTTCATGCATCCTAGGCTTCCCCATCTTCTTGCTACTCATCCAAACGGTACCCAACCATAATTTATCAGTCGTCTTTCTACAATAGGGGTATGATAATGGTGTTAGAAGAGAGGGTATGAAAACTATAAATATTTGAACTCTCTCATTTCAAAAAACTCCCACAATAATTCAATGGACACATTTTAATATAAAAACAAAAAGTCACAAATCAATTTAATTTCTATATAACCTTCTAAATTCTCATTAATAATACCAACAATAAAACTTGATTTGTTACACCTAGTAAATTTCTCATCTATACTATATACAAAAAGGCTTATAGAAAGTTACTCCCAATTTTGTATCCTAACTATAATATTAGTGGTAATTTTGTCAATTTTAAAATTTGTTAAATAAAAATTTAAAAGAAAATTGTAAAGTCAAATAACTTGTTAAATTAATTAATAATTAATATCTACATATTAATTACATTTAAAGCAAATTACCACTAAATACATTAATAAGATGTTACACTTTTTTTTTATTTCCAAAAACTTTTTAGCTTTCCAAATTTTCATTCATTATTTTAGAAAATGATTTTCATTAATTTTTTTATCGTTACAAAACCATTTACTAACTAACATTAATTAGACAATTCACACCCATAATAAATAAATAATTTTTTGCATCTTAGATCTCTTCTCATTCTACCAATTTAATTCACTATATAAAGCTCGCTAATTGAAAAATATCACTCTCAAGCCTGCGATGACAGATAACGAAATGAAAATATGAGAGTGTTTGAGGCCATGCGATTAGATCATCAAGTCACATAGAAACCAATCCATTAAGACAAAAACCAAAATAGAGGAATGAGGCACTAAAAGTCACTAGCTAGCAAAGTTAATAGAAATTTTCGTATTGGTGTACTGTTGATTAAGGTAAGTATACACAACAATCATTAGAGTAATATCACAAATAGCTTATTCAAAATTTCCTATTTGACAAATAGTGAGCACAAGATTTTTGTCATGGCAATGTCAATTAATTACTACTCATGGTAAATGTATTTTAACTACATATAGCAATTTGATTTGGAAATTATATCTTTGCACTTGTTTTATCACACGAAGATGAAAAGGTGATTCTAGAATTTATTTTTATTGTATTTCATAATCATAGATTGTCTTTAAAAAATAGACAATTAATAACTTATGTTTATTAGTATAAAAAAGATTATTAGCAATACGTAAAAAAAACACACACATACTTCCAACGAACATTTTTTCCATTTAAATTTATTCTTCTAATACTTTACTTTACTTTATATTTGTACTATGTAGAAGATATTTTATGAAAAAGTATACTTTAATAAGAACATATATAATGAAAAATATAATATATATATGTATTTGAAAACATCATTAAAAAATGTTTGATTCATTGTGTATATTACAATACCTAATATTTAAACAAATAATTTATTAGCACAATTTATATGATATTTTTTAACTATAAACAAGTTTATAAAAATAAGAGTAGGTTATAAATATAAAAAACTATTATAATTTAAAAAATATATATATATATATATATATATATATATATATTTAAAATTTTTAGTAAACCTTGACATTCGACATGCATACTATATAGCACGTATTGTTACTAGTTTTGATAAAACTCTCCAGCTTGGGGGCTTTGTGAAAATGTCCGGTGTTGCTTGGTCTTGTGACTTGACATATTTAAGTTCCATCTTTTTCTTTGTAACACAATTATAAATGAAACTTTGAAATTTGTGTATCGATGTGCTTGCTTCTACCATGAAATATTAAATGTTTGGCTAAGGCAATGGCGGTTTTATTGTCAACAAAAATCTTCACTGGATCCTCCTTTCGAAACTTCAACTCCGTCATTAAGTTTTGTAGCCAAATTGTATAACATACACACGAAGTTGCCGCAACATACTCTAGCCCACATGTTGAAAATATGACTATGGGTTGTTTTTTTGACATCCATGTTAATGCCGTTTCACCAATAAATTAAAAATACAAAGTCCGTATTGCTTTTCGATCATCAAAGTCACTACTCCAATCACTATCACAATAATCAATAATATCAAATGTGTTAGACGAGACATATGAAAGATCATAGGTACCCAATATTGTGCCTTTGATGTAACGAACTATCCTCTTTGTCATTTTGCAATGTGTTGTTCTTGGCTGCTCTAAAAATCGACAAATAATTCAAATTGAATAACGAATATTCAGCCTTGTGCGTGTCAAATATCTCCCATTGTCAACTAAACTTTTGAAAGATATAGAATCTACCTTCTCTCTCCAATTTGTTTGGTTATTTTTACTCCACATTCCATTGAAGTTCCAACTGGATTAGCACCATCCATATTGAAGCTTTTAAGCATTTCTCCACCATAACCCTTTTCAGACATAAGAATCTCTTCACTTTGTTTAACCTTGATCCCAAGATAAGAACTCACGAGACTAGTGTCTATCATTTTGAACTCCTTTGTTATCTCACTTTTTAATTCATCATACATTCGAGAATCTCTATAAATATCAAAATCGTCAACATATAAACAAATGATTAGTATATGTTTTCACCATGCACTTTGATAGATCATGCTCATAATTAAGGACACTTCATATACTTTTTCTCTCTGAAATACTTGTCAACCCTTGAATTTCATGTTTTTGGTGCTTTCTTCAAATCGGAAATAACCTTCTTTAATCGAAGCACTTTATCTTCTTCACCCTTGGCTTCATATTCCAATGGTTGTTCCACATAGACCTCCTTTTCAAGAAATCTCTTGATTTCAATTTTACCTTTTTCTTGTATGGCGGCCAAGGAATTGTCTCCGAAGGCAATATTGCCTTTTTCCATCTCGTTCAACTCTGCAAACAACACACAATTTCCACACATATGTGTGGTTTGAGGCTTTGCTGTCAAGATACTATTTACTATCTTGACTTTCTTCACCTCCCTTCCAAACAATGAATAAGGTATCGTTTTCTTTTGCATAACTAGACTGCCTTGATGACCTTTGGATGTATCGGTGATTGACCGGTTTCATTGCTTCTGATCCATCATCTTTGATTGGAGACGAGTAATACTCTTCCACATAATGTCCATTATATTTATTACAATTATAAACATTATTTTACTTGAGACTTATCTCTTCAAAATCTTCTACCACAATTTCCACTTCCTTTTCCTCTTGAGGATTCATTTTAATTTTGAGAAATGTTGGTGTTGGCTTCACCTCTGCCTTAATGGCCTCAATCACTGCAGCCTCTTCCACGTCCATCACTATTCTCCTCCTTGAGTTTAAGTTTGAGAAGTTGTTCACGGTCTCCATTTGCTCCATATTTCTTTTCTTTTTCTTCCCACAAGCTTGTAATGAGTCTATAAATTGTTCAATCGTCATGGTCTCAAGAGCTTGTGTCTCCTCAATTTTCGTAGCAATAATCTTCAACTTGGTACTTAGTCTTCGTAGAATCTTTTCCACGACATAAACATCCTTGATTTATTTGTTATTCTGGTACCTCAATTGGTTGACAACGGTGTGATGCTCTGCTACTCATCTCCATCTCCTTCATTTGTAATGATTCAAACTCACCACGTAAAGTTTGTAATCGTACCTTTTTAACATAATCAACTCCTCTATGAGTTGATTGGAGCTTGTCCCATGTTGGCTTTATGATGTTTCAGCATTGGTAGGTGGTCTTAAATGTATATCATTGTCAACTGATTGGTACAAGATATATAGGGCCTTTTTGTCCTTCTTTCATGTCTCCTTTAGCACGTCTTTTTGCGCTTGGTTGTCTCCACCTTCCACCTCTTCGAAACCGTTCTCCGTGATCTCCCGCAAATCTTTTGCTCCTAGTAATGCTTTTTTCTTGATGCTCCAACTGTTATAGTTAAGTTTGGTAAGCATATCGGTAATTGAAGCGAAATTCATCCCACTATTGGCCATACTTTTTCTCTCAAATTTGTTGCAGGGCTATGAATACCACTTTGTTAAAGAAAAATGGTGTGCGGATGACACAAGCTGTGTTGAGAAAGTAATTTTTAATTCAAATAAACATGCCTTTATATAGGCTTATAAAAGCGACAATGGAATTTCAATGGTTCAAAAATCATAAAATATTTTAACTCTCCTAACTTCTAAAAACTCCTAGAGGACATAGTTTAATATGAAAACCAAAAGGCACAAATCAATTTAATTTCTATAACCCTTCAAATTCTCATTAATATAAACCTTTTATATTCTCAACAAAGGGTGTTGAAGAGTTGTGAAGCTAGTTTAAACGTTCGAGTGTGATCTTACTTATCTAGTATTTTTGTTTTCAAAAAAATCCTTTCTTTATTATTTTCTATAAAAAATATTTTAAGAAGTTTTTCTTGTCATTTATATGGTTGGAGTGAGATGTGAAAATTCGGGTGTACTGCAGGATGTACTTGAGCATTGATCCACGTATAATAGTTACAACTAGTTCATCCTATTTAGGCCTCAAATAAGTTGTATTCCATATAATTAATTATTTGGGACATCTATATGTGTGTGTATAAATATTCAGAAATGGAGGAGGTTGTGTCTGTGTTTCCAAATGGAAAGAAGCATCTTCACACGACAAGATCATGGGATTTCATTGGTTTTACAAAGGATGTTCCTCGTGTAAATCAAATCGAAAGCAACTTGGTGGTTGGAGTTTTTGACACAGGAATATGGCCAGAAAATCCAAGCTTCAGTGATGTTGGTTATGGCCCTATACCTGCTAAATGGAAGGGCACTTGCCAAACCTCTGCCAATTTCACTTGCAACAAGTAAACACACTCATTAATGTTCGTAAAAGCTTTTAAATTTCATTTCATCGGCACCGAATGCTTTTCAACTAATATCTTAGGATCATTAACGGTGTTATAATAAATCAGGTTAAATGATTTGTGAATAGATCAAATTTGATGTTCGCGTCTATTTGGTCATTAATCATCCAAGCTGTTTAAAAAAACGTTGAAACTTTAGCTTTTGTGTATGCTAGTACCTTGAACATTCAATTTTGGGATGTGAAAGCTAAACTTCTAAATTGTTTTTATGTTTAATAGATTTGCATAGTTTTAGAAATTATCAAAGTTGGAATATGTAATAATTAAAGGGGTTATTTGTAAATATTTTAAGAAGTCTTGTGATTTAACATAATTTCTCAGTTTTATTTTTAATTACTTCAATATTTTTTCTTAATTTTCATTTAAGAAGAAGAAAATTGGGAAATTGCCAAAAATAGGTTAAAAAAAGAGATTTAAATGAATTTTGGGACAAGTTTTCAAAAGAAAGACTTTTAGGACAATTTGGGTGTGAATAGACAAAAATGCCCTTCATTAAATTTCTATCGCTCTCTATTGATTGTTTCGCCTACCCACGTTCGCTTTCCCTTCTCTTTCGCATAGAACACCTGAAGTAAAAAAAAAAAAAAACATCTCCTTTCTTTGGCTTTTCAAATTTCCCGCTCTGCTCTTCGAAGATACTCCGACTGTTCGTCTGTCGTCGGTCCTCCAGTGCATTTCGTCGCTTCTCCTTTTCGAACCTAAGAATCAACTTTGAGCGTGTTCTCTTATTTCAGTGAGTTTTATCTGTAACCCATTTTCAATATATTTGCTTTTTCTTGGCTTGAATCATGACATCGACTTCAACATCGACCGACGGACCCTTCTACAAGATTAATCCTTCCCATCATTTTTATTCCCTAGTAAGCTGTTTGTCTCATTTGGAAAAGACAACACATAATATTAAGGCCAAACTCAAACCCGATCAATTAGCCTTATTTAGGAAAACAAAGTTTGGGCACTTTTTGGACCTAAATATTGTCTTCAATGGGCCACTCATCCACTACTTACTGTTAAGGGAGGTGGAAGATGAAGGAAAGGATTCTATAAGTTTCCTACTAGGGGGCGTTGTTTGTACTTTCGGTAGGAGAGAGTTTAACATCGTAACTGGACTATGGGGTCCTAAAGAGGACTATATTCAGTTGGGTGGGAACAGTCGACTGTTGGAGAAGTTTTTCAAAGACAAGGACTGTGTTTACGTTAGCGACTTAGAAGATATATTTTTGGAATACGAGGGTGATGACGATGATATCGTCAAATTAGCTTTAGTCTACTTTATAGAGATATCTTTGTTGGGAAAAGATAGGCGAACCAAAGTGGACATTGGTTTTTTGAAGATTGCTGATGATTGGAATTCATTTAATAATTATGATTGGGGTCGGATTGTTTTTGTACGCACGCTAAGTGCATTGAAAAGAGCCTTGGACAAGCAATATGCCAAGGGAAAGAAGAAATCAACACAGACAAAAAAATATACTATCAATGGATTTCCGCATGCATTACAGGTATTTGACTTCTTACTTCTTACTTCAAAACTTTAAAAAGATCGTTTAGTTATTTGAAACGATCGTTTAGTTATTTTAAACGATCGTTTAGTTATTTTAAACGATCGTTTAGTTATTTAAACGATCGTTTAGTTCTTTTTAACGATCGTTTAGTTATGTTAAATGATCGTATAGTTGTTTTCAAACGATTGTATAACCACTTGTTTATATATCTATATATATCTTGTGGCACTTTCTAAACTTGTTTGTCAAATGTGGAATAGGTTTGGGCATATGAGTCTATACCAACCATCATTGGATGTGGTGTAGATAAAGTAAACGATCATGCCATACCACGAATGCTGAGGTGGGTGTGCCAACAATCACCAAAGTCCCAAACTATAAGCCAGGTGTTTGACTCGCCAATGGTAAGTAGCAAGCAATAGTAACTTACTTAAGGATCGCGTGATTTTGTGCTTATTTCTTTGTCCTAAATACATTTGCCTTTTTCTATTTGCAGTTTATAATTAAGGCGGTCATTGAGATGACACCTGAAGAGGAGCAATTGAAAATTGCTTCAGGTGAACTTTTTGAAAACTTCCGCTCATCTACCATTATTCAGTCGAAGAATGGTGGTTCAAAAAGAGTACGAGAAGTTGTTAACGATGAAGATGAGTTGAAAAAGAGTAAGAAACAGAAGTCCAAGATTAAGATGAAAAAGGCTATTCGAAATCTCCAAGATCGAGTAGCGGTTGTTGAAGGCCAACTTAATACTATAAAATCCGATATTGACGAATTGAAGGGCCTGATGTCAACCATATTGAAGCACATTGGACTTCAAAGAAAGGTTAGGAATGAAACTGTTAAGTGTATTCACGTTAGTTGTTTCATATTTGGTAACCATGTTCTCGCTAATTCATTTTGAGGTTCCATAGGGTGACGAAGGGGACCACAAGGTGTCCGAAGGCTTGGAGGATGAACACATTGAAGTTAAAAAGAAGGTTTGGTTCCATGTTCATGCTAATATTGATGTTTAATTTCTATCATTATATACACTAATGCATTATGAGCTTCCATAGGGTGACGAAGATGTGTTGGAGAAGAAGGTTGATATTGGTTTAGAGGAGCCAATAGATGTCGTTGACGATGAGGACGTCATAGAGATAGAACCATTTCTCACTCAACGACCACACGTTCGGCCCGCCCGTAGGAAGCGTGCAAGTGTTTACCTATCAACCCCATTCACAACTCTACCTAAACGGTCTCTGACATCAACCACCAGCACCTCTGAGTCTGAAGCAATTGTTTATGATCCTATGCACAAAATACTTGACGTCCATTTAGATAGACTTCGAGCGTGGATTACAGACAAGCGTACAGACGATGAGCTGCGTGAAACCTTTCATGGGAAAAAATCGAAGGCTTTTTTCAGAGACTTGTTTATGTGTCGCCGGTGGTTGTCGGATGAGGTATGGGATTATCTTATCATTTATGCAATTATAATTTTATCATTGTTATGGTTCTATACATTTACTGCTTACTTTTGTTTGTATTAGCATTTGGATGCACTTTTTCTTTTCATTCGCTTGAAGATTAAGGCAGCCGGGATACCTTCTTCTCAGAACTTCACAACTGCGGACACAATCTTTATGGTTTGTAATCGTCTCGTTACTTTATGTATGTATTTGCGTTTGATATTTGTCTTTCGGTCTGATATTTGCGTTTGTATGTTTTTCTTTGCAGCGCATTTTAGTTTCGAAGTGGCCCCTATACAAAGAATGTATTAAAGAGAATCGCCCGTTTGACTGGGACGAAGAGTATAGGTTGGTTGACTATGTTGTCGGGTCAAAAGTGGACTTCCAAGATCCTTGGGCAAGTGTTGATTACGTTTACTCTCCATTCAATGTCCATGGCAACCATTGGGTTCTATTATGCTTGGATTTGGTAAGTTGTCAAGTGAAGGTATGGGATTCGCTTCCGTCACTTACAACTGCCGAAGAGATGACAAACATATTACTGCCCATTCGACAGTTGGTGCCAAAGTTGTTAGATAGTACTGGCTTCTTTGATAGGAGAGGTAGATCATCGACATACAAGGAACCTTGGCCAGTTGTCATTGTTGACCCAATTCCACTTCAACGAAATAATTGTGATTGTGGCGTATTCGCAATTAAGTATTTTGAGTACATAGCTGCTGGTGTTGGTTTAGATACATTATGTCAAGAAAACATGTCATACTTTAGAAAACAATTAGCATTTCAAGTATGGACCAACCAACACTCCTATGTATTGAAATATTAACATAAATCACAAGTATCAATTGGCTGTTCTATTATTGTGTATGTTGCATTTCAATTAGTAGTATCGATTATTCTCTATGTTGCAAAACTACTTGTAGCTAAACGATCGCTGAATTTTTTTATGATTTTAAGAATATCGTTTAGACTTTACCAAACGATCGTTTAGACTGTACCAAACGATCGTTTAGACTTTACCAAACGATCGTTTAGACTTTACTAAACGATCGCTTAATATTTTGACGTTTATTAAGAAGATCGTTTAGACATCGTTTATTAAGAAGATCGTTTACACTTACCGAACGATCGTTTAGACTTTACCAAACGATCGTTTAGACTTTACTAAACGATCGCTTAATATTTTGACATTTATTAAGAAGATCGTTTAGACATCGTTTATTAAGAAGATCGTTTATACATATGTGCGCGATGAGTATTTCTCTACACGAATATTTTGTGATATGTATCTAAACGAATACAAATATTAACTCAAATATTCTTTCTCAATTTTGGTCGCGTTTAATTGAAAATATCACAAAGTATTTATTTTATAACAAAGTTTAAAATTATAATATGTTATTCTCTCTATAAAAATTACATAAAAAAATTATATAAACGAATACAAATATTAACAAAAGTATTTATTGGCCCAAAGTTCCAGCACATATTGTTGTCTAAACAGTTTCATGTTTGGCACAGTTAGACAACCAAGGTCACTAGCAGTTACAAGGCATTCAACAAATTTGGTACAGAAAATTCCACAATCCAATGAACGCCCTTTCTGTAATGTGGCCTTCGATCTGCGTATTGGCCAAGGGCCATATGTGAAACGATCTGAATGGAGGTTGACTCCAATTGCAATCGCGAGTGAGGCAATGCATCGTGCAGGCATTTGAAGAGCTTCATCAACAAGTTTCTGCTCAACATAATTTGGCATTGAGTCGAACACGTAGATCCTGCATTTTCTCATATCAGCTGCAATAGCCAACCAGTGTTCTTTTATGTTGATGCAGGTAATCACGTAGTTGACATCTCCCCACCCTGGTATGTCGTTGTAATCACCAACAGCAGTGTTGAAATAGTATTCGACATCTTTTTCTGTCCATATACTTAGGTGTGCTGTTGGGTCTGTCCATTCAGCTTTCTTATTATCTGGTGTCACCAGATGAGTATCAAAAATGTGGTTCCAAACAATGCAGTCTGGTTTATTGATTCCAGTCTTCAAGAACAAGTCAAAATTTAATCAGAATATAATGATGCAGTTTAACTTGTATACAAAAAAAAAAATTAAAGAATAACAACTTACCAGAAAAGAGGAATGTAATATTCTAAAAGAACGCTTGCAATGGTGCTTGAGATGCAACATTTTATTCTGCAAGTGGGCGAATAGCAGATCCAATGTCTACAAAGAAAAAATAAACGATCGTTTAATGAATGAAAGGAGAGGATAAGCGATCGCATAAGAAATGTACATGTGATCGTTTACGTAGTAAGCGATCGTGTAATATTAACTTAACGATCGTTTAGTTAATAGAAGCGATCGTTTAGTTAATAGAAGCGATCGTATATCAAATATAAGCGATCGTTTGGGAAGAGTACTTACGTCTCCATGTACCCATGTGTTTTCTTCAAGCTGTCTGAAAAAGTCTTTCTTTCTGGTTGTGGAGACTACTTTCCTTTCTTCATGGGTTGTTTTTCTTGATTTTTTCCATTGCAAGTATTCCTTCCATAATTTTGGATCCACTTTCCACATCGGATTATATGGATCTACTTCTCTGATTTCCACATCTGGGACAGGTGTTGTAGATACTGATATGATCTGAGCAGATGTTGTGGGTGGATTACCTTGTTCATCTTCATGTTGCACCTCTTTATTTGCTATTTTACATAGCTTTCTTCTCTTTATTGGTTTTTCTTCCACATCTTTATCAGGCACAGTTACTGGTTCTTTTTCAACCAAAGTAACTGCTTCATCATTTTTTTTCATCTCAACCTGTTTTTTTGTTGTTTCCTGCAATGTAATCGTATTAAACAAGTAACAAACTATTCATTCAAACGACTACAAATTTGTTGTGTATACATACCAGTTGAGATTCTTCATTTACAATTTGTACAGTTTGATCCATTGGAGCCAATTCACAAAGTGCAAGAGGTTGGCTCACATATGGAAGGGTAGTAATCATCTGTGGCAGGTCTGATTCTTTCTGAATTTGATGACTTAGACTATCCGATATATCTCTTATAGTCATTAGCAAGTCTGCATCCCTACCGTCTATGCTTATATCACTACCACGTTCCTCTTCATGTTCCCTAAACAAAATGAGAAGAAACATGAGAATAAGAAAAAAAAATACAATTGTTAGGTATTTATAAACTAGTAAACAATGAATGAAATGTTAACCTTTGGGTTTCCTCTTGACGTTCAGTATGTTGTTCTTCAGTAGGTTGTTGTTGAGTATGTTGTTCTTGAACAACATACTCATTGTCATTCTGATCAGTATGATCATTCCCTTGATTTTCAGTTTGATTCTAACAAACAAATAAAAACGAACATAAAATTAAAAAAATAATGTATTGTTAAACCATCGTGTATATAAAAGTAAACGATCGCGTAACTTTGATAAACGATCGTCTATCGAAGTTAAACGATCGAGTAACTTTGATAAACGATCGTCTATCAAAGTTATACGATCGTTTATCTAATGTATGATGAAAACAAATTTTACCTGGACCAATCTCTCCAGCATCTGCTTCATTTCATACAGCTCCAATGACTGCTTTGTGATTGTGTCATCCATCCTACAGACTATAGAAGTCAGTGTGGATAAATCCTTACGAACTTCTTTTATTTCCTTCTTCAGTTTCTTGTAGGATTTTGAATGACTTCGTTCTTCTTTGTCATTGGACTTCTTTGATCTGAAATGTTTCTTCTTGGTGATTGGATGCATTTCAGACTCCTCAGCCACTGTTTGACTTTGTTCCCTTTGGGGTGAGAGTTGTTCTCTTTGTGGAGATGAGTCTGATTGCTCCAATGATTTGTTGTTCATTGCTCCAATGGATTCATCCTCCTCCATTTGCATGTTATCATCCCCTCGAATTCGACTCTCCATGAAAGCCTTCTCTTGGGTTGACATCTTGAGTTTAGGTTGAACAACAGTCTGCAATGTAATTGTATTATTGGATTGTGTAATTATATTAAACGATGACTGACAGGTTTTACTTACATTTTTGTTGTCGAATATGTTATTCTGCAGCATTTTGTAAGATGAAGCTTGTGTACAATTCCATCTCAATATCCTTGGGATTAATCCCTTACTGTTTCTTGTGGCCAGGTGCTCATTTGCGGTTGAGAGTACTTCATAAGCCCACACCTACAACATTTAAACAAATATGTTAAACTTTGATGTTCAATTGGCATTTACTTAAAGTGTATGAAGAAATAAAAATCACCTGAAAAGCAAGGACGTAGCCTTTGATGTTATAGTATGACACTGCTTTGGAACTTCGTGTCTTCTTCAGCTCGTATGCTTCTTTTTTGCCTTGGAGACTTGTCTTTAAACTGTTGAGCAGACGAGTGTAGAAGAAAGTTGACCAATCGAAGCTTTTAAATGCTTCTTCATCATCAACTCTTCCCAAAATGTCCATGTCAAACTGTGTTTTCTTATCCTTCCCGACCATCACAGTTTCTATAAAGACGGCCAAGGCGACCTTCACAGCATCGTCATCATTTGTAAACTCAAAATTCTTGAAAATTTCCTCAATTTCCAAGCATGTTATTACTTTCTTATTTTCTGATCCGAATAGAAGACTTTGCAGTCGCTTGCTATCGCAATCTTTCTCCAATGGATTGTTTGTTGGCCACAATCCAGTTATGATGTTGAATTCCTTTTGGGTAAAACGGACGTTCTTCCCTAAAACCGAGAAACAGATTCCATCTGCGTTACCGTCTTCAGGTATCTGCCTCAGCAAGAAATGATGGATCAACTGGCCGTTGAATACCATGTTCACATTCAGCAATGGACCAAAAATTGTTTTTTCGAACATTTGCAGCTGGTCCTTGGTCAGTTTATCCTTAATAAGACTGCCAATCTTGTGCACTTGGCATGACACAGTGGCAGGGAAATACTTTTCGCTAGGTACAGCCATCCTGAAATGAATATAATATATTGAAGACAGAAGTCGAACCCGAAACCCTAAACGCTTCACAATAATAATATAAGAACACAGTGATAGTTTTTGAAGACAGAAGTTGAAACGTTTGAAATATAAACAAAGGAAAAGTGTAACGTTATAGTAGGAAAAGTTCGGGAAAATACCTTTTAACGTTGACGAAAACTATGGACTGAGACAAAAATGGTCTGAGAGAACAATGGACTGAGAGAAAACGAAGGTGTGATCAGTGCGGTTGTGTATTGCGTAGTGACGAAAAACGAAAAGTGAGAAGGCGGAACGTATATATATATCGGTCGTTTTTACCAAAGGGGCAATATTGTAAATTCGCATACTTTTTTTGAAATGTTGAATCGCGGTTGTAAACAATTCGCGGGTGTCTTTCGTTGTTTCAAAAGATCGTTTAGTTTATGTAAACGATCGTTTAGTTTTTTATAGTCGATCGTTTAGTTAATTTCAAACGATCGATTGGTTGTTTTAAACGATCGTTTAGTTTTGTTCGACCAATCGTTTAGTTTTGTTTAACTGATCGTTTAGTTAATTTCAAGGTATCGATTGGTTGTTTTAAACGATCGTTTAGTTTTGTTTGACCAATCGTTTAGTTTTGTTTCACCGATCGTTTAGTTTTGTTTTAAACTATCGTTTAGTTGTTTTCAAACGATCGTTTGGTTGTTCTTAACCGATCGTTTAGTTATTTTTAAACGATCGTTTACATATTTTTAAACGAACATTTAGTTATTTTTAAACGATCATAAAACCAGTGTTTGTGTTCTTAAATGAATAAGTCAATCGTTATTTTCGTCTTCTTCATCCATTTGGACGCACAGAAAGTAAGAATGTTGGGACAAATCATTAAGAAAACACATCATTAACAAACATTCATTAATTAGTGTAATACTTGGTACATTGGTAGGGAAATTTCTAATCTTGTATGCTCGACTTGTCGGTATATGAAATTGGATTGGTACACGTTAATCTGTTGTGACCTATTTGTTTACACCGACCACACTTATGCAATTTCGGAGCTTCACCAACACTTGGAATCCTCTTTTTCTTCGGTCGACCAACTCTTTTGACTACTTTTGGAGGTAAAACAGTCATATGTACGTAGTCTTCGCTTGTCTTCCAATCTGACTGATTCCCAACTGGGTAGACGGCCTCCGCATATGCAGCCAACAAACATTCATTAGTGTAATAATTAGCACATAAACTATAAACATTTATATTACGAACCCGTGCTGCAGCAATGGCATGTGAGCATGGTAGTTGCTCAGCTTGAAACTCCTTGCAAGTGCATTCTTTAGTCTGAAGGTTTACGACCTCCTCCTTATCTAAATCTTTGACATGAAATTGGTAACAGTCAATTGGGTTGACCTTCATTGTCAAAGCTCCTTCTTGTTTCTTTTGAATAACTAACTCTGCCCATTTGGTCAATGTAGACGTCACTTTAATGCCTTCTTCTCGACGCTCCCAAAACCAACGTTGTAGCAAAGCTCGAACATTTTCAAGGAATGAAGCAATAGGCAAATCTCTAGGTTCTTTCAGTATAGAATTCATGGACTCCGCTATATTTGTTGTCATCATGTTATACCGTCTTCCTGGGCAGTGAACACGAGACCATCGTGCTATTCCAACATCATTTAAATATTTCCCTGAACCATTAGGAAATGAAAGAAGATGTCTCCACGCTTCAACAAACGTTGATTCACGATATGTTCTCGATGCATTATAAAACAAAGTAGCAACCGTGTCATTCTTATATTTATCATGCAAATTTTGACTCAAATGTTGGACACAAAGGCCGTGGAATGCAGATGGGAAAACTGATGAAATACCCTTGGCGAAGCATGTTTTCCGATCTGTCACAAAGCCTAGATTAGGCACCTCCCCTATTGCACCTTTCAATTTTTCTAAGAACCACTGTATTGAGTCATCTGTTTCTCTATCAACTACTCCAAAGGCTAGAGGATAGATCTGATTGTTACCATCTAAACAAACGGCCACTATCAACTGACCCCGATATTTGTTCTTAAGAAATGTTCCGTCCATGACTATGACCGGTCTAATGCAATTTAAGAATCCTCTAACACATGCACCAACAGCCATAAAAAGATATTTAAAGAAACGATCATCTTCGAGTTCCATGTGAAATATTGTACCTGAATTTGTAAATTTGAGTGCTTCACCATATCTACGCAAAAGATTATATGACTCTTCAGGAGACCCTCGCACTCGTTCATATGCATTTTCTCTGGCACGCCATGCTTTCTCATAACTCATATTTATGCCATAGTCTTGCCTCATGTCTTCTATGATATCACGTGGTTTGTATATGCGACCGGGCCCCTTGAATTTGGACTTGATTAATTCTCCAACAACCCAAGATTTTGCTTGCCTATGGTCACGATTCAAAAACTCAAGAGAACATGAATGAACTTTCACATACTTTTTAATCTTGAATATATTTGAATCCTTCAGTCTAACCGCTCGCAATCTCCAACCACACTTGTTGTCGATGCATCTAACGAAAAGAACCTCTTTTGTAGACTTTTTTACTACAAACTGAAAATTTTTTTTCATTGCCAACACACTTAATCTCATTGACAAATCTCTCTTGCAAAAAAATATTTGTCCTACATCCAACTCTTCACTTGTAGAGCTTTCTTCCGACCAGCCACTTCCTTTTGTCTTCAACTTCCGACTAGAGGACCTGTAGTCAACTTTACCTTTTCCTTTGCAATCTTTTGTAGGAGCATCTCTTTGTTCTGGGATGTCAAACAATTCATTGTACATCTCAACTGACTCCAATGTAAAAGTATCATCTATTGAATGATATGACTCATATGATTCCCATATAGCCGAATTGGTCCCTATCATGTTATGACACAAGCCACCCTCGACTTCACCAATATCAACTTCATTCTCATCTAATCTATCCATTCCAATTGGAGGAGGATGAGGGTTTAAATTTTGAACTTGGTTGCTCCCAGATACTGAATTGTAATCTTTGTTTAACACTTTCATGCTTCGATTGCTTGTAGGCTCAAACGATAGGTATAGGGGGACCTCCAATGGATTTTCACTAAGAATATAAAACTTCAAATCACGGTCATTGCTTAACTCAAATGGAGGAGCTTCCTTTTCCCCTTTGATCTCATATATACATCTTATCTTTATGTCAAACTTTGTAGGGTCAACTTCTGCAAGGTCATATAGTTCAGACTGTAAATCTTTGTGTGTTATTTCTTTAGGGACAACAATGCCTTTTAACACTCCTCCTTCATATTTTCTTCGTCCCTCATCCCATTCACCACCGTGACGCACTAAAATCCGAACATGTGCCATCCTTAAACTACCTTAAGTACTTTTGTATCTTAAAAAATTGATTTGAACTTAAGAACCTACAAAATGCGTGCAAGATGTAAAGAAATGAATTAGGAGGTGTACCAATTTGATTTTGAAATAAATAGTGGAAGTTTGGAACGTGCGAGATGTGTGCGAGATGTGTGCGAGATACGTGCGAGATGTGTGCGAGATACGTGCGAGATAAAGCATGAGGGCCTAAGAGAGTTACTAAACATGCAAAGAATAGCTCTAAATGGATTAGGAGGTGTACCAAGTTGATTTTGAAATAAATAGTGAAAGTTCGGAACGTGCGAGATGTGTGCGAGATACGTGCGAGATACGTGCGAGATAAAGCATGAGGGCCTAAGAGAGTTACTAAACATGCAAAGAATAGCTCTAAATGGATTAGGAGGTGTACCAAGTTGATTTTGAAATAAATAGTGAAAGTTTGGAACGTGCGAGATACGTGCGAGATAAGTGCGAGATAAAAAAAAAATGCGAGATAAAAAAAAAAAACCTTAATTCCTTCTATTCCTATTGCTTACTCCTCCTCTATTTGATCCAACTAAATCCTCATCCTCTAGTTCAATTCATTTTTCACTAGCCATTGAACATTGAACTTTCTAAGAACCTAAAACCAAAATTTGACTAAACTAATTTACGGCAAATAAGTCCAATTCCAAAAACCAGACAATTACGGATGAAAATAGCACCAAATACCCTAACAAACATTTACTTACAGCAGATAAATTGAAAATCGGTTATACATGAAACTCACCTAAATAAGACGCTCGAAGTTGATTGAATGGTCCGAATAGGAGCGACGAAATGCACTGGACAACGACCGACGAAGGGCAAGCGACGAAGGGCAAGCGACGAAGGGCAAACGACGATGGGCAAGCGACGATGGGCAAGTGACGATGAACAACTGACGATGGCCGGAGTAGGTTCAAGTGTTCTACACGAAAGAAAAGAGAAGGGAAACGGAACTATACGCGAAAGAGAACGAATCAGAGAAGGGAAAGCAACGTGGAAGAGGGAAAGGAAAGGAAGGGCATTTTTGTCTATTCACACCCAAATTGTCCTAAAAGTCTTTCTTTTGAAAACTTGTCCCAAAATTCATTTAAATCTCTTTTTTTAACCTATTTTTGGCAATTTCCCAAGAAAATTTCACATGAACGTGTTTGAAAGCTAGTGCAATATATATGATGGCGGGGCTACTTCGTCTATTTCACTATCAAACTAAAATGTAGAAAAAAATTAATTCATATAAAGTTTTCCTTCTTAGAGAGAAAAGAAAGAGACCGAGATTTGATATTGGGAACTAAATTAATATATGTTTTGATAAGCTGGTTGAATCTTATGTTGGAATCACTAATTGTTTAGTAAAATAATTGGAGCTCGAGCATACCGCAGTGACAACAATTTTCCTCCCGAAGACATACAAAGTCCAAGAGATTCCGACGGTCACGGGACACACACCGCATCGACAGTGGTCGGTGGTCTTGTGAATGAAGCAAGTCTCTATGGTCTTGCACACGGCACAGCTAGAGGAGGGGTTCCCTCTGCACGCATTGCTGTGTACAAGATCTGTTGGTTCGATGGGTGTGACGATGCCGACATTCTTGCAGCATTCGACGATTCAATTGACGACGGTGTCAATCTGATATCTCTTTCAGTCGGGCCAAGCCAATCGTCTCCTTACATTTTTGACCCAATCGCCATTGGAGCTTTCCACGCCATGAAGAATGGAATATTGACCTCAACCTCCGCTGGGAATGAAGGCCCTAACTACTTCTCCGTCTCAAATGTCGCTCCATGGCTTCTTTCCATGGCTGCAAGCACCATTGATAGAAAGTTGGTGTCCAATGTGGAGCTTGGCAATAGGAATATTTATCAGGTATCTCTCTTATTACCTAATCCTTCAATAATAATTTGAAAGCATAGCTCTATAACATCCTCTCCCATTGAAGCATGCGAAATGTAATTGTTTTTACGTAGATTTGATAAATGGCACGAACTGTTTTTTTATTTAACAACTAGGTGTATGGGATGATTTGCAGGTGGATCGGGATATCTCAAAAAGTGAAAACAATTAATCTGAGATCAATAAATTTCCATGTTTTATTTGGTTTTAACGATAATTTTGCTTTTCTTTTAAAATTGTCATGAACAATTCTTCTTGATATGACAGAATTGATAATTAGACTTGTGAATACAACACTTAAACAACAGGCCAACCCACAAATACTATAGTATATAATTAAGGAATTCTATAGAAATTAAAGAAAAAGAATCAGAGAAAACAGTTTGCAACCGTAATTTTATCATTAGATATTTAATAACAAACAGTTTGTCCATCGTTTTCAGTAAAATTGTTTTAAATAATTGTTTTTAACTATTTACAAATGCAGCACAACGTTACATTATATTTCAGCGAAAGCATAATTTGTAAATAAATTTGTTCGTTTTGCTATATTTCAAATATATCTTGTTTTTCTCATGATACATATTTGAATATTTGGACACAGGGATACACAATTAACACATTTGATCTGGAGGGAAAACAATATCCTCTAATTTATGCTAGAGATGCACCCAATATTGCTGGAGGCTTCACTGGCTCGATGTCTAGGTATCAAAAAAAGGGACCAAAAAGTTCATGATTCTAATCTCCAAATATCATTATGGGAATGAGTACTTTTAGAATTTTTTTTACTAACATTTCACACATTGTCCAAAATAGATTTTGCTCTGCAAACTCAGTGAATGGCAACCTTGTTAAAGGAAAAATCCTTGTTTGTGATTCCGTATTGCCCCCTTCAAGATTCGTTAATTTCAGTGATGCAGCCGGCGTTATTATGAACGACGGCAGGGCGAAGGATAGTTCAGGATCCTATCCCTTGCCTTCTTCCTATCTTACGACAGCAGACGGGAACAACATCAAAACCTACATGTCTTCAAATGAGTATGCACGCATGCTTCAACATTTTCATAAAATATAGATCTCGATATCAATGTTAACACGGTTAAACTCTAAACAACACTATATCATATATGCTTTGATATTGCCTTTGATTGATCTTGTGATTGACAGAGCTCCAACTGCAACAATTTTTAAGAGTAATGCAATTAATGATACATCTGCTCCTTTAGTAGCTTCTTTTTCTTCTAGAGGACCCAATCCCCAGACATTCGACATTCTCAAGGTACATTTTTGTATCATAAGGTTTCATCTCAAAATTAATTCATTTTTTAAAATATACTTGCAAAGAGAAAGTAGTGATTTGCAACTGTTGAAATTTTTGTATAATAGTTGAATCAGGTTGGGAACAACCTCCCACTTCAATAGGAGGAAAAAGTAAAATCCTAACTTGGAAAAAACCACAAGTTAGAAAAAATAAACAAGAGAATACAAAAAAAAAATAATTAAATTTAGCACACTAAGCTCAAAAGTGTCTCTAAACTAGATAACATGAAACTAAAGACATAAGCTCTTTTTATAGGCTTGGAGCTCATCCTCTCATTCTTCAATTTAATTGATGTGGGATTCTTCAACTCTACTAACTTTCCAAAATCTCAATAGATCATACATCTGAATAAACGGAAAGAACACCTAACAATATATACTTCATAAAAAAGTTACTTCTCTCATTGCTAGTTGCTTTTGAAATGAAACCTCTAAATACACTTGTTTTATTAGATATGATATCGTTAATAAATTTGATGATGAGGGTTCTACGAAAATGTCCACTTAATAAAGAAGTTTTGATACACCAACTGATCTAACCATTCTTTTTTTTCATAGAAAAAATTGATAATAGTATCAGCACTCGTACAATCCAAAAATATAGCATGTAAAAAAAAATTAGGAACCAACCTAAAAATTATAAATATTAAGAGAATTCTTCATTCAGGATCTCAATAATGAAAAGATAATGAGAGTTAAATTTCTATAAGATATATGAGTTACTTTTGTTGTGTCAAATGGTTTTGAAATAATATCTCATGTTTAAATTTGACTCAAAAGTTTCACTATCACGAGGCATCTCAGGTCTATAATAAGATTAAAATACCTCACATTCGATCACGACTTAACTACTCTCTTATTTCCGATATGTAGGCATTCGGATAATTAAAATTTCCTGTGTGCATATATGTTCCTATAAATTTTATCATATTTTGCTGAGATCATTATTAGTTCTTCACGAACTTGCATGCATGCAGCCGGATTTGACAGCCCCAGGAGTTCAAATCTTGGCCGCATGGCCTCCCAATGCACCGGTCTCTAGCGGAGTAATAGATTCGAGGAAAACAGTGTATAATATAATCTCAGGAACATCAATGTCTTGCCCGCATGCCACTGCAGCCGCTGTGTACGTTAAAACATTCCATCCCACTTGGTCTCCTGCTGCAATCAAGTCAGCTCTCATGACTACCGGTAATGACAATAGCATTAATTTTCACAAAAACATCCATTATTTGTTTTGACTCAATTCTTTCAGATAAAATGGTGATATAATGAAATTTACCGTAACTAATGATCAGCTTGACAACTTTAACCTTTGTTGCGATTATAAAAGATTCATAATATTAATGAGAATTAGAAGGGTTATAGGAATTAAATTGACATGTGACTTTTGGTTTTTAAAATTAAATTGTGATCATCGAGTCCATGGAGTTTTTAGAAGTTACGAGAGTTAAAATATTTATGGTTTTTTAACCATTAAAATTTCATTGTTGTCTATATAAAAGCATGTTTAGTTGAATTTAAAATTATTTTCTGTACATTAGTGTCATCCACGCCCTTTCTCTTCTAACAACTTTTTTGGTCAATTTTGATCATCTTAGCATATGAGATGTAGGTCTTGTATTTCATAATTGGTGATTTAACACAATTCTTTTTCTATAGCTACTCCCTTGAATGCTGAACTCAATGTGCAAGCAGAATTCGCATATGGTTCAGGCCAGATCAACCCAGTAAAAGCGATAAATCCAGGGTTGGTTTATGATGCCAGTGAAAGCGACTACGTGAAGTTCTTGTGTGGTCAAGGTTACACCACTTCCATGGTCCAACGTTTCTCCAACGACAAAAATACTGTTTGTAATTCTACTAACATGGGTAGAGTATGGGATCTAAACTATCCCTCCTTTGTACTTTCTTCCTCTCCTTTAAGACCCTTCAACCAATACTTCACAAGAACTCTCACGAACGTTGGATCAAACGCATCGACATATACATCTACGGTTCGTGGCACTCCACAGGGACTCACAATAACAGTGAACCCTACCAGTTTGTCATTCAATAGCATTGGACAAAAAGGAAATTTTACTTTAACTATCAGGGGAACTGTTAGACCATCCATGGCCTCTGCTTCTTTGGTGTGGAGTGATGGTTCTCACAATGTGCGAAGCCCTATTACAGTATTTAAGGTTGCTTCAGCTTGATTTAATTTTGGAAGTTGGAACTTGTTTGAAGGAAGTCTTTACTTTTGGAGAATAAATTGGTCATTTCTCTTTTGTGGTGCAAGATGTGAACTTTATTTTCTTTGTAAGTTTACTATATACAATGGTTATTACTGCATGTACTCTTTCTCATATATCATGAGAGTGGAGAGCCATATAAGTACACTCAGGTTTGTACACAATTAATATTTAATAATATATATATATATATATAAAAACTTATTTTCTCATCTAATTTTTTTTTCTATCTTTCTTTTTTACGTTATTTTAAGATATGTGAGAGGAGAATGAAACATTTGATCTTGAGATTAATAGTGCAAACTTTATGTTATTTTGGAAAAGATACAACGGATCAGTAGGTGCACCCGGAGATCTCTATTAGGTGACACCCCCTTAGCACACCATCGTCATTCCCTCTTCATTAAAATAAGAAGAATCAGTATACGAGAAGCAAGGACAATACGAAACTAATCAACGAGAGGGCTACAGTTAGGCCCAGTACAAAAGAAACTAGAAAGCATTTCTTTTTTAGAAGAAACAAACCGGATAAGAGGGGAAGGCCGCTTACCCTACCTTTATTAAAAATGGAGTTGCAGTACAGGCTAGAGGGAACCCAAATACATCAAAAACACCAAAAGCAGTTAGGAGCAAAAAGCATTTAAATTCATGGCAATGGTACTTATATTGTAATCCTTCAGATGATGGTGTCATGTTAAGTCATGGCAGACATAATTTTTTAGCCTTCTTGCAGTGAATAAATAAGTGATTTATATCCTCTACATCCATTTTGCAAGTAATACACCAATTTAGACTTAAGGATGTATTTGGGTTTCTTTTCTGAATGGCATCCATAGTGTTAAGTTTGCCATGACTTAACATCAAAAGAAAGAACTTACATTTCTTTTGAATGCTAGATTCCCATAGGTTTTTGTAGTTGATAGTGAGATTCCTTATGGGAAATCCTGTTAGCCCAATTGATTCTTCGAAAAGAGCATTTTTTACTGAAGCAATAGAGAAGAAACCACTGTTGTTTAGGATCCATCGTGGTTTATCTGGCGCTTTGTTGATATCAGGGTGTGGGAGAGAGGATGTTAAGGATTGCTAAAGATTTTCTTCTCTGTCATTAAACCTTCTTTTTTGTTTGGGCCTTCCAGTTGTTTGTATTTGCATTCCACATATCTTTTGGGTAGAGAGGGCAAAAAACCTTGGATAGCTCTTTGCAAGAGTGTATGCACCAAACCATTTTGAGCGCCAAAAGGACAGGTTTTCACCATTATTTAGGTTACATTTGAGTTTAGATTCAAACCAATCTAAGGTTTTAAGAATTGATCTCTAATGAGCCTTTTTGGAGCTTTGTTTCGGATCACGAGGAATATCTCCTATGGACTTCTTCTGGTATTTTTCTTCGATTAGATTCTTCCACATAGCAATGTCTTCACTGTAGTATCTCCAGATCCATTTGGAGAAGAATGCGACGTTTGTGTCTCTGATAATTTGTGATCCCAAGCCTCCATTGGAGCGGGGGGTTATGCAGAGGTTCCAATTGATTAGATGTCTTGTTCTTGTAGTGATGGTACAATTCCACAGAAAGTTTCTCCAAGAATTCTCAATTTGTTTATATACACAAGTTGGGGCCTTCAACAGAGAAAGAAGGTAATTTGGGGTACTTGAGAGGGAAGAGTTAATTAGAGTGAGTTTACCCCCCTTCGAGATTTGATTATATCTCTAACCATGGAGTTTCTTATCCACTTTATCTATAGTTGTTTCCTAGAAAGACTTTGTCAGTGGATTACCAACTAGGGGAGTGCCTAGATAAGATATTGGTAGATTTTGCAGGCTGATATCCCATTGATATACTATGATCTTGGCTCTGTCCTTGATCACATTAACAGGGTTTATAGTCGATTCTATTGCATTTATTTTGAGACTAAAGGATAATTCAAACAACTTTAAGGCCATTTGGAGATTCTTCAAACTGGTGTCCTCATCTTTAACAAAAATAAGATATCGTCTGCGAACATCAAATGGTTGAAGTTGCAGTTTTCATTGATAGAGACTCCATTGGTAGCTTTCCTTTTCTTCAGATTGTTGAGGAGTCTGCTTAGGTAGTCCATGGCTAGGATAAAGATAAAAGGAGATATTGAATTCCCTTGTCTGATTCCTCTTGATAATTTGATTCTTCCTTGAGGCTTACCGTTTATAATAATTGAGTAATGAACTTTGCTAATACAAGCTTTAATCCATCTTCTCCATCTGGTTGGGTGGCTTTTTTTTTTTTTCCATCATGAAGTCTATAAAGTTCCAGTTTATAGTTTCAAAAGCTTTTTCAATGTCCAGTTTTAGGATGAAACCTTTGATCTTCTTGACTTTCCAATAGTCTATAGCCTCATTAGCTATTAATATAGCATCAGTGATTTGTTTGCCCTCCATAATAGCCATTTGATTTTTTGCAATTGTTTCCTTCGGTGTCTCCTAGAGTCTTGTGGCCAAAGTTTTGGCAATGATCTTGTATAGGGAAGTAGTTAAGCTAATGGGCCTATAATCTGAAGTTTTATGGCATTTATCCTTCTTTCCTATTAAAGCAATAAAAGTGTTGTTCACATTCTTGTTGACCACACTTTTTTTGTGAAAGTCTTCAAAGACACTGAGGATGTTGTTCTTTAGCAAATGCCAGCAATTTTTGTAAAAGGAAATAGTGAAGCCGTTGGGGCCAAGAGCTTTACCATTTCGAAGGGAGAGAATAACTCGTTTTATTTCTTCCTCGTTGAAGAGGGCACAAAGGGTTTAGCATTCCATTCTAGGTTTTGAATCCACACAAGGGGGATTGAAACTTTTTTATAGAGGTATTGAAAATGATGGATGAAAGAATCCACGATGGCAACATTTGTAGTCTGCTTTACCCCAAAGTGATCTTCAACTTCAGTGATTAGTCTTTTTCGTTGGTTGACATAACATATTTTGTAGAAGAAAGTGGTATTTTTTTCTCTTTCCTTAATCCATTTACTTCGAGATCTTTGAGCCCATAGGTGATTCTGTTTGAGATCAATTTCACTGATTTCTGCTTTGAGAGCCATTCTTTTGAAGTACAGTAATTCATTCATTTGATATTTAGCCTCCATTTTATCAATTTGGTCAATTTTCTGCAGTAAAAGGTTTCTTTCACTAAGGAATTGTTTCTGCTTTTTGTATTGCCAACCCTTTAGGAAGCTAAAGTTTTGAGTCTTTGCAAAAAGTGATAGCCATGTTTTCCAGGTTGACGAGTATTTTCCCACCAAACTTGAATGTTTGTCTTGAAATCTCTTTCCTTTAAAGAAGAATTGTTAAGCAGAAAAGGGCAAGGACACCACTCAATTTGTTCAGATTCCAAGACGATTGGGAAATGATCCGAAATATATCTACTTATGACTCTAGGGTAGTGGAAATTGTTGTTCTGTTCCCAGTTTCCAATGTAAAGGAAACGGTCTAGTCTTGATAGAGTTGCTACTATTCTCAGATTTGACCAAGTGTACTTGTTATTTGACAGAAGGGATTCAATCAAACAATTTCTTGTGATGAGGTTGTTGAAATTGTGCATACCGTTATCGTCAGAATTTATGGCATTAGTTTCAGAATGCCATCTCACTATGGTGAAATCTTCAGCAAGAAGCCAAGCTGAGTTACATATAGCTTGTAAGGAGTTTAGTTCCTTCAGAAGCTATCCTTGTTTGCACTTCTATAAGGACCATAGAGGGCTGTGAGCCACCAAATGTAGCCACTGTTGTTTTCCACTTGGATAGAGATAGAGAAATTTCTTGTATAGGTGGTTGCAATCTTGTATTTAAGGTGATTCCATAAAATGAGGATACCTTCTGACCTTCCTGAAGATTCCATAGTTGTCCATTTTACAAGATTTAGGGACCAAAGAGAGTTTTCTTTGAAATTGTTTAGAGAATAAAGCTTTGTTTTAGAGAGAATGACAAAATCAGGCATATAAGAGGAAATTAGTGTTTTTATTTGGGCTCTTTTTTAGGGAGAGCCTAACCCTCTAACATTCGAGCTTAAGATTTTCATGTTTGATCAGAATCTTCCTTAGGCTCGTGGCCAGTGTTTACAATAGGATCTTGCTTTCCTGACAAAGAGGAACTAGTGACTTCTAAAGGGTTTTTAGGGGATATTTTTAACTCATTTTGTTTTAGCCAAGTCACTAGTCTTTTCTTAAAAGCCTTGTCTTCATCTTCTTTTTTGTTTTCATCAGTTAGAGGCTTGTTCTTTTCTACTTCAGCTTCTTTATTATGATTTTCTTTACTCTGAAGGGTAGCAGCTGAGCTGTTGTCTCCCAAAGTTTGTGTACTTTGTTATTCAGGACTCGAATATCTTCGGTCTATTCCAAACTGTTGAAATCATCAAAGTTGTATTGTTTGTCCATGATTGAAAGGGATTCCAAGTTGACTTATAAGCTGTTGTCTTCCTTTCCTTTGTCTTTGACAATGATTGAATGAAGTTGCTTCTTTGTAGCTTTTGTTGCCAGTTGTTTCTTGATACGGTAGACAGATTTTGTTGAGGGTTTGGTTTTGGCCTTTAACTTTTGAAAGTGATCCAAATATTCTTCATCCGAGGGGCTATTAATTCTCAACTGACGGCGGAAAGTGTAATTTGAATTCTGCGCAGAGGAATAAAGGGGAGAGAAGAAAGACACCTTTCTTTTAGTGGATTTAGATAAAAAAAGCTTTATCCTCAGCCATTAAAGCTTTTCCTTTCTCTCTCCTTTTTTTCAATTAATTTGAAATCTTGAGAGTTATTGCCTGAATCCTCTGAGTAATTTTTCTTGGTCTCTGTGTGATCTGCATTAGAGGAGCTATCTGTCAATAGCTCTTTGTTTGTTGGGGAGATGTCTGAGGGTTCCGGTGGGATGGCATGGAAGCCGGCAGAGGAATATTGTTCTGCTTTAGGATTATGTTCGTCAAAATTTGAGGCCGCTACGCTTTTGAAAGTACCATGGATATTGATGTTTCTTTCTTAAAACCATCTACTTTCAGGTCGAGGGATAGTATTGATCACAAACTGCTTGCCTTCATTATCAGTAAGGAGGATTGAGGTAGGGATGAAACCATAATAGTTATAATGAACTTTAATAACTTTTGCTCCAATAAGTTTTCTAAGTTCATTGTTTCCTTTGCCACTGCAATAAAACCTCCACAAGCTTTTCCGATGTTTAGGAAGGTTTTTTAGTTCCATAGATGAATAGGGACTCCTCTGAAATGTAGCCATCCCCCGTAGCAAGAAATGAGGGAGTGTGTGGCATGTAGTTCCGATGACCATTCTTCAAACCTTACGTAAAAGTTTCCCACCGTTGACCATCCCTGTGGACATTTATTGCTACACAGTAACTTTGCATTTTCAGGAGAAAGGTTGATGATTGCCTTGTCTACGTGAATTGGTTTGAAGGAAAACTCAAACTCTGTTTGTTTTTTTAGTGCAACCATAATTTTGTTCCAGACATCATGAAAGAAGCAGCTTGTAATAACAACCATGCCCTCTAATAGTAATGGAGCATTTACAGGACTTGCCATTTTTTATTCAGATTTTGATCCTTTTCTACTTAAGCTTTCGTTTGAGTAGTTTTTGTGTCTCTTTTCTCTATCCTCTTCACTGTTGGCGGAAAGCACTTCAGCATAGGATTTCCTTAGTGTCTCGGAATTTGATGAAGAAATATACTTGGTTTCATGGTTTACTTTGTACCTTGTTCTCTGTGTTTTTTTTAACCCAATCAGCTGAAAAAGTGATGAAGGATAAAAAGGATTGCCAGCCTTTTTTGTCTGATCCTTCAGGGACAAGAATGTTGTACTTCCTACCTTTATTATCGATCTTGAAAATTTCTATTGTATTTCCTGCCTTATGCTTGCTTTTTATTTTTCTGATCCACATGCAGTTATCAGCTTGCCTTCTTTCCACAAAAAAGTGTTTGTTTGATGGTGTTTCAAGTAATGCTCTAAAGCATTTCCTTACCCAGTCGAGTGTTTCTGAAGTGATATCCATTGAGAAGGATTTGTGGTAACAGACTTCTGTCAACCAAATTTTGAGATATTTTGTTTTGCTATCCAAAGAGAGAATGAATTCTTTCCTTTCCAGTTGATATGTTCTTGGTAACTGTTTGATAAAAGCCATTTTCGTTTTGCCTGAAATAGAAAGATGAGAGGAATAAGAGAAAAGGATGTTGTTACCTTTTTCGAAAAGCTAACGAGTCCTTTTATTCTTTTTTGCAGTGATCGGAGTAGCTGATATTGGTAGCTGACATTGAAGAACTTCATTAAACGTGAAGTTGTTGGTAATTGAGATTGCGCGCAAAAACTGATAATTAGTTGAGATAATCTCTCTCTACTTTCTCTCTTCATCTCTCCACCTAAGAGAAACCGAAACTAGAAAGCATTTAGGTTAATAGCAATAGATGATGCAATGTAGTTTGTAAAAAGCAGAGATTTGCTAGCCCAAAGTCCCGATGACGCATAGATGCCTTCCCAAAGATCAATGATTGATTTTTCCTTTTGCTTGAAAATACAGTTATTTCTCTCCAACCATGTTGAACACAGAAGCAATAGTGTTGAATTTGATGATTCCCTTTTGTTGTATTGATTGATAGAACAAAGATCATAATAGAGAGATTTCACACTTTGATGATGGATCCTCCAACCGAGAAGACTTTCAAGTTTAGCCCAAAATACCTTAGTGATTTGGCAAGAAATAAAGATGTGTTCAATCTCTTGTTGCATAAAGAACACGAATTAGGATTGAGCTCGAGAGAATGGATCTTTCTTTGGAGAACGTCAGAAGTGTTAATGCAGTTGTGTGAGAGTGACCAACTGAGGAACCAGCCCTTTTTGGAAATTTTAGATTTCCAGAGTTGTAAGAAGATATCAGCAATGACATTTGTCTCATTTCTTTGATCCAAGTTGGTAATGGCTTTTTTAACAGATGCTACGATAAATTTGCCATCAGTGTCCAAGTTCCAAGTGGGATAATCATAACCTTTGCTGTCATTTGGAGGGTAAATAATTGTTTGGTATTGTCCCATTGTTGGTATTCGAAACTATACTACGAAAACGTTGTCTTAGTTTAATGTCCTATTCGTAGATGCTAGAATTCCAAACATATCTTTAACAGAAGCAGATTGGAAGAGTAGATAAAGCACATAGTCTAAGTCTGTATAAGAATAAAGGACTGACCTCATAACAATTTTCTTTCCAAATTGAAAGATTTTCACATTGTTGACAGACCATTCAATAGCGCAAACTTTATGTTAGTTTAGTTACAGTGGAAATTGATGCCTCTCATCACTTGTTTATTTCTTTCTTTCTTTTTTAAATAGAAAACTAATAGAGAGGGGTTAGAGTAAAACGGAACATCTAAACTAAGTTGACCTTTCTTTTAACATTGTCATCATTTGTGGAACCAAAAGTGATATATTCAACAAAAATAGTTTATACATAGATATAAACGAGAGCTCAAAATAAACAAAAAGAAAGGAAATGGATATAGAAGAGCCATTTTTCCGCTATCAACCTGCTGAGTAATATTACACCCTAAGCAATAAACTTTGGCATTTAATGATATTGTCCAGCTTGTATATCTACAACTATCCATGAAAGCTCCCAAAGAAGAGATCATATTTATCATCAAACGAGAATTTTTCATAGGACATCATAGTCATTTGAAATATAGCCACAACCATTTGCTGAGAAGAGCCACTATAGATATTTTGATTTTGTCAGTGTCCAAATCACTAGTAGAAAAAAGGCCTACGATGACATTTAAATGCTGTCATAGAAAGATTTCGCAACAGTTTTTTGCAGTCATTAATTCGGCAGTTATGGAAGGTATCTTATGACAGTTCTACAAAACTGTCGCAAAATGTGTTTTTTTATAAAAAATAATAAATGTCACAAATCTATTATTTTATGACAGATTATAACTGTCATTATTTAGATTTGATAACAAATAATAACTGTCATTACTTATATTTATGACAGATAGTAACTGTCATTGTTTATATTTTATGATAGCGAATAAGTGTCATTATTAATCTTGTTTGATAGATATTAAATGTCATTATTTATCATTTATGACACTTATTAACTATCATCATTTCACCTATCATGACTTTAATTAACTTTCAAGAAAACGTTTTCGATGACAATTTTTTTTTATATTCAAATGTTATAATTGTATTTTCAGTCCCTGTTTTTCTTACCCTATTGTTTATTGAATCTCTATTTTTCTTACCGCCTTGACATTACATAGACAAATACAATCACAAAGTACTATACAAAAACACACCCATATGGAAAGAAACGGTGAACTCTTTAATATATATTCTTTAACATAGACTTTCTAATATCTGTACAATTGTTGGTAAAGTGTTTATACAATGAAGCAATGAAAATATACGTTTTGGTATGAACAAGCTATTTAAATAAGTATATTTGAACCAAAATTTTGCTACCAAACCTACAAAAAGGTCTATACATCAAAGAATTGCCTCAAATATGGCTTCACTATTCCAATGGATTCTTGCAAAACCTAGTAAGAAAAGAAAAAGAAATTTTACAATATGACTCTACGCATCAACAACACAACACATTCACTTCAACAACACAACACATACACAACACACTTCCACAACACATCACATACTAGAATAAATGTTGCTCGCTGAATCTCACTACGCCTTGTTATACTTAACAGCACACCTCTGAGGGACGTCCAACTATCTATCCCTTGCCTTCTAAAATAGCGAATAATATACATAATTTAGCAAATAATATCACCTCTGTTGGTCTCTATGAGCTTTGTAAACCTCTAAAATTAGATCGAGGGAGAAAAGAAAAATATTTTCTTACGTTTATACAATGCAACAAGCCCATCAATGTGGAATGTCAACTTCTATAAACCACAACCATTGTGTACTAGTTTCTATAATCCACTCAATCCTTACAAACCATGTGATATTAATCCATTCCTAAAATGAAGTTTTAAACTCACAAAAATTTCCAAACACAGAGCAAACACAACTTATAACATGAGGAAAAGATTTAGTAGAAGTATAATACCACCAGTTTGTTACCATCAATCTCAACTTTCACAGACTGCACACCTGAAGAACAAATAAAAACAAAAAACATATTCCGTGAAGCCCTTGAAAGATTGCACACCTGAAAATCAAGTATATCATGAAACAAGAAAGTAAATATATCATGAAAATCAAAAGAAATACTAGTCTCCTCCCGAAAGGATCCTAGCACTCCAAAGCCACAAGTAATTCAAAAGAATGTAGTTAACTACCTTAGTTTCTAGGCTGCCAGCACAAATTCAACCTCAGATTTGTTACTCTGCAGTCATGTATATCATGAAAATAAGTAAAAGTCTAAAATTTACTTTCTTTGGAAAGACCGATCATTTTATCCATGAAGTATTCAGTACTCACTCGTCCCCTATCATAGCAACCATATACATCCTAGATTTACCAAAAATTTCAATAAAAGTTTGTCCCACAAGACATCAAAAGAAAAATAGTAGAAATTTTTTCCAATCTAATCCCAGCATCATGCATTTGCTATTGATCTTAGCTAAAAGGCCAAAAAAGATATTAACTCATTCATTTCACTCACTCATCAATCTAAGTCAAAAGAAGGATTAAATCACAAGATCAAATTATCCTATTAATTGTTTGTAATTAGATCGATGGACAATATAAAGGGAATAAGTAACTTTAAGTTCCGTGAATACAGCTCCTTGCCTACAGGATTAAAAGTCCATAAAGCAACTTTAATGTTTGAAAATATTGCTGAAATGAAGTATGTGATCAAAAGTAACATGTGTTTTCAAACTACAAAACTAATTCATAATAGAATTTGACATTTCATTTTTACGAGATTTTTCTCAATATGGATGAAATTAAATTTGAAAATACAAGGAAAAAATAATTACATGCTAAAGACTATAGTAAAAGTTGCTACAAGTTTGAAAGTACAAAGATTAAGTAGTCATGTTTTAAAGTTTAGAGGATAAATAATTACTTCTATGAAAGTGATCAAATGAGTTTTTCAATCTAATATTCAATTCAGTTCTGCTATTTAAAGTGATTCATTGATAAGAAACAATTTATGCCTTCTAATTTTGAGTTTATGTAATCTTGGACACTTGAAAACAGAAAAGGTGAAAATAGGATCACCATTGTGATGATACGATTAAGTTATTAGAAGTTTCTGTGATTATTAATAGCTCAAAATCTGATGGTTGGATCTTCAAAAAGACAATCGTCAGTATAAATTGCAGAAGTGAATATCCCTGTTTTCAGTATAAGCCCATCACAAGATACATTTCCAAAAAGCTTCATTTTTTATTTAATGTCGTCAGTTACACAAGCACCCATTCATACACACATACATCTATATATTTGGTTTGGTATGAAACCGAGCTTTCAACAAGAGAAATGAAAGAATGTACAAGGACAGAAAAAATCGATCTTTCAACAAAAGAATGTACAAGAGAAATGAAAGAATGTCAATAATTTGCAGTTAAAGGAAGAACTCATAAATCAAAGTATGATAAAGGAAAACAACGAATCAGCTAAGGAAAATGTGAAAAATGAAGGTACCAATAACAAAGTAGGCATTCTCATAATCTGATTTCAGGATATCTACAACCTCATCAACTCCTGGAACTACAAACTCCTCTTCTTGATTGTCCCTAATTCCATCAAGTCTGTAGCATAGACACGGACCAAACATAATCGAATTCATATCTCTCGCTCACATATTCAAATTAAGCAAACATCTGAAGAAATTAGAACAAACAATCATTTCCCTCACAACACGAAGCTAATGTGGATATCAAGAATGAAATTAGCTCTTACTAATTGAAGAAGAGAAAAGCCTAAGAAGCTTCCCATCCTGCCGATAGTAGAACGATGCCATTAGAGAGACATGGAAGAGAAATCAATAATAGGAACTAAAAAAATATTCTGGTTTAAAAACATCACAAGGGACTTACAACCCAATTAGGCAGTAATGCATATATAATCATCGTATATAATCAAAGCACTTCTATTGTAATATGAACCCTCCAACTAACCTACAATAACTAAGACAATAATGCAATTCACTTTCTCAATGTACATAGATAGGGGCAAATAGAAGCAAAACAAGAGTTTTCCTATTTAGGTATCTTCTTGAGTTGTCCTACCCAATCGAATTACAAAATATACTATATGCAATAGAACTCTAAGACATTTGAGAGAGAAATTTTCTCACTCCATAGGTTGAGACTCTAATAATCACTCAAATGTTTGACCTATGTTGAACATTCGTAATAAAGTTACAGTAATGCTCATAATTTTAACTTAATCAAAAAAGAAAAAAAAACACCACATAAAATTTGAACTTGAGCAATGGAGAATATATATCTAAAAATTCGTCTAAATGTAGCTCTCTAAGATTTGAAGTTTAATTCTCAACTATCGGTTACAAAAAAAAAAAAACAATTCAAAACATTACAAAATATACCAAATATCTAAATTATAGTATCAAACATAGTAAAAAAATAGACAATAAAAAACAAATAATGTCTTACTAAAAAGATAGGTACAAATTTGTAAGAAAACTAAAAAATAGGTAATTAGTTACTAGTGTTAGCACTAATTTGGTTTAGAAATTTGATGAGATGAAACTTAAACTTAGGGAAAGACAAATTTAATATAATATTGAACAAAATTTTCAATTTTAGTTCTTCAAACTATCACTAAATTTTGCTAAACATTATCTCTCGGCTCTTAAACGTGTAATATAACACTTCATTACATATAGATTCCCGATTATTCCCTTTTGATAAAGTTCAAAAAATGGAGCGAATGTTGAATTATTAAAAGTTGATAATATTTTGAAAATTCAGTAAAAAAAAAAGGGGGAAAGAAAACCAAAGATTTTCAATTTATAAGACTAATAAGTAATAAAAAACGTAGTTAGAGACATAAACAATGTTAATAGACTTTTACTCGGGGGAAGTGATTGATATATGTTAAGGAAACACATAAACAATAATGATAGAATAAAAATAACAATCATTAGAATACAAGTGGTCAATTTAAAAGAAATTTCTAACAAAATGAAAGAAAAGTATAGCTTAAGCTTCTATTTTACTCACCTTGAGACCTAAAAATAATGTAGTGATAATCATTCTAAGTCTTTGCCAAAAATTGCCCATAAGTTATACTAAAATATGAAAGAAATGGTTGCAACAGATCATCGTTCAAGCAGAATGCCCATATATAATGTCCATCTAACCGTCAGAGATTGAGTTTTAAGGTTAAGAAATGTACAAATTTGTGATGATGGTGGGGGCTCTCACCATTTTCTAGATACTTGTGACCATATAAAAAATTCCTTCTATTGCAAAATCGTGAATTCCATAGATACTTGTTATCATATAAAAAATCCAGTCATCGTAAAAACAACTAAACGCAAAACAAGAGTAGTCATCAACTCGTTCACCATGTTTCATTTGAAGAAACGAAATTAAATGCACATAATCATTGCCCATGAAAACATTTTACATGCTTCTTATCTATAAAAGTCACCATCACATTAAACGAAAGAACTTGCTGCCAGGTAAACCAACTGCCGAAAACTTAATTTCATTTAGGTTCATTGCATAAAATCTTAAAAATGATAATTTTATAAGTATAGACTTTCAATAACGATCCTAAAAAATGAACAATGAGACAAGCATGAATGAAGTTTGTTCTTTACAATTTTAAAAATAAAAGTGAGAAGAATGGAAGACGTTACATGTTTCTTTGTCCGCCATTAATGTCACTGCACAATTTTGTTACTGCTTGAGAATTATGGCAGCAATTTTTAAAAGTGTTTGTTTAAAATTTAACAACTAAACTCTAGAAAATGCTTAAAGGCCCTAGACATCATCAAAGTTTAAAATCTCACCGTTAATTTTTCATTCTCTTTTTCTCGAAGCTTCCTCCCATAGACATGAAATCTCCCCTGGCCTCGATTTCCTAATTCTAATGAACAAAAATCAATTAAAAATCAACAAAATGCTTCATTAAGGCATTTCATCAAACACATTGTAAGCTACCAAAATGCTTCATCACATAGCCAACAATATATTTCACAAAACCATCAATATACCTTCAAGAATCACAAAATAGTTAAAATATGTTTTTGAATGACGATACCTTTAAAGAATCAAACACATTGTAAGCCGCGTATCTTTTTCTTCCGTGAATATCAGTCAATTAGCTATTCTTTAGCTATACTTTTGGAATATTGAAATGCAATGAGTTAAACTCCGAAGCTACAAGCACTGAGTTAAACTTGACAAATAGCATAGCAAAATGGTAATGGAATAGCATGGACATTTTATATAAGTTCCACCACATTGAGACCCCCCAACATAACTTTCTATCAACATAGCGAAATATAAACATAATGAAATCTTGAAGTGAAATTGCACGTACTCCAAAGAAACCCCATTAATGAAGAAGCAAAGCAGAGTGTGCGTGAAGAAGGAAAGGGAGGGATTTTGAAGAAGGAAAGTGAGGGATTTTTCCTTTTCTTTATTTCTTTAATTTCAATAAAACATATTTAATTAATTTTTTTAATGCATTTACATATTACGACAGCAAATAACTGTCATGCATTTGGGCATTCTGAAATTACCGTCTTTTCCCATCAAAAATTCGCTTTTTGACATTGACAGTTATTTGTTCCATCATTTCAATTTGGGATGAAACAAATTGTAATAATAGGGGTTTTTCTTGTAGTGAATTAATAAAGCCCCCATTTATTTGGGCAAAGTAATTGATAACCCCATCTAATGACACAAATTCGGCACCTTTTCCTAAAGGAAAGCACCCATATGTTTTCTAAATAGTTTTTTTATAATAAAATACTAGAAGAGAGGTATGTTAATTTGACTAATTTTGGATGTTGGAGGATATTTGAAAAAGAATCGAGAAAAGAGGCTACTTGTGTTATTAGTCACTTTTAAAAATTTTTAGCTCGACACAAGTGGTAGGACATGATCTATATTTATACTAGTTGACACCCCTAAATGTATGGCTAAGATTTTGCCAACACGTTCTTAATTTAATGGTTACAAATTTCTCTAGAATATTCTCTACCGCTACACATTTTCTCGTACTTCTTAGATATTTCTACTTTAAGTATCTCCTACAATTACTTTCTCTACAACATTATACTAATGACTATTTCTAGATCAATTTGGGCTTTTCTTAGTGCTAGTTAGGCCAAAATATTAACCCAAAATCGAGTTTCTACAACACCTCCTCCTAAACTTAATTTGTTACTCCGAGCATGTTTCTCAATTTTGTGAAGTCTTCTTTCTTAACTGTGCACCATTTCTTTCACATATTCTAACTGTGCACCATTTCTTTCAAAGCACTAGATCAATCTCTAATGCATACTAACCTTTTTAGGGTTATCTCAAACACAAATCATACTAACCTTTTTTTTTACAACAATTTTATAGTCAACAACTTTCTCCCAAACCTAGAAAAGAGAGAAGGAAGGAGAGGGAGTAGCTCAGGATCAATAAGAACTTGTTCAAGGGAATAGAGACTAAAGTGAAGATTTGTCAAGTAATCAAATTTGAAAAACTAATTATAAAACATGAAGCAAACTATAGAAATGTTTTTACATATGAAGTATATATGTATCAAATGCCCCAACAGTCAAGATCTCATTACAAGCACAAACATAAGGAATGAGCATTACAAGTAAGCACTAGAAGAAATCTAGCCTTTAATGTCGGTTGGAAAAAATGAAAAATGAGCTTTAATGTCGCTTTTTAAAAAGCGGATGTTTAATGTCGGTTTTAAACCGACATTAAAGAGGGAGCATTATCCTCCTTTTGAAAAGCAACATTAAAAATCCTTTTTAATTTTATTTTTATTTTTTTATTTGTAATAAAAACTAACTATTTCGCTCTCTTACTTTACTCTTTCTAAATGACCCACACAAATTCTTCCTTCCAACTTCTTCTTCTCTTCTCATTCTCATCTCACAATGTTCCCTTTCTTCTTCGAACAGTCGCCGCCGCCACCACCATAGTCGTCCCTCGTGCCCGCCTCCACTGTTGTGATCACTCTTCCCTTTCTTCGATCGTCTTTGTGCTTGCCATCACCGTCTGTAGTCCTTTTCTTCGACCACGTTCGTGCCCAGCCCTCACTACCACCGTTGCACGTCGGCATCTGTCTCACAAACTCAAATCTAGTCTACTTGTGGCTAGATATGTTGCAAGAGCGTCGATTAGCTGTCATCCGAAAGGTTCAATAGGTATCTGTAATAGATCTTTAAAGTATTTTCGAATTTATTTCTAGTATCAGTTACATTCTTTTGGATGATGAATTGATGTTTTTTTTGGATAAAATGTTCATTAATATATATATATATATATATATATATATATATATATATATATATATATTTTCTTTTCAGTCTGTGTTGCTTCTGATGGAACTCCAGATGTGCACTTTCGTCGAGCTTGTGGCAGGCAAAAGCTTAGAAACATAATGTTGTATTCTAATATTGACTTGTATGGACCTTATGTGAGTTTCCCCGTTCATTAACTTGTTGAGGAACCTGGGGTTTCAATTAGTTTTGATTATCGTATTATGGTTTTGATGTTGTTTTACAGTCGAGATTTCTGTTGAACTGTGTTGGTGGAGGAACCTGTGGGACTTGTATGGTGGAGATGATTTTTCTGCATTAGATCATGTTCTCAACAGGATTTGATCACTGCCCTTTTCATTTCTATTATCTGAATCATTGTTTATTTGATCATTATGGTAAAGTTGTTCAATTCATGACTTGGATAGACTGACTTAGAAAGTAAAAGAGTTTAAAAGTTGGTGCTAAGGCCATTGGAAAATGAAAAAAATGAAGAATAAATACAATCATAATGTTCTGCTACAAGTATCCTGACTGAAAATTTTACCGTTTCAGATTGTTGAAGGAAAAGAGCTATTGAATCCTCATATAGACATAGAGAAAGACAAACTCAAAAGGGTAAAAACACTGATTCCATTGGCATTATAAGCTGAGAAATCAAAATGAGTCAATAACTATTTGTTTTTTTGTTCTTCTTTCTTTGTAAACTTTATTTCTAGTATCAGTTACATTCTTGTATATTTAGTTTTTTCTTATAACAACTGGTGGTGAGTGTAGATATCATTTTCTTGTAGACGTTCTTTTGAGTCTTGGCAGTCAAACTAAGTGCTATGCCAAATCCTAGAAACCGTTAGTCCTAGTGTGTACACCAAATATGAAAATAGAAAGCATAATGTTTAAAGAGAAAATGTTTTTAGTCGGCAGCAACCTCCCTTCAGAAAAATGCTTGTCCAGGAAAGATGTCACAAGTATCACTTTAAGAGTTTGCTCTTTCCACGACTCATCCAAAGATCATAGAACTTTTACATCCACACGATTTGAAATACTTTTACATCACAAGTATCACAATGACTGTTAAGATCTGAAATACTTCTCCAACTAAAATACTGTGAAAGTAAGTTTTGATATTTCTTCTGTAGGAATAGAATTCCTAAAGCGAAAGCTTATGAACGCCCATGCGAATGAAATTCAATTTATGAAACCAATAAATTCAAAGAAAAATAATAAACATGCTTCTCATGGAAAAGGTGAAAATAAACTAACCTTTGTAGAACCAATTCTTCTTCCAAGCTTCGTGACACCACAAAATCTTCCTCGTTATTCTCCAAGTAAAGAATCACAGAGAGTTGTGGGCTTCTGTAATTTTGGTGAGGGAAGAAGCTTTTGAGAGAATTTTGTTTTGTTGGGATACAGAGAGAGATCGTAAGATTGTGTTGTGCTGTTCTAAAAAGAAAAATCTTCCCTTTTTTTTCTTTTAAAATAAATCTCAACAATGGAGGGGGAAGTTATTCTATTCTATTTAAATATATATATATATATATATATATATATATATATATATAACTTCCCCATCCTTCCCACGTAGAATAACTCCCAATATATATATATATATATATATATATATATATATATATTAATTAAATTAAATAAAATCAATATAAATTTAATTAATATATATTATATCTCATATAATATAAAATTAATATAAATTTAATTACAAATATATTATATCTCATATAATATAAACTTTATATTATATCATATATAATATAACCAATGATTTAGATCTCTTATATAATCTATAGTTCTAATATGAATCGAATTCAATTTTAACCTATAGTTTATTTATGAATCTCATTCATATTATTATTATTATTTGAATCATATTCAAATATTAACTTCTCTCATAAAAAACTTTACATTATAATGTATCAAATACATTATATTAATTGTATCATATACAATTTATTCCCTTTAATCAATTTGAACAATTCAAATTAAACCAAAATAAATTTGATTCTCATTTATCCTTATTGAGCTAACAAGGGGACCTTATGGACCTACAGATTGAAGCTCTAATGAAATCAGATTAATTAATTAAACTCTTTAATTAAATTTAATCTGTATTCATTAACTATTAGTCATTCCACTAAAGACTAATAGTTGCACTCTTCTAACTGTAGATATATTTTTGTGTCCATTAGATATAACCAATCAACAGTGCAATGACCCTTCACAAATTGCTCGTAAGTACAGCTAGGCCAAAAATTACCGTTTTGCCGCTGTAGTTACATCTAACTCCTTAAGTACCATTGATTCCTCTAATGAACAATAATTATAGTCCTACTATAACTGAACTCCTCTCAGGCCAAGAGAGGGTGTGGCGCCACATTGTTCAAGCCCTGAAATCAACCCTTAAGAGAGCAAATTCTCTACTTACTCTATCTATAGAGAAGGAGTGAATTCCTTCTTGTGTAGCTGCGTTCCCAGCTCCCCAATCAGACGAATCTCCAAAATGGTAGGCATATTGAGTCGGCTACATAGGCCAGTCTCACCCATACAAATCAAAGGATCGCCTACATAGGCAGGAGTTCACAACTCACTGAAGATTCAGGTCAAGTCACCTATAGTCATCCTGGTTAAATGTAGTCTCAACTAGTAACGGTGTTAATAAGAGAGACTACTCATTTCATGGTCCGGTCTTATACAAACTCTTTGTATAGAATACCCCCGCTCTAATGTCTCGACATAAATGATTAGGATCAAATCATTTGTAGCACTTTAGAACAATTGTAACAACTACAAAGCAGGCCGTATTCGTAGTGTCACCAGGATAAGGTATCCAGCCTTATCCATTTACTACAGACCATTTAGGTTATCACTTAAACATGATCCACTTGTATGTCTCCACATACATGTTTTGGTTACAGAAGATAACCTTGAATGTTAGTTTATTGGTTTTGTGAGTTAATGCAACTAAATATCAAATAAAATAAAACACTTTATTTTATTAGATAAATAAAAAGTTTGTATAATATATACAATTACAAACTACAAGACCACGAGATTTAGGGCATCAACCCCAACAATCTTCCACTTTCCCTAAAGCTAGTGGGGTGTACAAAATAAAAAATAAAATACTATAATAGTACACAAAACAAGAAACTAGGGCATACAATATGCACCCAGTAAATCTCCCACTTGCCCTAGGTTAAATGTGGCATGTCACGTAGACCCAGACTCTCTAGGTGACCCTGAAACACCTTAGTCGTGAGGGGCTTTGTAAACGGATCAGCAACATTGTGTGTCGAAGCTATCTGTGTGACGATCACATCCCCTCGATGCTCTATCTCTCGAATCAAGTGATACTTGCGCTCAATATGCTTTCCACGCTTGTGGCTTCTCGGCTCTCTAGAATTAGCTACAGCCCCACTATTATCACAGTAAAGAGTAATTGGCTTTGACATGTTTGGAACTACTTCCAAATCAATCAAGAAATTTCTAAGCCAAACAGCCTCTTTGGCAGCTTTACAAGCTGCAACGTACTCTGCCTCCATAGTGGAGTCAGCAATACATCTTTGCTTGATACTTCTTCAAACTACAGCTCCTCCGTTAAGAGTGAACACTGAACCTGAAGTAGATTTCCTATAATCTCTATCAGTCTGAAAGTCAGAGTCTGTGTATCCTGTAAGAATCAAATCCTTAGAACCATACACAAGCATGTAGTCCCTCGTTCTCCTAAGATACTTGAGGATAGTTTTAACGGCAGTCCAATGAGCTAATCCTGGATTAGATTGATATCTACTGACTATCCCCATCGCATAACAGATGTCAGGTCTAGTACATAACATCGCATACATCAAGCTGCCAACAGCTGATGCATAGGGGATATGTCTCATTTCCTCAACGTCTAGAGGTGTCTTAGGACACTGTTCCTTAGACAAAGTAACTCCATGCCTGAAAGGTAGTAAGCCTCTCTTGGAGTTTTGCATTGAATATTTAACAACTATTTTGTCAATATACGATGCTCGAGACAAAGCTAGCATTTTGTTCTTACGATCTCTAAAGATCTGAATACCCAGAACAAATTGTGCCTCTCCCAAATCTTTCATTTGAAATTGGGTTGCTAGCCATTGTTTGATGTCAGTTAGTAAACCTATATCATTCCCAATGAGTAGGATATCATCTACGTACAAAACTAAGAAAGCTACTGATTTGTTGATGATTCTTTTGTAGACACAAGGTTCATCAACTATTTGATCAAATCCATAAGATTTTATTGCGGTATCAAATCTTATATTCCAAGATCGAGAAGCTTGTTTTAATCCATAAATAGAACGATTAAGCTTGCAAATCTTTTGCTCTTGACCTGGAATTATGAATCCTTCTGGTTGTTGCATATAGATGGTCTCCTCAAGATTGCCATTCAAAAAGGCAGTCTTTACATCCATTTGCCAAATCTCATAGTCAAAATATGCAGCAATGGACAAAAGTATTCGAATAGACTTTAACATGGCAACAGGTGAGAAAGTCTCCTCATAGTCAACTCCCTCAACTTGGGTATAACCCTTTGCCACTAGTCTAGCTTTAAAAGTTTGTACCTTACCATCTGCACCTCTTTTTCTCTTGTAGATCCATTTACAACCTATAGGTTTTACCCCATCAGGTTGATCTACAAGATCCCAGACCGAATTGAAGTACATAAACTCCAATTCAAGATTCATAGCTTTGATCCATTCATCTTTATCCACATCCTCCATTGCCTTCTTAAAAGTCAATGGATCCTCAATGTCGCCATCAGATATGACAGTTAAGGTTTCAGTTAAACTCATATAACGAATAGGTAAGTTTGTAACCCTCCCAGTTCGTCGAGGTTCCCTCAACGATTGAGGTTGATGTGTCCTAGTAGATGAATCGACATGAACAACTCTTGTTAATGCACTAGGCTCTTCAACAACTCTTGTTGAAGATTCAGTAGTTTCTTTGGAAAGTTCATTTAATACTATCTTACTACGCGGTTTGTGCTCCCTTATGTGGTCCTCTTCTAAAAATGAAGCATTTTTCGATACAAACACTTTATTATCTTTAGGATCATAGAAGTAACTACCTCTAGTTCCTTTGGGGTAGCCTACAAATAAACATAATTTTGAACGAGGTTCCAATTTCTTAGGGTTATTCTCAAGCACGTGTGCTGGACAACCCCAAATTCTGAAATGACGTAAACTACCTTTACGACCATTCCATAATTTTAAAGGTGTTTCAGAAACACTTTTAAATGGAACACAATTCAAAATATAGACTGCAGTTTGCACTGCATAACCCCAAAACGAATCAGGTAAGTGAGCGTAACTCATCATAGACTGAACCATGTCCAACAAGGTTCGATTTCTCCTTTCTGATACACCATTATGTTGAGGTGTACCAGGTGCTGAGAGTTGAGATACAATTCCACATTCCATCAAATAGTTTTGGAATTTCAAATCTATATACTCTCCACCTCGATCCGATCGAAATGTTTTAATAGTTTTACTTAATGCGTTTTCAACTTCAGCCTTGTATTCCTTGAACTTTTCAAGGGCTTCAGACTTATGTTGCATTAAATAAACATACCCATATCTTGAATAATCATCAGTAAAAGTGATGAAATATTCAAATCCTCCTCTTGCTTTAACATTCATAGGACCACATAGATCTGAATGTACAAGTTCTAGAGGTTCTTTGGCCCTATGACCTTTTCCAGTAAAAGGTCTTTTGGTCATCTTACCTTCAAGGCATGACTCACATACAGGTAAAGAATTTTCTTCTAACTCACTTAGAAGTCCATTCTTTACTAATCTCTCAATCCTATTGAGATTTATGTGCCCTAATCTTAGGTGCCAAAGATGAGCATTTTCTTTTGGAGAAATTTAAGTCTTTTATTTTGAGTTATTGCAGTTTTGAACATTTCAGTATTAAGAAGAGCTTTAGATGTTAATGATCTTAACACATAAAGATTATTTTCTAACTTTGCAGAACAAATCTCAACACCATTTTTGTAAATAAACACTTTATTTACATTAAAAGTTAACGAGTAAGATTGTTCTAGTAAGCACTTTACAGAAATCAAATTCCTTTTTAAATCAGGAACAACATATACATTTTCTAATAAAAGAAAAGATTTCTGTAAACAAAGTCGAAGCCCTCCCACTGCAATTGCTGAGACGACATGCCCAGTTCCAACTCGCATCGTCATCTCTCCAGTCTCCAACTGCCGCCAGGAACTAATTCCCTGAAATGAAGAACAAACATGATTAGTGGCACCTGAATCTATTATCCAGACTGAATCATCATTTTCCACTAAACAAGTCTCTAGCACTAGTAAATCATATTTACCTTGTTTAGCCTTCTTCTTTTCTGCCAAGTACTTGGGACAGTTTCTCTTCCAATGTCCCTCTTGGTTGCAATGGAAACATATTCCCTTTGCAGCTTTGGCTTTCTTGGTCGTTTTAGCAGCAGCGAGGTTAGCTTTATTTCCTTGGCCACCATTCTTCTTCTTCCACTTCTTATTGCCAGATGAAGAAGGCATAGACTTAGTTCCAGAGGTCGAAACCCTATGGAACTTTCTTGTGGAAGTAGCAACATTTGCCTCTCCCTTCTGTCCCTTGATTTTCATCAGAGACTCAAAAGTCTGTAGCTCGTTGAGAAGGGTGGTAAGGGTATAAGCAATCTTATTCATAACAGCATTGCTTCTAAATTGCAGGAAACTCTCTGGCAGAGATTCCAAAATAAAGCTAACCTGACTGGCTTCATCGATGACAGCCCCATTCATTTCTGCCACGTTGAAATGAACCATCATATTGAGAACATGTTCTCACACTGAGGCTCCCTCATTCATACGGGCATTATAAATGTATTTCAGAGCATCATGCTTGATCTGATAAGAGGCCTGACCAAACATCTCCTGCAAGGAGTCCATAATCTCACGAGCAGTGAGCATTGATTCATGTTTCTTGGCCAATACTTCAGATAAGCTTGCCAAGATGTATGCTCGGGCTTTTTCATTTGCCTTGGCCCAACGCTCATATGGTTCTCGAACAGTTCGAGTTGCATTAGCAGCTGGGACTTGAGGACACTCCTCAACTAGGACAAATCTAAGGTCATCGATGATTAGCACAGTGTTGATAGTATTTTTCCAAGATGCATAATTATTGCCATTAAGTTTATCAGCAGCCAGCATATTCAAAGTAGCACTCGTCATTATCAAATTACTGAAAACATACAATTTATTTATATTAGTTATACTAGCATTTTCCATATAAAACCAATCAATTTAGCAAAATTTTAATGTATCCTAAGTGATATCTATTTTGCAATGATGCTTCAGTGAGGTAGGATAAAAATCTCCGTAGGGTGATTAATTATCCCTTCACTAAATTGAGACAATCTCAACTAAATATTACACTAGAATAACTCTTATTCCTATAATAGTTAGTCATCATTGTTTAGTCAAGAAATGATTAACTTACTTAAAAATTTCTTGTAAGTGTAACCTTTCATTTTAGATTCTAGAGTTCCGCCCCAATAAGTAATCCGTAGGGAAAAAACCGATTGGAGCAAAAACTAAAGAAATCTTATCCATTTCTGGAGTTTGAGTAAAATCTAATGCAAACACCTTCCGTAGGGGGACACAAGCAAAGGTGCCTCAAGGCCGAGCATGAGAATTTACTAAAAACTAATGAAAGAGACTGCGGGATGTGTTGACACACATCCCTCTCCCACTTACTATAAACACTATCTCCATTCACCTTGTTATTGACTTACACAAACACCACCCGTAGGGGGACACAAGCAAAGGTGCCTCGAGGCCGAGCATAAGTCTCACGGTGTGAATGTTTAAGGAGAAACATGAAAAGAAAAATGAAGTATCATATACCTCATTTCCTCCCACTTAGTGTTTTACTTAAAAAAACAACTTAGAAAATACGGCTAATTATTTATCTAAGTCTATTGTTAAATTGGCCAAATATAACTCTTATATTGGATAGTTTTAACAATATATGATTATTGTTCATCAAACACTTTGATAAATATAATCATGTATTGCATGCTTATAAAATGTTTGACTAATTCACCTTCCAGGTCAGTTCCCAGGTAGGGGTGTTCCGTTACCGTCAGCTTAAGTACCCCAGCCTAGACAGAACCTTCCTTAGACAAAGGTCCCTTATAGACAAATATTTTATAAATTTAATCTTTTATTGATATCATTTTAATCCTAATAAAACGAGAAAAGATTAACCCTATTTCTAATCTCATTAGAAATATTATTCATTAAGGTCTAGGTGAATTAATTTTAAACTATTTAAAACTAATTGTGACCTTATGTTAGCATGCAACTCTTTATTATAGATTTTAATTCTAAATTCATAGACTTATAACACTTATAAGGAAGAAAATAATTAAAATCTATAAACATGCAATTCTAATGTCATTTAATATATATATTCTCTAAGTAGTGACATGCTCAATGCATTTTCATTTTCATCACACAATACAACAATTATATTAATGCAATGAAAATAAAAACATCCATCAATCAAACTATATAATACAACATTTTAAATTATAGGATGATGCATGGATATATATTAATTATACATGCTATCATATAATATAACAATTATATTAAATATGATGCATGAGCATGCTTAGAAAATCATGCAACTAAAATACAACACTTATATTTAAGTATGATGCATGATAATTATAATCCTAAGGTGGGATTTTAAACTATATGACATACATTATGTATATAATTAGTTTAATAAAACATCACATGCAATAAAAGATTAAAAGCAAAATAGACCAAATTTGGCACTCCTAAAAAAATAATCAAATTAATATAATCAAATTATATTAATTTAATTAATTAAAACCAAAAGGAAAAAAAAATGAAAAACTGCACGATCTGGAACTCGAAGCCACGAACTTTTGCAACAGTAATGGACAACCAGCCACTGCACCAGGAAGCAATCCACAATGTTTGTAAGACGCGCGTAAATTTTGTTTTTAATAACAAAATCTGCTGCAACTCTGTATAGATTTGAATCTGTACGAACTGGAAAAAACAAATCCTACGTAATGCCTCCGAAAATCGTTCATCAACCCAGCAACACTTGCCTCGAACGACACGGACTTACAGACTCGATTACAGAATTAAAATGGCCAAAACAACAGCCCCTTACATCAATCAAATTAATGAAAAATAAAAAAGGAAACTGTAATCTAAGGTGCCAAAATCGAAAACATCTATTTTGCAAACCCACATACAAGAGAAAAAATACCCACCTTTTCTTTGAATTTTGTTTCAAAAAAAATTGAAAAAACAATTGCACAACCTGGCTCTAATACCAATTGTAGGAATAGAATTCCTAAAGCGAAAGCTTATGAACGCCCGTACGAGTGGAATTCAATTTATGAAACCAATAAATTCAAAGAAAAATAATAAACATGCTTCTCATGGAAAAGGTGAAAATAAACTGACCTTTGTAGAACCAATTCTTCTTCCAAGCTTCGTGACACCACAAAATCTTCCTCGTTATTCTCTAAGTAAAGAATCACAGAGAGTTGTGGGCTTCTGTAATTTTGGTGAGGGAAGAAGCTTTTGAGAGAATTTTGTTTTGTTGGAATACAGAGATCGTAAGATTGTGTTGTGCTGTTCTAAAAAGAAAAATCTTCCTTTTTTTTTTCTTTTAAAACAAATCTCAACAATTGAGGGGGAAGTTATCAAATAACTTCCCCATCCTTCCCACGTAGAATAACTCCCAAGGGAGTTATTCTATTCTATTTAAATATATTAATATATATATATATATATTAATTAAATTAAATAAAATCAATATAAGTTTAATTAATATATATTATATCTCATATAATATAAAATTAATATAAATTTAATTACAAATATATTATATCTCATATAATATAAACTTTATATTATATCATATATAATATAACCAATGATTTAGTTCTCTCATATAATCTATAGTTCTAATATAAATCGAATTCAATTTTAACCTATAGTTTATTTATGAATCTCATTCATATTATTATTATTATTTGAATCATATTCAAATATTAACTTCTCTCATAAAAAACTTTACATTATAATGTATCAAATACATTATATTAATTGTATCATATACAATTTATTCCCTTTAATCAATTTGAACAATTCAAATTAAACCAAAATAAATTTGATTCTCATTTATCCTTATTGAGCTAACAAGGGGACCTTATGGACCTACAGATTGAAGCTCTAATGAAATCAGATTAATTAATTAAACTCTTTAATTAAATTTAATCTCTATTCATTAACTATTAGTCATTCCACTAAAGACTAATAGTTGCACTCTTCTAACTGTAGATATATTTTTGTGTCCATTAGATATAACCAATCAAAAGTGCAATGACCCTTCATAAATTGCTCGTAAGTACAGCTAGGCCAAAAATTACCGTTTTGCCGCTGTAGTTACATCTAACTCCTTAAGTACCATTGATTCCTCTAATGAACAATAATTATAGTCCTACTATAACTGAACTCCTCTCAGGCCAAGAGAGGGTGTGGCACCACATTGTTCAAGCCCTGAAATCAACCCTTAAAAGAGCAAATTCTCTACTTACTCTATCTATAGAGAAGGAGTGAATTCCTTCTTGTGTAGCTGCGTTCCCAGCTCCCCAATCAGACGAATCTCCAAAATGGTAGGCATATTGAGTCGGCTACATAGGCCAGTCTCACCCATACAAATCAAAGGATCGCCTACATAGGCAGGAGTTCACAACTCACTTAAGATTCAGGTCAAGTCACCTATAGTCATCCTGGTTAAATGTAGTCTCAACTAGTAACGGTGTTAATAAGAGAGACTACTCATTTCATGGTCCGGTCTTATACAAACTCTTTGTATAGAATACCCCCGCTCTAATGTCTCGACATAAATGATTAGGATCAAATCATTTGTAGCACTTTAGAACAATTGTAACAACTACAAAGCAGGCCGTATTCGTAGTGTCACCAGGATAAGGTATCCAGCCTTATCCATTTACTACAGACCATTTAGGTTATCACTTAAACATGATCCACTTGTATGTCTCCACATACATGTTTAGGTTACAGAAGATAACCTTGGATGTTAGTTTATTGGTTTTGTGAGTTAATGCAACTAAATATCAAATAAAATAAAACACTTTATTTTATTAGATAAATAAAAAGTTTGTATAATATATACAATTACAAACTACAAGACCACGAGATTTAGGGCATCAACCCCAACATCTTCAAACCAGGTGCTTAAACTTCCTTAAGGTTGATAGAAACTTCTTTTTGTTCGAGAGAAAGAATTTTGTGTTGCAAGTATTTGTAGTTAAAATTTCATAATTGGAACTTGCTTTTTTGGCCTCAAGAGAATATTGTTAGTTAGAAGGACTTTGATTAGCTAGGTATATATATCTCAAATGGTTTAATTTCGCAGCAGTTATTTCAAGTTCCAAAATTCAAGTACTTAGAAATTTTTGTTTACGCGTCATGTCATTTTTTTCTCCATTGTTTAACTTTCTCTATAAAAACAATGTTGTCGTTGATGAGTAATTTTCTAAAATTAAGAGTAAGATGCTCTGTAGAGGGACAAACAAAAGAGATTTAATAATGAAGAGTATGTATGTATATATGTAGTTTAAACAGTTCCATTCTAAACAACTATAAGCTCTTCTTTGGGCCAATTGTTATCTCGTGGTGAGGTGAATACTGCTGATAAAGTTGGTGGCTATGTTATGTTCTTCATGTACTCTTTTGGTTTTTTTTTAATTCACGGAACGAATTTCTATTTTAGTTAGATTCTTGCTAGGATTGTTGGACTGGTATGGCAACTCTAGATGGGTGAATAAGGTTTAGTTATACATTTTAATAAATTTGTATTCCTTTTTACTTCTTTGAAGTCTTGCATTTTATTTACTTTTTTTTCTCAAATCATTGTGTAATAGAAGTTATCTTGCTCTTCATTGTGCCCATGTTCTACGAGAAATACGATGACAAGGTGGATGCCTTTGTAGAGAATGCCATGACCGAGATCAAGAAACTGTATGATTGTAATGTTGATTTGTGCTTTATTTGTGCTTTTATTTGTGCTTCATCACTTTATAATTGTATTTTTATTTATCCCCTTTGTTTCATGTGTTTTAATGTTGATATGGTTTTAGGTGCCAAAAAGAAAGAGGGAGAAAAGGATGTCAAATTTGGGTCTCACAATTGGGTTACAAGTTCTTTTTATTCTGTTAGAATAATTCTGAAGATTAATGGTTTATTTTGATATTGCTTATAGAATGATTGAAGACATCGGGTTGAAAGCTAAGTGATTGTGTAGATAGCCAGACTATTACTGAAGGATGGAGACTGAGAAGACGTTTAGAATTTCTTATTTAAGTATTATATTAGGATCTTGTTTCATGTATCATTGTAGAATGTATATATAAACACAATATTAAAATTTTATTTTGTGTATACAAATGTAAAAGACAAATATTATAGTTTCTAAAATAATATTAATTATATTGATTAGTTGGAGTGAAAAAATATTTATCTACATGAATCTAATGTTGGTTTATAAAAAATGGACAATAATGCAACAATTAAATAAAAATGAATTTGTAAAAATGGATCCAAAATAAGGCTTTAATGTCGGTTTTAAACTGACATTATTGGGATCTATAATGTCGGATAAACCGACATTGTTGGCCTTTTTAATGTCGGTTTTAAAACGACATTAAAGCCCAACTAACATTAAAGAGCTTCAATAATACTACCAAAGATGTCGGTTTTAAACCGACATTTAAGGCTTTTAATAACGCTCACAAAGATGTCGGTTGCCAAGTGACATTAGAGCCCTTTAATGTCGGTTTTAAACCGACATTAAAGGTCAAATTTCTTCTAGTGAAGGATTAAGTTCAAGGAATATTTCATCGTGTAGAGATCTTAATTATGAACAAAACATCTTTGCCTAAGAAATTCCCTACACAAACTCAAATTCAATAGACTTTTCATCTACCTTCATAGATGGAACCTTCATAGCAGAATATTGGAAAGTTCAAACAAAGTTTAAGTTTGTAACAATGGTGCAGAAATGCTCTTTTTCTCAAATAACATTAAATAATCAACAATCAAGATGTGGGAAACCTAAGATAAGATAACATTTCTTTTCTCCTCTCAATTCCTTGAACATAAAGAAGATCCAAAGAGGATTGACTCACTGTCATGAACCAGTTAATATAAACAATATTCAAACTCAACTTCAAATAAATTATGCCAAGAAACTAAATTGAAGAGAGGTTTTCTTGGGAAGCTAGGGTCGAACAACGAAATCATTATCGTTACTTAAGTTTATGACGTGTGATTTAAATTCATTTGATGACTATACAGTATAAACAATTCTAACCTAACTATACTATATACGAAGAAAGACAAGATGAAAGTAAATGTGGTGATTATCTGTAATTGTGAATTCAATTTTAATTAGGTGAGATGGGAGAAGGAAAGCTTATGTACTCGAACACATTACAAGGTTAATTAGTTGATTGAGGAGAAACAAATCATTTGTTAATTTAAAATTTAGGACGAGCCTCCTCTCGGTGCCTAAGTCATACTTGTTCAGCTTTCGAGATGCAAATACTCAAAATTATCAAATGATTTATAGCTAATCTATTTGATTGCATTATCTATAACTCATCCTATATTAAGACGAGCAACCTCTCAGTGTCTTAACGCTACACACACTCACATTTATGATATGTATGTTAAGAAGGAATTCACTGATAAGATTATATCTATACATTCACTTCGGTGAAAGGGTTTGGTCAAAATTGATGGAATGTCGGGCCCCTACGTCGGGCAAGGAGTGAGAGCGAGATGTCAAATTGACGTTCTTGGATGGGCGTGCTTGGACAATGCTTGCACCTCGGTGTGGGCGTGCATTCCAAGTGTGCTTGTCTTGCGATTGCTTCGTGCTTGGTGGAGGGATTTGGCCAAAACGACGGGCTTGTACGTCAGCCAGGGAGTGAGATCAGGATCTTGAGTTGATGCTCGGATGGGCTTGCTTAGACAATGCTTGCACCTCGGTGTGGGCATGCACTCTAAGCATGCTTGTTTGTGAGGATACGAGATGTCTTGCGATTGCTTTGTGCTCGGTGGACGGGTTTCGTCGGAGTGCCACGTCCGACCGTTGGGCGGGGAGTGAGAGGGGGATGTCGAGTTGACAACTCCCTGTTTAGTTAAGTCTAAGTTATTATCTTTCGAGTCACAATGCCTAATACTTCATTCTTTCTCTCGAATAGAATTATGTATTAAGTACAACATTTAACTGAACAAGAGATAAGTAATGCCAACATCCAAATTCTCTACTAACTATTGATACCTTGCATTTTATCATTATTACAAAGAATTAATGCTATTGAAAGATAAGGATATGGGTGGGTGAAAGTAGTGATGATTTCCATATATAAATAGAACTTTAGGCCTTTGGGCTTTAGGGTTCAAATTACAAATACAAAATGAAAAGAAATTACAAGTGAAAGTTACAAGGAATGAGCCAAGCCTCTGGGCATAATTTATTATGCTCATGGACTCCATTTTGGCCTAATACACTGAAGGGGAACAGGTTCTGGATTCCTCTTAACTCTTTTCGAATCTCTCACCTAAAATATAGAAAAAAGTTAGGGAGTGAAGTTGAGCTTGATCTCCAAATTTTCGCACACTTTGTTATGAGGAGATAACCTTGTATTCATAGGCAAAAGCAGATGGTACATAACATCGTTTGGACTTCATTCATTCTCTGTTAAAGCTGCATGGTGCTAAAAACATCTTTATGTTCTTTTCTAACATTTGGGCCAACCATTCTTATCTTTTAGCGATGTAGACCACCTAGCATCTTTTCGCTTGTCATTAGGTGCTTGTTTGATGTGTGATACATGTGCATATGCAATTGTTTGTAGATATTTCATGTTAGGCCCTAACTGAGCGACTTATTAGTCAAATAGAATAGGGCTCATAGGATAAAAGGTGCAACTCCTATTCATGCGTTGCTAGTCTTTCAATGATATGCGTGTAATACAAATTTTCCTATTGCTCGTCCAAGTGTAAGTAAATCGATGGGTTTCCTTGAGAGTCCTGGGTCAAACACAGAAAATTTCTATCAAAATTTAGCTATAAAGCTCACTTATCATCTAGGCGGTATAGCTATACAATATAAGGTAAAAGTATGTCTAAGTACTAAACCTACTATGTACACTAGAATTTTGTAATAGGTGGTATAGAATGATGAGAGGATAGATAATGAACTAACTTTGTCGTCTTTGCTACTGACTCTCTCGAGTAGTTGGCAAAAATTGTTTGCCATGCGATTGAGTAAAGCTCAAATAACGCGTGAATCCTTATAAATTAGCCATCTTATCAAGAACTTATCACCAGCCTAAACTTTTTACAACACTTTGATAGGTGAATAGTTAAGTCATGATAGATTTAAAAGGGATAAACTTGCAATGTATTAAAGAATGTAGGTCTTCAACCACTATACAATATGAACATCATATATTACAATGAAATACAAAACTAGAAGGTCAAGAGATGAAAGCTGAGCTGCAGAATGCCTAAGCATTCTTTGGCTCTTATACAAGCTTTTGGGAAGAAAATGGTGGATTCTCTTTCTAATTTCTCTCTAAGCTCTCACTTACAAGGTTGATCGGAGAAGAGGATGAAATCTTTTACAGAAGGCGGAAAGGCTAGTCCTTTCAACAAGTTCCAATTAGAACTTAGACCTTCAATTGAACTCTCTAGGGTTTGGTCCCTTTAGACCAAACAACTTTACAAGTTGTATTCTTTTATATTTACAAATTTGTAATAGAAGTTACATGTTTTGTCGCATTATCATACATTTCTGCTCCATTGTTCTACCAAAAAGTTCATAATAACTTGTATTTCTACAAGTTATCATTCGGTTGACGTGCACCTTATTGCTTGACGTTTATCACTTGGCTATTCCCCTTTCTTTCACCTAAAAATCCTGCATTAAGACATAAAAATAGTGATAAACAAGCATATTTACTTTTCTCATACTTGTGACGCATAAACATCTTATTTTGTCTATTTTTCTATCCATTTTTTTTCCTTTTTTTCTCCTGTTATGGCTTCATTATTTTACCTAGAAGGCTATAATAACTAGTATTTCTACAAGTTATATCATCTTGCGACTTGTACTGCGTAGTAGTATAGGTAGCATTTAGTTTTTGGTTAAAGTATTCCCTTTGCTTTGATTTGTATTCTTTTTGTGTCAATGTTCTAAGCATGGCAAGATATCAAAAACAAGGTTCGAGAAAATTTAGTGGAGCATCTCTTTCTAGTGACGAGGTCCATGACCTTCACGAGCAAACTTTTTAGTTGACTTCTTTGGTTATACAAATGGCAACGGGGAGATTGCAACAAGTGTAGGTGTGTAGGATATGCTCTTTAGTGGACCATCATGAGCAAGCATGTCCTAGGTTGCAATCGAGTTGGATGCCATGAGACTACTCCATGGGAGGGCTTCATAGTGATTGGATAAGATTTCCATCTATCGAGATAGTATATGCATCCTTTGGCTACGGAAAACTAGGATGGGACTATAGCCATTATGATTCATACCCTACCGCATATATCGTGTCGATGCATGCTTCTATCCCACTCAGTTACTTTATAGGAATTAGTTAGGGGGCTTTGTAATAACTCTTTTAAGTTTCAACAAGAACTTTTCCATAAACAGCAAAAGTTCTTAAGCTTCTAGTAAGACAGTCTTTATTTTGGATTGAAGACTAGAACTAACCTTCAAAGCTTGGTAGAGCTTATCTCTCAAGTTTCTAAATCAATTGGAAGGCTAGATGAGCGGTTGTTGCAACCACCCTCTATGACTATTAAGATGTGAAGAAGTCAGGTAACCGACATCGACCATTAAGTTGATTAGAAAATTCCTTAAACTACAAGCCAAGATTTTGTGCATTCAGTGGAGAGCTCTCCAAAGCAATGCATTATATTTGTACCACCGAGGTCGAGTTCCTTGCAATCATTCATTCAATGATGATGATGATGTGTATCCTTTAACATGCCCATAACAAGTTTGTGACGTTAAGTATGAGCCTGTGCTTCATCTTGAAAAGCCTTAGGTGATAGAGTTAGAGGTTGTAAAGCCTCGTCCTATTCTTTTTTTATTGCATTGAAAATACGTTATCTTATTCTGCTTAAATTCAAGTGGTTCTAGTATTTAACGTCTTTATTCCATGATTTTGTAGGTGTTGAGCTTAATTCAGGTCATTCTTGGTCTTAATGTTCATTTTAAGACTAAATGAGCTTTATTGAATGTTTAGAGCATCAACGGAGCAAGAAAATAGAATTCGACATGTTTGAGGCTAGGCATTACCCAAAGATACAAACATGTTTGAGGCTTAGGAATCGCGATGCTCCAAACTTTGACAGACAAGGAGGCTTTGTGCTTTGTCAATAGTCGCGGCACTGCTCTAAGGCGTTGTGGGGTCGCTACGTTTTTGGGCTTAAAAGCCCTAGTTACAGCTCTATGATAAATACCTTTGACACATATTTTGTAGACACTTTCTTGATATGTTTTAGGTACTTTTTTGTCTAGTTGTTTAGAAGGCTTTCTTGGATATTATTTTAATGCTTTTTCCTTTGTGTCTAGGCTAAGGTACACTTATATCTAGGTCAAAATTTTGGATTTATCTTTTCATTGGCATTCTTGAGATTTTGAATATTTGTATTTTGGGAACCTTTTGAACAATAGAAATCTTTTCTTGCTTTACTTTTGTGATTGAATGTAATTGGAAATACTGACAATTAGCCATTTATGTTTAATCAATTTTTATAGATCCGATCCTAATTTGGAATTGTTAAGCAAAGGTTCCATGATAACAAAAGCTAAAATTAGAATTGTTCATTGATTGTGTTGTTCCAAAACAATGGCTAGTGTCTAGTTAGCTTAGAATTGAACACGAACACATTCAGTATGTTGTTCCTACTTGTTTGTCGACTTATTTTGTCCTAAATCTTATGCTACAACAAATAGGCCTTTTAATTGCTTTGGAGATAGCCCATTTTAAATAGGCTATTAAAAGTGAGGGAGAAAATAAAAATTATTACTTGAAATGGAAAATAAAAAAGAAAAAATTCCCCCCCAAATTTTTCTTTTATTGCATGCAAAGTCTTTGGCCAAAAACCAATCGGTCAAAACCCTCACCCCTTTGAAAAACTCCATTCAAAATGACCCCGACACACATCGAAACCTCTGCTGCTGGTCGCGTATGGCGACTCCGTTTGACTTTATTGTCGTCGACAACATTTGCCCACCACAAAGGAACCCACGCACGCGAAGTCATTCTTTTGGAAATCTCATTCGCTTGAAACCCTCACCCCCATTCAAAACTCCCCTCCCCTTCACACACATACCGAAACCCCCTACCACGGGCCATGCACGATTCTATTTGCCTCCATTTTCATCGATGACGTCTCTGCTTACTATCTCTTTGCATCAACAAGGTAAATATCTTCCTCTTTTTTAGTGTTTTATTTTAGTTTTCTTGTTCTTTTTTCTTACTACTCTTGAAGTTTGTCTTCTACTTAAAAGTTGTGGATCTGTGGTCGACTTATGTCATTACTCTTGGTGTTTTAGTAATGTTAAAGAATTTGGTTGACTTCTGTTACTCTTGGTGTTTTAGTGATTTTCCAATGTCAGAATAAAGAAGAATGTTAGTTGTTGGTTGGTCATATGTAGTTTTTAAGGTTTCTAGTCTATTTTTATGTAGACATATATCAGTATCATAAGCCCAAAAGAGATCAATAAAACTGAATCGACGTTTTAACTTCTTCTTAGTTACCCACACTAAGACTCAACAACAAATGAATTACTATCATTATTTATTTAAATCGAAATAATGTTGTCTCTTGTTTATAATAAACTTTAACTCTTCATTCTTGTGCAAGTGATGCAGTTATGAATTATTTTTCACCTTATTTTGTATTTTTGAAAAGAGAAAGGGAGGAGAAAAAGGAAAAGGTTGGGAAAAAGGAGGAGAAAAGGATGGAAGAAGTATAAATATGACATTATTAAATTTGTTGTATATATCTTCTTTTTTTTTCTTTTTTTTTTGTGTACATGTGAGTAGAACAACAATTAAAAGAAAAATAATAAGAACAAGAACAACAATTAAAAGAAAAATAATAAGAACAAGAACAAGAATGTGATCCTTGGAGGATCCGATTAGAAAGGAATTCTTTCTTTTTTTCAAGAAAATGCAAAAGAAAAAGAAGGGGAATTGACTCTCAAAATTAAAATAAACATAATCACAATAGAACCCAATTCCAAATATTTTTCTTTCTTTCTTTCTTTCTTTTTTTTTTTTTTTTTTTTTTTTTTTTTGTGGGGGAGGGGAGAGAGAGGGGTTCGAATGACAAAGAGTCTCCAACAATTCTAAGCTGAGTATATATGTTGATTTTAAAAATCTTTAAATTCACTCAAATCCATTCTAAAGCATTTTTGTTTTGAATTCGAATCCTTTTATAATCTCTAGTTGTAAAAGAAATTAAAAAGAAACAAAAAAGAAAGTAAAACTTCCCCCCTATTGCCTTTCCTGTTGTGAAGAAATTAAACCACAAATATTGCTTCTATTGTCATTGATGAATACGCAAGTATAAATCATGGCTGTCAAAAAAAAATTCTTGTAAGTGAGATATTTGACATGTTTTATGATCATTTCAATAGAGACAACCTCAAAGCTATCTTAATGGTTTCTTTTCTTGATCTCTCTAATATTCTTTAATACAAGAAGTTTGAACTGTTTTAAGTTATTCCATAAAATCAATTGACCGAATTTGGTTAAATCAACTGTACCTTTTTCTTCTTCTTCTTTGTTCATATTGCTCATACTAATATCAACAATGATATAGCGATAAGGACAAGGATATGGAAGGAGCACATGTATGTTGACTCTACTGCACTCAATTACCACTTTTGCCCTTTCATAGGCCTTTCTTCATACTTGTTCTTTCCATTGTTTTCTTGTTTATTGTCTTCTATTCTTTTATTACTCTTGGTCTATTTGTGAACATTATCTTTGAATATGAATATATTTTTACAGAGTGCTGCCTCTCTTTCTATCCTTGTTTGGTTTTACTAAGTTTTAGCTGGAAAATCTTAACATTGCCTTAAGTAAAGTGAGGCATTGAACCTAGATAGAGCCAAACCTCCATCATAATAAGAATTGTCTTTTTTTTTTTAATTTTAATATATACATATCTATACACACATCTGAGAAGGAGTGTTTTACACACACAAAAGAGACAATGAGTGCCTATGACAAGTTCTGCTCTCTTTGACTATTATTATGACAATTTCAAGTAGGGTGTAAAAAACCAAACTGAACCGACTGGTTCGGGTCGGGTCAGATTGGTTTAAAAGAAAAATGGTATAGAATTGAACCGAACTAAAGTGATTTCAGTTTGTTCAAGGTCGGGTGCAGTTCACCTGATTAGGCTAAAAATTTTACACCCAACTTAAAATTAAAGAAAAGAAGCAGCATTCTTCAGTCTTCATTCTCCTTATGTTCTTCATTGTCTGTTATTTGTTCCTGTCTGTGGGTGTCTTCGTTCATTATCTATTAGTGGATCTCCTCTACATTCTCCTTCGTTCATCTTCATTCTCCTCCGTAGATCTTCTCACATTCTCTATCAATCTTCTCTGTAGCCTCTGACGTGGGTTGAAATTTTTGAGGTATTTAACAATTTTATAGTATTTTTATGTAAATATTACGATAAATCTGTGTAGATGAGGTAAAAAGTATGGTGTTTATTAAAGAATTTGTGTTGAAAAGAGTGAGGTCCGATTTGATGAAAATGAAAGCCTATGAAAGTTGGGGTTTGAGTGAGGAGGGAGAGGTACATGGAGGGTTAACGTGGCTATTCTGAAAAGATAAATTCCCATTTTATCTTTATATTGTTTTATGTAAACTTATATTGTTTTTATGTAAATTTATACGGTTTTTATGTAAATTTTTATGTAAATTGTATGTTGTTTTTATCTCAATTATTTAAACTCTGTTTTTATGTAAATTGTATGCCGTTTTGAGGTAAAATGTATGTTATTTTTATGCTATTGTGTGCATGATCAATAGAACAAATTAATGTTGTTCTAGATTTTAATTTGACAATGATGGTCTGTCATAGATTGTAAAGATTGAGGAATTTTATTTTATTATGTTTTTGTGACTACTTGGTAGTTCTGGCTGGCTATGTACTAAGCTATAAATTTGTGTGTTTTTTCTGTGTGTTTTGCTTGATGATTATTATGATGACTTTACTCTCTGTAGACGAGACTTCAAAACAAAGTTGTTCTAGTCTAGTGTTAGGAAAAAGAAAACCAGTTAAACCACCATCATCGGTATAAGAACATTTTATAAAAGTACAAGGATGTGATCCTAAATATACTAGAGCTGCTTGTAAACATTGTGGGACTTCATATGCTTGTGATTCCAAAAGAAATGGCACCAGAAATCTAAAAAGACATTTAAAGAAATGTAAGAAGTATGCAAATCCATTGGAAGATAATGTTGAAGGATAGGGAGATTCTGAAAATAGTTTGATGGCTACATCCTTCACTTTAGAAAATTGTAGAACAATGCTTGTTAGTATGGTTATCATGGATGAATTGTCATTTAAATTTGTAGAAAGTGAAGGATTTCATCAATTTTGTCAGATATTAAATCCAAAGATTGTGATTCCATCAAGAGTAACTGTTGCAAAGGATTGTTTAATTTTCAAATGTATATGAGGGAGAAAAAAAAAGTTAAAAAATGAATTAACTCGAAGTGGCCAAAGAGTTTGTTTAACAATGGATACATGGACATCTGTGTAAAGTATTAATTATATGATTATAATGGATCATTTCATCGATGATGATTGGAACTTGCACAAAAGAATTTTGAATTTTTTTCAAATAGCTAATCACAAAGGAGATACAATAGGTAGAGCTGTTGAAAAGTTCTCAGAAGGTTAGGGTATCGATAGACTCTTTACTGTAACAGTTGATAATGCGAGTTCAAATAGTGTAGCAATTGCCTACTTGGTTAAAAAGTTTAGAGGTAGAAATAGGTTGGTGTTGGATAGTGATTTTATTCACATTAGATGTTGTGCCCATATTCTTAATTTAATTGCTAGTGATGCCTTAAAAGAATTGTATGTGTCTATCATTTGAATCAGAAATGTTGTGAAGTATGTTAGGTCATCTCGTGCTAAATTGCAAATATTTTAAGATTTTGCTAAAGAAGATAAAATGCTAACAAAAAATTGTCTAACGATGGATGTTCCAACATGATGGAATTCTACTTTCACTATGTTCGATGGAGCAATTAAGTGTAAACAAACGTTTGAAAGATTAGAGGAGCATGGCCCTAATTATTTGCCAAAGGATGATATTTCTACGGCTGAAGATTGGGATAGTGCAAAAGTGTTTGTAAAGTTCCTAAAAACTTTTTCAGAGGTAACAATGAAGTTTTCTGCATCTATATCTATGATACTTCAAACATTTTTTTCACAAACTTTGTTTGATCCAAGAAATAATTTGTGAATACTCGTTGTATGAGAATGCATTATTGAGTCAGATGACATTAAGCATGCAGACAAAATTCAACAAGTATTGGGGTATACTACAAGTGAGAAGACCAATTTATTATTGTATGTTTCTATAGTTCTGACCTTAGGTACAAGTTGGCTTATGTGAATATTGTTTTAATGAATTTTGGAAGAAGATTGTGCAAAAATATAGAGAATAAGGTTGAAGAAGCATTTTCTCGATTGTGTGATGATTATTATATGAGAATTTCAAAAGAAAAATATTCACAAACACAATCATGTACACCTATCAAAGGATTTGGCTTTCAAAGTCAAAGTGAAATACCTTCTATCTCATCTAGTGAATCTTATAAGGCACGTGCTGGTGGTCATGATAGATTTAAACAAAGTAAGAAAACATGTCTAGATGATGCTAAAACAGAGGTGACTAGTTATCTAGATGAGGCTCGTATAGAAGATGAATATTTAAATTTTCTAAATTTGTGAAAGGTGAATTCCTCACCATTTAAGATCATTAGCCAAGTAGCCATGAACATCTACAATATTCCTATATCAACTGTGCCTTCTAAGTCTACCTTTAGCACTGGAGGAGAGGTGTTAGATTCTTTTCAAAGCTCATTAACTCCTCAAACTATAGAGGCACTCATTTGTGCTCAGAATTGGATTCAATCTAAACCTTTGGATGACATGACTGAAGAAATTGACGATGCTAAAGAAATATTCTTTTTTAAGTACGCATTTAAAACTTTCAATTATCCCATATTAGCTAACACTTTGTCATTTTGATATAGAATTCATAAACACATTGAAGGAGATGGAAACTGCATTTCAGAATCTGAATAATGACTCGATTGTCTAAATTCATACTTTCAAATCTTTATCTAAATTTTTTTGTTTTAAATTGTTAACTTGTTAAATATTTAATATTGTTTTTTTAGAGTTTTGAAGCACAGGGACGGAAGCATAGTGATGGAAGCACTTTGGGTTAGATTTTTATCCAATGTTTGTATAATGTTGTTCCTGATCTAAAAATATTTCGAATCAAATCACCAATGCCTCACAAAGGATCAAGCTGGAAAAATGATCCACATGCTGCATTTGCTTTAATCACTGATGGGAAGAATTTAACAGAAGGCACTGGTAGGACGTTCATTCTCATTTTAGGGCTAACCACCTTGTATACTATCAACTTTTCATATATCATACTTAAGCTATTCATTTAATGGAGAATTTAGTAGTAAACTTGTTTTGTTTCCATTTCTGTAGGTAACAAGGTTAGTGAACGAAGGTATTAGGAAAATTACTTTAGCAATTGGCGATGGTGCAAACAATGTAGGAATGATTTAAGAGGCTGATATTGGTATCGGTATCGGTGTCCGTATGATGTAGGTCTTGTATGAAAAACCTTTGGTCATTAATAGAAAAAAAAGGTAAACAGTTTCTTTCTCTGAAGTTGGAAAAATTCAAGCTGAGAAATTTTTGTTGTGTCATAGACATAGTTATTGAATTACCAATTATAGTTATCTTTATAAGTGCACCCTTTTCTTTAATCATTGTTTTTGCTCATAATAATTTTCTGCTGCTCACATCAATGTGTAAGTGTATACATTTACAATGTGATTATTCATTCGATTGTGAATGTTTAAAGTTTAGTACTGGTGATTTCTTGTTTAATTAATTAGTCTTTTGTTTGTGTCTAGACTTTGTTTTCTGAAAAAGTTGTTCTCATCTTTGTTTTCTCAAGATGAAACAGAAAGTGACCCATTACCATATGTTGGGGAAACCTGCATAATGGATATCAGATTCTATAATTTAAGAGATTTTGGTCCAATCTTCTCCACCAATAAAATATATATCATATTTAGTTAAGATTTACCAACAATAAATGTTGTTTACAAATACATTATATTGTGATATTCTGTCTCATTTTTTGACCTATCCAAATACACTGTATTTGTAAGAAATGAATTGTCCTATATAAAGAGATATAATCGGGTATAAAAAAGTCAAAAGAAAAGTCTACAGCCGGCGGTTTTGCTATAAATTAAAAGATTTCCATGATTTGGTATTTTTTCAGTTTGTTATTTACTATTTTGCTATTTACATCGTTATCTCTTAATTTTTCTTATTTGATTGGGTTTTTTTGATTCTACTATTATCTGGGTCGTTCTATTTGGATTGGGGCTTATTTTTTGTTGTATTATTGGCTAGTTGGGTTTGGTGTTTTATTCGGTGCAAGATTTGCTTTTGATTGTATGCAGAAAGTGAGAGTGAATTGGAGAAACTAAAGGTGTTGTCCAGACGTTTGTGAATTGAAGATTATGGTGAGTGCATCTCACATGACATCAATTCTCTAAAACTATTGTTGAAGTGGTTTTCACTCAAATAGGTCATAGATGATCAAGTCGGAACTTGATAGTATTAATGTTTGGTGACTTTAAATTCAAGGGGAGTTTTCTCTCAATGTTAATGTGGCAATTATAGTGAGTTTACTTCTGATTTATGTATCGGTATATCAAGCATCACTATGTACAACATGATGAGTATTCATAATGATGCTAGTACAATATGCCATTATTATGTGCTCATGTATTATTTCACGTTACAATAAATGATCTCTTTCTATAGATCAAGGATCTCCCAGGTTTAGATGTTGTGCCATCAAACTGGATTACGAGTTCCTGGTGTTCTGATTATTTCTTTTACTATTTTTTACTTTAGTTGTTACTTCAGTTATTAATCTGAATGTTACCTTAAGGTGTTAATCCCAGCTACTATTTGAATCCAAACTGGTGTACTTTGTGCAATAGCCATGGAGACGACAAAGAGCACCTCTTCCTATTTTATCACACCCACCCAAAATCTTTTGAAAAAAGATACAAGACAAAATTTACTGGTACAATAATAATCACAACTGTGTCGCTCCGTGTGTCTAGACATTTGCTCCATCAACATGAAAAACAGAAAGGGCACTATTCGATTCAATGTTGTTATGGCTACACTTGTGGACCATTTGGCTTGAGCAGAACAACAGAACTTTTAACAACAAATACTTGAGCAAGATCATCATTTGTGAGTATATTTGGAAGCTTACCCAAGATTGGTCCTTCAGACATCGACTATTCTCAAAATACGTTCCATCAACCATTACTTTAAATATTAGGGTTTCGCTTGACTATTGTGATCGTTGAATACTAGGCTTCCCACTGGCCCTCTTTCGAACAATATCCTATACTTTTTGATCTTTATTGAATATAATTTGAGGTGGGGATGCTTAGGTGCACGTGCACCTACGGACCTGAATCATATATTTTTCTAAAAAGGTTGAAACTTTCTTAGCTCCCCATCATATCCTAACTCTAATTTTATTTAGAGTAGTTCAAAGAAATACAAAGGGTGTTGCTAGATAGCTCAAAAACAAATATAACAAGGAACAAATATACATGCATGCTAATACAAACCAAGGGGAAATTGGAATAATAAAAAAGACAAATTAGATTTAAATTTAATTTTGTTGTACTTGCAATTTAAAAAAATCGTTGTGAATTTGCAAATGTTCTTATTTTTTTTTTACAACCGATTATAAATTTCTTTTTTATATATAAGTGGATTAGATATAGTTCATATACATGTTGAGTTTTATGTATAAGCAGGGGGTTTACGAGTTTGGTCATATGACTAGCACCTAATTATCTTTGCAAAATGGGAGAATTTGGGGAGAAAGTGGACGAAAATATTTCCCACGCCAATTGGGGACAACTATTTTTTAATTTATTATTAGTGAAATTGTCAAAAGTAAACTAAAATATCTACCAAGTGTAACAAAATTTTAAAATCTATCGATAAAAGATACTAATAATACACTTTTATCTGTATCTATATCTATCATTAATATATTTTAAAAAATTTCTATAATTATAAATATTTTCGGCACTTTTGTTATTTACAATAACTTTTCTAATTACATAAATATCATATGTATTCAAATTTCAAGTTTTATTACTTAATGGTGAAGGTAATGAATATATTTATATTAAAGATTTAAACTTAGATTGTATAAAGGAGTTTTTTCAAGAATAATAAAAAATATAAACTATTTCTACTTTATGGCAAAAAAATTAAAGCACTAAAGGACAAAAACTCATTACACTTGATTTTAACATAAACTATAAACAGTTTGTCCATTTTTCCATCTTTTACAATTCCCTAATTAAATAAATAATTTGATAGACAATTTGAATATTTTTTTTAATTCAAATTTTCTTTTTGAATTAATCACAAAAACAATTAGACAATTTTTTTTTAGAAGGAGACATGATGTTTAGAAGCACTGTCAAGAACCCATAAAAGGAAGCTGATAGGATTGTCAAACATCAAATTTTATTATCAATAATGGCTAGTTGCATGCAGGGCTGGAGAAGAGCCCAAAGAGGAAAAATTAGTCTAGTAAAGCTTTGATGTTTAATGTTATAACACTAAGATTATAATCTTTGAAGAGCGGCTGTCTAGTACAACATCAGAGGCCTAGCAAGTTATATGAATCTTCCCATAAGCTTAAAATGCATTTTTGGTTGTTGTTGAAGATTCTGTTATTTCTCTCGAGCCCAATGGACTAAAGGATAGAGATCCCATGTTGAAAGTGATGGACCAAACGATAGTGACCCCCAAGTTGAAAGAGATAATATTTTTCTTACTTGTTGGCTTAATTTGGCATAAAGAAAAGCATATAGATTTAACATCATTGTCGGCTATATTATGACCAATTTGTGCTTGAAACATGCCCCAAACTTTTTTGACTGATTTGCAATGGACAAATAGATAGTCTCTATTTTCGTTGCTTATGTTGCAAGAACACACAAATTTGGATTGAGATATATGTTTAGCAGCTTTCTTCATAGAACCTCCAGAATGTTTATGCCCTCCTGATCAATGATGGACCAAATGAAAAACTTACATTTTTTTTTACTGAAGCTATTGAGAAATGCTTATTTCCATTCAAATTCCAAAGGGGTTTGCTTAACCCCTTATTTGTGCATGGGATGGGAAGAAAGGCTTTAGCTTGGTTCCCATATTTTAATTTCTCTATCATTGAGAGGCTTTCAAGGAGAGAAATTCCAAGCACCTGCATTATTTTACCAAATTTCTTTAACTAATACATTCTGCATTTGTAAGAGAGCATAGAGTCTAGGGAGATAGGTGGATAGACCGCTAGGTGATTCCACTTGTCATGCCAAAATGAGACAAGTTCATCGTTGTTCACCTCCCAAGTATAATTGTTTTCAAATCAGCTGGGGCCTTTTATGATACAACGCTAAAGGGCAATAGAGGTGCTGAATTTTCCTTCAGTTGGAATTGTGCCAAGGTATGCACATTTATATTTTGCTTGAATGATTCTCTTCATTAAGACATTTAGTTGTTGAAATCTCCATAAAATCATTTACAAAGGAGACCAAAGTTTTTGTCTCTGAGCGATGTAAGCCCTAACCCTCCTTTTTCTTTTAGAGTTGTGATCTTCGACCAGTCAACATGATGAGTACCTATTGAATCCTTGTTATTTCCTTTCCACAAAAAGTTTCTCCAATGTTTTTCAATTGTTTTATAGACAAACACTAAGGCGTTGAAAACTAATAGCTAGTAGGTGAGAAGGCTATAAAGGGTTGATTTTTTAGAGTGAGTTTCCCACCTTTTGAGATATGTATATATTTCCAATTATTAAGCTTTTTATGGATTTTCTCCTCCATGTTTTCCTAACAACCTTTAGAATGAGGTTTTCCTCCTAGAGGAACTCCTAAGTATGTAATTGGTAAATGTTGGAAGGGAATTAATACCCCATTCAGAATCAACTTAATTCACTCTAGTTACTGAAACATTTATAGGGATAAGGGTTGACGTTGCAAGGTCGATGTTGAGACCTAAAGCTTCCTAGAAAGGTTTTAAGGCCATTTGAAGGTTCTTGATGTAGTAATCGTTATCCTTAGTCAATAAAAGAATGTCATCCGCAAAGAGAATGTGTGTTAGGTGTCACAAGCATGCTTTTCTAAGGTGTTGTTTATCCATGGCCGCATGCCCAAACATCCTCAAACCACATTATCTTTATATTTTGTACTTAGTTTAACTTATTGCTTTCATTTAGTTGTCGTTGAGCTAGAGTGTGATGTTTTGACATTTTCATATGCAAGCCTGTTCAAGCTAAAATTGTTAAAAATGTACTATAAGGGAGAGATAATAGTTGAATCCCCGACCAAGCCTGGTTGTACTCTTTACAATCTAAGCTTTCCTTGCAATTGAAGGTTTAATTTTCAATGATTTCTTTAAAAATGTTTTCAATGAATTTATTTCTCTCTCACATTTTATAAAATCATTTTCTCTCAAAATGTGAAGGGAGGCTACATCATACCGTGAATTTGTCCGCGACTTTCGAATTTTAGATGGCTAACTTGTACATCGAGTTAGAACAAGTGTCGTACAATCATCCGTCCCGTACTTGAAGAGTTACGATTGTGACAAGTGGTATTGGAGCTTTGTTAGCTCCTTGGCTAACCGAGACGCAAGTATGTCAGCTATTAAGCAACTATCGAAGTCAGAATCTGGGCAACTCACTGAGATTGAGGAGCAATTCTTGTATCTGAGAGAATTGTCGGATGAAGTAAAATTTCTCCAGACCCGACTAGGGGGGTTGGAAGAAAAAGTCAGAGAAGTAAACGCCTTGAATGCCCGAGTAAATGGGTTATCCACAAGTGAACTGACGTTGAGCGTTGATTCGTTGGAACACAAAACCACCCAAGCGAGTAGTTTTAAATGTGGGAGTAACTCTTTGAGCTCATTTACGTACATGGAATAGCGCGTCGAAGAGCTTAATTGTTCCCAAAACACAATACTAAGGTTTTTCAATGACCTATCTGGTGACTTTAGAGCAACAACCAAGACAATCAAGATCGAGATGGTCAAGATGAAGATGCAAGTAAATATAACGATGCGAGTAGTGGGAAACAGACCTCGAATCAAGTATGTAATGTTTTGAGTAGGCTCAAGATTTCGGAACCCAAGGCCTTCAATGGGAACCACAATGTTAAAGAGCTTGAAAATTTCATCTTCGATACTAAGCAATACTTTAAGGCTAGTGGAACAAATTCTAAAGAAACCATAGTGACATTAGCCTACATGCATCTGTCTGATGATGCAAAACTTTGGTGGAGGTCGAAAGTGAACGACACCTAGAATGGTCTAGTACCATTGACATGTAGAAAGACCTAAAGAAAGAACTAAGGGCTAAGTTCTTCTCCAAAAATGTTGAATTTATTGCTACATGAAAACTGAGGGAACTCAAACACACTGAAACCATCAAGGAGTATGTGAAACATTTCTCAACTGTTATGTTGGATATTCGAGACATGTCGAAAAAGGACAAGGTATTCTGCTTTGTAGAAAGGCTCAAGTCGTGGGTCAGGACTAAGTTATATGAATAAAATGTTCAAGATCTTGACTCTGCTCTTGCTGCTGCAGAGAGAATGTTTGACTACGGAAATGACAAAGGGTCCCAAAAGAAGAATGTGACAACATTGAACACAGGGAATAGGATCTTAAAGCCTAATCCCCCATGAAACTTTACAAACGATAAGAAACCACAGACCTCAAACTCTAACACTCCATGAGGAGCACTCCCATCAGATTTGAATCAAACAAGACCAATTTCTTGCTTCTTGTGTAAAGGCCCCCATCGGGTAGTTGAATGCCTACACAGAGGCTCGCTGACAACTTTGTAAGCCTCCTTATAGTATTCTAATGATTCAGGCAGAAACAGAAACAAAAAAGGGAAGATAAAGAGGACACACCTCGAATGCATTAAAATTCTTATCGACAATCCAAAAGAAGGCATCTCACCAGAAAGATGCTCTTGAGAAGGGACTCAAGTTTTTCAACACAGTCATAAACTCAAAAAAACAAAGAGCACCATGTTAGACTCAGGTGCAACTCACAACTTCCTTTCTGAATAAGAAGCGCGTCGATTGGAATTGAAGATTGAAAAGGATACAGGAAAGTTGAAAGTTGTGAACTTCGAAGCCTTGACAATTATTAGAGTTTCAAAAAAGGTATCCCTAAGATTAGGCGAGTGGAGAGGAGACATTGACTTATTTGTGGTCTGTATGGATGATTTTGACGTAGTACTCGATATGGAATTTCTCTTATAACACAGAGCCATCCCCATGCCATTAGCTTAGTAATCATAGTAATGAGTAGTAACTCGACAGTGATCTAAATAAAAATCAAACAACCAAGTGGGGTGAGAATGATTTCAGCCCTACAACTGAAAAAAGGCCTCAGTAGAAAAGAGTTGACCTTCAAGGCCATTCTATTGGTGGATGAGCAGATAGAAACGGGAACTGTCCCAACTAAGATCTAGAAAGTTCTAAATGAGTATGTTAATATTATGCCACCTGAACTACCAAAGGCACTGCCTCCTCGAAAGAGGATTAATCATGACATCGAACTTGTCCCAAGGACCAAGCCTTTGGTAAAAAATGCTTACCAGATAGCTCCACTTGAGTTAGCTGAGCTCAGAAAATAGTTGGACGAGTTATTAGTCATCGGATTTATCAATCCTACAAAAGCGTCTTATAAATCTCCTATACTGTTTCAAAAGAAGAAAGATGGGACACTGCGACTGTGCATTGACTATCGAGCTCTAAATGAAGTCATAGTTCGAAATAAATATTCCATCTTAATCATAAATGATTTGTTAGACCAATTGAATGGAGCTCAGTACTTCACAAAGTTTGATCTTCGATCAGGGTACTATCAAGTTCGAATAGCACAAGGGGATGAACCAAACTACATGTGTTACAAGGTATGGAGCCTTCGAATTTCTAGTAATGCTCTTCGGCTTAACCAATGCCCCTGCAACCTTTTGTACCTTAATGAATCTGGTGGTCCACGAATATCTAGATCAAATCTGGTGGTCTATCTCGATGACATTGTGGTTTTCAGCTCTAGCCTTAAAGAACACCAGGTCCATCTGTAGTTAGTCTTTGACTCCGGTAGAATTAGTTGTATGTCAAGAAAGAGAAATGCACTTTTGCTCAACAGCATATTAATTTTCTAAGTCACAGCATCGAATGTGGAAAGATTCTGATAGACAAAGACAAGCTGCGAGCCATTAAGGAGTAAAGAGCCCCACTTCTGTGACAGAACTACATTCCTTCCTTGGATTGGCTAATTACTATCGACAGTTCATTGAAGGATTATTAAGAAGAACTACAACATTGATTGAGTTGTGGAAGAAAGGTACGACTTGGAGATAGCCAGTCAAATGTCAAACTGCGTTTGATGACTTAAAGGTGACAATGACGAGGGGACCTATCCTCGGATTAATGATCGTGTCTAAGCCGTTTATAGTGGAGACCGCCTCGTCAGACTTTATCCTTGGAGGCATCCTTACCCAAGAGGGTCATCCAAGAGCTTACGAGAGTCGTAAGCTTAACAGTGCTGAGAGGAGGTACACTGTCTCCAAGAAGGAAATGTTTGTCGTGGTCGATTGTCTGAGGGCCTGGACACAATATTTATTGAGATCACGATTCGTGGTGAACTCTAATAACATTGTCATCTTTCACTTCCTCAGCCAGCCTAAGTTGACTTCTAAACAAGCGAATTGGCAAGACTTTTTGGCAAAATTTGACTTCAAATTCAAACACAAAAAGAGGAACCAACAATCAAGTTGTCGATGCTCTTAGTCGTAAAAAGGCCAGCATGTAGCCTTGTGCATGCTAGCCCCCAATCATTCGAGTAAAGTTGATGCATTAATGCACGCCATAATTAAGGTCTAGTTACTGGCCAAATTAATGGCCAAACAGAATGCTTCAATTGTATGCTCGAAGAGTATTTGCACCATTTTGTTGATTGCAAGACAAAAGAATTGGGTCTAGTTACTAGATGTGGCTCAATTTTGTTTTAATGCTCAAATCAGCTCGTCAATAGGGAAGAATCCCTTTGAAATTATGAGTAGAAAACAACCCTTGCTACCTCATATTGTTGACCATCCTTATGCAAGAAAGAATCCACAAGCTCACAACTTCATGAAATAATGGAAGCAGGCTATAGACATCGTTTGAGCTTACATAGAGAAAGCCTCGAAGCATATGAAAAAGTGGACTGATAAGAAGCGGCGACCTCTCGAGTTTCATGAGGAAATCAAGTCCTCTTCAAACTGAAAGTGAAACAAATATGATTTAGAGGACATAATGACCAATGCCTTGTCATGAAATATAAAGGGTCTGTGGAAGTCCTCAAGAAAATAGGGAACACATCATATAGGGTGGTGTTACCTGCATGGATGAAAAGCCATCTAGTAGTTCATGAAAGCAACTTAAAACCTACCATCATGACCATAATGACATACAGCACAACGACTGTGTTCGACCACCTGTCAACCTGAAACAGAAGGAAAAGAAAGAAGTCGAAGAGATCCTTGCTGACAGAGTAAGGAAAGGTAGAAGACCCAAAAGGAGAAACCATGAATTCCTTGTGAAGTGGAAGAACCTCCCTCTGGAAGAAACAAGTCAGGAACGTGTCGAAGACCTTGAAGCGTGGAAGCAGAATCTCGAAGAATTTGAACTTTGCCAGTCGACAAGGACGTCAACTGTTCAAGGGGGGGAGAATGGCACGAGCATTTCTTGTCTAAGGCATAGTCTGCCCATGGTCGCATGCCCGAACATCCTCAAATCACCTTATCTTTATGTCTTGTACTTAGTTTAGAATATTACTTTCATTTAGTTATCGCCGAGCTAGAGTGTGATGTTTTGGCATTTTCATATGCAAACCTGTCAAAGCTAAAATTATTTAAAATGTACTATAGGGGAGACATAATAGTTGAATCCCCGACCAAGCCTTGTTGTACTCTTTGCAATCTAAGCTTTCTTTGCAATTGGCAGTCTTCAATGCTTTCTTTAACGATGTTTTCAATGAATTTTTTTCTCTCACACATTTTATAAAACTATTTTCTCTCAAATGTGAAGGGAGGTTACATCGTACCGTGAGTTTGTTTGTGACTTTCAGATTTTAGACGGCTGACTTGTTCATCGAGTTAGAACATGTGCTGCACAATCGGTCATCCGTATTTGAAAGAGATGCGATTGTGATATTATGATGCATTCACTATTGAAGTAAACCCCTTTAATCGCTTCTCTCTTCTCCAAATGAGCTAATAGCCATCTAAAGTAATCCCCATTGCTAAAACAAATATTAAAGGGGATCTGGGATCTCCTCCATGAATTCCCCTATTAGAATTGATACGACCATGTGGTTTCCCATTTATGAGAACAAAATATTGGATATTACTACAATGCAAGCCTTTATCCATTTCTCCAAGTGTTTGGATAGTTCTTCTTTTTATTATATAATCAATGAAATTTCAACTTACTTTATCAAAAGCTTTTTTGATAACCAGCTTTAGGATAAAACCTTTGGTTTTGTTGGATTTATAGAAGTCCACAACTTCATTTGCCATTAAGATTGCATCAGTGATCTGTCTCCCTTTAACAAAGGCCAGTTAACTTTTCGATACGGTTTCAGTTAGGGTAAGTTTCAATTTGTTGGTTAATGTTTTTGTAAGAATTTTATAATTATGAGATGTGGTGAGACTAATTATTGGTCTGAAATCTTTAGCCATCTGTGCAGATATTCTTTTTTGTAATTAAGGCAATGAAGGTGTTATCGTTTACGTTCTTGTTTATGATGCCTTTTATGTGGAAATCTTTCAGTAAAAATTGTTTTCTTTTTTTAACTCAAATTATTCCTATATTAATCATATAAAAAACTAGTAAAAAAATTTAACCATTTAACTTGTATTATTTTCAAGGGATAGTTGCAAATGTAGCAATTATATTCAAAATAATTAAGTATATAGCAATATTTTAAAAAAATTGCAAATATAGCAAAATCTGTCAAAATCTATCGATGATAAAAGTCTATCACTGATAGACCATGTAGTAAATGATGGTCTATCACTGATAAACCATAAGAGTCTATCAACGATAGAGTCTATCATTGATAGATTTTGCTATATTTGCAATTTTTTTAAAATATTGCTACATACTTAATAATTATTCTAAATATTGCTACCTATTATAATTACCCTATTTTCAATAATAATAACGGTAGTTATTTAAGTTAATTAATTCATTGTTTTAAAAAAATAGAACAAAGAAAAATCTCTTGTGAGGAACCTAATCACACGAAATTAAATGAAAATTTTCGTAGGAAATGACATGTGTGAGAACAAAACCTTTCGATTCTAGCCAGAGGAATAAGCAGAAAAATAATAAAGAAATTAAAGAAATCAATAAAATGGTGAAAACACAAAAATTTACGTAGAAAAGTACTACCAAACTCGAGCAAAACCATAGACCAGAAAAATACTTCTATGTGAACAAAACCTTCCAATTTTTCATTCTCCGTTCTCAATTACAAAACCACTCTCTTCAAAGTTTTTTATTATCCACACCATTTTCTCACTCTCAAATTAGAAAATACAAAAGAAAATTTAGTTTGAGTCAAAACACAAAAACTATTGATTGGATTGGGACATTTATAAACAAACGAGGTGAGATCCTTTTATCAGTTTGGAGCCGCCCACTTTCTTACAAAATAACTGATGTGGGAAGTTCCAAATCCCACGTCTTGCCAACTGCTACGATATAAAGAAGGGATGGGATGAGAAAGCCAACCCCAACCCCAACCCACCTATGAACATCTCTCGTGGACCAAGTTATGTAGTTGACTGAGCCTTTTTCCAAAGATCGAACCAGATCAACATGCTTTCTTGTTCTCCAAAAGTCAATCTCGATCGAGTAGAGCAAACCATCGTCCCAAAACACGTCGAATGAAATAGGTGGCAAGATTTTTATATGATAAGTCATGTGGTATATAATTTGCATAAGCTCAAAAATAATCTTCAAGTTGTAATGTGAAAGGGGAATTGTTAGATTAAGTCAAGTATTGAGGTTTTGGATCAAACCATGAATGTGTCCTCCATATTCTCTCTCTGACTTTCACTAAGTGCCATAGTTTTTTTTTTCTGTCTTTTTCTTTATTTTCAAGTCAAGCCTTTACAAAGAGAGATAGTGTCTGATTATATGAAGCTCTCAACGCGTAAAACTAGGGCTACAAAGAAGATATCCACATGCCAAATCATTAAACTTTGATACATATTTGGACTGATTCAAATCCTAAATTATTTAAACTAAGTTCCATAACGTGCAATTTCGTGCTTCTGTTTTTATATTCTTTAGAACTTCTTATCCTCTAAGTCTAGAAGAAGGAACAATTTGATTGAAGCAAAAAGGATTGAAATCGTCAGTTGCTAGACGTTAGATTTTTTAATAATTTCTGCTATAGAAAAAGACTTTGGGAGATGATTCTTAGAATGTTCAATGGTTGGAGATTTGACTTTTTTTATATATATTATTTTTTTGGTATAAAAGGATGTTTCTATTCATTTCTCAAATTACATCTAAACTTTTCATGTTTCCACTAATGAGAATGATAAGTAGAAGAAGTATGTCTTCTTCTCTCGTCTTCAAGTTCGTTGTCTTTTCTAGCCTTTTCTGTAGTTTGCTTGCTTCTGGCTTGGATTCCGACAATGATGGTCGAAAGGTATATATAAAATGATATTTGACGCTCCACCATAGCTATTCATCCCCTCTTCCTTCTTATATTCCTGTTAAAAAACAGTGAGAAAACAAAATTATAGTTTTCAAAAACCAAATAATTATAACGAGGGGCAGTAAATAAGCTTTGTAGCTCCACCCAAGCTAGACCAAAACATAACATTATTTTCATCTACTTTTGTACTTATATGCGTAAAATGAAACCTCGCAGATTTATATTGTGTATATGGGGAACAAGCCGGAGGATTCAGCTTCCACTCCTTCACATCACATGAGAATGTTGGAAGAAGTGGTTGGCAGGTTTTCATATACATTTGTCATTGTTTTTTTTTCACAATTAATTATTATTAATTAACAAAGTTTTTCACTTAATTTACCATGAAAACATACATTAATTAACTAAACTGATGTAATAATTAATTAATCAAACTTTTAATTCATGTTTTCCAGCTCATTTGCTCCAGAAGCTCTACTCCACAGCTACAAGAGAAGTTTCAATGGATTTGTGGTAAAGCTCACTGAAGAAGAAGCTCAAAAAATTTCAGGTAAATATGATCATTCCAAAACATTAGTTAATTTAATTTAAATATTAGCCATCAAATTAAAGATATTTTCCATATATATAATTAACTTTTTGGGATTTGTGAATACTTTCAGCTAAGGAAAATGTTGTGTCTGTGTTTCCAAATGAAAAGAAACATCTTCATACGACAAGATCGTGGGATTTCATGGGTTTTACACAAAATGTTCCTCGTGTAAAACAAGTTGAAAGCAACATAGTTGTCGGAGTTTTGGACTCTGGAATTTGGCCAGAGTCTCCTAGCTTTAGTGATGTTGGTTATGGCCCTCCACCCGCTAAATGGAAGGGCGCCTGCCAAACCTCTGCTAACTTCCGTTGCAACAGGTAAAAATGTGTTCTTATGCATTTAGAAATCAGTTAAAACAAAACTTTGTGATTAAATAAATTAAAGTTTTGATCTTTACTTTCTTTTTATAATTTAGTTTGCAAGTTCTTTTAAAGCTATAATTTCGTTTTTTTGTACTCAAGATTCTTTTAACAATTAAGTCCTTCCAATCATGATGTTATAAATATTAAGAGGTTGACTTTGACAAAACTAAAATAGTGGTCCATTTTCTATAAAGAATGTATAATTTTTGGAATATCAACTCACTACGTGTTAAGCTCTATCAATTTTATAGTGGGTTTCTTTATTTTATTTTATCATGAGTGGCTTATTTGTTATGTTATTAGAGTATTTTCAACTCAATTAAATATGTAGAAAAAGATAAACTTAAAACTTAAAACCAAAGTTTTGAAAATTGATTCAAACATTAGGGATCAAAATGTATTTTCTTTTAAAGCTTAGAATAATGACTGATCGAAAATATGTGAACCTAATTGTTAGAAAAATCATTGGAGCTCGAGCATATCGTAGCGACAAATTCTTTCCTCCGGAAGACATTAAAAGTCCAAGAGATTCAGACGGTCACGGGACACACACCGCATCGACAGTGGCCGGAGGTCTTGTGAATCAAGCGAGTTTGTACGGTCTTGCAAGCGGCACAGCCAGAGGAGGGGTTCCCTCTGCACGCATTGCGGTGTACAAGATATGTTGGTCCGATGGGTGTTACGATGCCGACATTCTTGCGGCATTCGACGACGCAATCGCGGACGGTGTCGATATCATATCTCTCTCAGTTGGAGGGAACAGACCCAAATATTACTTCAATGATTCAATTGCCATTGGAGCTTTCCACTCGATGAAGCATGGAATATTGACCTCCAACTCTGCTGGAAATGATGGTCCTGACTACTTCACCATTAGAAATTTCTCTCCATGGTCTCTTTCTGTGGCTGCAAGCTCCATTGATAGAAAGTTGGTGTCAAGAGTGCAGCTTGGCAACAAGAATATTTATCAGGTATATTGATTTCTTTTCTTGTCTCGTATGTCTTAATCTTTATCTCCATATAAGATTCCCTCATGAAACGATGCAAGATCTATACTTTTTCTTAGATTTGAATTTTGATTAATAACACAAAATAATATGATCCTAGTGTCATGGATGCAACCATACTGGCACTAATTTATTGGATCCCATCAGAAGTGAAACGTGTTTGAATGAAATCAACACTTTATTAACTAAATATAACAAATTTTGTACTTCGTAATAAATATTTGTGGCAATCTCGCTCGTTTGGGGTACCGGCCATGATGAAAGGTGCTATCTAGATGTATCAACTTCGGTGTGCACTTACTGATCTTTTTCTTAATTATTTTTTAAAAAAATATTTCATAATAATGTTAGATCAGGATTATCAACAATTAATTTTGATAACTATTAACAAAGTAATTTTGGGGTGCAGGGATATACAATTAACACATTTGATCTTAAAGGAAAACAATATCCCCTCATTTATGCTGGAAGTGCTCCCAATATCTCTGGAGGATTCACTGGCTCTAGCTCCAGGTAACCAAAAGGAGACCAAATCAAAATTATAATTCTACTCTTACAAATATAATTAATATTATGAATTCAACAAATAAAGATCAAGAAAAAGTCTACACAGATATTTAGCTGGGTTGTTCTTTGATCTAAGATCATATAGAGTAATTCTCTAAAACCCTAGCGTCAAAACCATTACCTCGTACCTGGTTGTTCAAAGTGTTAAACATCAAATTCAAGACACAAACGATTAATTTATAGGAATACTGGTTATGGGGTTAATTCCTTATACTAACATTATTTTTCACTTATTCTTCGAAAAACAGATTTTGCTCCAGAAACTCAGTGGATCGCAACTTGGTGAAGGGAAAAATCGTTCTTTGTGACTCTGTATTGTCTCCTGCAACATTTGTCTCCTTGAATGGCGCAATGGGTGTTGTTATGAATGATCTTGGAGTGAAGGATAATGCAAGATCCTATCCCTTGCCTTCCTCCTACCTCAAACAGGTCGACGGCAACAACATCAAAACCTACATGGATCGAAACAAGTATGTTTCGATGACACAGCCCTTTCGTAAATTTAAGATCTCAATATATAATTAAATCCTTATAGATCTCTACATGTTTTGATATTGACATTGCTTCGTATTATATTTCAATTAACAGATTTCCAACTGCAACCATTTTGAAGAGTAATGCAGTGAATGATACATCAGCTCCTTGGATTGTTTCTTTCTCCTCCAGAGGACCCAATCCGGAAACCTACGACATACTTAAGGTTAATTGACGTCCCATTTGATTAACGATTTTGCTTTTAGTTTTTGTTTTGAAGTTTGTATTTGCTTCCTTATAATTGCTTTAGCATGGTTCTCAAATTTTTTAAAAACTAAAGAAAAGTAACCTTTAGAAACTTGTTTTATCTTTTAACAAATATAAAAGTTATAGTGCACAAAATATGAGCAAACAATAATATTTTTCAAAAGCTAAAAACTGAAAATAAAATAGTTATCGAACAAGAGTGCACTTTTTGTATATATATATTGGTCACAGTTTGTTTAAGATCCTTAGTTACATTTTTTTTTAATTTTGTAATATGCAGCCGGATTTGACTGCCCCAGGAGTTGAAATTCTTGCAGCATGGTCTCCAATTGCGACGGTTTCCAGCGGAGTTAGAGATTCAAGGACGACGCTCTATAATATAATTTCAGGGACGTCGATGTCTTGCCCGCATGCTACTGCAGCTGCTGTGTATGTAAAAACATTCCATCCTACATGGTCTCCTGCAGCCATCAAATCCGCCCTCATGACAACTGGTAATGGCAAACAAGACATTTAACTCAAAATTATATTCTTACAAAATATGGTGCATCCTAGATTGTACCCTCTCTTTTGCAGCTCATACAGCCATCCAACCACGTTTTCCTTCGTTAAAATATTTTTAGTCGTCTTATTGTGTGTGGTTGGAGTGAGCGGTAAAACCATGAGTGCAATCCAGGATGCATCTAATTATTATAGAATAATCTTGACATTGCAAATAAATTCCCCACTTTTAACATATGTGTCAATTCATTATTTTTTTCAGCTACTCCCTTGAATGCCAAACTCAATACCCAAGTAGAGTTTGCATATGGTGCAGGCCATATCAACCCACTCAAGGCAGTACATCCAGGGTTATTGTACGACGCGTATGAACGCGACTACGTTAGATTTTTGTGTGGCCAAGGTTACACCACTGCCATGGTTCGTCGCCTCTCAGGCGACAACAGTTTTTGCAGTCGCGCCAACTCCGGTCGAGTTTGGGATCTAAACTATCCTTCTTTTGCTCTTTCTTCCACCAGTGCACAATCCTTCAACCAATTCTTCCGAAGAACTGTCACAAACGTTGGATCGAAAGTTTCAACATATAGAGCTAAGGTTGTTGGTGCCCCCCGAGGGCTTTCAATCACTGTGAACCCTCCGGTTCTGTCATTCAATGCTATTGGACAGAAGAAATCTTTTACGTTGACAATTCGCGGGTCAATCCGTCAATCTATAGTCTCTGCTTCTTTAATGTGGAGTGATGGTTATCATAATGTGAGAAGCCCAATCACAGTATTTGTTGTTGGTACAGCTTAAGTTTTGTTTGTATTTTTAATTCGAAGTTTGAAACTTTGTATGCCATTCTTTACATGTTGAAAAGGTAAAGAGAATAAGGATTTGTGTTGATGTCATGCATTGTAACTTAAATTTACTTTGCACATTGTAACTTTGGTCTTCCTATCTTTGTAGGTTAATTAATTGTTTATTATTATAATATTTGTTATTTTTCTGTAAGTGTGTCCAAAATAAATAAATAAATAAATAATATATTGTACAACGACAAATAGATCCGGGAGGATTTGAACCTCTAACCGTCCTAAAAGGAGATAGCACATATATAGCTAATTATGATTGTTCAACTACAATCACTTTTGGTTGTGTTGCTATATTTGGCAGATGAATTGATTTGGTCGTCCAAATTTGTGACAAATAAATTACCAAACTCACACGAAGCACTAGTCTTAGTAGTAAGTTCTAATCTCTCAAACTAAATAATTTCCAACCAAGGTAATCGAAGGGGAGTTTTCATGAAGTTGATTTGCCTAGCTTGGGTTATAATTATGTCTAGTCCCCATCCAAAGAATTTATTCATTGAGCTATCATCACTTATCTATATGCAATCTTCACCTAACCAATTTTAATTACTTGAGATAACAAAATTGTCTCAAGGTTCTTATTGTCCTAATCCAATTATACAATTAAGTATGCATAATTCAATTTTCCAAAAGTATTAAGATTAAGAGATCCTTAGGTTGGAATGAGTCTAATTGACAATCATTAGGTTCAGTTCTAGATTAGTTAAAATAATGCTCATCAAAATAGATTAACAAGCTAACCTAACCCTATTGCTTCTAACTATAATCTTATCCAATTGTCATGAGTCAAAGATTCAATGTAAGAAGAAGTTATACATTCTCCATGCGTTTGAATATATAACAAAATATATTTCAAATATAGAATCGAAACCAAATATTACATCAAACAAGTTCAAGCGCTCATAAATTTAAAGGAACAAAAGGGAGATTTCTAAAAACCCAAGCTATAATAAGTACCTTAGCCTCACATCCACATGTCGGATGATGAGGAAGTGTTCAAAACAAAACTGGACCGAAAGATGTCAGAAAATATAAGAGAAGCGGCTGGAATCAAAGGTAGGATTGGTTGGCAGAAGAAAAGAGCATTTATAAATTTGTCGTGGTTCCGGATGGTCTCTAGGTGTGCAAATATTTCGGAGCATCGCAACATTCTAGGACGGCGCCGTGGGCTTTTCACAGATCTATCTTACGTGTCGTTGGGGCACCGTAGAGCTACAAGACAAAACCAAAAGGCTTCTTTTCTTTAGCATTTGCCTTGGTTGATGCCAAATGACCTGTTATTTGCCCAAATTAGCTCTAAATCGACATCGGCTCCAAAATTTACCTTCGAATCGCTAAACACCAATAAAATAGTCGATCAATAATGTAAAATCAGGGATCGAACTTGAATTAAGCAGAAATGGATAGCATATATATTTTAGACGATATATCATATATATCTAGAACTCAAATATGTACACTATCTAATACCAATGACAATGATCTTTGTTGTTGGTTGGTCATTTAGCTTGATTGTTTGAGTGAAACTAAAAGCAAAACCATGAGCGAGTGGTTTGTTTAAGCTGTCCAACACAGTGAAATTAATATTAATTAGGAGGGGAAAATGACATTACAAAATTTTTTAACATGGCAGAATCATCCTTCCTAATTCACACAAGCATGTTGGGGCTACCCAGGTTCAACCTAGACTACACATGATCTCATGCATCGCATTTTCAATACAAAGCAAAGAAAAATGTAAAATTCATTTTAACAAAAGTTGTCACCGGATAGCTTTTTGTTGGTTTTTTTTCCTACTCTGCACCAGAGATAGTGCATTGCAAGTTTTTTTAAAAAGGAAAATAATTTTATCAAAATTTTAAGACTCCTCCCTTGTAATTAATTTGAATATTTGATCAGTGAAATTAAACCCATATTTATTCATAAGAAAGTGATATTTACAAAGGTTCAATAATTGCTCAAGTTCAAGACTATATGCTCCTCATAACATGTTAAATCGTACATAATCCAAAACAAAAAGATGATGAGCTATGGTCATTTTATTATGTCGTTGCTTTAACATTATATATGAGGACAAAAAGGTTGTTTTTGATTAAAATGTTGTCGATAACTGATTTACGGATATTTCATGGATGTTATGGAAATTTATAAAAGTATTGTGATTTTTTTTCTCTTTTTCGAAAGTTTAGAACAAACCATTATTTAAGTAATAGTCTTTAAATATAAATAAATAATTAGAAATAAAATAGAGGAATTATCAAAAATTACAATTTTGACAAAATATTTACAAAATGTAACAAAATTTCAAATTATATCAATAATAGATAATAGATCACATTGATAGACATTAATATACTTCTATCACTAACATTGATAAACAGTGATAAAAGTTTGTTATATTTTGTAAATATTTTAGTTTATTTTACTATAATTGAAAATGCCCAGCAAAATATGATTGGCAATGAAATAATAGATAATAATAAAGATCGAAAAATGAATATGTCATTGATAAAGTCTTTTAATCATACAAATAGGAATGTCTATGTAACGCCCCAAAAATTTAGATAATTTATTGGACTTATTTTGAATCCATTTAATGAGAATTATTTGATTTATGTGGGAATTGAAATTAATTAAATATTTCTTGGATGAATATTTAATTAATTAGAGGTTTTGGCATGTGGTGTTTGTTAAGTTTTTGTTTAAATGGTAGGTTAAGAGGATTAAGTAAAGTTGTGGATTTTTAGTGTTGTTGAAGTTGAATTTAATTAAATAATTATGGATGTTATTTAATTAAATTGTCGAGTGAAAAGTTTGTTGGAGATTTAATAATTATATGTATATGTGGAAATATATATACAATTATTATGTTAATGGAAAAGATAATTATATTTGTTGAAATATAATTATTTAAGGAAAAGATAATTATTTTGGAGAAAGAATATTTAGTAAGGAGAAAAAGTAAAATAATTATATTTTGGAAAAATACAATTATTTGTAAAAGGATAATTACTTTGGAGAAAGATAAACAATAATTAATTATTGTGGGAGATAATTAATTATTTTGGAGAAAGATAAATAATAGTTAATTATTGTGGAAGATAATTAATTACTTTGGAGAAAGATAAATAATAATTAATTATTGTGGAAGATAATTATTTATTTTGAAGAAAGATAAATAATAATTAGTTATTGGGGAAGATAATTAATTATTATGTAGAAAGATAAATATTGTTTATGGAGTGAAGTTGTTATGGTTGAGTTAAGATAATTCATGTTGGAAGTTATAAGTGATTTATTGGAAAAGATTTGATTGATTAAATTAATTGAGGACTTAAGTTAATTTGAGATTTTGGAGGGAAAAGTTAGTTTTGGTGGAATTGTAATTAATAATTTGGAAAAGTGTAGTTAATTATATTATGGAATATAATTATATTTATTTGGAAAAGAAAATAATCCATGAAGAGAGAGATGATTGATTTTGATTGGACGAAAAAGATATATATTTATAAGAGAGAATAATGGTTTAAATAAATATATATTTATTGTAGATTTTGGTGAGAGAAAAATAATAATAATAAAGAAGTATTATTATTATTATTAATGGTTATAAATGCCTAAGATTAAGGCATTTATTTAGGAAAGATAATGGGAATAAAGATATATGTATATTTTTTGGTATTATATATATATATCCTAAAAGGAAAGGAAAAGGAAATAATAATAATAATAATAATGATAATTGTTATTATTTGGGTCTATAAATACATTGGAATGCTTAAAATGGAAATAAAGGAAAAAGAAAAAATGTTCTTTATCTTCTTCTCTAAGATAACCCTCTTGAAGTTAAGATTGGTCTCTTTGGAAGCTTGAGGATTTAAAGTGATGAATTTTTCCATCAAGGATAAGAGAATTTTTCAACCTTCATCTGAGTAACCTTGGTACGCCAATAAAATTAAATTAATATTTTATTAATTTAATTTTGGATCTATTTGGGATTTCTTTAAATGTTCAATTGGCTAAACTTTTTTAAGATCTAAATCTTTGATTTTTCTCAATCAAAGTTGAATTGGTTTCAACCCCTTTTTTTTAGAAAGTTAATTAATTTGGAAGAATTTTTGGATGTTAGCCAATTGCTAATTTCATTAATTAAGATACTGAGTTTTCCTTTTATGATTAGGATCAAGTTAATTGGAGAATTTTTACTGTCAACTAGGGAGTACCTTGTTTGGCTAAAATCTCCAGGTAAGAGATTCTCCTACCAGACCTTCGAACTGAATTCAAGAGACCGCATGTAATTATGATTATGCATTGATGGTAGCTAAAATGCATAACTTGATGCTACTGATAATGACTGTCATTGTATTGATGTTGGTGATGATGACTGAGATTATTATGTTGATGCTGATTGATGACGATGACTGAGGTTATGTTGTGACTAGTAGTATGTTGTTAACGACTGTTGATGTTGATGTTAATGCATGATATATTAATCACATGATTAAGGACGTTAAGATTAATACTCATGCCTTGTTATGATGTTATCTTATGCTACATGCTATGGATGGGGTGCTCTGTTAACTTTGTCTATTAGAGTCGTACCTGCATGGGTGTCCTTCGGGATCACCACCTATTTAAGACTGTGTGGTCCGACGGGACGCCAGTCTAGCATGTATATAGATATGATTCGAGTGATTCGATGGGATCCTCGCATCCCGATTGTTTTAGTGTTAACCCCGGGTTCACTACAGACCAGCATGTCCTAGGTGCTCCCCCGGGACACCTAAGACCAGATTTTCGTTCCTATAGGAGCGCATGTTGCACGTGTTCGGGAACGTGCCAGTTATTGGGTACCTTTTTCAGGACTCTAATGGGAAGTTAACAGACACCTAGCGGGACTAGTAGTAGGTCCCTTACTGAGTATATGTTTATACTCACTCTTTCTATGTTTAACATTTCAGGCGAAGGTAAAGGTAGAGGAAAGCTGGCGAGCGACAAAGAAGGATCCGTGACATGCTATATGGGGACTCAGTTTTGCTTCCGCGTTTATGTTTCAGTGTTTTAATATTCCGTTTTTAATGAAAATTTAGTCTTCCCTCGTTTCAAAAAGTGTCTCTTGTCATTGTTCCTTTTTAGTAACAACCTCAGCTTAGTATGAAGAGTTGGGTCGTTACAGTCTAATACAATGTTTAATATATACTAAGATGAGTATCATACTTGTCTAAAATTAGCATAATTTATTTTATAGTAACAATTTTGCTCCCAATTAGTTAATGTACGTTCGAATTTATAACATAATTGGGCATATTTCATGCACAAGCTCAATGATTATTCCACTAAGAGGATACTATGGATTTTAGAAAAAAAAAATCAAATGCTTATCTAGAAATATAAAAACCATGAAGGAAGAAAATTGTAAGAAAAAAAGATCAAATTTTCAGAAATGTGGTTTTCAAATATAGCAACATAAACTATAATATTTGCAACTGTAGCAAAATATTACTGATAGATGTTGACAAATACTAATAGACTACTATCATCTCTCATTGTTTTTTGAATAAGGATATGATTGGGTTAGGTGCATCCAGACATCTTCACTAGGTGGACACCTCCCTTAGCACCCTCATCATCCCCGCTTCTTAAGATATCGAGAAAACTACAATGGAAAGCAAGGATGACAAAATACAAACAAAGAGCTAGAGATAAGCCCAAATATGGAAATTAGAAAGCATGAAGATTAATGGCAATAGTGCTAGTGCAGTAGCTTGAGAAGGAATGGGGTCCGTGGTCCAAAAACACGTCAATGCACAGATATTTTCCCAAAGATTTATGATGGACGAGTCTTTTTCTTTGAATATACGATTGTTCCTTTCCGGCCAAATGTTCCACAGGGTAGATGAAATGATGTTGAATTTTATAATTTCCTTTTGATGTCTTTGGTTCATGTTGCAGAGCTCTGAACATAAAGAAGAAATATTTGAGTGTTGCATATTCCATCTAATCAGGTTTTCGATTTTTCTCCATAAAAATTTGGGGATGCTGTAGTAAAATGAAAATGTGGTCAATGTCTTCGAAATGATTTCTGCAAAGAGAGACAAGTTGTGGAAAATATTAAGGGTAGGGGTCTTTTTTTTTAATAACATCAGTTGTGTTGATGCATTTGTGAACATATTAAGGGTAGGGGTCCGGACCAACTGAAAAATCTACATTTTTTTGGGGATCTTCGCTTTCCAAAGTTTTTTGAAAGCTCATCATAGATTGCATTATTCAAATTAGCTTCAGCAATGGCTTTCTTAAAAGATGCAATAAAAAAGGAGCCAGAAGGATTTAGACTCCATATGCCAATTGTTTAGTTTAAGGAATTATATAAAAACAACTTCCTTATTACAAGCTCTCTCCTCTCTCTAGATGATGAAGCACAACCATCGCTACAGTAACTTCTACATGTCGGAACACCTAGTAATCATTCACACAAGGAGCAAATATGGCGGCAGCCTAAATTAATTCAATAGTACCTACCGGAAGCTACAACATTCATTATGATAGATCCCATGCAAACGTTCCTTTAAAATAGGTAATTCCTATCTACAGTTACATACTTTTTCAACTACACTTTCTCTATTTAAAAAACAAAAATGGAAATTTTCAAAAATCTCCGAAGATCCTACAAGATTGAAAGAAAAGAATATGTTTTATCCCTGGATGCTGTTTCGAGAAAGCTATAGTACTGGCTTTCAAAAGTGAGGGCACATAAAGCTTTCTCAGTGGAGGTCACACTAGATGTTGTAGACTGGTTAAAAAAACATTTTCAAAACTCTCTATTGCTACCCCAAGCTCCAACTGCTTCTTCCTGGAGGCCAAATTCTCAGATTACATCTTGTGGATCATAAAAGTTCTGAACAAAAATGGGTGTACAATAGAGGTATTCATTGTTGATCGTAAAGGTCGGAAAGCTTGCATTCTGATCCCTGAAGGTGCAGAGAAAAGCGGGTGGGTCTCATTCCTTTCAATGATCGTCACACCTCAAGTTAAGTTTGAAACAAACTTGTGTCCTCCATATCTTCATGCCAGTAGCTCAAGAGCCCACTACTCTCCTTCTAAATCTGATACAAGGAAAAGAACATGTGCAAAAGCTCTCTCAGAAGGTAGCATTAATGATACAAACTCTTTAGGTAAAAAATAGATTAAATATATGGATCCTCTAAACCTGGATTATGCAGTGGTGATCATCAAAAGGTTCTTTCATGACAATTGGGCAAAAATAATGGGCAATCTGAGGAAGCAAACAGAAGAAGATTTTACTTTCAAGTCGTTCCATGTTGAAAAGGCTTTCATCTTTTTTAAAGATTCAAATCCTACAAAACTTCTATGTCAAAATCGAAGCTGGACAACGGTTGGAAAGTACTATGTTAAGTTCGAAAGGTGGTCTCAGGATATTCACGCAAACCAAAAGCTGATACCAAGCTATAGAGGATGGGCATAGAGGTATCCCTTTACATCTATGGAACACAGAAACCTTCATACAAATTGGAAATGCTTGTCGAGGATTTATTAAAATAGCCAAAAGACACGAAGTGGCTCTGAACCTAATTGAAGTTGACATTAAGGTAAGATATAATTACTTAAGCTTCTTGCCAGCCTTCATTGGAATCACAAACAGGGAAGGGAAGAAAATACCCAATCCAAACAATTGCTCCATCAGAAGGAAAATGGATCACAGAGAGAAATGTTCACATCCACAGTACTTTTAAGAGACAGGTTGCTGATGATTTTAATAAATACAATCCATCGCCAGAGCAATTCCTCTTTGAAGGTAATGTAGCAATCCCTCTAGCAAACTTTCAGGCAGTTTCCAACTTCGGCAAGAGTAATGACAGGCATGGTGAAGTGACATCAGCATTAAAGTCCACTATTATTATTAATAAAGGCAAATCCACTCTCTCCAAGAAAGATAAGTTGACATCCAAAGCCATTAATGAAGGTAGTCTCCAAAAGGAAAGGGGAATAATCCAAGAATTTGCAATGATAAGTCGATGGGCAAAGGGAAGGAATTAATGAACAAATCCTCTGAAAAGGATAGTTCATTAATTAAGGAGAATTAAAAAAGAAAGTATCTTTTTACTCACCAAAAAACAAAACAACTTTCTTCATTCCCGACAATGCCCCTGCAGACAAGCCCCACTTTGACTTCAAATCAGATAAAAAACAAAGACTCAATGGAGAGAGATACATCAATAAAAAATCACCAGCTAAGCAATACCGTGTGAAATCACCAACAAATCTTGGATTAAATATACAGTCGTTGCAAATCATTACAGGAATAATTGAAGCTGAGAAACATAGTTTGAACCTTATAGTTGATCTAGGCAACATTCCACCAATGGACAACCAACACCGAAGTGATGACAACTTCAACTCAGACTATGCAGAAGAGATTGATCATACTAATACTATTGTTCTGGAAACACCATCAAAATTGTCTCATTTGTTGACAACAAGGGCCCAAAATGTGGATTTCTTAGAAGAAAAAGGGGTAAAACTCAGAGAGCTTTAAAACATAAAGCTGAAACCTTAGATGAAAATGTGCAATTAAGGAGAAACTAATCAAGTGGCTCAAAGAAAACAAGTTAAAGCTCATGCAGGACTCCCAGATTGAAGATCCAAGCTCCTCAACTGCAATGGATATGGATAATCAATGAATTACTGAGGGAACAAATGGATGCAATCCCTTGGGAAATTCATGTGTTAAATGAAAGTCTTATCCTGGAACATCAGAGGGTTAGACCCTCCCTCTAGAAAAGCCTTAATAAAAAATGCTATTTTATCATATGCCCATGATTTTGTGATATTGACTGAAACTAAGATGAAAAAAATTAATAAATTCCTCATAAAATCCATTTGGAGTCCTCAAATATAAATTGGATTGCTAAAAGTTCTAAAGGATGTTTTGATGGTATTATTGTTCTTTGGGATGATCAAAGGCACAACTTGAAAAGCTCTACTTTAGGCACCCATACTTTAACTGCTAATTTCACATCAAACAACATATCTTGGTGGTTAATGGCACTGTATGGTCCTACAAAAAAAAAGGTTTCAAAGAACATTATAGGAGGATCTTTGGAGCTGTCATCACCTTGATCATCAGCTCTGGTTAATGGAAGGGAACTTTAATATAGTGAGATTGAGAAATGAAACTACTGCTACAAATCATGCTCGTCATAGCATGAAATTTTTTTTAACAAATTCATTGAAACCAAGAAGCTAATAAACCCCCTTAACAAATAACAAATTCACATGGTCAAACCTTCATGCTAATCCAATTCTCTCCAGACTTAACAAATTCCTTTACAACCAGGCTTGGAAAGATACCTTCATGTCGCACACCATTAAAACTCTAACAAGAACCAATTTTGATCACCATCCTTTAGTTCTTGAATCTACAGATATCAGTTGAGGTCCAACTTCTTTCAGGCTGGATAAAAACTCCCTTAACGACCCTATATTTTCAAGAAATATTGAAAACTTGTGGAACATCACAAAACAAATAGGCCACCTTGGTTTTTCTTTTATACAAAGACTCAAGAACCGAGCCAGAACAATCAAAATTTGGCAAGCAAAAAACTCCAAAGCTCAGACTGTGTTGAAAATAAACATTATTAAAGAGATTGAGATTATTGACAAAATAGAGTAATAGTTAATGACGGACACAAATAATAACTCTAAAAAAATTGCTCTCAAGGTTGATCTTAGAAAAATTTTCCTCAAAGAGGCATAACACTGGTCACAAAGAGCTAAACGATTATGGTTAAAAGAAGGGGATGAGAATACAAACTTCTTCCATAGAGTTTGTTCCGCAAATCAAAAGAAAAACCTAACAACAGAAATCAAAGATGATTGTGGGAATTCTCATTACTCCAATATCACAATTGCAAACTCCTTCATCAACCATTTCAATAACCTTTACAGTGGAGTAAAGAAAGACTTTATATTCATTGAAAATCTTGATTGGCACCCCATCTTCTTAAACTCCTCTCAATCTTTATGTGCCCATTTTTGTGATGAGGAAATCAAAGAACCAGTTCAGTCTTTTGGCAACAACAAATTCCCTAGCCCAGATGGTTTCCCTATTAGTTTCTACTTGAAATTCTGGTCTTTCCTCAAAAAAGATATTAATCTCATCTTTAGAGATTTTCATAAGAATGACATCGTCAATAAGAACGTAAATAACACATATATAACTCTGATTGCCAAAAAGAAGGATTGCTCCTTGCCTAAATATTTTAGGCCCATCAACCTCGTCACTTCCTTATACAAAATCATAGCTAAAGTACTAACACACCCTTCCTGATACCATTTTAGAAAATGAACTAGCTTTCGTCAATGGAAGACAAATCACAGATGCAATATTAATGGCAAATGAGGCAGTTGACTATTGGAAGGTCAGCAAATCCAAAAGATTTGTGATAAAGATAGACATTGAGAAAGCTTTTGACAAGGATTAGCTGGGATTTCATAGACTATATGCTAAAAGTCAAAAACTTCACTATAACTAGGCAAAATTAGATAAGGGCTTGCATTAGTAATGTTCAGTATTCTGTCCTAGTCAATGTCAAACATCACAGCAGAATTTCTTCAAATAGGGATATAAGACAAAGAAACCTCACTTCCCCATTCATCTATGGACTACTTTAGTAGGCTAATCAAACATTTGGAATTGTAAAAGCAATCAAGGGAGTTTCTTTCAATAGAAACTATTACCTAACTCACATTCTATTTGCAGATGATATTCTATTATTTGTTGAAGATAACGAAACATACCTTTCAAATCTCCAAATGGCAATTTCTCTCTTTGAAAAAGCTTATGGCTTAAGCATCAACCTCTAGAAATCCACCATTTGCCCCATTAATATCTTTGATGCCCATGCAAGAGATTTTGCAAAAGCCTGGAAAATCCCTTTCCAACATCTTCCCCTGCAATACCTCAGTGTTCCTCTTGGAGGAAACCCTCGTACAAAGGCCTTTTGGGAAAACATAGAAGAGAAGATTCATAAGAAGTTAAATAATTGGAAGTACTCTAACATTTCCAAAGGTGGAAAGTTGACCCTCATCATGTAATGACCCAACTCCTTATACTAAGTCGAAATCATTACTAATTTAAAAGATAAATAGAATTTGTAAAGTTTGGATAAAAATAAAACGAAACCTCAAAATTTTCATTTAAAAGCATAAACAAATGTGACTAGAGATAAGTATAAAAATAAAATCCTAACTCAGGCCCTATCTAATTTTAAAGAAATAACAAATAAAGAATAAACAAAGATGCAAACATTAAAGTCTGAACTATGACATAAAGCGGAAGCAAGAGATCCCTATGGCTCGACACGGTCACTTCTGGTCGCTCGCCAGCTTGCCTTTGCCCTCACCTCTACCCCTACCTGAAAAATAGAAATGTAAAGAGTGAGTATAAATACTCAGTAAGGGACCCACTACTAGTCCCGCTAGGTGCCTGTTAACTTCCTATTATAGTCCTAAAAGTGGTACCCAAGAACTAGCACGTTCCGAACACGTGCAACATGTGATCCCAGAGGAACATAACTGGTCTTCGGTGAACCCAAAGGAAAACCTAGGACAAATTGATCTGTAGTGTACCCGGAGGAAACACTAAGACAATCGAGCTGCGAGCGATCCCGTCGAATCACTCGAATCATGTCTATGTCAATGCCAGATTGGCGGTCCCGTCGGACTACGCAGTCCTAAAAATGTGGTGATCCCGAAAGACATCCATGTAGGTATGACTCTAATATGATAAGCTAACATACACCCTAGCCATAACATGCACGTAACAAACCATCATCATATCATCAAGTCATATCATATCATCATGCCACATCACATCATCATGTCATATCATGTCATCATGTCATATCATATCATCATTAATTGCCATGTCATTATCAATCTAGTCATCAGTATGCATAACTATAAATACATGCGATCTCTTAATTTCATTCGTAGCTCTAGTAGTAGAATCTCTTACCTAGAGATTTGCCCAAACGAGTTCTAACAGCAAAATCACGCTTTCCAAGCGCCGAAGTCCTAAATGGTTAGAAAACACCAATTTTCATAACTTAATCATCATATGACCAAGGACCCAAGAATTTAGTTGAAATAACTTACCCTAGATCGAGGTTGCAACAAATCAGCCCTTAACCGGAGAAATCCCAGCTCCAAAACATCAAGTGATCCAAGACGTCCTTTAAGAGAAAGAATTTAATTTAACCCAAAATTAAATTATTTAAGATCCAAAAATTTTAATCTTAATTAGATATTCCAAAACCCAATCAACTTACCAAAACATGTGAAAATGACAAAAATAGGCTTGTGGCTCAAAATTAGCTCGACGACTCGACTAGGATGCAGACGCGGCTTGCGGTAGGAGGCACGGCTCGGTTGGGGTGCACGTGGCTCATGTAGGCGTGCAGCTCGGCTACGGTGTAGGCGCGGACGTGCATGCAGCTTGGCTACGGTGCAGGGGCGAACGTGTGTGCGGCACAACTATGGTGTAGGCGCGGATGTACGTGCGAGTCAGCTCGCGGAGAAGGGCACGGGTCAGGTTGGTTCGCCACACGGAGCGACTGAAGGTGCGGGGGCAGCTCGGGTTTCCGAGTTTAGGTGTACGCGACGGACTGAGCGCTCGGTCTTCTAATGACGCGCCGCTGACCAGGTGGCGATGAACTCCAACGATCGACAATGGATTGCGGCGGTGGATGACGGAACGGTACAGACGAGGACGGAAGCAACTTGTACGGCATTGCTTCGGCTCGAAGCTGCGAACAGGAAATGGCGCATGGATCGACTCAACGGCTACTCACACCACGACGTTCGTTGGCGGCGGCGGCAGTTGGAAGAGAAGGAAAATTTAGGGTTTCTTCTTCTTTTCTCTCTTTTTTTTTCCTTTTTGTGCAAAGATCCCTATGGTTATTTAAACACCAATAGAATACCAATATAAATTTCCCTTTCCTTTTCCTTATTTTATTTCAAATCAACAAATCTTCTCTCTCCTCAAAAAATCTCACCAAAACTCCCTTTTATTATCTTCTTTTTAACTTTTCTCAAATAAATCACATAATCTCCCTCCTTAACCAACCAATCATCTTTATCTACAAACAATATCTCTACCAATTTTATTATCCAAATAAAATAATTATATTATCCTCAAAACTTAATTAATTACACAACCAAAATATAATTAATCAAGTTTTCTCAAATACATCCAATTAACACAACACCCAAGCACCACCACCATTAGATATTTTCTTAATGTCTAATAAAATCAATTATTCATAAATCAGTTAATTCGAAATATCCAAAATTTCAATAACTACACTTAAGATAATAAAATTAAATTCCAAATTTTGGGACGTTACACATCAACTCTTCCTTCAGCAGCTTACCCCACATATCAACTCTCAATCTTTAAAGCTCCTATATCAGTTTACAAAACATTTGAGAGGTATTGGAGAAATTTACTCTAGAAATGTAATCAAAACTTGTTCAACTCACATCTCATCAATAGATCTAAAATTACTTTACCAAGAGAAAAAGGTGGGTTAGAGATTTTCAGTCTAAAAGATAGGAATCATGCGCTCCTATGCAAGTGGTTATGGAGATATCAAAGGGAACCAAGCTTCCTTTGGAGAAAAATCATTCAAGCAAAATATAAAGGTTCTCACCTTGGCACTATCCCATCAAAATGCCCTTCCAGCTCCGCAAAGGCCCCCTAGAGATCGATCATAAATTTTATCGATTAGTTTAAAGATCAATATAAATGGAAACTAAACAGTAGAAATCTCATTTCCTTCTGGCACGGCAAATGGAGTCCAAGCAGTCCCCTAGCTCAAACTTTCCCCAAACTTTATGCTCTATCAAACAGCAAAGAGGCTTCAGTCAAAAATTGTTGGAACAACTTTGAAAGAAAATGAGATATTGCCTCTAGAAGGGATTTAAATGAAAGAAAAATCGTTCAGTGGAACAAAATTGTTGAGGATCTCCCTATTCCCATAAAGGACAAAGGTAACAGCGTTCCCTTTGGAGCCTTAATAAAGATAATCTATTCTCGGTGGCATCTGTAAAGAATTCCATATCATCTCAACAACAACACAACCTTGGCGTCAATGAACACATCTTCAAGAATCTTTGGAAATCTTATATTCCAAAAAAATGCAAAGTTTTCATCTTGTCTATTCTTCATGAAGGACTAAACACCATGGAAGTCTTGCAGAAAATATTGCCACACTTCTCTCTCAATCCAAATTGGTGCGTCTTATGTCACTCAAAGGAGGAAACTAGAGACCATCTTCTGATGCATTGCGATACGACGAATTTCCTCTAGACCAAATTTAGTGAGCACACAGGCTTCCAAATGACGTTCAATGAGACAAAATCCTTGTGTTGTTCTTTCTGCCAATTATACTCAAATAGTAAAAAAAACACCATAATCTTCAAGTACGCAGTGGCGATCATGTGGTGCATTTAGTGTGAGAGAAGCAACCACATTTTATCAAACAAGCAAACAAGTGCTCTTAATCTTTGGAAAACTACCTGCAATTTCATAGGATTATGGTGCTCTAGACACCCATCTTTTAAAAACTATAGCCCAAGCTCAATAGTGTTAAATTTCATAACAATGTTAAACTGATTCCTCGCTCTAAAGGCTTACCTCTAGCCTTGCATGTACCTGTATATTATAATTAATAAATTTGTGTCCTGTTGTTATTAAGGCACCTTTAGGATCCCTTTAATTCTTCAGGCACGTTTGTTTCCCTCTAAGAAAAAAGGATTTAGACTCCCTATAGGGAAGTCTTTGCCTCTATTTGCATTTGGAG